>NW_006408521.1:44052097-44059370 GCF_000296735.1 Chrysochloris asiatica | reverse complement strand
CCATGCATTTTCTTCCAGCTCCCGGGTCCTTATTGGCAGCAAAGTTGTTTTGTTGATTCTCGTTCCTCAGTGTACAGCACAGTGCTTGGCAGATACAGGTTCTTCATACAATCCTGAATGAAGTCAAAGCTATTTCCCCAAAGTAAAATAACCATTTTTCACTAAAGTGGAAAATTCCACATATACATCCATGTCTGTTTGTTTATATCTTGTATTTCAATCTTCAAAATGGCTTTTATGCCTTATAATATAAAGGTCTGCAAACATATAAGGGAAGGTAGGGTCTCGTCTTTGAAACCTTATTTAGTGGATGACTTTACTCATGCTGTTATTGTTGTGATGTGCCGTGGAGTCAGTTCCTACTCATAGCGACCCTGTACAGGGTTTCCGAGGCTGTAAATCTTTACAGGAGCAGAAAGCCTTGTCTTTCTCCCGTGGAACAGCTGGTAGATTCGAACTGCTGACTCTGAGGTTAGCAGCCCGATTCATAACCATCGCTACCAGAGCTGCAAGGGCCTTCATGTAGCTCCCAACTTTTGTTTGGTTACTGTTTGAAAATCTTTCCTCATCCAAGTTTTGTAGCCATAGATATAGCAACTGAAATGAATCAGAAGACATCAAGGATGTTTTGACTCACAGTGCCAGAAAAAACAGCCCACAAAGATGTGCATGTGACTCTCCTGGAGAGAGATTTCTGACCAGGTAGACAGGGCCCCCAAAGGGTAAAGATGGACTTAAGAAGAAAGTCACATCAGCTGAGATCTCTGTCAGCGTCCAGTCTTCTCTTTCTTTCTCTGTCCACCATGACTCGGATCATTTGGTAAGGTCATCTTTGGACATCACTGGAATATTTCAGGTGTTTAGCACTTGCTTTCCTATGGGACATTTCCAAGTTCTGTTTCTTATCAGTCTTTTCTCTGAAGTGCTGTCATATGATCTAGTATGCAGCTAAATGCGTTCATCTGTTTTTGCTCCTTCAAATAGACTTGTCCTTAAAGGCTACAGTCAAACTCTTAATACTTACAGGGTCAACTCAAACCAACTGCCATCAAGTTGATTTTGACTCGTAGTGATCCCGTATCGTTTCCAAGACTGTAAATCTTTATGGGAGCAGCCAGCCTCATCTTTCTCCTGAGGAGTGACTGGGTATGAATTGTTAACTTTGCAGTTAGCAGTCCAATGCTCACTCCACAACACCAACAGGTGGTGGTGGTTATGTGCCGTGGAGTCAGTTCTAACTCATAGTGACCCTGTACAGGGTTTCCAAGGCTATAAATCTTTACGGGAGCAGAAAGCCTCCTCTTTCTCCCATGGAGCAGCTGGTAGTTTCGAACTTCTGACCTTGCGATTTGCAGCCCGATTTGTAACCACTACACTACCAGAGCTCCTTAATAAATAACTGTCTTGTCTTTGAGGTCATCAGTGTGGCTCATCAATATTACCATTCATGAAAATACCCCATGGTGTTAATTTGTTTAATTGCACTTCAACTGAACTTGATCTAGCATAGCTCAAGGTCCATTTGGTCTATTTTAACAGAGTTTAATAAGAATGCAAGGCATGATCTCTAGTTTCTTTATCTAGACTATTAGGAAGGGTCTAGTTCATTTTATGGAGTCTTGTGAGTTAATGCACTGGACTGCAAAGTCGGTTTGAACTGCAGGGTTGGTGGTTCAAGCTCACCAGTCGCTCCTTGGAAACCCTATTCAGGGTCATTATGGGTTGGAACAGACTCAGTGGCACTTAACAACAACCACAAAAGTTCATTTTCTGTATATGCAGGAGTTGGTGAAAAGGTGTTGAGTCCAACCAACTTTCGGTAGCTCTTCTTGTAGTTGGGAAGGACCACATTCTACCTGAAGCCTCTGTCTCCTTTGACTGAATGATAATTCATGGCATTTTCGTAGCATCTTCTCAGTATCTCTGACTCCAATCCCTTTCGTAGCATCTTCTCAGTATCTCTGACTCCAATCCCTTTCGTAGCATCTTCTCAGTATCTCTGACTCCAGTCCCTTTCCACCTCAGACTTGAGTTCTTTATGTGCTTCTGCCATTTGCTTTACTAGAAGGTAAGCTCTTTGAGGGCTTACCCCAGTCATCTTGAATGTACTATTTTCACCCCTTTGGAGGTTATGCTTTACACATTGTAGATGCTTAGTAAACACCTGCTTGTTTAATGAATGAGTCAACAGTATTTTTTTCTCTCTCCATTTTTCTGTGGCATATGTTGTTGCTGTTGAATCTAGACTCATGATGATACAATGTGTCATAGGATACTGCCCTCTGGGTTTTCTTGGCTATAATTAGATTTCCAATACTTTCTCCCAAAGTGCTGCTGGGTGGGTTCAGACCACCAGCTACATGCTTAAGCCATTGCACATCAGGACTCCTCTTCCTTATATGTTGTTGTTACGTGTCATTACGTCAATTCCCACTCCTAGTGACCCTATATTGGGTTTTTGAGGAGTAGCTTGAGGGTCTGAACTGACGATGTAGTGGTCAGCAGTCCAGTGCTTATCCGAAAACTCCATTTTGGCACTCAATTGTGTGATGTTTTGGCTAGATGCTGGTTTGTGGCTTAGTTGCTTTTTTGTCCTTTGTGTGCAAATTTAATAGACAATGAAGCATTTTGGCAAAGTTCTCAGTACTCTTTAGTATATTTTATTCAGGAAGGGAAAAACTATACGTACTCCAGTTCCTAAACTAAAAAGAATTTAAGTGCTAAATATTTCCTTTCCTGTCCTGTCTAGTCTGCCTGAAACCCCAACAAACACAATACACATACAGTGTTTTCTGTCTTGCTGGGGTGTGTGAGAAAGGAGAAAGAGAAGAAAACTATTTTGTATACCTCTTTCAAAAATAGTCAACTTGGCATATGGCATATAGTACTAGCACAGTCTTTGGTAGAACCATAGCAATATGCAGTTATTTATGTCAATATTTTTAAAAAGAGAACCCACACAATTATGTAAATATCATTGACTACCATTATATAGTGATTCATTTGTAAAGAGCTTGATAAACGTTGTACATCGAGACCTTTCCCCAGAAAGAAACCTGCAGGTTGAAAAAGGCATTGGGGAGTCAGTCGGCTTATGGGGCAATTGTTAGTTCTGACCTGTTACCAGAGTCAAACCATGTAAGACCCATGGTGGCTGTGTGCCACCAAGTTAGTTCTGACTCATAGCAACCCTGACTCAGAGCAGACATGGGGAACATGCAGCCCACAGGCCATATTTGTTTTTAAGTGCCATCAAGTCTGTTCCAACTCATAGCGACCCTGCACAGGGTCAGCTGGTAAGCTTGAACGGCCTATGATGCCGTTCAAATCGATTTTATAGTCTAGTGCATTAACCTACAATGCCACACCAGGACTCTACAGACCATATAAGGCCCATGAAATCATTTAGTATGGTCCTTGCCAAGGCAACCACAGTTCCAGCCATCACATTGGTGGTGGTGGTGTGTCGTGGAGTCGGTTCCGACTCACAGCGACCTTGCATAGGGTTTCCGAGGCTGTACATCTGTACAGAAGCAGAAAGCCTCATCTTTCTCCCATGAAATGGCTGGTAGTTTTGAACTGCTGACCTTGAGGTTAGCAGCACGACTCATAACCACTATGCTATCAGAGTTCCTTTATTTGTATGTGTGCATACAAATACTGTTATGTTTGTACAAATAACTACACCCACTCCTCACTTATGGTTGGGTTTCAAAGACCAGGTCGTTATGCAAAACTTAATGTTATGTGAAAATGGAGGATGACTACAATTACCTAAAGGAGCTCTGGTAACGTAGTGGTTACTTGTTGGGCTGCTAATTTCACAGTCAGTGGTTCGAAACTACCAGTAGTTCCACGAGAGAAAGATGAGGCTTTCTGCTTCCGTACAGATTTACAGAAATCCTATACAAGGTCACTATGAGTCAGAACCGACTCCATGGCACATAACCACCACCAACGCCACCACAATTACATAAATGCCAACTCATCATTACATAACTGACAAACCACAGAGAATCATAGTTCTCAAACCTTGCCAAAGTTGGTGCATAACCTTAACTCTCACATCTGGTGTTATGCTTTGCTCACATATCAGCATTCATTAGTGCCAGGCATGATGTATATTGTTGTTGTTAGGTGATGTCGAGTCGGTTCCAACTCATAGTGACTGTGTGTACAACAGAACAAAAACACTGCTCGACCCTGGACCATCCTCACAATTGCTGTTATGTTTGAACCCCTTGTTGCTGTCAGTGTGCCGGTTCGTCTTGTTGGGGTCTTTCTCTTTTTTTGCTGACCCTCCACTTTACAAAAGGAGCCCTGGTAGCGTGGTAGATCATGAGCTGGGCTGCTAGCCTCAAGGTCAGTAGTTCGAATGGACCATTTGTTCCATGGAAGAAAGATGAGGTTTTCTGCTCCTGTAAAGATTGATAGCCTCTGAAACTCTATACAAGGTTGCTATAAATTGGGACCAACTTGGCACACAAGCACCACCACCACCTACCTTACAAAGCATGATGGTCTTCTCCAGGAACTGGTCCTCTTGACAACATGTCCAAAGAATGAGATGCAAAGTCTTGCCACCCTCACTTTTAAGGGGCATTCTGACCCTTTAACATGTATTGTTAGTGATAGATTTTGACCGTGGTTGTGAAGGATGCTGAACATAGGAAGTGTGAGTAGATGTATTCTGTCTGATGAACAATTTGATCTCTTCAGATTCTATTCAAAATCTGTCTCTGTAATCTAAAGTAGAGGAACATGAAAGTGATCACTAGTTGAATGTGATCAATGGATCAAGACAATATATATATATATATATATATTTAAATAGTTTAAAAACCTGAATAACTTAGATTCTCTTTGTATATTCACCACCAGAAGCAGACCCTTAGACAAGGATCTGAAGGCAAGTCATTTATTTGAAGGAGTCCTGGGGCATAACAGCGAAGTCCTTAGCTGCTGATTGGAGAGCAGTCTGAACCCACCTTGCAGTTCCATGAAGAGGTCTGGTGATCTACTTCTGCAAAGATTAAACCCACTGTCCTAAATCAGACTGCTATTTTAGCTACCCTGGGGGATAGAATAGACCTGCCCCACAGAATT
This sequence comes from Chrysochloris asiatica, assembly GCF_000296735.1. Classification (NCBI taxonomy): domain Eukaryota; kingdom Metazoa; phylum Chordata; class Mammalia; order Afrosoricida; family Chrysochloridae; genus Chrysochloris; species Chrysochloris asiatica. The sequence goes on along the minus strand of NW_006408521.1, from coordinate 44,054,264 downwards.
CACAAGGCTGTAAGCCCGTGTGGAAGCAGACTACCACGTCCTTTTGTCTTGCAGGGTGGCTGGTGGGTTCAAACTGCTAATTAGCAGCTGAGTGCTATAACTATGGCACCCATCAATGGTGGTGGTGGTGGTGGTTCTGTGCCATGGAGTTGGTTCTGACTCACAGCGACCCTGTACAAGGTTTCCGAGGCTGTAAATCCTCATGGGAGCAGAAAGCCTCATCTTTCTCCTGCGGAACAGCTGGTAGTTTCAAACTGCTGACTTTAAGCCTGATTCATAACCTCTATGCCATTGGAGTGCTTTGGCACCATCAATAATCCTATAAAAATTACAGTCTAGAAAACACTATGGGGCAGTCCTACTCTGTTGCATGGGGGCACTATGAATAAAAAATCAACCCCCATGGCACCAAACAATAAGAATTTAGTTGGAAGATTCTCCCAGGAGACACTGGAAGGGAGTTGAGCTAATAAAAGGTACATTATCCAGCCAGTTACCAGCATGGCAGCCCAAACTCAATCCATTGTGAACTCTGAGCAACAGTGTAGAATATGCCTCAAAGATCTCCTAACCCTGGACAAGGATGTCTGAGTTCTTATCTACCATAGTGGTTACGAATCGGGCTGCTAACCTCAAGGTTGGCAGTTCGAAACTACCAGCGGTTCCACAGGAGAAAGATGAGGCAGTCTGCTCCCGTAAAGATTTACAGCCTCGGAAACCCTGTGTAGGGTCACTATGAGTCGGAACCGACTCCACAGTATTTAACAACAACAATCTATCTGTCACTGGGTGAGAGCTGCTTCTAAGTACCTTAACTCACAGCACAGGTTTGACTTGTAGATGTAAATGCTGAGGAGGTATGGGCACCATTGTATCACCTACAGATTCCATTGCAGATGATCTAACATGATGATGGTGGTGGTGTGCTGCGGAGTCGGTTCCAACTCATAGCAACCCTGCATAGGGTTTCCGAGGCTGTACATTTTTATGGTAGCAGAAAGCCTCATCTTTCTCCCACGGAACGGCTGGTAGTTTTGAACTGCTGACCTTGAAGTTAGCAGCCTGACTCATAACCACTACACTACCAGAGCTCTTAATGATCCAACATAGAGCGGTGTTAATCTGGTAAAAAGACTCCTCCATTCTAATCAGGACTTTTGGGTTTTTTTTTAGCAATGAGAAACAGAAATCCCTTTGCGCTAGTCAATAACTAAATTAATCAAAAGGTGGGGGAGTTTGTAAGATGCAAGAAGGTCTCTCTCATAAGAATGCCGAACAGCCAAACCTCAGGGAGCACAGACTTGCTGGTAGCTCCAGGTCCCTACAGTTTGGTTCCGGGGAATGTCTCAGTCTCCTCCCTCCAGCTGATCCTCTCTGACAGTGGACCTTCCTTAAAGAACTTTGGTACGTGGCTCTGTGATGTCTGCCCTGGCCTTTCTATAGAAACATACACAAATACTTGTACATAGTACAGTTGTTTTTAAAACATAACTAAACATATACCAGTTTAAAATATCACACATGTACGTTTACAATTTTGTGACGTCAATGACATTATTCACCAGCATCTGTTTTGGCATTAACTCTGAATGCAAATACCCAACACTGACTGAGATTTTTCTAGATGTCTCTTAGTACAGATTTCCAGCAGGGAAAACCTCAGTGACTCAACTTCTCGTTTCCTTATGAGTCCATTGTCAGCCATGAATGGGCCCCACTCTGCTTAGGGGCCCACTAAGGACCCAGTTGTTGTTAAGGGTCGTAGAGTTGGGTCTGACTCATAGTGACCCTCTATAGGGTTCTGAGGAGCGGTCAGTGAGGGGTAAAGTGGGGACCAAATAGGAATGAATGGGGCAGGGCCCTCCAAATACATCATGACACTTGGGTTCCTAATGACTTTTTATTGATTAATGAAATGAAAGTCTTGTCATGAGGAATTGCATGGCCTTTTCATGAATATGCGGGCTGAATATGGGAAAAATAAAAATATAACATCACGTGGCTATCCTTATTTTTTTTTTTTATTTATCATTCTTTCTGGAGGAAAGAAACTACAAAAATTTTAGATATTAATACATTTGAAACAGTTTTAGTTCTTGGACTAAAACTAGTTCTTAGACAAAAATCTTAGATACAAATACATCTGAAACAGTTTTAGTTCTTAGAC
>NW_006408521.1:44011230-44051167 GCF_000296735.1 Chrysochloris asiatica | reverse complement strand
GGCTGTGAACCTTAAGGTCAGCGGTTCGAAACTACCAGCCGCTCCGCGGGAGAAAGATGAGGCTTTCTACTCCTGTAAAGATTTACACCCTCGGAAACTCTGTACAGGGTCGCTATGGGTCAGAACCGACTCGACGGCACTTAACAACAACAATGTACCATCAGTTAATAGTATTTCTTTCTAGTCATTGTAGCTTTTTTTTTTTTTTAAACACTCAGGCCTATAGGCATATATAATTTATACCACCAAAGGGTACATTCTGCAAGTCTGCCTCCTAGCTGCCAGCTCTCAGTCCCTCTCTTTCCATGAATCTAGAGTCCCCATCTCTGCCTCCATCTCTGGTATCGCTGTTTCTCTGGATAGGGTCCTGCATTCCCCCTGTGCTCTTCTCCCTCGATTCCCATTCTCTTTTACAGTCAGGAATAGTGGTGTCAGTTTCATATTTAATAGAATTCACTGCTCACCACTAGTCCTTTGCTACAACTTCGGCATTCCTGGACTTCCTTTGACTCCTCTCTTAACTGGCTCGGTGTTGTTGTATTTCCTGAATGCTCATGTTAGAGATCAATTGCCTGGAGCCTGGATGCCTGAACATGACCTTGACTGGGGATAGGGTTCTTGGAACACAGGACACAGTCCTGTCCTCAAGATGTCCAGTCACTGCTCGATTGTATTCTGGAAGCATTGTTATTGTGGAACAGACAAAAGTTAGCCTTGGTTGTGTTTCGTTTTTTTCTTTTGGGGGAGTGGCAGAAGGCTTTTTCTGCCTTAATAGATGGAAAACGATATCCTTTGAATTAAAAAATTTAGGATAGAATTTAGAATTAGAACTCTGTAACAAAATTTTCCAGGATATTATGTCCATAAGAAGTATAACCAGAATGTTCCTTAGAAGCCAAAATAGCCAGGCTTTGTCCTACTTTGGACACATTGTCAGGAGTGACCGACCAGTCCATGGAAAACGACATCATGCTTGGTAAAGTGGAGGGTCAGTGAGAAAATGGGAGGCTTCCAAAGAGATGGACTGGCACGGTGGCAGCAGCAATGGGCTCAAGTGTAGCAGCAGTTATGAGGATAGCACAGGACCAGATAGTGTTTTGTTCTGTTGTACATTGGGTTGCTATGAGTCGGAACTAACTCTATGGCACTTAAACAACACCAACAACTCTATAAATCTGCAAGTTCAGATCGATTTTTGTCTCCAGGATGTTCTCTTATATTGTTGTTGTTAAGTGTCTTTGAGACGGTCCTGACTCATAGTGTCCTTGTATAGGATTTCTAAGGAGTAGCTGGTAGGTTTGAACCACCCACTTTGAGGTTCCCAGTCCAATGCTGATCCTACAGCGCCATATCTTTGAAAACATCTTCAGCTTCCTGCTTGGTCAACTTCTCAGACCAGGAAGCCCTGGCTGTCCAGTAGGTTAAATGCATAGCTGCTAACTGCAAAGTGGAACCCACACATCACTCTGTACAAGGGTAGGGTCACAGTCTGCTTCATTACAGTGTTGGAAAGCTTACGTTGTTGTTGTGAAATACTGTTGAGTTGGTTCCAACTCATAACAACCCCATAGAGGGTTTCTGCGGAGCAGCTGGTGGGTTTGGACTGCTGTCTTTGTGGTTTGCAGTCCAGTGCTACAGCATCACACCAGGAGTTCTAGAAAGCCCACAGGGCGCTCCAGCTCTGTCCGGTAGGGTAACAATGAGTCGGAACCAAATAGACATTAATGAGTTGGGTTTTACTTCTAGGACAGAATTTTTTCTTTTCTTTTTTTTTAAATTGTCCTTTCATCTCACACATCTCTTGGTTTTATCTGTTTTAGGCTCTTAATTTTTTCTTTTACTTCATTGAGACAATCTCAGACTTTTTTCTATGCCAGGAATTAGCTTTTTAAATCAGTGTCTCTTCTGCCCTTTGCTGTTCGGTTATTACTTTTGATCCTCCATTTTTCTTTTCCTATAGCTACAATTTCTTTCTTCATTCTGTTACATCATCATCTCCTCTTTGAGCTCACTTTTATTTTATTCACTCATTTAGCATCCTGCATCGGTGCCTTTGCTCTGGCCAGCACACAGCGTCCTGGGAAACCCACCATCAGATCACGCCACTTCTTTGTTCGAGTCCCCCCACCCCCAGTTACTTCCCATCTCATGGTCAAAGCCAAGCTCCCCGACTCCTTTGGCCTCACTTACTTCGCTGTAGGAGTCCTGCTCGTGCAGTGGTTTGAATCCACCAGCCTCTCCACAGGAGAAAGATGTGGTAGTGAGCTTCCATAAAACTTGGTGGTGGTGGTGGTAGAGAGCCGTGGAGTCGGTTCCGACTCATAACGACCCTGTATAAGGTTTCCCAGGCTGTAAGTCTTTACAGAAGCAGAAAGCCTCATCTTTCTCAGAGGGAACTGTTGGTAGTTTCGAACTGCTGACCTTGAGGTTTGCACTCCGATTCATAACCACTACGCTACATAAAAACTTCCGGCCTTGGAAACGCTACGGGCCAGTTCTGTTCTGTCCGCGAGGGTTTCTATCAGTTGGAATTGCTATGAGAAGGCACGCAACACCAGTAACCACTAACCTCTGTTCTCCATCTAGCAATACACCTCTAGCCCTACTGGTCTCTCCAGCTCCTTGAACACAGCAGACACCCCGCCACCTCAGGGCCTTCACAGTCTCCTCTCTGAGATGCCTTACCTCAGACAGACATCCACAGGACTTTCTCCCTCACCGCCCTTAGGTGCTTTCCAGGAACTTTCTACTTACAGTCGCCTTCCTGTCCCCAATACTCCTCCAGCCTTGCTGGCTTTCTTTGTCCCCATACTATTTATCGCCTCATAAAATGACTACCTAATTAAGTTCCTTTGGGGCTTGCTTTCTCTGCAAAGATAATTACAGCTCTGCCTCTTGACAATGACTTTCAAGTCACCACTAAATTGATTTGTCTGTAAGAGGATGAATTTACTTTTAATGTATTTGAGTGAAGGTTTGAAATCAGTCTATAAAAATAAACAGAAATCTAGCATTTTAATGTCTTAGAAGATGGTGGCCTTTGTTTCTTAGGACACAAGCATTTGTGAAAATAGACCCGCAAACTCTTCACAGCAGTGTCCTCACACTCAGAGCTCTGGTGGCTTTAAGTCCCAGAAATCAGGGACTGTTGCCTAGACAGGGATCCCTGTAATGCCTGATAGAAAGCAACGTTATCTTTCCATCTGAACACCTGGATGTCTATGTAAAACAGGGGTGGGGAGCCTTCTTTCTGTCAAAACTTATAATATTCACAGGCCATACAAAATTGTCAACTTAAATTAGCCTGCTATTATTAGTCAAACATTTAATTGGTGTTGTCGTTAAGTGCTGAAGAGTTGGTTCTGACTCATAATGACTCTGTATAGGGTTTCTGAGGAACTGCTGGTGAGCTTAAACCACAACCTTGCAGTTCAAACCACCCCTGCAGTCCAGCACATTAACGCACAGTGCTACACCAGGACTCCTAAACATTTCACTGACTTATCCCTAATGGACTCCTGGTATGGCACTGTAGGCTCAGCACTGGACTAATGAACCACATGGTTGGCAGTTCAAACCCACCAGCTGCTCCATGGAAATCCTATACAGGGCCACTATGGGTTGGATGGAACTGACTAAATGGCACTTAACCAACAATAAGACCGTGATGGATGGATCTGCTGTTGTCGCCTTGGCAGGGCCTTATATGGCCCACGGGCCAGACGTTCCCCACCCCTGACCTAGAAAATATTAAGGAGGAAAAGAAAGTAGTGACAGTAAACACTTAAAAAAAAATTCACATGTGTCTGAAATAAGGCTAAAATTCACCCATGAAAGTTGCTTTACTATCAAAAAAGCCTTTGCATTCCATAAACCAAAAATGCATTGCATTTCCAGTATACTTTTAGGAAAATGGCTTGTTTTGTGTTCAGTGTTAGTGGATTACTTACAGAAAAACCAAATCAAACCCATTTCCATTGACTCAGTCCGACTTATCAGGACCCTATATTGACTCTATAGGACAGAATACAACTACCTAATAAGGTTTGCAAGACTGTAAATTTTATATGGAAGCAGACCGCCACAACTATCTCCTGAAGAGTGGTTGGTAGGTTTGAACCTCCAACCTTTTTAGTTAGCAACCGAATGCTTAGCCAGTATGCTACTGGAATCTGGCATTGTTGTTGTTGTTAAGTGCCGTCCAGTCGGTTCCAACCCATAGCGACCCTGTACAGGGTTTCCAAGGGTGTAAATCTTTACAGGAGCAGAAAGCCTCATCTTTCTCCTGTGGAGCAGCTGGTAGTTTCGAACTGCTGACCTTAAGGTTCGCAGCCCAATTGGTAACCACTACACTACCAGAGCTCCTTAGTGAGCTTGATAATGTCTCTCATTTCCTAGATCTGCAACCTATTGCTTTGATCCATACTCAGGTACGGCTTATGGAGGGACCACAGGGACGTTTTGAATGTTAAGTGTACAATGATTCTACTTTAAGAACTTAAGGAAAAGAACTTTGCTGACCCTTGTTTCTGTAAAGTTCTTATAGAAAAAAATCATAATTGTCAGTTGAGAGCAGGACCAGGCATTTAAGAATTTATCTTAGACTGCAGGGAACTTTGGTGTCATCACTTCTTGTCAATTTCTATTACGAGTGTAGCAAATGTCACACTGATTATAATTTGGACCACCTGAGAGTATTGTGGTTCATTACAGGGGAGGGGATTCCAACTCTGGTAACCCCCTTTGTGCAGAGTCGAGCTGCTCCAGAGAGGTTTCAAGACTATGGCCTTTCAGAAGCAGGATAGCCAGGTCTTTCTTCCAAGGTGCCTCTGGGTGCGTTGGTACTGCCAACCTTGGGCTACTGGTAGGGCACTTTACTTTTGTGCCCCTCAAGGACTCCTTAAAAGAGGGGCTAGAGGCTGATGTTCAGATGTGATAGGGCATGGTATCTAGCTATGTTTGTAAATCTCACATTTATTCTGCTATGCAAGCCAGTCTGCTAGGCCACTGGTCCTCATGTACATAGAGAGCTGGCTAAACTCAGGCCTTACCACTGGAGCATCTGAGGCATCAGTAAAGCCGAGGGAGGCCTGGTGGAGGGACAGGAATCTGCAGACCGTGTTCTTAGGGGTCTCGGGAAGCATGAAATCCTCTGTATCTTCAAGGAGCTCACAGTCTAGTCGTGGGTCTGGAGTCACAACCACAAAAGGATTGTTGTTAAATGCCGTCAAGTTGTATAGGGTTTCCAAAGATCAAGTATAGGGTTTCCAAGGATCAGCTAGTGGGTTTGGATCACTGATCTTGTGCTAGCAAGTTCATTGTTTTTCCTTCAGCGCCATACCAGGACTCCCACAGAAGGATTGTTGTTGTTGTTGTTGTTGTTGTTGTTGTTGTTGTTGTTGTTGTTAAGTGCCATCAAGTTGGTTCCAACTCATAGCTACTCTGTATAGGGTTTCCAAGGAGTGACTAGTGAGCATGAACCACCGACTTTGTGGCTCAAAACTATAATACAGTCTAGCGCATTAACCCATAGCACCACATAGTCCACCTCAAAATGCTGTGTATGGACTCTGTGTGGTTACCATTTTATTCTGTCTCTAAGGATATTCATTGGGAATGTTGCTGTGTATGGCTTTACTAGATAGTGATGATGGTGGTGATGTGCCATGGAGTCAGTTCTGACTTACAGCGACCCTGTATAGGGTTTCCAAGGCTGCAAAGCTTTAGGGGAGCAGAAAATCTCACCTTTCTTCTGCAGAACCGCTGGTAGTTTCCAACTGCTGACCTTGTGGTTAGTAACTTGACTAACCAGTACCACTACCAGAGATAGTTGTTGTTGTTAGGTGCCGTCGAGTCGGTACCGATTCATAGCGACCCTGTGTACAACAGAGTGAAACGCTGCCCAGTCCTGGGCCAACCTCACAATTGTTGCCACGCTTGAGTCCACCAGAGTTAGTAGGCTTCCCCAAAATAGCGGTTTTTCTTTTCTTACCTTTGTCCTGCCCAGTCTAGCTCTTGGCCACAGTAACCCATTGGCCCGCTGCCCTTGAGCTGATTCTAATGGTTACCAACCCTTGTAGGGCGGAATAAGGATTCTAGTAGCATAGTGGTTAGGAATCGGGCTGCTTACCTGAGGGTCAGCAGTTCAAAACTACCAGCCGCTCCGTGGAGAAAGATGAAGCTTTCTGTTCCCGTGAAGTTGTACAACCTCAGAAACCCTATACAGGGTCACTAGGAGTCGGAACCGACTCCACGGCACACAGCCACCACCATAGGGCAGAGTGGAGCTGCCAAGAGGGTTTCCAAGGTTGTCATTGCAAAAGCAGACTGCTATGTCTCCCTCCCATTGAGAGCCTATTGGGTTTGAACTGCTGACCTTCTGGGTAGCCTCCAGTTGTTTAAGCACAACACCACTAGGGCTAATTTGACCACAGTAGGTCCTCCAAGTATCTGCAGTGAGGTCGACAAATGTACTCATTAAGTAGAAAGCCAGTAAGGAACTCATCCTTGAGTTTTCTTTCAGCTGAATTCTATTTGAAAGGATTTTTAAGCACTCTTTTCCCAATGAGTGTAAAGGTACTGAGGGGTGTGTGGTACTTAGACACCTGGGGTCCTGGGGCTGTGGTCAAAACCAATAGCCATTGAGTCAACCCCCATGTGTATCGGAGCACAACTGTTGTGTGACTGAGTTTTTAGAAGTAGATCACCAGACGTTTCTTCCAAGGTACTTCAGGGAGACTCGAACCTCCAACCTTACTGTTAGCAACTAAATGCTTTCACTCCATTAACTATCTGCACCAGCCAGGGACCCCTTCCAGTTGTGCAGAGACCCTGCAATGCCTCCACTGCAGGTACACAAGCAGTAAGCAAGACCCTTGGCTCTGCTGAAGGAGGTGCCCTCGGAAGTAGACTCAGCCAGGTCCCTTGTTTTCTCGCTGTGATATTTCCCTTGAAATTGGCACAGGTCCTATTGAAACGATGCACCCTTGCCAACAGGCTTTACTCTCCCACAAGATGGACTCTGTCTTTTGATCACTTGTCAATCCTCATCTTTGTTTTGTAAGTGAGCAAAGAGGTGGCAGTGAATCACTGTGGGGAAAAAAAATCAACCAATAAGGCCATGGCCGGTGGCTGTATTATGAAAGTCTTAGCTCATCTCAGTGGAATGAGATTGAGATAAATTCTCTGGAAATCATCTCTAGAAGTCAGAATACAAAGTCCTTCCTTCTTGTGAATCATACTTTTTTTTTTTTCCTCCCCTGAATCGATTTTCCTGGCCTTTCTGCTTTAACTATAAAGTAGAAACTCTGAACTCTTTGCTTCTGTTCTCAATGTTTGTAAGGACCCTGCCATGAGGCCAGGAGACAAAACCCATTTAGTTACCCTCTCCCACATTCCAGAAATAGCTGTAGTAATCCCCTGTTTGGTTATCTTAGAAGTGTAGAGTGGATGCTCTTATTCTAAAGTAGCAGCCTCTGATTGCTGGAAGGGGGGCCTTTTGCCATTGGACTGTTATTTAGCAACTGAATGCTGGTGACTCATCACTTTGACTGTGGTAAAGGAAAATTCTTCCCATGGAAAACACTTGAGGGAAAAAAAATCTGCCTGAACCACTCTGTAGTATTTTCCTTTTGAAAAGGCTTCTGTGAAAATGAATAGACGTCAGCTGTTACTGGACTAGCCTGCTCTAAAGCTAAGGGAGAACCTTCCTAAAGGGTGATTTCTGTGCTTTGTAGCCACTAACATGCATAGGAGGGTAATGAGGGGCCAGGCTCTTAATAGACTTACATCTCAGGATTAAAAACGGCCATGGGGTAAAAGAGAAACAAGTAATTGTAGGTACAGCATCTGGAACTACTGTGGTGTTTTACTGCCCTTTTCACTATGAGAGTGAGAGAGAGAATGAATTGCTAGCTACCCTCAGCTTTGAATTGAATGCCTTAGAGAGAAGTGCTTAAGTGATGCAGCAAAAATACAGTAAAATAAATTCACCTGCTAGACTCACAGCTCAAAGTTAATTCCACCTCTCCGCAGTTCATTTTGCTTTGTCAGCATCTCCTTAAGGGGTCGTCTGAGGGTGATTAGGAAAAGCAGACAAGTGCAGGTTCAGCTATCAAAATTGGGGAATGTGAAGGTCTTGTTTCCTCCATGCTTTCAGAGGCCCCCATGGTGGTCTTACTCTCCTGTTTATGAATGGAAGGTAGAGAAGCGGCTTAATAGCTCTCTAATGCTCAGACTCCAGCTGGTGGCTGACCCAACAGGGCTGCAGTGGGAGTGGGAAGTGGTGGGGGTGGAGCATGTGTTACAGAAAAGATAACCCCAGGATCTGGGGCGGTGGGTGGGGGGGAGGCACTGATCCCTTACTTCCAGGTTGAGACACCCAAGCTGTTAATAGTAAAGTCCTGAGATACACGTACCTGAGCTCTGCTGCTATTTTCCATCAGAAACCAGCAATAAATACCTGGCGGAGATGAATGGGAAAAAATGGACATTTTTTTTCTCTAAGTCAAAGATGAGGCAGGTTGATTTACGTTGTTCCTTCCTGTTACCCCAGCTCTCTGAGACCCAACACGTTAGGATATTTGCAGTAAATACAGTCTAATACTGCATGTACATTCTGGTTCTGAAAGATGGGCTGGCCATCTGCTGCCTCCCCAAGCGGGCAGCGTCTGTCTTTTTGTGACTTGCTCATCCCATTTCGCCCACATGGTGGATGTGTGTGGCGGCCAGCAGGGACCGACAACCTGGGTGTGGGAGGCAGGTGCTAGAACAGGGTGGGGATGGTCTGTGTGAACCAGGAAGCCGTGTCTGCACACAGGAGCCCTGCCTGTGACTCTGTGGGCAGTCATCAAAATATCAAGGTCAGGGGCTGCTGCTGAGGGGCCAGGCTGAGTCTACGGAACCAGCAGCCTGTTTCTTTTGGGACTAGGAATCTTCGGTCGTCGGTTGCATGTACAGGAATTTTTAAGAGAGTCGGTTGGCTCAATGGCAGTGGCTTGTCCAGAAAACGCTAATGTAGCCAGAATCCCCGACTTATCTCGCTGAGTCAGATTTCTCCTGCCATCCTGGATTTGATTCTGGATAAGCAACTCAAGAAGACCCTCGTCCAGACTGCTTCTCCTTGTCTCAGCACCCATGCCCGCAGCCCCCACTTAGGTAAAATACAGGTGTGGGGGGAGCAGACAGAGCAGACAGATGTCATGATTAATTTTTCGATATAATTGAGCCTCCAAACTTGACGAAAATGAACTGGAAGGAACCTCTATTATTATTAGCCTTATTTTTCCATTTTTTCACCGAGGCTAATTTTATTCATGCAGTTTGTTTGAAAGACGTGGTGGAGAGAGAAACGAAAGTCTCTGTAATAGAAAACTAACCAGCTAACAATTGACCAGCTTCCCTTAGGGAAACAGCCCCTGACTGTACCTCAGCCCCCTCTCCTGACAATCATTTATCAGGCCCTGGGAGTGTGCCAAGACTTGGGAGCATTTGGGTGCCGGTTTCCCCTAGGCCCCGGCGTGAGGAATGCAAGGTGGTGTCAGTGACCAGAGATTAGGACAGTGGAATTTTGCATTTGTTGCCACAGCAGCTGGAGTTTGTGGCCGCGGCCCCAGGGCAGCGTCCCCGAGCTGGGCGCGGCCGCCACTCGGCGGAGCGCGCGGGGCGCGAGCACGACTCGGCGAGCACCGGGCCGGCCCTCCGCGCTGGGGGCGGGCTTCTAGAAGACAGCCCTGGACTTGGTCACTGGATGCCGGGGGCTGGTCCTCGCAGCCTCCGCAGCCGCCGACCTGTCTGCCAAGGCGTGCTCCAGCTCCCAGACTGTATTCCCGCTGCCTTCGGTCCTGCTCAGCCAAAGACCGGTTGCCATGGTGAAGGAGAAAGGTAATTCTAAATATCGATCCGATCCCGGCTCATGGTTCAAGTAGGGGTGGCACCTCAGGGCTCGGCCACCTAACGGGGATTGATCAGTGGGGACGCAGGGCAGACGTGCTCTCGATGCTGGAAGTCTGGGTTGCCACTGAACCTGAACGTAGACTTCATCTAGAACGTTGAATTGAGCAGCGGCCTGGGGAAACCCATCCTATTCTGGGTGTGTTTGCGCAGTTGAGCTGGTGGTGTGGGTCGGTCTCCCGATTGTGATTGTATTTTGATTGTTAGGTTGGGTTGGAGACCGGTCTGGCCGCCCCCTCCCTCCCTTCATTCTCTAGTATGCACCCCCGCACTGAAATTCATCATTTAATTAGGACTGTAATGAAGGGGCTTCCCCACCGCGTTGTTGGTGTGTTGGGACAAGCCCTAGCCCAGCGAGGACTGGAGGAAAGGAGAAAGGGGCCGTTTTAAAGGGTTCAGGTATGCTGCGTTTACCACCTGTCATCTCAGTATTTGCCATAGCCACTCCTCCAAATACCTTTTAAAGGATGCTGCGTGTCCCAGGTGATGAAATCACACCATCAGGAGAGTGTTAACAGGGAGAGGGCAGGGCTGCCTGGCCAGGTGTACACACTGGGCGTGGCCCCGTCCTGAAATGTAAGCTGAATCTTTCATTATTGAAGTGTTTATCTTCAATTATTTATCTGGGAAATGCCAATAAAACTATTTGTTGTCGTTCTTAATTATCTAAATATTATGTGAACACATCTTGTGTAAAGAAAGTGAAATGTATAGAAGAGAGAAGGAAAAATGAAAGCCCCTCCTTAGACCCTGTCAACCTCAATTTCACTTGTCCCTCTAGAGGTAAGACTGTTAATAGTCAGTGTGTTTCCAGACCTTTCTAGACAGGAGTAAGCTAGGTAGACAGACAGACAGACATAAAATGATTTTTTTGTGTGTGTGACTTAATTTTTCACTTAACAATATGTCTTGGACTTTCACCATAGAGTGTGTATTTTAATATAAATAGCTACACATTGCATATTGTATATTATACAATGGCTGAATAATATAAATAACTGCCTTCTGATTTTGGTCTTTGGTAAGCTTGAATCTGTTATGTCAGGTTTTCTTACTGGAGGGCATACTTTCCCCCCATAAACATGTACGTCTGCACGTTTGGTGCTGTCTTGAACCATTTCCGTGACTTATCTGTGTCATTTTCTTGTAAAGCCCCTATAGGGAATACACTTGAAATGAACATGCTGCCCTCAAATTGATCCTTATTGCTGGAAACTCAGTTTGGTTTTATTAGACTAATGGATGGGCTGAGGAATAGGGTGGTGATACCGAAGTGTTCAGCCTGCAGCCCAGGACAACGAGAAACATGCCCCATCCATGATGTTCCTGTGTCTTGTTCATCCTCATGCTCTGTGAGTTCATTCAGTGAGTGAAATGACCTGAGTGGGAAGAGTCTTGTTATCACGTTTCTTCTCTTCGATGTCCCACTGCCCTCGGAGTAACAGACACAGACAGATGTTGACATGAGCCAGAGGTCAGATCTCTGTTTGTGCCTCCTTCCCAACCGGAACAACCTGGTCCTGACTGCTGTTGCTAATGGACTCGAGTATGTTTCCCCAGTATGAGTAATTTATGAGTGACCGGAAAGGATGTTACAAGTCGTCTCTTTATTCTACTTGTATTCCTGTGGGGTCTGTGGAAGCTCCAAACTGTATGTGGTCTTTATAAAGCACCCGAAACCCACTACCATTGAGGCGATTCTGACTCACAGTGACCCTATATGTTGTTTCGTTGTTAAGTGCCATCGAGTAAGTTCCAACTCATAGCGACCCAGTATAACGTTTCTGAAGAGCGGTCGGTGAGTTTGAACCACTTACCTTGAGGTTCAGACTGACCAGTGCTTATCCTAAAGTGCCACACCAGGACTCCGTGACCCTATATTGTTGTTAAGTGCCACCAAGTTGGTTCCAACTCATAGTAACTCTGCAAGGTTTCCAAGTAGCAGCTGATGAGTTTGAACCGCCACCTTGTGATTCAAACCAACCTTACAGTCCAGTGATTCATCGCACAGTGCCATGCCAATGACCCTATATAGAATCTGTAAATCTTTATGGGAGCAGGTAGTCTTATCCTTCTCCCAAGGAGCCGCTGGTGAGTTTGAACCACTGGCCTTGTGGTTTGCAGTCCAACTTAAACCTGTGCGCTACAAGGGTTCCTCTATTATATCTCAGCTGTCATTGCAGACCTCTCAAAGCTCAGATTGCCTAGGTTCACATGTACTTTACAAGTCAGTGGCCACTTTCTAATCAGAACCCTCTGGGCAGGTCACCAGGAGGTCACATACTAGCATTATCTTCACCCTTAGCTGCTGATTAAAGGCTGTTCCTTTTTTACTTTGAGATCGGTGACAGCCCACACTGCTGCCTACCAGCTTTCCAATTGCTTTGACCTCGGCCAATGGCAGAAGAAGGCAGGCTTTCATGGAGAGAAGAGAACATCTTAGTCTCTAAAGAGTGAGGTTCACTAGGGAGCTTGTAGTCCAGGCCTTCAGTCCAGAGATGAGAAAACTGGAGTTCAGAAAGAGAAAGCAAATTGCTCAAGACCACATAGAGGGATAATTGGACCAAGCGCTGGTCCTCTGTGCTCCATCAAACTATGTACACGGATCTAGGACTGTACTTGCTCCAAGGAGTGGACATCTGCTGTCTCCATCACTAGATGGTGAGCAGGCACTGTGTCTCCAGCTTTGATTTTCCAATGCCTAGTGTGCTGTCTGAGTTCTGGAGTGGTGCTATAGGAGCAGCACTGAATTTCTAACCACAAGGTCGGTGGTTCAGATCCACCAGCCGCTCCTTGGAAACCCTATACTACATGGTCACTATGAGTTGGAACTGACTCGATGACACTTAACAACAAGAAGTGTGGTGTCCACTGTATATTATAGATTGGCTCTCAGTAAACAGTTAAAGCAGGTGTACGTGTTGTCAGAGCTGAGACAGGAGCCGATGTCTCTCACCAGCTTCAGAGATCCTTCTAGGCCTCTTGCTCTTCTCCGTCTTTCTGGAGGGGATCTGAGTCACCCTTTAGTAGGCTCAGACCATTGCAGTGCCCATCCTAAGAAACCTGGGCGCCTTCTGCAGGAGGAGGAAACGTAAACTCCTGCTGTGTTCACAGCTTACAGTGGTTTAGCCCATAGTGCTTTGCACCATCATTTTCTCTGCAGGGTAAACTCTTTATGTACCTGTCTGGTAGTGTGGACTGAGGTTTGCCGACATACTTTGACCCTCATTATCTGTTGTTGGCCTGTCCAGCCATCCATTCACTTCAGTTGCAGACACTTATTGATCCAGGAATCTTGATGAAATCCTTATTTCTCTGACGCGTTCAAGGTTACCTTACCCTTGCTAGATCCTGTAACAAAGGCGTATGAGAGGTTTGTGTGGGATCCTCAGTCAATATCTGTCTTCCCGAATACACGCTCATCAGCCTAAACTCCAGAGAGCCCTCTCTACTAATTCTCTAGCTTTTCTGTGTTCTCCTGCATGTCTTAAAAATACACACCAGGGCTTTATTATTTCTTATTCTTGGAGACATTGAGAATTGGCAAGCATTAGAGATTAAGTTATGTAAACATACATTTAAATGATAAGGAATGCTGATGGTTTGGAAACTCTGTGAGAGAATTCAGAGGTTAGCCACAGGGAAGACAAGTCTGGGAGTTTTACATTTGGGCACAGGGTTTTTTGTGTGTTCTCCTGTAAATAGTTTGCCCATTGTTAGATGGCTAAACCTGCTCTCTGGCTCAAATCAGGGTCCCTGAATATAGCAAACGATTCACACCTACAAGGAACTCTGTAGTGGTTACGAATCTGGCTGCTTACCTCAAGGTCGGCAGTTTGAAACTACCAGCCTTTCTGCAGGAGAAAGATGAGGCTTTCTGCTCCTGTAAAGATTTACAGCCTCAAAAACCCTGTCTGTACAGTGTCACTATGAGTTGGAACTGACTCCATGGTACTTAACAACAACAACCCAGGGTTGGTGGTTCAGACCCACCTACTAGTCCTGTGGATGAATGCCCTGCAATCTGCCTTTATCAAGGTTCCCGCTAAGAAAGCCTCATGGAGTTCAGTTTTCCTCAGTAACACATGGCGTCACTCTGAGTTGGAACAGACTTGCTAGCAACAGGTTTGGGGTTTTTTTGGTTAGGACTCAATGAATCTTACCACAGTTCATCCTCGATGGAGGGATATTCACTCTCCACCGGACTTTAAGGTGTTTGGGACACACATACACTAAACACACAGGGCAAACAGTATCTGTATAGCACAATTTCTCAACATCAGCACCGCTGACACTTGGGACCAGATCATTCTCTGTAGTCTGTCCCGTATCCTCGGCCAGCAGCACCAACCTCATACTGACGGTCATAAAACATGTCTCTTGATGACCACACGTGCTTGGAGAACAAAACTGCCTGGTTGCCATTGCTGTTGAGAACATGTAGTTCTGAGACACGTTGGCTGAAGTTTTTTCGGGGTTAGGTGGTAGCGCTTCCTTGATTTATTGAGCTGAGTTCAGTTGGGCTCAGAGGGTGAGCAGTGTGAAAGGTCACCACGTAAGCCAAGCAGGCCAAGTAGCTCCTCCTTGGAGCTCGTAAGGTTTTGGCAGAAACACGTGATTCCAGTCATAAAGTAGCGGGGACACCAGTGGAGCTCCTTGATCCTACTTTTATATGTAACTATTTCTCAGCTCTGATCAGTCACTGAAAAGGGAGTAATTGTGTTCATGAAAGCAGCTCTACCTAGAGATGTTCTTGCTCAATCCTTCATTTTCCTGTAATATTTTATAACCTTGCTTTTCCCAATATTATTCAGTTACCATCTCCTGTGGGTTCCCTGTGTTAGGTAAGGAGCCGGATACTTAGGGAAGTTACACAGACTCAAAAGACTCAGTGGCCACCGTCAAGCTCATTATCATCTGTTGAGGAGGTAGAATGGGCTCATCAATAACTAATGGGAGGTGGTGTTTAAGACAGAGAAATGCAGTGCTTTTGAAGGTGATTTATACATGCCGATCAAGAAAGGCTTTTTGGAGCAAGTAACTGGGACTTTAAGGCTTGGGAGTATTTGAACCTATAATTAATTGGAATGAGAAGGACAGTGACAGGTTTGAGACCACCTACAACGTTGAGTTGATGGAAATGGACAGTGGATTGGATGTAGGAATAAGAATGAGTGAGAAAAAGCGTCGAGCGAGGCTTAGAAAGGATTGGGGGAGGTGGGTGGAGAGTTATTGAGTGGTGGGGTGCGAGAGAGGAGATGGGTGATGGGTGGGGGAGAGAAGAGAGGAAGGGTTCAGTTTTACAAACCTTACTATAGTGAACCAGTGTTTAGGGACTGAGGGGTGAGTAGTGAGTAGTCCAGGTTGTGCCTCTTGAGCAGGACTGAGATTCTGTGACCAATTTGTACATACTTGCTAAATCTACCTCCTGGAAGATAATGTTAGAAACAGGCCTTGGCATCCTTTGGAATGATGGGAGGTCCTTCAGATGTTCGTTATGAACGAGGAAGCAGGTACTATGCCCTTCTGGTCACAGGCTGCTATTCGGAGCATCCTTTAAGGTCTGGAAGTAGAGCCTTCTTGCTCCACCTGGAAGCCATGTTGTTCTTGTGCTTGGCAGCTCCAGGGACCAGTGGGGTACTGTGTGTCAAGTGTGTCTTACAGACTGGCACCAAATGAATCCACTTAACATACTGATGGCATCATTTCATTGCCCAGCTGAAAAGCCTTAATGGGTGACAAGGTAACATTCAAGACTTTGTTGTTGTTGTTGTTAATGCGCTGTGGAGTTGGTTCCGACTCTACAGCATTTCTGAGGCTGTAAATCTTTATGGGAGCAGAAAACCTTATCTTTCTCCCACAGAACAGTTGGTAGTTTCGAACTGCTGACCCTGAGATTAGCAGCCCGATTTGTAACCACTACGCTACAGAGCTGCTCCCCCAATTCTTAAGGTAGCTCTTCTCCCCCATCTAAATAAATGCCCTCTATTGTGAATGTTGGAGCTCTGGTAGCGTAGTGGTTATGAATCGGGCTGCGAACCTTAAGGTCAGCGGTTCGAAACTACCAGCCGCTCCGTGGGAGAAAGATGAGGCTTTCTACTCCCGTAAAGATTTACACCCTCGGAAATCCTGTACAGGGTCGCTATGGGTCGGACCCGACTCGATGGCACTTAACAACAACAATTGTGAATGTTATTAAATCAGTGGGTTTTGAATACATGTTAAACTGGCTTTATGTACATTGTCTCTAATGTCTTTTAAAAGCCTATTAAGGTTGTTAACTCTTCATATGACAGATGTTTTCCCATTTTATAGATGAGGGAAAGGAGGCTTACAACTAAGCCTCAGTTAAGGCTCAGAATGTTAACTAGAAACAGGCCTAGCTGGCTACAAAACTCATGCTAATTGTACTATGCTTATCCTGGTGTGCAGTCCTGGTGTGGCTCTATGGGTTAATGCACTGGACTACAAGGTCGTTTGAACCACCCAGTTGGTGGTTCAAGCTCACCAGCCACTCCTCAGAAACCCTACACAGGGTCACTATGAGTCAGAACTGACTCACCGGCACGTAACAACAAGTCCTAGTGTGGCGGTACAGGATTAGCACTGGACCACGATGTTGATTTGAACTAAAAGGTTGGCTTTTCAAATTCACCAGCCACTCCTTGGAAGCCCTGTGCAGGGACGCTATGAGTTGGAACCGACTCAATGGCACTTAACACCAACAGCAGCATTCCTGTTTGAAGACATCTAGTGTGACATTGTAAGATGAGCACTAGACTGTGAACTACAAGGTTGGCAGTTCAAACCCACCAGCTACTCCTTATACAACAGGGACAGGGAACATTTCTGCCAAAATTTATAACGTCATTTGTGGGCCATACAGAATTATCAACTTAAAAACTAGCCTGCTGTATTTGGTGAAACATTTAATTAACTCATTCTTAATGTGATGGCTGGAACTGCAGTTGTCTCGGAAGAGCCAAACCAAATTATTTCTTGGACCTTTTTCGTCCCGTGGGCCAGTCGTTCCCCACCCCTGCTCTTCAGGGTCTCTATGAGTCAGAACTGACTCAGTAGCCCTTAGCAACAACATCTCTATTTGAAAACTATAAGGGGGAGTGGGCATTTTCCCTTTCTAACTTCAGTCATACTGCCCCTCTGGCCCTAGTGAGAAATATAGTCTCTTTTTTCTGTATTTACCAAAGACTTCACTCAAGTTCCCTTCCTTCCTGAAGCTTCATAAAGGCCCTCACCTTCTCTGAATATTTCTAAAATTACTCTGTGTACCTAAATAAACATCACAGAAATTAAACAACAGTTTAGTTACATGCCTGGCTTGACGGAGAGCTCCACTTCCCCACAAGCGTTGGTTGACTTGGTATCTAGGTGTGTAAAACAAACAGCCTTTAGAGTTGTGTGAATGGTACATGTGCTCCTACATCCTACATGTGTCCGACCCACTCCTCCCAAGACACATACCATGCAGACACTACCCCACTCAAGCACATGTCTACTGCCTGATGTAATCGAAGCTCATTTCCGTTGCATCCTCGGGGAAGTCTGAGAAGAGTTGGTGTCCGTAGTACAGTGATTCCTCACGCATCTGAGGGCTGTGGAGTTGCCTTTCAGGCTTCCCCTCGTTCATGTGTGATAGTCACTTTACTTCCACGAGTTGAGGTAAGGTAAATAAATCTAAGAGGAGAAGCACATTGTCTCAGAGTTACCCAGATCTCTTGAGAGTTAACGTCTGATGAGACAGGTGAACTCAAGAGCATGTGGACAGTGGGCATTGTGAGCTACTCTTAAACTCTGGGAGGTAGCCCTGCCTCTGGTCTCTCCCATCCCCTAGTCCAGAGACCAGGCAGGATGAAATCAGGTTTTCTGCATTGCACCACAGAGAGTCTCCTGAAAGAACATTGACTTTTCCAAATCCCTGCAGAAAAGATGCACAATGGAGGCTCACCCTGCCAAGAGGAAAATCTTGGCATCTGGTTCATAAGGAGGTGGTCCCTCTGGGTCATCTTATTTACAGCCCTTTGACTGGTGGAGAGGAGGTCCTGGTAGTGTGTGTCTCTTCTGCGCCAACACAGAAATGCTGATGTTGGTGGAGAGCCAGAGGACTTTGCAGAAGTGGTGCAGGATTTCTTGCCACCGTGGTTGAGTCTGATCTCAGCACGCATCAGTAGACTCCAGCCCATCTTCCCATTGCAGTGAGGTCTGGTCTGGTGGTGACTCAGACTAACACACTGAGAGGCATGTTCATCCCAAACTGGCAGCAGTGGTCTCTTCAAGGGCAAATTTTGTTGACAGTAGGGAGAGTATTTGTTAGGGGTGACCATTCTTCTCTGAAGTATGATCCATGCTGTCAGGGGCCAGTGGGCCCTGGAAGGCACCAGGGGTAAGTTTCTATTGCCACTGTGCAAGCAATCACACAGGATGCCTTGTTTGAAAGCTTGGACTTAACTGTGAAGATACTGGTTTTTAATCCTTCCAGGGAAATTCCTGTTAAGGGCAGTGGTTCTCAAACTGTGGCCGGCATCAGAATCCTCCTGTTAAAGAGGCTTGTTAAACACTGCTTTCTGGGCCCTGCCCACAGAGTTTCTGATCCCGCAGTTCTGGGGAGGGGCCTGAGAGTTTGTTTTGCATTACTCACAATTCCCAGGTACTACTGATACTGCTGGTGGAAGGCGTATGTGTGCGCACCATCTACGTAAGCCCTGCTTTCTGAGGGGAAAAGTAGCTCAGCAGGGCTCATTTCATTTTCCAAACATTATCTTGTTCACGGTCCACAGAAGACATAAGAGAAGGCAAACATCATTGTCACTGTGCCTCACAGTGCAGAATGAAACTTGTAGAGCTTTTGTGAGATCCAAGTGGCCAAGGAACAGCTGTCAGTGTATGACACTGGACTGCAGAGAGTTCGAGGGCGGGTATGGGAGGAAGCCACAAGACATCTTTTCATGGATCTGAGATGAGGCTCAGTTTGGCTTAGAGAAGGTGGCCCTAACTCAGCCAAGGTTAAGTGAGCATTTTACTCGCAGAGCTTGTTAGAATCCTTGAATAATTTCATGCGATGCCTTGGCTCACAAAAGCTACAACCTCCTCTTTACTTTTAGAAAAGCTAAAGTATAGTGAGACAATCTTACGAATCTTACGCCCGTTACTACTATCTGCTGTCTCTATTTTAGCTGTCTCTGCTCTTCCTGTTGTTGTTTGGAACATTGTGGGGAGGCAGAAGTTTAGGAAAAATTAAAAGCAGGGTGAGTGGCAGAAAATGCTAGGCAAAGGGAGTAAGATCCTTACTCACTGGAATCTGAGGGTCTTAGGCAGTGGGAGAGAGGGCAGAGTGATCCTCAGAAAACTGGTATGGGCTTTGAGTATGGGTCCCCAGGTCCATGGGGGTCCCTTCAGTGATACCTGGGTAGTAGGGGTACATGGGGGGGGGGGCTACAGGACTGCTGAGTATGTGCCACGTGTGCCACCCTATTGGACATCCATAAGGAACAGAGTTTTAGGACAGAAACCAGTTGTTCTTTCTGAGTTTCAGGCAGGGACCTTTATCCATGGCAGAAGTGGAAGATCTTCCAGGTACTGGACTAACTCATCCTTAGTTGGGACACTCCAAGAGCACACTCCCCTCTGTCCCTGCTCACCTGAAAACCCCTACCAGAAAGAGCAGGGAACAAAGCAGTGGGCTTCTGATAAAGGCCAAATCACATCTCAGACATACAAGAGCCTATGAGAGGTGTTTCAGGGACATGCTGCAATGTTGCCATCTTCAGTCGATTCAAGAGTTCGGGAGCATTTGGGCAGGGATGCTGAATAAGAATGCAAGTAAACAGGAGGGGCATACACAAGATTCACTGGGGGTCCAAAGAAAGGGTGCATAGTGTCTGAAGGGAACCCTACAAAGGCTTGATGGAACGGAGGGCATTTAGGGTTGACGTTGAGAGGCCTGTAAGTTTCTTGAAGTTGAGAGAGATGCTTTATTCAACTTAAACCCGTAAGTTTCTGCCCCATAAATGCTCAGAGAATGCCAATGAACTAATAATAGCATGAATGATATGTATAGTTGAGGAGACGGTTGTACTTATTGAATATAGAAATGTTTTATTCTGTAGGATAAGCACTGGACTGCTAACTACAAGTCGGTAGTTCAAACCCACCAGCCACTCAGAGGGAGAAAGATAAAATTTCCTACACTCGTAAAGACTTACAGACTCGTTATGAGTCGGAATCTATTCAATGACACCTGACAACACTAAGAAGCTAGAGATCAGTAATGGAGAAGTAGAAACAAAATACAGTCCTTGACCTAAACGTGCTCAAATTCTAGCAAGGTGTGTGGACACAAGTGAAAATAAGTGTGATACGATGTAAGATGACTCAGTAGAGTGCAATGAAATTAACTGTGGGACAGCAGAGCAGAGGGGGGGGTGAAGATGGGATGGGCTTTGTAGGATGAACAGGAGTATAGTGAGTGGACAAAGGGCAAGTGAGAGAAAGATGCTCAGATTGGAGAAATAGAAGCAGTGAGGTGTGACCTCTGTCTGGGGGAATGCAGCCGGCTCCATTGGACCAGAGGCAGTGCGTATAAGGAACCGTTAACAGAGGCCAGGTCAGGTTGAAACTGGGGATGTCGGTGCAAATGCTGATGAGAACCAGGCAGGTGACCAAAGCAACCTAGAGATTCCTCTCTAAAGTGGGGAGCCACACTGTAGTTCCTTCCTGCCTCCCAGGGAGAAATGTGGGCCCGAGCATCTTTTCAAGAGCAGCTGGAAATAGGGGTGTTTTTAATGTAAAAAACACCAGATGTTTAAATGTTGGCCGACACCACTCTTTCTAAAAAACCATCATGTAGGCCAAACAAAGTATGTCTGTGGGCAGAACGTCGCCACAGGGCTTCCACATTCTGGTCTGGGGCCTGCTGCCATGCTTACCACAGTAAGAAACATTTCCATACAGCAGGCCCCAGGACACATACACGTGTGTGCATGTAAGTGGCTATAATGAGAGTAGTTTCTTTCATTGTGTGTGCTTCTCTCTGCTCTTTCTGGATCTGTTCTGGTTTTTGAAATACTGTGGTTTGTGACCCATTAAGCTAATTTCCTGTCTCACTACTGGGTCAAGACCCAAAGTTAGAAAGCTATTGGCTTAGAACATCTACGCCAAGTAAAATTTCATTGGATGAAAACAATACAGTATTTTCCCGGGCAGCTAACTTGGTTTCCATCTTGGTTATGCCGATAAATGCTTGTTAACTTGGTGGCACAATAATGAAATGCTCAGCTACTAACCGAAAGTTTGGCAGTTTGACCCCAGGTGCTGCTGCTTTAAAGATTACAGCCTTGGGGACTCTGTGGAGAGTTTTACTCTGTACTCTATAAGGCTGCTGTGAGGAGGAACAGACTCAGTGACAAGGAGTTTGCTGTGGGTTTTGTTGTTGTTAGGTGCCATCAAGTCAATTCGGACTCATAGGGATCTTATAGAGCAGTACAACTGCCTCATAGGATTTCATTGGCTGTAACCTGGTGTGGCGCTGTGGGTTAATGCGCCAGACTGCAAAGCCATCTGAACTGCAAGGTCGGCGGATCAAGCTCACCAACTGCTCCTCACAAACCCTATACAGGGTCATTATGGGTCGGAACTGACTCGACGCAACTTAATAATAACAACAACAATCTATAGGAGTCTTGGTGTCTCATGGGGGAATAATGCACTGGACCACACAATTGGTTTGGACCCGAAGGTCGCTGATTCCAATTTACCAGCTGCTCCTCAGAAACCCTCTCCAGAGTTGCTATGAGTCTGAACTGACTCAACAGCACGTAACAACACAAAACAATGCCAACAGGGGTCAGTTGTCAGGTCTCTCCTTCTACAGAGCCTCTGGTGAGGTCAAGCCATTGACCTTTCAAATAGTAACTGAGTGTTTGTTGTTAAGTGCTGTCGAGTCGGTTCCGACCCATAGCAACCCTGTACTGGGTTTCCTAGGTGCGGCTGGTGAGCTTGACCCACCAGCCTTGAAGTTGCAGCCGACCTTGCAGTCCAGCGCATCAACCCACAGCACCACACCAGGACGCCGGCTGAGTGCTTAACCAGTAGTACTTTTGGGTAAGTTGGGTATTTCCACGCAACTGGAAAAACTTTATTGAAATAATTTTTGATTCTTTAATTGGGCATTGCTCATAAACAGAAACTGACCAGGATTTGGTGTCATCTCTCGTTGGTGCTTGCTCCCATTGAGAATGAAAGTCTCCGCCCATGTAGGTCACCTGTCTGGTTCCTGGAAGTATTTCCAACCATCCTCCACTCTACCTGACCTGGCCTCTGTTAACCTTTCCTTATGCCCACTGCCTCCATTCAGATGAACTGAATGATTGAAATATAGCAGGAAGTCCACAGGAAACTTCCATTCAAGCCAGGTCAGCTTCAAAGCCTGACATTTAAGGAACTACTTGCTCATTTTGCCCAACTCTCCCCTCAGGTTCTGCTTCACCACTTTCTTTACCCATGCTCACCTGGCCCCCAGCCAGGTAAGGAACTAGTTCAGGGCTTGACCAGTGTCACGCCATTCCACCCATCAGTGAAACAGCTCTTCGCCTCCCTTTTTGAGGGCATCATGAGCCATGTAACATTCCTATCTGAAATATCAGCACATTTCCAGAAATACAAGTACTGTAATTTTGGGGAATCTGGAGAGAGTCTGCCCCTCCCTGGGGAATGTCTGAGTAGCGCGTTGTCCCAGCAAGAGCAGCGAGAGCAGGAAAGTCTTGGCCATTCTTTGGGTTTGGGACATATCTGTCATCACCTCCAACTTGAGTTGGAGACGTCCCTGCATCAAAGCTCAAGGACTCAAAAACAGCTTGGACTTTTGAAACAAGAATTCAAGGGCAGCTTTTGACCATTGGAAGGAGCTGCTATGTTGGAGACGCTCCCTGGGAAAGATTAGGCCTGCCATCAAAGCCGTAGGGCCACAGTCAGAGGCAACACTAAGATGGTGGTTTTGCATAGTAACTAGTTAAAGGAGGCAGCTATTGACCATGGGTCCAGCAAACTAGGCCAAACAGAGTGGCTGCTTGGCAGGACAGTTCCTTCAGTGTTGGGGGGCCCAGCACAATGCAAGATAACCAGGCTCTGACTCTGGAGACAGGCTGGAAGGGGTCTTGTGTATAGGGCTTCTGCATTGACTCACTTTCCTAGGGTCCTAGCGCCCCCTGTACTTCTGTATCTAGAGGCGGTGTGTTGCCAGGGGACCTGTGCCGGGGAATCACATCTCTCATGCTTCCTGGAGCACAGAGTTAAGCTCTTAGCCTGTCTGAGATCCAGGTGTTCCTTCTCTGGAAATAGTACCACAGGGGGCCATTGGTGGGGCTGGTATCCAAGAACCTTCACTTTTCCCTCCAGAGTGGGAGGGGAGGGTTGATTAACTACCTAATATGTTTTAACAATGGAAAGAATTGATGATAGACCTACAACAAATATTGATAGTGAAGATCACAGACCATTCATCAGAAAGTAGGCAAGTAGGAGAAAAGAAAATGCTAAAGTCGAGGAGAAACAAAATGTTGTACCAGGAGTAAGTCTAGTCACAGGATGTACTGCTGAGTCTAATAGAACAGAGATTGTATTCTCAAAGTGTAACACTGGCCCCAAATTTAACTGAAAACTGTAGACTAGCCATACTGACTAGGGCTAATGCTCTTTGTGGGGCAAGGAGGTTTTGAGGTAATGGCTAATTTAGTATAAGGATGATGATGGTGGTGGTTCTGTGTCATTGAGTTGATTCTAGCTCATAGTAACTCTGTATAGAGTTTCTGAGGTTGTCAACCTTTATAGGAGCAGAAAGCTTTCTCCCAAGGAATGGCAGGCAGATTCCAAATACTGACCTTGTGGTTAGCAACCCAGTTCGTAATCCACTACACCACTGGAGGCCTTTGGTATAAGGGGGTAGTGTTTAGAACTGTAGAGAAGATTGGAAGAAACACCAAAAGTTTAACGTGGCCATCTGCTAGGGGTCAGGAGGAGTGGGACAGACAAATGCCATTATGCATTATAAGGATATTTGTCACATAAGTCTGTTTCATGTTTTGAACTTTCATGAAAATACAAATGCATGGGGAGGGAGAGAGGGGAAAACCATACTGCCCACTTCACATCTTTACCATGGGGGCTAATTTATATGAGACAGGGCCCCTGATGTGCAGTGGGTACTTAGTTAATGCTGGTTGTTGTTGTTGTTGTTAAGTTCCAGTCTTTTTCTCCCTTGTTTCTTATGGTTCCGTTGGCAGATTAAAAAATTATTCCCTAAAGCTTCAAGATTTTATAGGTTTGCCTAAAGCAAACTCTGCAGTCAGGGTGCTGAGGTTCAAATCACCGCTCTGTGGTTCTCTGATGGTGTGCCCAATGGCAAGTCACTTAACCTCTCTGTGCCTCAGTGTCCTCATCAGAAAATAAGAAAAACCAAGGTACCTGGTGGGTGGTCGCTGTGAGAGCTGCATATTGTTGGTAAGTGTTGTCGAGTCGGTTCTGATGCATAGTGACCCGAGGAGCAGCTGGTGGATTTGAACCGCTAACCCTGTGATTCAAACCTACCTTGCAGTCCAGTGCTTATCCTACAGTGTCACACCAGGATATAATACTTGCAAAACATTTAAAACAATGCCTGACACTTAGCAAGAGCTCAGCAGTTGTTTATTACTGCTCTTCCTACTATTACTCCTCTTGGCTGCGTGAAAGCAGGGGCAATGTGTTGGTGATTGGGAGGTTAGTAATTAGATTAGTGTCGGAATCCAGGAAAATGAATAGAGTTAGAGTAGGTGAGTTGAGAAACCAGGACCAACCTACTTCTACTGGGCATTTCCTTCATAGTTTGTCTGAAACAGAGCAAAGGTGTTCTTTTTCATAGCATGTTACTCAGGGACCAGAATAGGGCTTCCTGTGGTCCGTATTTCTATTGTTATGTGATAGAACGTTACCTGCTGGACTCTTTGTGCCCACATCTCTTGGCAAGCAAGCTGCTAACTTTACTGAATCTTAATGCTGTAGCATGGAATGAGGTACCAGATAATGGGTTGGGTTTTTTTTGTTTTCAGTTGTGAATGTATATCTAAAAATGATTTGGTACAGAAACCTGTTGACGTTTCAGAAGTGGTTGCTTAGAAATGGATGATGCTAGAAGCCAGGTGCACTCAGGATTTATACTACAAGAGGAGGGCCACCAGGAAGCTCTGCAGAGCTTATTCCACATCAGTGTGTCGGACTCTAGGGGCACTTGAGTTTAGCTTTTCCCAGGCTCTGCTGTCACCAGACTCCTCCCCACAGGTCAGCTCAGCTGGGAAATGTGCTTTATTGTATGGGAAGCCAACAGTTGTTGTTGTTGAATTCTCCCGACTCATAGATGTCCTGTGTAGGGTTTCCAAGGAGCAGCTGATGGGTTTGAACTGCTGGCTTTGCAATTAGTAGTCCAGTGCTGATCACTTCTAGAATCACAGCAATACTCAAGCCACCACAGTACTACAAAGTGACAGAAAAGTGCTGGAGAAGAGACTTATAGCAATGGAAAAGCGTCCTATACTAGGAACTTACCATTGTGAAAATGTCAGGACTATCCCAGATGATCTGTAGGTAGAATGCCATCATGATTCTAACAGCAACATTCTTGAATGAAATGGAAAAACTTATCTCCAACTTTATATGGTAAGGGAAGAGGCCTCAAATAGCTAAAACATTATTGAAGGACCAAGTAGGAGGCCTCGTACTTCATGATTTCCAACCTTATTATACAGCCATAGTAGTCAGAGCAGCCTGGTACAGGTACAATGACAGGCACATAAACCAAAGAATTGAGAAGCCAGAAGTAAATCCATCCAGCTACGGAGAGCTGATCTTTGACAAATGGTCAAAGTCCATCCAACTGGGAAGAGTCTTTTTTAACAAATGGTGCTGACAAAACTGGATATCCATTTGCCAAAAAATGAAACAGGATCTACACTTCACAAGATACATAGAAACTAACTGAAAATGACTCAAAGACCTAAATATTAAACTTCAAACTGTAACATTCCTGGAAGATTAGGGACAAAGCTGCTTTTGTTGTTTTTCAGTGCCTTTGAGTTGGTTGTGAATCATAGGGGCCCTGTATAGGGCATCCAAGAAGTGACTGGTGAGTTTGAACTGCTAACCTTATGGTTTAAACTCGCCTTGTAGTCAAGGGCTTATCCTACAGTGCCATACCAGGACTGCAGGGACAAAGCTAGGGATCCTAATATGTGGCATAAATACACCATCATACAGAACTAAAAATATATAAACAAAGGAGGATAAACTAGGTAACAGACCTCATAAAAATTACTGAACCTGTCTAAGGACTTTATCAAAAGAGTAACAAGAGAACTTACAGAACGGAATTTTATTTATTTTTTTAGCAGCGTCGTGTCTGACGAGGATCTAATCTCTAAAGCATTGTTGTTGTTAAATGCTGTCAAGTTGGTTCCAACTCATAGTGACTCTGTGTATGACAGAACAAACCTGGGCTGTTCTCACAATTGCTGCTACACTTGAGCCTGTTGTGGCTGTCACTGTACCAGTTCATCTCATTGGGAGTATCCCTTTCTTTCACTGACCCTCCACTTTACCAAGTATGATACCCTTCACCAGGGAATGGCCCCTCCTGATACTATAGCTGAAGTATGAGATACCAAGTCTGGCTATGTTGGCTTCTAAGGAACATTCTGGTTGTACTTCTTCCAACACAGATTTGTTGTCCATAGTAATTTTGATATTCTTTCTTCTCCAACACAATAATTCAACTGCATCAATTCTTCTATGGTCTTCCTTATTCATTGTCTAACTTTCACATTCATGTGAGGTTTTTGAAAATACCATGGTTTGGTTCAGGCACCCCTTAGCCCTCATACTGATATCTTTGCCCTTGAATAGTTTAAAGAGATCTTGTGCAGCAGATTGGTCTCATGCAGTACGTTGATTGATTTATTGACTACTGTTTCCATGAGTGTTGATAATGGACTCAAGCAAAATGAAGTCTTTTCTCCATTGATTAGTCCAATGGTGAGGATTTTTGTTTTCTGTATATCGGGCTGCAACCCATACCAAGGCTGTGATCTTTGATCTTCATTAATAAATATTTTAAATCCTCTTTGCATTCAGCAAGCAAAGTTGGATTATCTGCATATCACAGGTTGTTAATGAGTTTTCCTACAATCCTTATACCACATTCTTCCTCATATAATCCAGTGTTTGGGATTATTTGCTCAGCATACAGATTAAATAAATATGGTGAAAAAATACAACCAGTTGCACACCTTTCCTGATTTTAGCCATTCATTGTCAAATGTCAATAATTCAACAAAAAAAAAAACAAACAAAAGAAAGGTAAAGAACATGAACAGGCATCTTTGGTGAAAAGGCATCTTCACCAAAGATATCCAGGCAAGTACCAAACAGGTGTAGAGATGCTCATGATCATTGGTCATTGTTGTTGTTGTTAGGTGCCATCGAGTCGGTTCTGACTCATAGTGACCTTATGCGCAGCGGAACAAAACACGGCCGGATCCTGGGCCAGCTTGAGTCCATCGATGCTGCCACTTGGCTAATCCATCTCATTGGGGGTCTTCCTCTTTTTCTATGACCCTCTACCTTACCAAACATTGGTCTTTAGAGATATGCAAATTAAAACTACAACGAGATGCCATCTTACCCTGTGAAAATGCACTGATTACAAAAAACTGAAAACAAAGCTGGCCAGCTTTAAGGACATTAGAACTCCTATATAGTGCTGGTGAGATTGTAGAATGGTACAGTTACTCTGTATAAGGCTGCTATGGTGTTTCCTCCAAAAGTTAGAACTAGAAATACCATATGGTGCCGCAGTCCCATTCTTAGCTATCTATCCTAGAGAAAGCAATGGCACAGACATATATGCTCATGGCAGCATTATTCACAATAGTTAAACAATGGGGACAGCCTAAGTGTCCATCAATGGGCAAATGGAGGCACAGAATGTGGTGCATGCATACAATGGAATACTGCACAGTGGCAAAGAATAACAATGAGTTCACAAAGCATTTTATCACATTGTGTGAACTAAATCAATCATGAAGGGACACATGAGGCTTCAAAAGATCATGGAAAATTTCCGTCATCTTTTCATTCCATTTTCCTATGAACTTTTTGAATCCCCCTCGTATAAGGAGCCTGTAGGTGGATATGCATTTTCTACAAGTATTCCTTGGAGCTATTAGGGGTATGGTTGCAGACCACCACAATACAGTGACTATTGCAATAAAGCAAGTCACGTCAAGTTTTTTGTTTCCCAATGATTATTAAAGTTATGTTTACATTGTCTGTTAAGTGTGGATTGTTGTTGTTGTAAAGTGCTGTTGAGTCGGTTCCGACCCATAGCGACCCTGTGTAGGGTTTCCAAGGAGCAGCTGGTGAGCTAGAACCGCCAACCTTACAGTTCAAACGGTGTGACACATTAACCCACAGCACCACACCAGGACTCCAAGTGTGGATAGTATTATGCAAAAGTTTGAAATCCTGTGAGAATCACCAAAATATGAGAGCAACTTAAGTGAGTACATACATCTTACTGGAAATCTGGCTCTGATAGGCTTGCGTGACCCAGAGTTGTCACAGACTTCTAATCTGTAAAAGATATAATATCCGTGAAGCTCAGCAGAGCGAAGTACAATACAACAAGGTATGCATATGCACGTGTGTGAGGGCATACGGGAGCATATGTGAGTGCAGAGAGAATTGTAGGCATTTGAGTAGACAAGGGTGAGTCAAAAATTATCCGCAGTCAGGTTATGTTAAAACGTCCGTCCACGTCCACAGCTGATGAACATTGAGCATGCACATGAAATAAATGATTCTGTCAGATAGACAGATAATAGTGGATTGTATGGCAAATCATTTGCAAATCAGCCTTGGCTCTGTCTGTGAAATACTCCACAACAGACTTGGGTTTTAAAAAGTTTGTGTTAGATGGGTGTGGTGTAAATGCTTAGCACCCTTAACTGCTAACAGGAAGATTAGAGGCTTCAGTCCTCCCAGATGTACCTTAGAAGAAAGGCCTGGTGAGCTACTTCTGACACATTAGCCATTAAAACACTACACAGTTCTATTCTGACATATGTGGGCTTGCCATGAGTTTGAATCAACTGGACAGTAAATGGTAAGCCCCTCCTTTCACTACCTTTGTGAATGAGCAGTTGCTTGTGGACATTTCCTACTGTCTCTGATTTTCTGGCACATTTCTGGTTCTGACACTGCTGTAGACCTACCTCTAGCCAGGCAAGCGATGTTTGTGAAAACTCCTCCCACGTCAGAAACGAGTTAGGCCTGATGGCATCTTATTCAAATTTGTTATATTTTTTATGAGTTCTTTCCCAAGAGGACAACAGAGATGAAATGATTATAAAAACATTTGTCAGGGTGGGACTGTGTGGATGAAATAGCCAATGTAACAGCTGAGTGGGGAGATTTCACACAGGAATAGGTCGGAGACACGTAGAGGGTGTTGAGTTGATCACTATCTGTGTCTATACGCTTGTCCCTTCTGGCCGCCATGTAAACATGGCGCTGAGACAAACAGATACAGATCAAACCTGCTGCCTCAACTCTGTAGATAGAAAGGAGGTTAGTGGTGCATAGAGTTGGGCAAGGGGAGGGGTGGGATGGGGTCAGGCTGCTTTTGGGTTTGGCATTTTTCCTGAGCAGTGATGATGATATTCTAAAATTAGATTGCATGGTGGCTGTACAACTCTGAATATATGGAAATCTGTTGAACGGTGTCCTTTAAATATTTGAATTGTTACACCATTGAGTTAAATCTCAGTAAAGTGGTGCTCTAACTTAAGCATTGCACTGTTGATCGTAAGGTTGGCAGTTCAAATGCACCATCTGATCTGTGGGAGAAAGCTGAGGCTGTCTGCTCCTGTATAGATTTATAGCCTCGGAAACCGTGTACAGGGTAGCGATGAGTCGGAATCAGCTCAATGGCAGCGAGTTTTTAGAGAAAGCTGTTAAACAAACACATCAGAAACAGCCACCTGTACTGTAGGATCAGCACCGGACCACACACCACCAGGTTGGTGGTTCAAACCCACCAGGTTGGTGGTTCAAACCCAGGAAACCCTATACAGGGTTGCTATGAGTCGGAACTGACTCGACAGCTGCTTCCATCACCAGGGGTCCAACAGAAATGGTGATGCTCCTCCCGAACAGAACACCCTCCCCTTCTCACCCATGCACCCTCTGCCTTCTCTGACAACCTCGTTTCATCTCCCAGTGTCGGCCTGCTCTGAGCCTCTCATCAGACTAGGACTGGTTGCTATCAAGTGGACTCCAATTTACGGTGACCCCAGGTGTGTCAGAGTAGACCTGTGCTCCATAGGGTTTCCAATGGCTTGATTTTTCAGAAACTGATCTTTAGATTTGTCTTCTTCCTCTGGGTGGGCTTGAGCCTCCAACCTTTGAGTTAGCAGCTGAACACGTAAGTGTTTGCACCACCCCAGGACTGCAACAATTATGACTACCTGAATTAAAAGCCTCATTTTGCTAGTAGTTATTTGAGGCACAGTGCCTTCTTTCTAGAGGCAGTGCAACAACGCCCCGATTTGTAAATACCCTGTGCAGTGGGGAGTTACTACCCTCAGAATTGGGAAGAGCTTCACAGTCAGCGCCCCCTGCTGGTCAGAGTGGATCCAGCTCACCACTGTGGGGTATCTCTGAAGCTCAGTTTCTGTATCTGTGCCATGAGGAAAATTTGGAGTTGATGGGAACAATGAAGATGTTCAGTTTGTACTTCTGTAAACCATGAAGTGCTAGATGCACATCAGTCCTTTTCTTTAGTTTGTGTATGGTGTTATTGTTAAGTGTTGTCAAGTGCAACGTAGCAGCCTTGTATAGGGTTTCCAAGGCTGTACATTTTTGTGAGAGCAGAAAGCTTCATCTTTCTTCCATGGGGCGACTAGTGAGCTGGAACCACCAACTTCGTGGTTTGTAGGCCAGTGCTTTTCATACAACACCACCACACTCTGTAGTTTGTGTAGAAATGATATGTTTTAATCAGTTACTGATTTACAGGGTGTTCTGGACAGTGAGAAGGATCAGCCAAAAAGAAAGACAGCAGGAGAGTTTCTTGTGCTGTTCACACACGGTTCAGTTTTTACCACTCAGGGAGCTTCCTGTGCTGGTCACAGACTAAGTTTTGTACCCCTCGGGGACACTTCAACCAACACTTTGCCAGCAGTCTGCTGCTAACTGGAAGGTCCGCAGTTCAAAGCCTCCCCAGCATCTCCACGGGAGCAAACACCTGTCAGTGTGCTCCTGTCGAGATGGCAGCTGTGAACCCTTCTGGGGGTGACTTTACTGTCCTACAGTGCCACTGTGCGGTAGAGCGGACGGGATGGAGCCTCCCGCCACAGCAAGATGTCGGGATGTCTAACAAGGGTGTGAGCATGCCTCAGCTTACCTGTGTCAGGGTGCAGGCCTGCCTGTGATTGGCTCTGACCGTCTCTGTTGACTTCCACCCCACAAGTGGCTCCAGTGGTCCCTTCCAGTCTTGGAATGAGGACAAAGGTGGCTCTCGGGCAGCCCATACAGATGTGGCCTTCTGCCAGCAGCACTCAGACTTAAGATTGTCTTACTTCCTTTCTAAATGGAATTGCTCATGCAAGGACAAGGTCCCTGGATGACCTTCAAAAGCTGTATCAAGTTTCAGAATGCAGTTTTATAATACTTCAGAAATCTAACATTCAGCTGATAGTGGCACATGTTGGGGCCAGCTACAGGAGCAGCCAGCAATCGGTGACCTCCAGCTGTCCCCTTCCCATCCTGTGAGACCAGGTGTGTCCTCCTGACCTCTCAGTACAGGCTCAGGGAGGTGGAGGCTCAGGGATGGAGCAGCTGCCCTGTAAGGCAGGTCTCCTCACCTCTAGTCCAAAGTCCCCTCCAATTGTTGTGCCAGAGAAGTTGGGCTAGTTTACAAATGGTGGTGGTTGTGGTTGTGGTGGTGTGTCGTGAAGTCATAAGTAAGGGAGGTCATAGAAGGGTGTGGACGACATGAGTCATTTCAATAAAAAGGCGTGTCCAGGGGCTCATTCCTCTAGGAGGTGCAGGGTAAGACACCAAGCTGATGTAAATCCCTTTCTAAGACTTACTGATGTGGAGAAGACAGGTGTAGCGGCAGACTGCATCATGTCATTTACAGGGAGGAAACTTCCTGGCTGGATTATTGTAATTCTACGACCTCTCTGCCTTGAGGGGAATCAGACTAATTGGATTTGAGCCTGGGCTGTTTGTGCAATCAGTGCTGACAGCATCATTTATGTGTGGATGAATAACTAGGACCCAGGAGGGACTGGTCCCTGGAGAAGGACATCAGGCTTGGTAAAGTGGAGGCTCAGCAAAAGGAGGAAGAGTGTCAACAAGAAGGATTGTCACAATGGCACCAACAATGGTTCAAACCCGACAATTGTGCAGATGGCACAAGACCGGGCAGTGTTTCATTCTGTTGTTCATGGTTCATTGTGAGTCGGAACCGGCTCGACGTTACCTAACAACAACAACAACAACAACAAAAGTTGTATGGAAAAGGAGTCCTAGTTCACTGTGGGTTAGGTGCTGGGCTGCTAAGCACGCGCTCGGCCCCACAAACCCACCAGCCACTCTGGAGAAAGATGAAGCTGTCTGCTCCCTGGGAGATTTGTAGTCTTGAAAACACTACAGCACGTTGCCATGAGTTGAATTGACTCAGTGACAGTGGGGTGTTTTGGGTTTTTTTTCCCCCTTTATTTCTTTTTGGTATTGTGTGGGAAAGGAGTCTTGGTGGACCAGTGGTTAAACATTGGGCTGCTTTTCGCAAGGTTGGCAGTTCAAACCCATCAGCCTCTCTGGGGGAGAAAGATGAAGCTCTCTGAGGGCAGTGGATGGATTGTGTGCAGAAGGTAAACCAGATCTTGAAGCCTCTTACAAGTGGAGAACCACAGTGACGGGAGTGAGAACAGATCAGCGTGTCACCCTCCTGCTGGGAGTGTTGGGGCACAGACAGCCTTGTGCTTTGAGTCAGGTAATAATCTTGATTACCAAACTAACATGGTAGAAGAAATTCAGGTCCTGGAAGCCAATTAAAGAGAAGGAACTTTTTGGATGACTAATGACAGGGTAGCAGTGTGTAGCTTTAAGTAACTACCACTTGTCACAGCAGGAAATGGACTTTAAGGTAAACTGCAAATTAAGCACCCTATGCATTTAGTTAAACCTTTGAGTTTCTTCTTTCCTCTGCTCAATACCAGTGCTGTTCTAGCAGAAAGAAAGGGAGTAGGTGGTGGGGAGACGCTGGAGGAGGGGCGGGGACCCTGGACTCTGCTGGTGCTGCCTCTGTGATGTGTGTTTACAAGTAAGTGGGAATAAACAGGGTAGAAGCAAAGAAAATATTCTAGATAATGAGCCAGTCTCAAAAGTGCAGAACTCCCAGGAGAATCGGATTGGTGTCTTGAAGCTGAAATGCTGAGTATCCGTCTTCACGCTTTCCCAACCTTAGTATCATTTTGTGAACGCAAACCCAGATCACTCCCATCCAGAGGCTGTTTTCCAATCCAGGACTCAGTTTAGGGGTGGAACAATGGGTTGCATTTCCTTACTCTGAAAGCTTTCTTTTTCCCAGGAATTGCTGCAGCCTGGGATACTTTGGTGTTTGCAGTAGAGTTTCCCATCTGCTTATATGTTAGCAAGTGTTACCTTTGGAATTCTGATGCAGTATTTCTGAGCTATAGAATCAGAATCAAACCCAGGCACTGTACCAGTTTAGTTGCCTTCTATGCTGAACATGATCCTGAGATTTCCTTTGGAAATCCCCCACTAGGGGCTTCAAAGCGTAGGCTTTAGAGTCAGACTTGGTCTTAGTCGTGTGATCCTGGACAAGGTAACAAGCTATTGCATGCCTCTAAGCCTTGGTTTCTTCCTCTGCAAAAGAGGAATAATAACGACCCCCCCACCCCACCCCCGCCCCTCTGAGGCATTTGTGAGGAGTAGCTGCAGTAGTGGGTATGAATTTTTTATCACAATGCCTGGAGCATAGTAAGTGTTCAGTAAATTGCACCTTGTCTAACAATACGCTGGGGTGACTGAGTTATTCATTAAGATGTCAGACATTCATGACTGCATTGTTTCATGTGAGCAGTACCCCAATAATGAAATTGGGTGGGGCAGAGTAATATTTTCCTTGATTTCAAACATTGAACCGAGAGGTATGAAGAGGACAACTTGGGCTATTTGCTATTTAAAATCAGAACTATACCAGAAATGTGGGAGAATTGACCCTTGAGCTTGCTACTTTGTATATCTGTGATGAATGCACAAGGGTAAAATGTACACACAAAACGAGAGAAAATGAAGGGCTGGTACACATATTCAGTGATGGAGGACTCAGAGGAGAATGAAGTCTTTGGTCATGCGAGCCACTGTGAACATTCCAGAGAGGAGCTGTGAGCTGGGCTGGGTGATGAAAGGAAAAATCAGCCAAAGTGGGATATTTACAATTCCAGAAAATAAGGATGATGTTTAGACCAGGAAATGGCCATGACCCAGGCTAGAGGGAGATTTCTATATTTATACAAATAACTTGTTGGTTGTTGTTGTTGGTAAGCGCCGTAGAGTTGGTTCTGACTCATGGCGATGCTATCTAGGGTTTCCGAGGAGCAGCTGGTGAATTTGAACTATCGAGCTTGCGTTTGAAACTGACCTTGAGGTCGAGTGCTTATCTTATGGTGCCACACCAGGTCACTTGTGTCCAGTCCACTTAAATTCCAAACCAACTTAAGTGGGGTTAGACTATTTGAGTTCTAACCCACTTAATACTCAGCAAATGTTAGTTCCTTCTGAGATCTTTGTAGAATAGCATGGGACTATTGAAGATGGCTGAAGCCAGAGCATAGAACTTTAGTCTTGGTGGATCAAGAATGAGAGCTGTTGAAAGATGTCGTTTGTATTAAATAACTTTACTTTTTAAACTAGCTTTATTTAGATTTACAGGGGGGAAAAATGTGACGATAATAAAGGGAGTTTCCATACATTTAGCCTAAAGTTTCCTCCATTATTGCCATCTTAAAATAGTATGTTACCAGAGAAAGATGCGCCTCTCTGCTCCTGCAAAAACGAGTTACAGCCTGGGAAACCCTATGTAGGGTGGCCATGAGTTGAAACTGATTTGACAGCACTTAACCACCTCCACAACAATAGTATGTTATGTTTATTATCATTAATGAGCCAATATTGATACACTGTTATTAACTAAAGTTGGTGCTGCTGATGTTGAATTTCCTGGGTTTTTACCTAATGACAATTTTCTGGTCTAGGATTCTGGTCAGGATGCCACATTGCTTTAGATTGCCCTGTCTCCGTAGGCTTTTCTGGACTGTGTTAGTTTCTCAGATGTCGTTTTCAATGAAATTGGCAGCTTTGAGGAGGACTGACCAGGTATGTTGTAGAATGCCTCTCAACTGGGGTTTGTCTGATGTTTCTCTCATGGTTCTCCTGGGATTATAAGAGGTTGTTGAGGAAGACCAGAAGTCCCACTCTCATTGCATCCTGTCAGGGGTACTGCCATCAACGTGACTGAGCTTGGTCACGTGGCTGAAGTCATTGCTGTCAAGGTTCTCCACTGTACACTGTCTTTCCTTACTGTCTTTCCTTCTTCCCGCACGATACTCTGGAAGGAAGTCATCATTGCAGTCCACCCTGATGGAGTTGAGAGCTATGATCCACTGGACTGGACTACTCTTTTGTGTGTGTGTGTGTGTATTGTGTGATAGTTTACATGGGAGAACATTAGTTTTACATTCATCCTATCTTATATCGTTTCATTGCCATAGTTACAATCCCCTCCATGCATTATCAACTAACCAAAGGGTATACACTACAAGCCCGCCCCCCTGTCTCAGCACACAGCCCCTCTCCCTCTCTATGTCTAAAGTCCCTAGCTGCTTCATCGCTCCATGTCATCGTCTCTGTCTCCATCTCAGGCATCGCTGCTTCTCTGGGTAGGGTCCCACTCTCTGCTCTTCTCCTTTGATGGTCCCAGGGACCTCCACTCCTAGACTGAAAAGTTAATCACTCCCTTCATTGCTACAAAACGTCTCCTTTACATTTCTGGACTGGAGTACTCTTGAATAAGAAAGAATCTTTAGCCAGGAAGGTGGAACTCTCAATTGTTGGAGAGACGCAGGTTGAGGGGCTGGATCAGTGGTGAGAGGAGGGATGAGTAAGACTGAGAGTGCACAGAATTTAGTGGGAGACGAAAGAGGGTGGAACCAAGGCCGACTGTAGGCTTTCAGGCGTGGGTGAGTAGGGGATTGTTATTGTGTGAAGAGCACTGGATTAGAAGTGACTGAGCTAGCTCTCTACCAACTCAGCGTTTCTCAGCTGTGTCATCTTGGGCAAGTCAGTTCATTGATCTGAGCCTTGGTTTCCCTATTTGTCACATAAGGTTGACAGTACCTGTTCTTCCTGCCTGGTAGAGCTCTTTTGAGACTGCCGTGAGGTAGAATAGATATTGTTGTTTTTGTTGTAGCTAGGTGCCATTGAGTCAGTTCTGACCCATAGCGACCATGTGTACAACAGAACGAAACACTGCCAAGTCCTGTGCCATCTCACAATTTCTGCTATGCTTGAACCCATTGCAACTGCCACTGTGCCAATCCATTTCATTGGAGGTCTCCCTTATTTTTGCTGACCCTCAACTTTACCAAGCATGATGTCCTTCTCCAGGGACTAGTCCCTCCTGATAATATGTCCAAAGTATGAGTGCTGAAGTCTGGCCATCTTGGCATTTAAGGAGGATGCTGGTTGTATTTCTTCTGACACAGATTTGTACTTCTGACAGTCTACGGACTTTAATATTCTTTTCCAACACCATAACTCATAGGCAACTACAGTCTTTCTTATTCACTGTCCGACTTTCACATAAATAGGAGGCTATTGAAAATCCTATGGCTTGGGTCAGGCGCGTTTTAGTCCTCAAATTGATGTCTTTGCTCTTGAACATTTTAAAGAGGTCTTGTTCAGCAGATTTGCCTAATGTGATACGTCTTTTGATTTCTTGGCTGCTGCTCCCATGAGTATTTATAGTGGATCCAAGCAAAATGAACTCTCTGACAACTTCAATCTCTTCTCCATTTATCATGATGGTATTTATTGGCCCAGTGCTGAAGATTTTTTTCTTCTTTACATTGAGGTGCAGCCCATACTGAAGGCTGTGATCTTTGATCTTCATCGCTAAATATTTTAAATCCACTTTGCATTTAGTAAGCAACATTATATCATCTTCATATTGCAGATTGTTAATGAGTCTTCCTCCAATCCTGATATCTTGTTCTTCTTCATGTAACCCAGCATTTTGGATTATTTGCTCAATATAAAGACTGAATAAGTATGGTGAAAGAATACAATCCTGGTGCATACCTTTCTTGATTTTAAACCATTCAGTGTCTCCTCGTTCTATTTGAATGACTGCCTCTTGGTCTATGTACAGATTCCTCATGAGCACAATTAAATGTTCCAGAAAACTCATTCTCCATAATATTCTCCATAGCTTGCCATGATTCACATACTCAAAAGCCTTTGCATAGTCAATAAATCATAGGTAAGCATCTTTCTGAAATTCTCTGCCTTCAGCCAAGATCCATCCATCTGACATCAGCAGTGATAGCCCTTGTTCCACATCCTTGTCTGAATTTGGCCGTTCCCTGTCATGGTACTGTTGCAGCTGTTTTTGAATTAGCTTTAGTAAAATTATATTTGCGTGTGATATTAATGATATTGTCCATTTCCGTATTGTGTTGGATCAGCTCCTTTTGGATTGGGCACAAATATGGATCTCTTCCAAATTTCTTGTCATAGATGAGTGAATGACTCCAATGCTGCATCAGTTTGTTGAAGGATTTCAGTTTGTACGTCATCAATTCCCAGAGCCTTGTTCTTTGCCAATGCCTTCAATGTACCTTGTTCTTCTTCTTTTAGTACCATTAACGTTTGGATCATGTGCTACCTCTTGAAATGGTTGAACATCAACCATCTTTTTCTGGTACAGTGACTCGGTGTATTCCTTCCATCTTCTTTTTTTTTTTAAGTTTTTATTGTGAATTATGTGTTAGTTTACATGGGTGAACATTATCTTTACATTCATCCTATCGTACTTTGTTTCATTGCAATGATCACAGTCCCCTCCATGCATCATCAAACACCCAAAGGGAACATCCCACACTCCTGCCCCCCGGCTGCCAGCACACACACCCTCTCCCTCCCTGAGTCCAGAGTCCCCAGCCACTCCTTCTGTCCACGTCATTGCCTCTGCCTCCATCCCTAGTGTCACTGTCTCTCTGGACACGGTCTTGCACTTTGCTTTGCTTTTCTGATGGTTCCAAGAATCTCCACTCCTGGACTGCAAAATCAGCCGCGCCCTTCCTTTTGTTACCAAACATTTACATTTACCTTTCCAACACTCACTGTCACACCTGATAGCAATCATTCCCTATTGAACCACAGGCCTCCTTTCCCCTTCACCCTTTACTAACCCCATCCAGACAGGTTGGAAACAATTCAGTGGAGGTTCTACCTGTCTCTGTATCCTCTGGAGCTAGGTTCCCTATTGAAAGCTTATAAGACAGTCACTTCTTGCCTTTGTAGTCCCCCCATTTTGGGTAGCTAATGTCTAAGTTCCCCCTCCCTGTTGACCCTGTGTACCAAGGGGGTGGGAATGATCCTCGCTGTAGAGATTTGTCCTCACCTTTGTCATGCTGTATCCACAAGCATAGGTCAAGATCATCCACTTACAGTGAGTTACTCTTTTTTTTTTTTTTTTTTCGTCTTTTTTCTTCCTCTAGTCGTGCTCTGATCATCCAGCCACTGATGACAGGTCAAATGGGTACTATCTGCAAGTGTGGGTGTTCTTGTGCCTCCCCCCTCACTTTATATCAGCTGGATGCTCACACTCCGTTCTAGTCCTCTGGGGCCATGTCCCTGCCCCTGGACCCAGGGAGTCCCCAGGTCTTGTCATACTGCTGGTTAACCCAGGTCTCAATCCTGGTTAACAGCAGCCTATTGAATGTGGTCAGACTTAGTTCACAACTTCATTGCTGTTTTTCTCCCTCTTTCTTTTATTGGTGACCAATGTGGTCAGCAGCAGGACCATATGCCTGCTAGTGTATTCCATTTGAGTTTCAGTTTTAGAAGGGGGTTTTTCTTGAGGGGACCTGACCACTTGCCTTGATGGCTCCCTGAGGAACAACTTGCTTGTTCTCGTAGTCAGTTGGACTGCTGTTGTTGTTACTCCCCACCCCCACACCCCCACACCCCACTGGTCTTTCTTTCAAGAAATATCTTCTGTTCTTCTAGCTGCTCCAGACTAGTCTGCTTGTCCTTTCACGTGGGAATATCCCACCTCAGAAGATTCTGAATGGTGATCATGATGCCACTTATGGTCTTGGCAATGCAAAGACTCTGCAGGGAGTCTCCTTCACTGGGCAAGTTCTAGCTCCATTTTGGTTATTCCAAAAAGTTATAGGCTGAAGACAGACTTACAAGCTTTTTCTGGTGATGTTTCTGACTATTCCTCTCTCTCCCCTTCAAGTGTCCATTTTACAATAGTAGACAAGGAAAACCAAGATTCAACAGCCAGCCAAGCATCTTAACATTATTTCCCCACTTTTACCCATTCAAACCATGCCTCAATCTTTGTATCCATGAACCTTGTTATTCCATGTTTGTGCTTAGATCATTATTTACCTCTGTCCCATTTAGCCCATGTAAACCTGCCTGGCTATTCTCCCATCCATCTTATTTTCCCCTTCCCCTTCTGCTTCTAGTGTGTCGCCCCCCCCCCCAAGCCTGTGCTCCACCTTCCCCTCCCTCCCCATCAACCCACCCCATATACCCCAGTAACCAACAAAAAAAATAA
>NW_006408521.1:43980920-44005498 GCF_000296735.1 Chrysochloris asiatica | reverse complement strand
TGACCGAGTTCCAGGTGGTGTTGCCACATCTGTCAATCTCTGGTTGTTGTCTGTTCTTGCTCGTTTTCATTCCAAAGATCTCCCTTTAGGTTGTTTTGAAGCACTGGATTGGCTTTAACAAAATCTCTTAGCTTCTGTTTATCCTGGAATGTTTTGATTGCACTGTCATATTTGGTTGACAGTTTTTCTGGATAGATGATTCTTGGTTGGCAGTGTTTTTCTTTTTAGGGTTCTATATATGTCTCCTCATTGCCTTCTTACCTGCATGGTTTCTGCTGAGAAGTCAGAGCTTAATCTGATTTGCTTGCCTTTGTAGGTGACATTTCTCTTTTCCCTGGCTACTTTTAGGACTCTTTCCTTGTCTTTAATTTTGGAGAGCTTGATTATGATATGTCTCAGTGATTTTCTTTTGGGGTCTATCCTTCCTGGGGTTCTTTCAGCTCCTTGAATGTTTATCTTCTTATCCTTCAAGATGTTAGGACATTTTTCTTCCAGAAGCTCTTCACCTATTTCTTCAGTGGAGTTCTGTGATTATTCCTGTTCTGGAATGCCAATAATTCTTAAGTTATTCCTCTTCATGTTATCCAGCATGAATCTTAGATTCTCTTCAGATTTTTTAATGCTTTTTTCTATTTGCTCTCCTGTCTTATCAGTATTGAGAGATTTGTTATCTAGCTTGCTGGTTCTGGCTTCCATCTCTTCCATTCTGCTGCTTTGCCCTTTCAGTGTATTGTTCATTTCTGATATTTTATTATTAATCCTCTGGACTTCTTTTTGCAGGTTTTGGATTGTTTCCAATGCCGTATCTATCTTGTTTGATTGTTCCTGTAGCACTTTCCTGACTTCTTATTTACCTCCACCCCTTTTCAGAGCATTTGAATTTGTTTCCATATTATGCTTTTGAATTCCTTCTCAGGCAGATCCAGAGCCTGCTCTTCTGCTGGAAAGTCTGTGTTTGCTTCCAGCTCATTTGTCTCAGTTACTTTTTTCTGTTTTTGGACATGTGTTGAGATCTTTAATAGTGTTTACTTGGACATTTTCAACAGTTATATGAGTTTTTAATGCTTAAATGGATGTATGTTGCTTTTTGTTAAGCTTGCTGAGCGTCTCCTGGTGGATACGATCTGGAGATAGGCTTATGTTTTCACGTGTAATGCCTAGCAGCTGGTTTTGGCTCTTGTCCAGATGGTGAGGTACTACAGGGTATGCTTGTAGCTTGGCTATATGGGCACAGTTGCTGTTTCTTCTTGGGTAAGGTAGGGGGAGAAAGCTCCCACCCCTGGGAGAAGAGTGAGGTCAAAAGGACCAAAGACAGAAACAATCAATCAAAAACAAAAGTAAAATTGTGATTGACACTGTTCACTGGCCTTTGCTGTGCAAAGGTTCCCACCTAGGTTAACTATGGGGCAGGTTCCCAGGGTCAAAACGTCAAAAGAAGCAGCCTGCAGGTTTCCTCTCTGTGCCGTTGGAAAACTGTGGTTGCAATGCTCCCGCCTGCCTGAAGGCGTCTAGGCTGTGCAGTGAGTGTGCGAAAGGGGTGAAGAGGAGACATATGTGAAAAATGAAAAATCGGTCACATCTCTCCCTTCAGACATGCAGCTCCGTGGCTTCTAGTGCTGGGTCGCTGCCTCTGCTTGGTTGTGGCCCCCCCTCCATCCTGAGGACTTTTGGCTGCCGGCCGGATACAGCTGGATGGATTCAGAAATCACTGTATTTTTCTTCCACCAGCAGATTTCTTCTCAATGGGCGCGAGCAACTGGCACCCTGAACCTTAAACAAGATCCAAAGCTCTGCAGTTTTTCTGTGGACCACTCTTTCTCTATTTTTGGGGGGGTGTTTGGC
The DNA here is from genome assembly GCF_000296735.1 of Chrysochloris asiatica. Taxonomy (NCBI): domain Eukaryota; kingdom Metazoa; phylum Chordata; class Mammalia; order Afrosoricida; family Chrysochloridae; genus Chrysochloris; species Chrysochloris asiatica. The sequence goes on along the minus strand of NW_006408521.1, from coordinate 44,003,656 downwards.
AGAGGAGTTTTCATTGTCTCTGCTTTCCCCACCCTGAAACCAGAATTCCCTATTTTCTTTTGATGCTATTCTTAAGGTTTTCAGTGACCAAACATTCAGAAGTAGTCTGTCACTCCTTTCTCCGAGTCTGTCTTAGTCTGGAAGCTCAGCTGAAACTCGTCCGTTGTAGGGGACCCTGCTGGCTTTCAAACTATTGGTGACATAGCTTCCAGCATCACAGCCACATGCAAACCACCCCAGTGGAACAAAGAGAGTGTATGGAAAGGATTTGAAAGTCAACCAACACTGTGCAGGCTCCAAAGTTGGTTAAAGGAGTGTTGGCTCTCTAAAGAGGAGTGTGGGGAGAAGGTATTTGTTTGTGACCTGGGGATCCTGAGCATTTCAGATAAACCAGAACAAGTTATAACTCATATTGAGAACTCTTTCTCAGGTTTGTGATCTTCATCTGCTAAGGAGCTGTGTAGTTGGACTCCTGGTATGGTGCTGTAGGATAAGCAGTGGACTGTTAACTACAACTGAACAACACAACAAGAAGGAGATGTACATTTCAAATGTGCTCTCTCAGAGTTCCTGTTTGCAGTGGTCTGTTCTGTGGTCTGCCTCCCACATGGAGGTAGTTTGTGCAAGCTGAGGCTGGTCCTGGATGAGAGTGCCCTTCCACTAACTCCCTGTAGTGGCCGCCAGTGTGAGGACTCTGAAGATACTGAGATTTCTTCAACTGCCTCAAGTTCCCTAATTTCATCGTTTCAGAAATAACCCATCAAAAATAGAACTTCTGGTTTCTGCCTTGCATCCTTTTTCATACCTGTTACTTCCCAGTCTTGTGTATTTCAGCCGTTGGCTCTGCCATGTACTCATTTCCTCAGTGCAGGAGAACTGTAGATTCCCCTTATCTGTCAACTGTCCACCCCAAGTCCAGTCCATCTATTAGTTCTGCATCTGACTGCCAAGTCTGCCCAGATGTCTCCATCTCTAGGGCCACCCTTGCCAGTGGTTCACAACCAGCAGTGATTTTGATGCCCACCCCACACTGGAGGCAACTGGCAATGTATGGAGACAGTTTCAGTCATCTTCATACGCTAGTATCTACTGGGGATGCTGTTAAACCTTCTACAATATGCAGGACAGTCCCTCATAACAAAAAATTATCCAGCCCCAAACTTAATGGTGTCTTGGTGTGGCACTGTGAGTTAATGCGCTGTACTGCAAGTTGATTTGAACCTCAAGGTTGGCAGTTCAAGCTCACCAAACCGCTCTTGGGTTGCTATGGGTCGGAAACGACGCAACAGCACTTAACAACAACAACGTTACATGTAGAGTCCTGGTGTGTCACTGTAGGATAAGTGTTGGACCTAAGGTCAGCTTGAACCTCAAGGTTGGCAGTTTAAACCCAACAGCTGCTTCTCAGAAACCCTATACAGGATGGCTATGAGTTGGAACACATGGCACTTAACAATGGAGTCCTGGTGGGTGCTGTAGGATGAAGCACTGGACCGCAAGGTTGCTTTGAACCACAAGGTTGATGTTCAAACCCACCAGCCACTCCTTGGAAATCCTATACAGGATTACTATGAGTTGGAACCAACTTGATGTCACTTACCAATGACAACATTACACGTGGAACTATAGGATAAGCACTGAACTATTAACTACAAGGTCAGTAGTTTAAACCCCCCAGCTGTCCATGAAAAAGGATGAGTCTGTCTTCTCCCAGACTCTACCCAGGGTCACTATGAGTTGGAATCAACTCAGGGGCAGTGATTTTGGGTTTTTGGTTAACCACATGGTAAGACGGAGCCCTGGTGGGGCTGTGGGATATCACTGGGCTGCTAACCACAAGGCTGGCAGTTCAACCCCACCAGCCTCGCCACAGGAGAGAGAAGAGATGCTCTGTTCTACAATAGTACATTTACAGTCTTGGAGACCCTACATGGCGTCACTGTGTGTTGGAATTGTGTCAACGACGGCAGTGGGTTTGAGTTTGGGTTTGCTTGTAAATTACCTGAGAAAGGAGCCCTGGTAGTGCCACAGTTAGTGCTCAGCTGCTAACCTGAAGGTCACCGGTTTGAATCCAGCAGCGGCTTCACCGGAGAAAAGGCCTATAGATCGGCATCTCTAAAGATGACAGCCTCGAATCCTTACGGGGCAGTTGTGTTCTGTCATTACGGTCACTGTGAGTCAGAATTGACTTGACAACATACAACAACAACAATTTTATGTGCTAGGAATTCCCCGAGGGGAAGTAGTTAATATACTCAGCTGCTAACCAGAGGCCCCTGAGAAGAAATGCCTGGCACTCTATTGTGTTTGTTAAATGGATCAATGAAGAAATGTATGGAAATTTCCTGTAGTTGAGGTGAAATGGGGATTCACACCTGGTCTGCGTCTTCTGCAGGGTGATAACTTGCTCATTCAAGTGGGCGCTTGGGAGTCTTTCCCTGTGGGAAAAATAAGAAAGCACACTGGGTTTCAGAGATACTGCTGACATGCTTTGCTTAACTGTGCAAGACAGTGTGAAGCCCCTCAGTTAGTCTTGGGTATTTTATCTTGGCTACTAGTATCCCACTTAGAGATCCTGGTAGACAAGTGGGTTACAAGCTGGACTGCTAGCACAAGGTCTACCAGCTGCTCCACAGGAGGAAAATGAGGTTTTCTGCCCCTGTAAGGACTTACAGCATCAGAAGCTCCATCCAGGGTCGCTGTGAATTGGGACCAGCTTGATGGCCCACCCCTACTACCCGCAGCATCCCTCTAAGCCTGGTATTTTGCAGTGGGGGGAATAGCTTTACTTCTCTAGGCAGATTATTGACTCTTCACATATATTAACACCTTGGTTAGAAAGTGTGAAACCATTGTTTTGGTTCACCATTGATCCATTCTTATTTTGGAGTCATGCTGTGGTGTTTGCACTGGACTGTTAACCGTGAAGTTGGCAGTTCAAACCCACCAGTCACTCTTTGGAACCCCTAGACAGGGTTGTTATGAGCCAGAACTGACTCAGCAGAACTTAACAATAACAACATTCTTATTTTAGCAGCAAAATTGGTGAGCCAGGAAAGATTTTAACCAGGCCTATCCTAATGCCAGGTCAGTCATTGACTGCTTGGTGCTAACTGTTAATAACTCGCTGGTAAGTTTGGACAAGGGGACTCTTTGCTCCTCATTTCCCATCAGTAGAATGAATCAGCAGGGGCCACCCTGGCTCTGGAAGATGGAGCGATTAAGTAACAAATGAACAACAGAGCCAGCTGGCAAATTGAAGAATACAGAATTCATGTCATGTGTAGATTGCAGTGAACTCAGCTTATTTCAGAAATGTCGAATCGAGCCAGCAGCGTATATTTGGTAACAACCGAGCTGTCAGAGCAAGAAATTGAGCCTTTTTATTTATCTTTTAAAAGGAGAGATTCTTTTGTCTTCACTGACTTGAGTTGGGATAAATTAACCCCTCTGATTCTATGCTGGTGTTTGGGATCTGTCTGTCTCTAGCAAATCACGGGTGGCTGCAGCAGTGGCTAAACCAGCAACGAATGTGAGGGTGGCGAGGGATGAGCAGCGCTCTGTTCTGTTGTACGTGAGACCATGAGTTGGCACTGACTCAATGACACCTCTAACATCAACAACTATTAAGAAAAGTCTTCCCCAGGTCTGGTAAAAGGAGATGGGGATAAGATTCTTAGGATTCCATAGTAATTGTTATCATGATTAATTGCAAAGGTCACAACTATAAAGGTAGAAGCTTTGTAATAAAAAAACGGGAGGGTAGTTAATCTTACAGTCCAGAAACAGAGGACCCTAGGACCATCAAGGGAGAAGAGCACAAGAGGAATGTAGGACCTTATCCAGAAAAGCAACGACACCAGAGATGGAGGCAGAGATGGGGACATGGAGAGAGGCAGCAGCTGAGGACTCTGGACTCATGGAAAGAGTGGGATTGGGTGCTGGTGGCCAGGAGGCAGGCTTGCAAAATGTACCCTTTGGTTATTTAAATTATTTTATATTCCTGAGTGTTTTTGTATACACACACACCCCAAAGCAAAACAACCCCCCCAAAAAAAAATACAGATCATTCAATCATACTGTTGAATGATGATGCATGGAGGAGATCATAATCATTGCAATAAAATGATGGTGTAAAGCTAATGTTCTCCCATGTAAACTATCATGCAGTTCACAATAAAAACCTTTAAAAAAAGAAAAAAAAAAGTCTTCTCTTCACAAATAGATTATCCTGCTATGTGTCTACCTAGGCTCTTACAGGATGAAAAGACAAACATGATCTATTCTTTGCTCATCTCTGGGTGCAGAGGACTTTGCAGTGTAATAGATATTTCCAAAGGGAAAAACTTGCAAAATGCAGCTGCTGATTGCAAGTCTGACCTTTGTGGCTGGTGCCAACATTTGCACTGGCACCTTTGTTCAGACCAAGGGCAAGGCCAAGAAGTGAAATGATATTTTCCTTCCCTCATCATTACTCAGCATGGCTCGCTTGCTTAGGTATAAAAATACCAGTGTCAAAAGGAACTGCAGGACTTGGAGAATAGTGTTGTATCCAGAGGTACATTCCCCACTGCACTCAGAGAGCCGCAAGATTCTAATGTTGTTTAAGAAGAGGATGGCTTTTTTCCATTCCTAGCTTGCTTATGCATTGTCATATTCCAAAAAAAAAAAGTGGTAGATGGGCAGTACCACCTTGAGGATGACCACCAGGTGCCATGGTCTGCTGGCTTCATCTTATCATACTCACTGTGTGATAAGTTGTTACTTATTTCCCTTCATAAACCAAGTCCCAGCAACTGCTCTCAGAAATACACCTGAGCGTGGCTGCATAAATCATTGTTTGACTTATCACCACTTCCTGATTTATTCAAGTAGCATGTGAAGAACGCGCACTTTGGGAGTCAGGAAAGCCTGAGCAGATCTTTGACCTTGCACTTACTGCTCCTTGGGCAGGTTGTTTAACTTCTCTGAGGCTCTGCTCCTTCATTTGTCAAATGGGAAAGATATCACCCATTCCACAGAAGGTGCGCTGTTTAGAAGATGCTTGAGAAATACTTCTTATCTGAACTCAACAGAACTGCCTTGGTTTTCAGGTTTGCAGGTTTCCTGCCTCTTACCACTTTTCTACTGTTAATTTTAGTGACAGATGTTTGTGTTGTCCTTCTCTGACTGGTTTCTGCCTTGTTTATACTGGGTCTGGGTTTTACGGGATTACTTTCCAGCACTCTTACCCAGGATCCACTTGCCCTGGGGTAGATTCTGATTCATAGTGAGCCCGTGTGAGTCAGAGTATGGCTGTGCTCTATAGGCTTCCCAGTGACTAGTCTTTCAGAAGTAGATTGCCAAACTTTTCTCCCAAGGCACCTCTGGATAGACTGGAACCTCCAACATTTTAGTTAAGTAACCATTTACCCGACCCAGGAACTCTGCCATTCGTATGTTGTTGTTAAGTCCCACTGAATCCATTTTGACTCTTAGTGACCGTGTATAGGGTTTCCAAGGCTGTAAATCTTTACAGGAACAGAACGACTGTCTTTCTCCTGTGGTGGCTGCTGGACTCGAACCTCTGACCTTATGGTTAGCAGTGCAGTGATTATCCTACAATACCATGCCAGCATTCCTCCTCCATTCTTACGTTGTTGTTGTATACCATCAAGTTCATTCTGACTCATAACGACCCTGCTGTTGAGGGTTTCCTAGAGCAGCTAAGGGTTGGAACTACCCATCTTGCAGTTACCGTTCTAGGGCTTATTCCTACAGCACCATACCAGGGGATTAACTTGAAGAAGTTTTTTAAAGCTTCGTATTTTCTCTTATAGCACTTAAAGCAGAGATTGTTAAAGGAAAGTTTTATTTTAACGCTCAAGTGGATAGTGATGGGCCTTGATCCAATCACGTTAGACGTCACTGGTTGTTTTGGGATCTTGATGGGGCCCCTCCTTAACGCCTTTAGATGCTATCACAGTCCTCGGTACTGTTGTAAATACAGGTTACCAAGAGAGATGTCAGCAGGTAGATAAGGAAATGCAGGTGAACCACACATAGTCAGCACCTCCACAGGACACTCGCAGGGTCCAGCAGAGAATGCGGCTCCAGTGTCCATCCTGAAACCACACCTGCTCCAAGTCAGACTTTCACAAGAGGACCCTTGTCTCTAAGAATGTAGTTGGTAAGGGATCATTTGAACTGTCTTGTTCAAACTCTTTCCAGGCGAACTGAGAATGTTAACATTGGTCTGAGAGAAACAAGGGGTTATTATCCTCAAGGTGGACGATAGGCTCCTCACTGAAAGGTACCTTCTAAATCAAGTTTCAACAAGACCTGCCCACATCTCCTCCTGGTCACCCCATTGTTACCATTTGAGAGAAAACGTGTCTTTGTTCTTAGTGTTCATTTATTTTAGGTTCACTGTTTCTTTATCTCAGATTCTGCACATATAGGTGCTTAGGTGATCTGTTTTTTAATGTCACATGATTTCTCTTTCAAAGATCCTAAAACAGAAGAAGAAATTAATATCAGTGCATGCCATCCTGTGCTCTCTGGCTAGGGATCTGCACCTGACAGGGACATTTGATTACTTTACAGCCGAAACTGCTTGTTGCCTTCTCCCCTGGCTCCACACCCTAGTCTCACTCTTGGGGCAAGGCAGTCCCCAATGACTCCCTTCTCTAAAGGCCACACTCTGGAAAATGGGCAAATAAGTTTGATCATATGATCTGAGTGGTGAAGGAGACTGTAGAAATCCTCTGGTCCAACTTTTTTCATTTTACAGAAGAAGAAACTTGAGGTTCAGAGAGATCCATGTGGATTTTTTTTTTTTTTTTTCTGCCTGCATTGTGGTGAGATGCCACAGGGAGATCTGAAATGACTCTGGCAAAGTAGGCTAGAAACCAGTACCTCCAGTTGCCGTTGAACTGGTTCCAGTTGGCAAGTAGTCACCACATACAGTGCATAAGCTGGGGGACATTCTTGAGCTCCTCTGGAGGTTGAGTATTGTGTAGTGTCCTGCAGAGCTGAGGCAGGCAGGAGGAGTACTCAATTCTCTTCAGAGCCTCCTCGGGATGGGCTTCGATGTCTAGTCTTTCGTTTAACAACCAAGCACGTGAACCATTTCCACCACCGGGGAACTCTTAAGTACATACAAAATAATGAAGCAAATAAGACTACATTTCATTGCCTGTTATGTAGTTCTAATGAAGCTCTGGAGGAGTTTGGGAGGAAGGGCTGGTGGAAGGTTCCACAAAGGAGCAAGTCCAGTGGATCATTCGATACCAGATTATGATGTGATACGTCGGGGCCTCGATAATCACCCTTCTGTAGAGATGCTTTCTACTCACATGAATCTTGTGTTGTGTGTCTTTCAGTTGCCCACCCTCAGGACCCTCCCCACTCGTCAGAGAAACCTGTCATCCACTGCCACAAGTGTGGGGAACCATGTAAGGGCGAAGTGCTTCGGGTCCAGACCAAACACTTCCACATCAAATGCTTCACCTGCAAAGGTAGGCTGTCTCCCCGCCTCCTGGCTTAGTGCCATGTGTCAGTCAGTGCTTGCCTTGAGGTTTGCCTTATCACCTTAACTCCACGCTGGGTGTGCTGGATGGAGCCCTGGAATTATTTACCTCAGTTTGGGGTTCAAGTAGACTCAGTGGTGCACAGTCCAGTGGGTGTTCCCCAAGGCTCCTGGTCCTGGGAGGAGGACCATGCCTGGGAGAGCAGCATGAATGTAGATTCCTGTTTCACTCTTTATCATCCTTCTTTTCCTCGGACGTCCCACGGACTTATCATAAAGGAGCATCTTCTCAGCACCTCACTGTCAGAGGAGGACTGGGAAACTTGTAGCATTAGGATCTGAGTCATTGTGTGGGGTGGGGGTGTGAAATGTATGGTGTGGGTGTGTTTGGTGTGGGTGTGGTGTGTGCTGTGGGTGTGTATGTGGTGTAGTGTAGGTGTGTGTGGTGAATTTGAGTGTGTGTGCTGTGTGAGTGTATGAGGGTATGGTTTGTGTGTGGGTGTGGTGTTTGTATGTGGGTATGGTGTGTATGTAGTGGGTATGGGTATGTATATGGTGTTGTATGTGTAAGTGTGATGAATGCGTATGTATGTGGTGTGATTTGTGTGTATATGTGGTATGTCTTGGTGCATGTGTAGTAGGTATGTGTGTGTGTGTGTGGTGTGTGTATGTGGTGTGTGTGGTAGGTATGTATGTGCATGTGATCCAAAGTTTTCTAGTAAACCAAAAAAACTCACTACCATAGAGTCTGCCCCTTTAAGACAGACTAGAACTGCTCCATAGGGTTTCTGAGATCATAAGTCTTTACGGGAGCGGACAGCCTCATCGTTTTCCTTCATAGTGGTTGGTAGGTTTGAACCAATGACCTTGTGGTTAGCATCCCTGCACTTAAACCACTGTGCCACCAAATGCTCCTTAAATTTTCTAATAACTACCTTAAAAGGGTCAAAGGTACACTTGTAATTACTCTTAATAACATATTTATTTAACCCAATATTTTGAAAATAACATTGCTTCAACACAGAACTGGTATAAAAGTTAACGGCTATTTGACATCTTTTTTAAACTAACGCTGACCACATCTAGGTTGAGTTGCCACATTCAAGCTCTCTCTGGCCCCACGTGGTGAGTGGCTACCTTACGGGACCCCATAGTTCCCGAGGTTCCTAGAGGTTTGCATTCTTGTGGTCCTCTCACTCCAACTCCCCGCCCATCCTGAAGTGGTCTCCATGTGTGGGCAGTGTGCTCGGGCTGTTGCTTCACCCCACACTGGGTACCACTCCCCCTTCCTTCCCATCCTAAAGTCACATCCATGCTGGGTTCAGCAGATCGTGTCCTGGTGGTACATTGGTTAAGCACTCAGCTGTTAACCTAAAAGTCATCAGTTCGGATCTACCAGCTGCTGCACAGAAGAAGCTCTGACAGTCTGCTTCCATAAAGTTTACAGTCCTGGATTATAGGCCAGTTCTGCTCTGTCCTAAGGAGCTCTGGTAGCATAGTGGTTATGAATTGGGCTGCAAACCTCAAGGTCAGCAGTTCGAAACTACCAGCTGTTCCACAGGAGAAAGATGAGGCTTTCTGTTCCCGTAAAGATTTACAGCCTTGGAAACCCTGTACAGGGTCGCTCTGAGCCGGAACCGACTCCATGGCACACAGCCACCACCACTGCCACCACTCTGTCCTGCATGGTCACCAAGAATTGTAATCAACTCGATGGCATTGGGTTTGGTTTTGGTTTTTGGTGTTCAGCAGACTTTACTGAAGTTCCAGGAATGCTATGGCATAGAGTAAGCAAAAACTCTCCTAATATCCTCATGTGCCAGAACACAAGAAATACCTCATTGGCAAGGCCCGCTTCTCACACTCAGAACCTCATCTGCCACCATGTTGGTAGGGATTGCCTTTCTTCAAAGACTCTTCTTTCCTCTATCCCAGTCCTCCACTATCAGATTGGGACTTCAAACTTTCTTAGTGTCTGTCTTTTATAAGTCTATTAGGATGGTTTTCCAGGAAAAAAATAGCAGTTTTCTACCTGATAAATACTGTTTTTTTCCCAACCCAAGTGGTACTCAGAACCCAATAAACCCATAGCTGTCCAGTCAGTTCCGGTTCCTAGTGAGCCCATGGGACAGAGCAGAGCTGCCCACAGGGGCAGCCTTCTAGGCTGTGAGCTTTACAGAAACAGATGGCCCCATCTTTCTCCTGTGGAACAGCTGGCGGGTTTAAACCCTCGACCTTTCAGTTAGTAGTCACGTGCTTAACCACCGTGCTTGCTAAGTTGTTACCAAGACTACAGAGAATTCTTCAAACAATCAACAAAAGGCTTTGTTTTCTTCTTATTACACCTAAAGTATAATTGCCAAGTACAGATTCTAAGCTGATATCCTGGTTCAGAGGATTTGGGATGGGCAACACACACCCCAAAAAACCTGGTTACGAGCTGGCTGAATTCACATGAGACACATTCAGGTTGTGATGTGGTTCCAGGACCAGCCAGCACATCTCCCTCAGACCTGCCCCTCCCTCCTCCTCCGCTCTCCTGGACACGGGTCACTGAAGCCTGACGCTTTTAGAATGGGCCAGAGGTTGCTTTCTGCAATTGGAAAGAAAGACCAGAAATGTAAGTGCTGGTGAGAGCTTAAGAGCAGAAATGAACTGTTTGGCTAAGAATATGGTTTGAAAGGAGAAGGGAGAAAGAAGACCAGAAGTATCTTAGCCAAAAACTAGGGAAGTACAAAGTCAGGAGAGGGTGGCAGGGAAGGAAATAAGGAGTTTGTGACATAAGTTTACATTATGAGGGTAAGTCAAAAATTATCCACCCTCTGGCAATAGAAATTTTTTTAATTAACTTTTAAAAAAGACAAATACATCATTCTCAACATAATCTTGCTTTTCAATATACTTTGCCCATTTGTCAACAAGCTTTCGTACTTCCTTATTAAATAATGTTTTAGGCTGAGCTGTAAGCCATAAACGCACTGCTGTCTTCATTTCTTCATCAGAGGTGAATCTTTGTTCTGGCAGGGCTGCTTTCAGGGGCTCAAACATGTGAACATCCGATGGAGCAAGATCAGGACTATCGGGAGGATGTTTTAACTCTTAAACCAAGTTTTTGCCAAGTGTCAACAGTGTGGGCAGAGGTGTATGAATGGATATGCATTTTATGCAAGATCGCAATGCCCTCGGATCACAGTCCTCTACGTTTAATCCCAAGTTTAGGCTTCAGCTCTTCAGTGAGCATCTCACTGTAACAAGCACTGTTGATTGTTAAACCTATTTCCTGATAGTGTTCCAGTACTGGCCTTTGAGAATCCTAGAAAACTATAAGCATCACTTTTCCAGTTGGTGGCTGACTTTTGAACTTTTTCGTGGTTGGTGATGTAAGATGTTTCCTTTCCATGCTCCGCTGTTTGCTCTGAGGCTCATAGTGATGAATCTATGTCTCATCACCAGTAATGATTTTGTTAAAGAAACTTTTACCTTCCTTGGAGTATCGGTCCAAACTTTGCTTGCAGTTGTTGAAATGCTTATGTTTTTGCTCTTCCGTGAGCTGGTTCAGTACCCATCTCACACATACTTTTCTAATTCCAAGTCTGTCATGGATTATTTCATAGGCAGAGCCAGGGCTGATTTGCAAATGATTTGCCACATAATCCACTGTTGCTTGTCTATTCAACAGAATCATTTCACATGCACATTCAATGTTGTCATCTCAGCCATGATGTAAATGGGCATTTTAATATAGCTGTAGTGTGGCTAATTTTTGACTTATACGTGCAGTTTTCCAATCCCTTGACTTCACAGCTTTAGCTATAACAGGATTGGAGTTGGTGAGCAGGAATTTTGTGGTGGACCAATCTCACTTCACTTCCTGAAAGATCTGACATCTTGGGATCTGACGGCCTTGGAGTTATTTATCTAATAATTTAATAAATGTTCATTGAACACCTCCTGTAAGTAGGGTATTGTGCTAAGTACTGAGAATGTGGTTGTTGTTGTTGTGAAGTGCAGTCGAGTCAGTTCTGACCCATAGCAACCCTGTGTAGCGTTTCCAAGGAATAGCTGGTGAGCTTGAACTGCTGACCTTGCAGTTCAAATGTCTTTGCAGTCTGGCACATTAACCCATAGTGCCACACCAGAACTCAAGTTCTGAGAATTATTGTTAAGTACCGTGGAGTCGGTTCTGACTCATAGCGACCCTGCACAGGGTTTTTGAGGCTGTAAATCTTTACAGGAGCAGAAAGCCTCATCTTTCTCCCACAGGACAGCTGGTAGTTTCGAACTGCTGAACTTGAGGTTAGCATCCCGATTTGTAAGGAACAAAACACATTGTCTGTTCTCAGAGAACTCATAGGGTCTCTGTAGAAACATACAAACAGACAACATTTATGGTGTCAGTAGTAAGTGCTGTGATGGAGGGGTGTCTGAGAAACAGGCTGGGGTCTTGGTGATCCAGAGGGAAGATGCAGTGGCAATCCAGCTGGGAAAAAAACGCAAGGTGTGGTTGTGGACCGTGGAGTCAGTTCAACTCATAGTGACCCTGTGTAGGGTTTCTGAGGCTGCAAATCTTTACAGGAGCAGAAAGCCTCATCTTTCTCCTGTGGAATGGCTGATAGTTTCAAACTATTGACCTTGAGGTTAACAGCCCAACTTGTAACCTCTACGCTACCAGAGCTCCTTGTGATAGCGAGTAGGGATCAGATTGAAGAGAAACTCAAGATTAAGGCTGATAGACTCTAAAGACTGACAGATGGCTCCAATAAGAAGGTCCAGGTTCTGGTGAGCTGTCTGGATGTATGGATGGAGGTGCCACTGACTACGGAAACAGTGGAGAACTTGGAGGTGGCTGTTAGGGAAAGAGATAGCAGTTCAGGGTGGGATATACTAAGAAACAGTGATCTGTGTTGGGAAGTGTCTGGCCTCCAGATAATGCCCGAAGCTGTGATTGTGTATGAAAGTTCCCTGGGGAAGGGCAAAAAGTAGAAAGAAGTGAACACTAGAGGATGTCTGCATCTGGAAGCAAGAGAGTGAAGCTTCCATTCCTGACCTTGGAAAACAGACCTGTCAGGTGACAAAATGAAGACGGGGTGTAATTAACAGAGCTCTCTGTAATAAAATGGAAAGGAGATCCCTAAAGCTTCTTGCACTCCTTATGATACTTGATGTTACCTGTGGATTCTGTGATACTTTCCCAGTGATGTAATCATCTTTAATGTTGTCCTTTATCTCCATCACATGCTCTGTGAGGGAATAGGAAAGGGAAACAGTCATTAGATGTGGTTGTGTTGGTATCTTCAGGTGTTTCCTGGATGGAACGACTTACTCTTTTGTTTTTTTTTAAGTTTTTATTGTGAATTGAGTGATAATTTACATGCAAGAAAAATGGTTTTACACTTTTGGTTCATTGCAATGATTATTATCTCCTCTGTACATCATCATTCAACAGTATTTGCTTCTATTCCCTCTGTTTTTTGTGGGGTTTTTTTTTGGGGGGGGGGGAGATGTACATAAAAACACTCAGGAATATATAATCATTTAAACAACCAAAGGGCATATTCTGCAAGCCTGCCTCCTGGCCACCAGCACCCAGTCCCACTCTTTCCATGAGTCTAGAGTCCTTAACTGCTCCCTCTCTCCATGTCATCATCTCTGCCTCCATCTCTGGTGCTGCTGCTTCTCTAGATAGGGTCCCACATTGAACTGTGTTCTTCTCCCTTGATGGTCTTTAGGGTCTTCTGTTCCTGGACTGTAAGATTAACTGCTCCCCACTTTTTGTTACAGAACTTCTACCTTTACTGTTGTGACAGTTGCAGTTAGTCATGATAACAGTTACTTACTTTTGAATCATTCAAGAGTCTTCTCTCCATATCTTTTCACTAGACCCATCTGGGCAAGATGAGAACTATTCAGTGGGGATTCTACCTTCCCCAGCACATTCTGAAACTAAACTCCCTCTTGAAAACTTGTAAGCCAGTCAAAACTAAACTCCCTCTTGAAAACTTGTAAGCCAGTCACTTTGTGCCTATATAAATCCACCCCCCCTCCCATTTTAGGTAGCCAATGTCTAAGTTGCCCATCTCTATCTACCCTGTATACAGAGGGGATATAATTGATACTTGATGTGAAGACTCCTTCCATCTCAGTTGGTATTCTGAGCTACTACATTCACAAGTATAGATCAAGTTCATCAAATTGTAGCAATTTACACTTGTTTCCTTTATCAAAAACTTTTTTTTTTTTTTAATCTTACTCTATTCGAGTTCTGATCATCAAGCCATCGAAGCTAGGCCAAATTGATATGATCCATCAGTTTGGGTGTTCTTGTGTGTGAATGACTTATTATTGTCACATAATAATAAGTGACCCATAATAACCCATGCACAACAGACCTAAACACTGCCCAGACCTGCACCAACCCCACTGTCGGTTGCAGATCAGACATTGTAGTTCGTAGGGTTTTTGTTGGCTCATTCTCAGATGTAGCCCAGCAGGCCTTTCTTCCTGGTCTCTGTTGGTTTAGAAGCTCCACTGAAACATGTTCAGAATTGAAGCAACACACAAGCCTCCCACTGACCAACAGGTGGAAGTTGTGCATGAGGTACATTGGAGGGGTATCAAACCCAGGTCTTCCACATGGAAGGCAAGAATTCCACTACTGTGCTTGAAGAATGACTTCTCAGAAGGGACGGATAATGCATGACTGTCTGGCTAAGCTTCTCTGTAAATGGGAATGGGACGTTGCTGTTCACCTCAAGCATGTTTCACAATCATGCTACAGATTACAGATCCCTGTCTCTACCAGAAATTCTGAAGGTTTCTAGAGTAGTTCGAAAAACCCAGGAAACCTTCCTATAGAATAAAGACAGCGGTGCACTCAAATTTTCTGTTTTTAGTGAACCTTTTCCCAAGTAGCTAAGATTTTAATTACCCTGCGCACGTGCCGCCTCTTGCTTTGCTTTATCTTCTTTTCCTTGGTACTTCCTGTTATTTAATGTTATTTACTGTATTGCTGCCTGCTGCTGGTCTGTGCTGTTGAGTTGATTTTCTAGTGAAATTCTAGAATTTTTCCCATAGGGCTTTCTAGGGTGTACCCTTTATGGAGTCCTGGTGTGGCGCTGTAGGACAAGCACTTGACCACAAGGTTGCTTTGAACCACAAGGAGTTGGTGGTTCAAGTCACCAGCCACAACTAGGAAACCTTGTACAGGGTCACTGTCAGTTGGGACCAACTCAACGGCACTTAACAATAACAACTTTTTTTTAGAAGAGACTGCAAGGTCTTTCTCCTGGGGAGTCACTGGGTGGATTTGAACTACCAGCCTTTCAGATAACTGCCAAACACTTAACCTTTGTACCACCAGGGCTCTGTGTTGTAATCTCTACTAGAGAGGAAGTTCCTCGAGGCCAGGGATTTTTGTCTGTTTTATTCACAACGGTATCTACAGTGCCTAGAAGAGTGGCTGACAAGGTAGATGTTCAATAAGGATTTGCTGAATAAATAATTAATGAATGAGTGAAAAATAAGCATTTGTTAGTTTGGAACTTGAGTATTATCCGTAAATGGTTCTAATTTCATAGCTGATCAACAAGATTTATCAAATGCTTCACATGATGAATGTCCTTAAGTTGTTGTCAGACAGAGACATTATCTTTAGAAAAGAAAGCTTGTTAAGAGCTCTGTCATTGATTACTGAGCTACACGTGTGCCTAGTGGATGTAACAGAAGGGTGAATTCATGCCACATGCTACTCTCATACAGCTCTTGGTTAAATGGTTGCAGCTGCTTAGTGTCTGATGCTGGGTTTGACACTTAGCTCTCTAATCTGGACGTATAGGTTGTTTGTGTTTAAGTGCTGACGAGTCTGCTTTGACTCATAGAATCACTGTACAGGGTTTGCTAGGCTTTAAATCTTCATGGGAGCAGAAGGCTTCATCTTTCTCCCACAGAGCGACTGGTGGGTTCCAAATACTGACTTTGTGCTTCCCAGTCCAGTGCTTATCATATGGAGCCCCCACACTCCCCGTGGGCAGGCTGGATATGGGTTATTTTGAACCATACTTGAAAAACTAGCAAAACACCAGAAAGAAATGGAAGCAGTTTCTTATATATTCCTGAATTGCTGAGTGCAATCTTTTGAGACCTATTTAAAGAATTGTAGCGTAGTGGTTACGAATCAGGTTGCTAACCTCAGGGTCATCAGTTCAGAACAACCAGCTGTTCTGCGAGAGAAAGATGAGGCTTTCTGCTCCCATAAAGATTTACAGCCTCAGAAACCCTGTACAGGGTCTCTATGAGTCGGAACCGACTCCATGGCACATAACAACAACAACAACAACAGTCATTTGGAAGGAGTCCTGGTGTGGCACTGTGGGATAATCACTGGACTACAAGGTTGGTTTGAACTGCAAGGTTGGTGGTTCAAACTCAACAGCCAATCCTCGGAAACCCTGTGCAGGGTTGCTATGAGTCAAAATAACCCAGTGGCACTTAACAACAACAACAGTCATTTGAGAAGCACCCCTGGTGGTGCAGTGGTTAAGCACTTGCTGGCTAACAAAAAGAGCAGCAGTTCGAAACCACCAGCAGTAATATGGGAGAAAAGTGTTGCAGTCTGCTCCCATAAAGATTACAGCCTCCCGAAAGTCTTTTTTGTCCAGTAGAGTTGAAGTAGGACTTGATGGCACATAGCAGTGGTCATTTGGAAATGATTAAAAGGCAGATGTGGTACTGCGGGTTAATGCGCTGGACGGCAAGGTTGGTTTCAGTTACAAGGTCAGTGGTTCTGCCTCACCAGCTGCTCCTCAGAAACCCTCTACAGGGTCACTGTGAGTCGGAACTGACTCGATGGCACTTAACAACAACAACAAGCAAAGTGTAAGAAAAGTGTGATCGAAATGTGCTGTTTTCTCACAGCAAATGAGAAATCACTTCAGGCAGTCTCATTTTTACTTTTAAAGGGTAACACTGAGTAGTTTGAATTTTATACCACGTAGCTGGATTGCCTCTTCAAATGAATACAACATTTCTGGTTTTGAATTCCACATAGGATAAAGGCTCATAAATTCTCCAAAATACATTGAATACAAATTTTGACTCGTGTGTCCAGACACTTATCCGTAAGTCTGCAAAGCCCTGGGTAGTCTTTTGATCAAATGATCTTTTCAAGAGTGTGTGTAAACAACCCTGGAAGAGAGAGTTAGCGTCTCCCTCAGGAGCAGAGGGCAGATGGCGTTTGCGGTCTAGAATAATAAAAGGTAACGATTCCCTGCGGAACCAGGCTTGGACAGGCTGACAGGGGGCTTATTATAAAAGATTGAGGTTCCCCAGCTGTGGCACAGACCTAGTACAGTACAGCAGTTCCAGGGAAACCCACTTCTGTTGCCCCCATGGGACTTGGGGGACATGTGAAACCAGGGTGACTGTGAAGTGCATGCTGCCTGCTGTGTTGTGAGTAATAAAATAATTTGCTTCTGTTCTTGAATTTTTGTGTCTTTTGTGCGTTTTATAAAACAATTACAAAACTCCTGGAGGAGTCCTTTGTGCTGTAGGGTAAGCACTGGACTGTTAACTGCAAGGTCAGTGGTTCAAACCCACCAGCCGCTCCTCAGAAACCCTATACAGGGTCACTATGAGTCAGAAGTGACTCGACAGTACTTAACATCAATAACAGACCTAAAGAACGTACTACGGATTCTGACCATTAATAGTGGTGCTGGTGGTGGTTGTGTGCCGTGGAGTCGGTTCCAACTCATAGCGACCCGGTACAGGGTTTCCGAGGCTGTAAATCTGTACGGGAGCAAAAAGCCTCATCTTTCTCCTGCAAAATGGCTGGCAGATTCAAACTCCTGACCTTGAGGTTAGCAGTCCAGTGCATAACCTATTACACTGCCAGAGCTCCTAAAAGGGAAAGCGTTGTTGTTGTTGTTGTTTAGTGCCACCAAGTCGACTCACTACTACCCCATATAGGGTTTCCGAGGAGTAGCCTGTAGATTTGAACCACTGATCATAGCAGTTCAAACCTACCTTGCAGCCCAGTGCTTATCCTACAGTGCCATACTGGGACTCCAAAGGGAAAGTTTGGTGGTGTTGTTGTTCCTAAGTGCCATTGAGTTGGTTCCAACTCATAGCAATCCTGTGTAGGATTTCCAAGGAGTGGCTGGTGAGTTTGAACTGCCAACTTTGCGACAATGCTTTATCCTACAACGCCAAGGTGGTTTAACAGTTAAGCACTCAGCTGCAACAGTAAGAGCAGAAGGAGCTTTATGAGTGATGTGAGTGTGCAACAGAGGATCTTTGTGGGAGGGGTCAGGGCTGGGAGGTGGGGCAGGTGATCAGCAAAGGCACCCCAGCCTCTAGGAAGAGAAGCTTGAGTTGGCAAATCAATGACGGAAATACAGCGCCACTTAATTCCTCCTTGTACCAGAGCCAACTAAATGGACTTCCTGATTCCAGAGAGCAGCTTTGCATTCTTTTCTTCCTAACACTCAATGTTTGCATTCTCCAACCAGTGAGTAGCAGCACTTGATGGTGTTCAAATCTGCCCTCTAGTAATGTGTATAGAGCATCGAAGAATTTGTGCATTAGTGGGAAACAAGGATGTGTACGCAGCACAGGTGCAGGCAAGTGGTCCAGACCTCAGGTGCAGTGAGAGTCAGAAGTTGCAGAGACCACCTAGAGCTCAGCGGTATGGGGAGGTGGGCAAGGAAGGGATGAGAGAGAAACAGAAAGCATGGATGCACCGGAAACCAGATTCACCTTTCTGGTCCTGGGATGACAGATCATGCTAACTGTGGCCAGAGGTAAGGGCTGCCTGTTGAGGACAGGGGTGTGGCTAGAGATGACCTGCTATCAGAAGTGACTGGAACTTTGACGTCCTTATTGGCATTGAAAGAAAGCATTTTCAGCCTTAATGTAGTAACTTTATTTCGTTTCATATATTTTTCATAGTTGCATAGGTTTGAACAGACTTCTGAACACTGTTTTTCTGTGTAAACCAAAAAAAAAAAGGTGTGTATCATGAAAGCTCTTTTCATGAAGTTGCCCTGGCAGACATGTTCATACTGAATCATATCAATAGACTGTTGACACCTCGTAACATGAGGGCGTGTGGGAATTAGTTGCGTTCGATGACCTTTAAGGCTCTCTTGCTCCTCTATCAGGAGAGCTTATGGACATCAAAGTTATCCTTTAAATTTTTATCTAAAGCCGTTGGAAAATTCAGGTTACAGCTGCTTCTAAAATTCATGAGTTAAAGCTGTTTGTTATTTAAAGAATTCATCTTCTTTCAAGTCTGCGTTTCTCTGAAAACGCTTGGAGAGAAATAAAAACCAACATTCAATCTCCAATAACACTTTCTATTTTTGCCACGTTAGGGGTTGTAAGATGTTCATCACGTTAGGATCGTCCCATCCAAAAATGTGCACTGAAGAAGCACAAGGGTGTTTTATGGAGTAAAATGGAAAAAAATAGCGCGCAGGAGGGTGGGAGCTGGGTATACGTATGAAGCGGTTTTTTTTGTGTTTAACTTTTTAAAACTAAAATGTACAATTTATATGCCATAATAAATAGTTCATTATATTTTTATCTTATTACTTTGGAAAGAAGTTAAAAATTACTTTTGTTGTTGTTGTTATTGTAATTTAACACAGGCTTGTGATGTGTCCTGCATGTGAGTCCAGAGGTGCCATGAGCCCATTGCCCATATCCAAAGGATACATGTGCTTACTCTCCTGGGTTATGGTCACTATCCTGAATAAGTTCTGACTCATAGTGACCCAGTATAGGGTTTCTGAGGAGCGGCTGGTGGGTTTGATATAGTGACCTGTGGTTATCAGTCCAGTGCTTACCCTGTAGCTCCACACCAGGACTCAGCTCTTGTGAGTAGGAAGCCCAGTTATCCTAGCACACATTTTCATACTGAAGATAAGGCACACTCTCCTTCAGGAGCCTGCTCTGATTGGGATCAGCTTTATGGTTCCAGCTGTAAGCTTTTCTAACCTACATGTTCTGGTACATGAAAAACAAACTTGCCCCATTTTTCTTCCTTAGATGGAAAAGAGCTGATTACTGATTTCCTTAAAGTAATCCATCATACACTTGTTGCTTTGCTGTCCAGTCAGTTCTGACTCATAGCAACCCTATATATATATATAGATAGATAGATAGATAGATAGATAGATAGATAGATAGATATACCGTTTCTGTGGCTGGCTGGTGGGTTTGAACCACTGACATTGAAGACCATTATTAACCTGACCTTTTGTTCTTGGACTGAATCCCAGTTGCATCGCCTTGATTTTTTTCAGTCTTGGGATTCTAGTTTCTTCTCAGTTGCCCTTCAATCATAATTCTCCTCTCCATCATCAGGCCTATAGAGTAGCAGTTTTGTTGTAGTTGTTAAGTCAATTCTGACTCAGAGTGACCCTGTATAGAGTTTCCTAGGAGTGACTGGTGAGCTTGAACTGCTGACCTTGCAGATCAGACCGACCTTGCAGTCTAGTGCATTAACCTACAGCGTCACACCAGGACTCCTATATAAGCTTTGTTGTTGTTGTTAAGTACCGTGGAGTCGGTTCCAACTCATAGCGACCCTGTACAGGGTTTCCGAGGCTGTAAATCTTTACGAGAGTACAAAGCTGCCTCTTTCTCCCACAGAACAGCTGGTAGTTTTGAACTGTGGACCTTGAGGTTAGCAGCCCAATTTGTAACCACTACACTACCAGAGCTCCTTTATATTAGCATTAGCGATGTTGCTAATAATCAACAGCCCATCAGGTCTGACCCTATACGCAGCATACCAGCACACATGAACTGAAGTTGTCTCTTGAGTTGTTGCGTTGCGGTCAAAGTTCAGTTGCTAAGGAAGTTCAGAAGCATCTTAAGAGACTAAAGAAGCTGAGGAGCATGGGTGGGGGTGGTGGAGGCGGAGTTACTACTTTGGCTTCACTATCCTGTTACAGGTTAGGTACGTTTAAGAACAAAAGCAGGATTACTGAACTCAAAGTCATGCCCTCACCTCAGAGTGTGTAGGAGGAACTTGCCTCCACCCACACTGTCCAGAACCAGCCTGGTCTAAAAGCAACATGAGACGAGGGAAGGAACACTATCTCCCCTTCGTGCTTAAGTGTTGAAGAAGATAAAAGGGATTCAGGACAAGAAACCAGCTGTAACGCAGTAAGTATGTGGAGTAGTATGAGCCAGCGTGTATTAAGAGTCAACTGGCTGTAGTTGTTGAGTTGGGCTTCATCAGGAGATGGAATTCAGGTGGACCAGGAAGGTTAGGTTGGGAGGTGAGAGGAGGTGTCTGTTTGGCAGGTAGAGTGGGAGGAGTGAAGTGCTGGTGTTTGGAAGAGTCCAATGAGTGTTTGGAAAGTATAGGGTCCTACTGTGCGAGAGGACGCAGGACCACCACTGAGTATTGTTAAGTCTGTCAAGTCGGTTCCGACTCACAATGACTCTATAGTTTCCACAGAGGGTTTGAACCACTGACCTTTTGGTAGTCCAGTGCTTATGCTGCAGTGCCACACCAGGGCTCCCACTTGGTGTTAGTAGTGCATTTGTCATTTTAACTGGGAAGAGTTAACATGGATTGGACGGGAGTTGGACAAGGGAAAGCCTGGAGGAAAAGAGCCCATTTGCAGTGTCAATAGAACACACTTTAACTTCTGGTGAAGATGGAGATGCCGCTGTTCCTCCATCAGTTTCCTATAGGATCTATTTCTAGGCACCCATAAACCCACTGAGGCTGCCCTCTGATGCTCAAGGGTTTATAAAAGGCAAAACTATATGACTCATGCTTTTTTAGGGACTGAAAAGAGAATCGGGACAGGAGAGGAGGAGGTAGGCTTGAATGAAATTCACCTGTGTTGCCTTGTTGACGAAATAAATCGTCTCCTGGGGTAAGCCTGGTCCTATTGAGCAGAACCAAACTTTCATTTTTTCTTGTCGATTCTAGGGGACTAACAGTTGATGAAAACTGGAATTAAAAGATAATGAAATGTCTCCATGAACTTTTGGCAGCCGCCCGGATTTCCAATCCCTATGCCACGGCTCACCATGACTTGGAATGAACTCAGTGGCAGCTAGCAACAGCATGTCATTTTAAATATTTTGTGAAATCTGATCTTTCTGATTATAAAAGTAACCAATGATATTATGGAAGGCTTTACAATTTGTGTTTCAGTGATAGGCCCATTCGTAAAAGGATAAAAAAGTACATAGAGTTACATAATTTTGGGTGATATCATTGTTGCTTATAGTTATTATTATTTGCACACGAAGCCTCCAAGTTAAATATTATACCCAGAAATGTCCAGCTTTGGGGGCCCATTTTAGCATCTGGTTCAGCTTCTAACTACAGTTCTGACCAGAAATGCTGATTGATTTTCATGTGCATTTAGAAGGGAATGTTAAAATGATTTCACCGTATTTTCTTAGTCTTAGTATTTGCTTCCAGGATTCCAGGATGAAGCATTAACAGAGAGTTATTTCTGGTGGGACTCTGCCCCCTCACATTGTTGTTTGTGGGTCTCTGTTGAGCTATTTTGAGCTCTGAGCTGGAGCTGCAGTGAAGGGAAGGAGGGGGGAGCTACAAACACATAGTAAGTACTTTGGTTTTCAGAGCAGAACCTGATGGAATCTGACCCCACGCCCTCATGGAGATTTTGGTGATCTGGAAAGATGCTATATCAGTCTATTCTCTTTGTACTCTCTCTACAGGCCAGGTATAAGTGACTAGGACGACACCATTAAGGAAATGAAGCCCTTTTAAGTGAGTCGGAGAGAGTTCTGTATCCTGCATCTACCCCAGCCAGCTCTGGTACCTGGCAGCCAAGGAGGGTGTTGACCTGGGAGAGGGTTAAAAGTAGTATTTCTGTCAGTCACAAGAGGACAAATATTTTGTCTTCTTACGTACATGAAATATCTAGAATAGGCAACTGTATGGAAACCACCGTTTATTAATGGTTACCAGCAAGCGGCGGGAGATGGGTGAGCAGGGTCATTGCTTTGGAGGCCCCGAGTCCCTGCCTATGGTGATGGAAATGGTAGCTGTGGCAGTCAGTGATAGTGACCCAGCGCGGTCCATCATTG
Organism: Chrysochloris asiatica; assembly: GCF_000296735.1. Classification (NCBI taxonomy): domain Eukaryota; kingdom Metazoa; phylum Chordata; class Mammalia; order Afrosoricida; family Chrysochloridae; genus Chrysochloris; species Chrysochloris asiatica. The sequence continues at coordinate 43,981,056 of NW_006408521.1, read as the reverse complement.
GGTCCTACGTTGTGCATGTAAAAAATGTGGACTTGGCAAAAAGTTCATGGAAAAGTCCCATAATTTTTTTATTCCATTTTCCACACTTTCTTGGAAGCCCCCTAATATGTAAATATATATATATATATATATATAT
>NW_006408521.1:43975849-43980471 GCF_000296735.1 Chrysochloris asiatica | reverse complement strand
CCAGGACTCCTTATATATGTATATATGTGTACATATACATGTGTTGTTGTTAAGTGCTATCGAGTCAGTTCTGACTCATAACAACACTGTATAGGGTTTCTTGAAGCTTTAAATCTTCGAGGGAGCAGAAAGCCTCCTCCTTCTCCCATGGAGCGGCTGACGGACTCGAACCACAGATCTTGTGTGGATAGCAGCACAGTGCTTACTGTATGGAGTCACCATGCTCCCACATACACATATACTTCTGTATATGTTGTTGTTATGCATGCTTATCCTACAGCACCACATATATATACCACCACGTACCTATACCACCATGTGTATGTATACCACCACACATGTATACCAGTATGCATGTATGCCACGACGTGTATATATGCCACTACGCACATATACAAACAAACAAAAGAAATGCTTCCAGATCTCACAGTCCTTGTCACCTGGAGACTGCCTAGACTGCCCGTAGCCTTGAGGGACCTCCACAATGCACCTCATTAATTCCTTTCCCCCTGTTCCGTGCTGCTTTGTAAGTAAAGCCTACTAAGGAAAAAAAATAAAAAAGATAAATTGAAACAAAATTCAAATTGGGAAAAAACAAAAACAGACTAGACTTTCTCCCTGAGACAACCTTCTAACTTGAAACTGAAGACAGGCCTATGAAACAAGCAGTAATACCCAGGAAGAATGTGCTCTTCAGAACAAGCAACTGTGTAAGAACAGAAGGGCAGCGTTTGCCCAAAACCAAGGATAAGAAGGCAGGGAGGGATGAATTTGATATGTAAACTTTTACCTAAAGCATTATAAAAAAAAAATTTTTTTTTAAAGGTAATCGACATACTGATTATGTTTGCTTAATAGTCCCTCCCTCTCTGACTAGTAAGGAGCTCTGGTAGCATAGTGGTTACGAGTTGGTCTGCTAACCTCAAGGTCAGCAGTTCAAAAGTACCAGCTGTTGCACAGGAGAAACAGGCTTTCTGCTCCAGTAAAGATTTCCATCCTCGGAAACCCTGTACCGGGTCATCATGAGTCGGAATCGCCTCCACCACTGTTACAGTATGAAATGATTGAAACCCGGGTGAGAGCTGTTCAAGTCTATTGTGTGGGTGAAGAGCACATCGCTTACTTTTTCCCTAAACCAAACTTTGGGCAGAATTTTCCTTCTCCTAAAACCTTAGCGAATATGAACTAGCTGACAGGATGATAGAATGTCGCTGAAATGGGTTTGTTGGAACATAAAATGGTAACTGCTGTTTTTAGAAAGTTGAAGAAATAGCTGCTACCACAGCCCTGGTGTGCAACAAAGATACTGGTCTGTTTTTAGTCTTGATTTGACGCCTCCGTACTTTGTTCTCCTTCTGTTCCGTGGTATTTTTACTACATGGGCAAACCAAAAACAAACCCACTGCTGAGTCATCGATTCGACTCAGAGTGACCCTCGAGGACAGTGTAGAATTGCTCCGTAGGGTTTTCCAAGGTTTTCCCACATCTTTTTCCCACAGAGCAGCTGGTGGGCTAAAACTGCCAACCTTGCGGTTAGCAGCCAAGTGCTTTAAGCCACCACGTCACTAGGACTCCTCTACTACATGGACTTGTTGTTGTTATTAAGTGCCACAAGTCGGTTCCGACCCATAGCGACCCTGTACAGGGTTTCCGAGGCTGTAAATCTTTACGGGAGCAGAAAGCTTCATCTTTCTCCCGCGGAGCGGCTGGTAGTTTCGAACCGCTGACCTTAAGGTTCGCAGCCCGATTCGTAACCACTACGCTACCAGAGCTCCTACATGGACAGCTCCTATTAATTTTCCTTTAAGAGTTAGAATTTTGAAGTGTGGCTGTTACTAATTCCACACTGCTATATTAAATTGGTTGTGGTGATGTTAAATGCTGTCGAGCTGACTCACAGCGACCCTGTATAGGGTTTCCAAGGAGCAGCTGGTGAGTCTGAACTGCCAACCTTCTGGTTTATAGTCCAGTGCTGATCCTACAGTGCCCTGGTAGCATTGTGAGTTACATGTTGCCCTGTTAACCACAAGGCCAGCAGTTCGAATCCTCCAGCTGCCTAGAGGGAGAAGGATACAGTTTTTCTGCGTAAAGATTTGCAGCTCCGTTGGAACCGACTCAAGGGCATGCAGCAGCGGCACCAGGTTAATTGTATTCAGTGGTTCTCGGAGAATGAATTCAAGAGCGTGACAACCAGGCGTGTGGCCACATGAAAATGCTTTAGCGATGACAGAGCAGAGTCTGGTGCCTGGGCTTCCAGTGGAGCCTGCTTTGAATAATTGATCTCCCGGAACAAGTAATGCCATAGACCTCTACTGCTAACTGTTCTCTGTTTTTACCGAAGGAATGTATGTTTCTCCCTGCACATGTTAACTTGCAACTAAAGCAAAGACAAGCGGCACACTCACAGTTAAAAATCTAAAGATAGACTTCTGGAATTTGACCTTCATAATTGAGATTTAGCAATAATTTGGAGTTAAAAGTTTTGCTTTGTACCTTCAGTTAAAAGTATTTGGTAAGTTGTTAGGGTGAAACAGACCAAAGCTTTTCTTGTTGTAAAAATGTATTTTAAATATTTGTCTTTAGGCATTTTTGATTAAACAGAGTAACACCTTTGTCAAAGTGTCATGTTCAAAAAGTTTAAGGTATTGCCTCTTTTATAAATATAGAATGGACATGTACCCAATATGCCTCTGATTCACTCATGAGCGAACCAGCAGCATGGTGGATCTGGTTCTGAGGAGAGAGGTCAGAATGTAAAGGCCTTGAGGAAAGAATGTTAGAATTAGGTGGCTGCCTTATACTAACCAGGGCATCTCTACTGGACAAAAATCCTCATAACCCTTGAGCCCAAATCAATAGTAAAACCAAACAAAAACCCAACAAACCAGTTGCCATCCAGATGATTCCAATTCCTGGCCACCCCGAGTGTGTCAGAATAGAGCTGAACTTCTCTTGGGTTTTCAGTTGACAGGGGATTACCAGTCTTCTCTTCCTATGTACTTCTAAGATCTTGTCCAATACAGATTCAGTCTCCTGGATAATGAAATAACCCTTAACTGAGTCTTTTAAACTCAGCTGCAGTTTGGCTCTGAGAGAATGCACTTCCTTCCCTTGACCTGTTTCTAAATTGAAAGTGAATTGATTAGGTATGTGAAGAAAAGGTTAGTAAATTCTTCCTCCTTCTGTGATAACCAGTTTGGTTATGTTAAGGAGTCTTGGTAGTGTCCTGGGTTTAGTGTTGGGCTGTTAACTGAAAGGTTGCAAGTTCAGACCCACCAGCCAGCCACTCTGAAGGAGAAAGATGAGACTGGCTGCTTCTATATAGATGTACAATCTTAGAAACCCTAAGGAACAGTTCTGTTGTTGTTGTTAGATGACATCAAGTCATTTCCAAATATAATGACCCCGTATAGGATTTCCAAGGAGAGGCCGGTGGGTTTGAACCACCAACTTTATGGTTAGCATTCCAGGGCTTATCTTACAGCACCACACCAGGTTTCTATTGTAACAGGTTGGAATCTGTTGTAACTGAGTTGTAATCAACTCAGTGGGTGGAACATGTTTGTCTTAAGGACCCCTGGTGGCACAGTGGTTAAGTATTTGGCTGCAGTCTGAAAGGTCAATGGTTCAAACCCACCAGCTGCTCCATGGGAGAAAGACAAAGAAGTCTGCTTCTATGAACATCAAGAAAGTCTTGGAACCCCTATAGGAAGTTGTGTTGTGTCCTATGGGATCATCATGTGTCAGAAGGACTTGATGGCTGCAATGTTTTGTGTTCACTCCCATTTCCTTTTTCATGAAAGCGTGCATAGACTTTAAAAATGGGATTATTAAAATTCTTAACTCTGTGACATTTAGCATATAACTATGGACAGCTATCTGAGTTACAGATACTGATCTCAGTCATGCTTATTTTAGCTATACCATAGGCTTGGGCGTTCCATAGTTTATTCACCTGTTGCTCTACTGAAGTCCTGTGCTCATGTAATACAATGGTTTTAATACATGAGCGCGATGCTGAGGGCCAGGGTTTGGGTGATGGCAGTGAGAAGGCAGAGGAGGAAATGGATCAAGGGAATGGACAGGATCTAGTGTCCAGTTGATCGTTTGGGTGTAAGGGTAGGAGAGAGGAAGGTGTTGCCATTTTATTGGAAGAGGGACTAGAAGAAAAAATAGCAGAAGGTTCTGGAGAGAGAGGTGACAGAGAAGCTGAAAAGCTATGTTTTAAAAATGGGTTTGAGATGGGTGTACAGCTGCAATAAGGAGTCTGAACCTGGGGAAGAGACCCCAGAGAGACACTGGTTTGAGATACCGTAGTACAAGTTCGTATTGAAGCTGTGAGAGTGGATGGGAGGCCTGATAGAGAGGAGGAGATGGAGCCCAGGGTCTGCTGAAGAGAATAAGTAGTTTGAGGAGGAGAAGATGCCAGTGAGGAAAGTCATGGGAGGCAAAGGTGAGAAGAATCTGAAATCACAGCTAATCCAATATCATGTGCAGTCATAGCAGCCCTATGTGGCCGAGGAGAAGTGGCTTTCAGTCATTTTCTGGGCTGTAATATTAGTGGGAAGAGCTCTGGTAACGTAGTGGTTACGAATCGGGCTGCAAACTGCAAGGTCTGTTCC
>NW_006408521.1:43956672-43975194 GCF_000296735.1 Chrysochloris asiatica | reverse complement strand
TGACCCTGTGTAGGTTTTCCGAGGAAAGGTTGGTGTTTTTGAACGGCTGACCTTGCTGTTAAAACTGACCTTGAGGTCCAGTACATTATCCTGCAGCACTACTTCCTGGATCTTCTCTATTTGTGTAAGCCTTTAGCTACCTGTGCCTCTGTGAGTCTCTCTTCAAACACTAGTATTTCTTGTTATATGTTGTTGTTGTTGTTGTTAAGTGCTGTCAAATTGGTTCCAACCCATAGCAACTCTGTATAGGGTTTCTGAGGAGCAGCTGGTGAGCTTGAACTACCGACCTAGCAGTTCAAATGGCTTTGTAGTCTGACGCATTAACCCACAGCACCTTACCAGGACTCCTGTAATGAAACAGAAAGCCTCATCTTTCCTTCAGAGCCCCTCATCATACAGCATTGAAGCCAGTGTGGGCTACTGCTTGAATTTAAGGACTAATGCAAAGCAAATTGCAAAGGGACAGAATTGTAGTTTGACAACTGTCAGTAATAGGTACAAAGTCCTCCATAGAACAGCTAGATTCGTAAAGGCTAAGATTTTATTAATAAACAAGAGTATATGCTAATTTCACAAAACCATATAACCTAGAAAGGCTGCAGAGAAGAACCCTAAGGAAGCAGTAAACACCAAGATTTCTGAGATATTCAGGGTTAGTTTTCAGTCTCAGCAATCTGCATTAGCATGAGGGTTACCCTGTTGCTACCAGATCTTTTTGTGCAGGATTTGTGAATTTTTAAAGACGGAGAGGATAAAAGGAAATTCTAGTACAAATGCATGATTTGATCACCCGTAGTGGTTTGGAGTCCTGGTGTGGCGCTTGCTGTAGGATCAGCATTGGACTGCTACCAGCAAGGTCAGCAGTCCAAACCCACCAATGGCTCTTCTGAAACCCTATACAGGGTTGCTGTGAGTCGGAATCACCTCGATGACACTTAACATCAACGGTTTGTTGATATACCTAGGTTTAGAAGAGTGACTGGGTCACAAGAACTGCTGATGTCACCAGTAATGAAACTGGTAGGATCCTGCCAAGTTTGAGGCAGGATTCAGTTTAATCCAAAAGTTTTATTTCCAGTATTATATCAGACACCGTAGTTGGAGGTTTCTGAAGAATAAGCAAAAATGAGGACTCTTACCCATAAATTACCTTTTTGTTGTTCTTGTTAGGTGCCATCAAGGTGGTTCCGACCCATCGTGACCATGTATAGGGTTTCTGAGGTGCAGCTGGTGAGCTTGAACCGCCAACTTTGCAGTCCAGTGAAGTAACCCACAGCACCACACCAGGAAGCCAAATTGCCTTGTTTTGTTGTTGTTAAGTGCTGTCGAGTTGGTTCCGACCCATAGCGACCCTGTAAAAGGTTTCTGAGAAGCAGCTGGTGAGCTTGAACAGCCAACCTTGCAGTTCAAATGGCTTTGCAGTCTAGCGCATTAACCCACAGCACCACACCAGGACTCCAATGACCTTGTAGCATGGTGGAAAAATAAACTATACATACAAATGTATTGAAGCAAAATCTCTTAGGTGTTCTGTTGGCCGTAGAATGGCATCTCTTGCTGCAGGTGGGATTTGCTGTCAGAGTGAGACTAGTCCAGGTTTGGGTTCCAGGGCACATTTGGTAAGGAAGAAGCAGGTGTGAGAACAGTGGGGCAGAAGGAGGCTCTGGCAGGTTAGAGGAAGCAGCAGGTGGTGCCCGAGTTATTTTCCAGTATTATTTATAGGGTGGTCATTTTCAGGAGTGATGGATGCCAGCCATAATCTTGGGTTTCTTGATTATAAATTGCAAAAGAGATCATAGCTGTGGAGTGTTGATCTAAACAAAGATGAATCCCCAGTGGAAAATTTTTTTGTAGGTTCTCTGTCACCTTGAATTTTACTAGCTTGAAGTTAGTAAAGTCTGCTCTTCCGGAGTGAAGGAGTAGATCCCTGGAGACTTTTCCTGTGCTCAGCACTAGTCCATCTAGGTGCATTGATAACCAGTGGAACCCCAGAAGCCCTTTTAGTAGGTGCTCAGTAAAGCACCTTCATGATTGAACTCACTCTCTCCCCATCCAACTGAGTGTCAGTTTCAAACTGCTTGCAGGAACACAAGAGAAGAATCCCTTCTTAAGGTCCTTAGTTATATAGGCATTACCCTATGCTCGGAGATACGAGGTCAAGTTTGGAGATTCCATATTGGCACTGTAAAATCTTACCTTTTACGAACTGCTTTAGCCTTTGTGTTGGATGCTGTTGTGATCTGTTCTGGTCTTGTCTGAACATGTAGAATAGGTCCAACCCCCTGGCATCCCAGAATCTGCAGGTTTGCACCATCTCTGAAATCCACAGCTGCACAATCTTGAAAGAAATGCCAAAATCCAGACACAATAAAACATCCTTCTTTTTGTTTATTGAGGTTATGACCAACAGTTTTATCTTAAACATGCCCCTTTTCTTGTTTCATTTAACTGTTTTTTTTTTTCTATCAGACACTATATGTAATATGTATGTATGTATAGACATATGTTTGTGTTATGTATATATATATAGACATAGCTCAAATGCATCAATTCTTCTGTGGTCTTTATTCACTGTACAACTTTCACATGCATACTAAAACAACCTTGACCTGGGTCAGGTGCACTTTAGTCCTTAGACTGATATCTTTGCTCTTGAGCTCTTTAAAGAAGGCTTGTGCAGCAGATTTGCATAATACAATATGTCGTTTGATTTCTTGAGAGTTGCTTCTGCAAGTATTATGGATATAAGCAAAATGAAGTTATAACACATTCCATCTTTTCTCCATTTATTATGATGATATTTATTGTTATCAAGTTGATTCTGACTGTTAGTGATAGTGACCCTGAGTACAACAGAATGAAACCCCACAGGCCCCGCGGCCTCCTCATAGTCACTACTGTGCTTAAGCCCATTGTTGCAGCCACTGTATCAGTCCATCTTACTGAGGATCTGCCTCTGTTTTGATGTCCACTTTACCTAGCATGATGTCCTCCAGAGACCGTCCCTCCTGATTACATGCCCAAAGTACATGAGATAGTTCCACTGTCGTCACTTTTAGGGAACCTTCTGATTGTACTTCTTCCAAGACAGATTTGTTCATTCTTGTAGTATTCCATGGTATGTTCATGTTCTTTGCCAACACCATAATTCAAAGGTAGCCATTCTTTTTTCAGTGTTCCTTATCCATCATCTAGCTTTTGAACGCTTATGTTGTTAAGTGCCATCAAGTCAGTTCCAACCTATGTTGTAGTTGTTAGGTGCCATCGAGTTAGTACCAACTCATAGCAACCCTATGTACAACAGAACGAAACACTGCCCGATCTTGGGCCAACCTCACAATTGTTACCACGCTTGAGCCCATTGATGCTGCCATTTTGCCAATCCATCTCGTTGGGGGTCTTCCTCTTTTCTCTGACTCTCCACCTTACCAAACAGGATATTCTTCTCCAGCGACTGGTCCCTACTGACAATATGTCCAAAGTATGAGAGAAGAAGTTTGGCCATCCTGGCCTCCAAGGAGCACTCTGGCTGCACCTCTTTCAACACAGACCTGTTGGTTCTTTTGGCAGCCCATGGCACTTTCAATATTCTCCCCCAACAGCATAACTCAAAAGCATCAATTCTTCTACAGACTTCCTTATTCACTGTCCAGCTTTCGCATGCATATGAGGTTATAGCAACCCTGTTTAAGGTTTCTGAGGACCATCTGGTGAGTTTGAAATGCCAACCTTGCAGTCCAAACAGACCTTAAGGTCAAGTGATTATCCTATAGTACCACAGCAGGATTCCTTGTATATGCATATGAGGCCATTTGAAAATACTTTGGCTGGGGTCAGGTATACCTTAGTCTTCAAAGTGACATCTTTGTTTTTTAACACTTTAAAGAGATCTTTTGCAACAGATTTGCCCAATGCAGTATGTTGCTTGAGATGTTGTTTGCTGCTTCCGTGGGCATTGATTTTGGATCCAAGTAAAGTGAAATTCTTAAGAGCTTCAACCTTTTATCATGATGTTGTTTATTGGTCCAGTTGTGAAGATTCATACTGAAGTCTCCGGTATTTGATCTTCATCAGTAAGTGCTTCAAGTCATCTTCACTTTCAGCAAGCAAGGTTATATCATCTGCATAGCGCAGGTTGTTGATGAACCATCCTCCAATACTAATGCTGGGCCCTTCATTTAGCCAAGCGTCTTGGGTTATTTGCTCAGCATGCAGATTGAATAGTATAGTGAAAGGATACAACTCTGACTCACTCCTGTCCTGAGTTTTAAACCTCATGATAGCCTGTTGTTTTGTTTGGATGACTACCTCTTGGTTTATGTACAACCAAGAGAACAATTGGGGTCCTGGAACTCTAATTCTTGGCACGCAGTTGGAAGCCTTTGTGTAGTCAGTAAAACACAGGTAAAGCTCTTTCTGGTATTCTCTGCTTTCAGTGAAAATTCTTCTGACATCAGCAGTGACATTCCTCATTTTCACCCTCTTCTGAATCTGGTTTGAATTTCTGGCAGCTTCTTCTCAATGTACTGCTATAGCCATTTTTGAATTGTATTTTGAAGCAAAATTTTACTTGTGTGTTAAAGATAATCGTTCAAAAATTTTTTCACGTTCTGTGGAATGTGTACAGGGATGGTTTTCCTCCTGTCAGCTGGCCAGGTAGCTTGGCTTCTGAATTTTTTGTTGTGGATGAGCAAGCACCTCTAGCACTGCATCTCCCTGGTAGGATTCTCAGTTGGTATATTCTCTTGATTCCTGGGGCTTTGTTTTTCATCAGTGCCTTCAGTACAACATGGACCTCTTTTAAAACCATCTTTCTTAATCTTATGCTACCTCTTGAAATAGTTGGTTCTTTTTGGCATAGTGACTGTGTGTATACCCGTCATCTTCTTTTGATGCTTTCTGCGTCATTCAGAAATCTTCAGTATGCAACTGGAGGCTTGAATTTTTTCTTTAGTTCTCTCAGCTTAAGAAATTCTAAGTGTGTTGGTTGTCTTAACTCCAGGTCTTTTTTTTTCCCCTCCCGATGGTCTCGGGTCCTCTGTTCCTTGAATGAAAAATTGACTACTCCCCCCTTTTTGCTTCACATCTTCTTTATTTACAGTTGTGGCAATCGCAATTAGTCATGGTAACAATTACTCACTATTGAATCAAAAGAATCCTATCCCCATCCTCCCCCATCACTCTTCATCTGGACAAGAGGAAAACTCTTCAGTGGGGATTCTACCCTTTCCACATCATTCTGAAAGTAAGCACACTCTTGGAGTTTATAAGTCAGCCACTTTGTGCCTCCCATTTTTGGCAGCCAGGGTCTTAAATTGCCTGTCCCTATCAACTAGGTGTTATTTTTTGAGGCTTCAAAAAGTTCATGGAAAAGTTATATTGGTTTTTAGCTCTATTTTTCCATGAACTTTTAGAAGCCTCCTCATGCATATATATACACACATGTACATGTGCACATGCGTGTGTGTGCTTATATAGACATGTACATAGTATCTATACACAGAACCTTATGCATATATGTGTCACATACACATATAGGGAGCTTTAAAAGTTCATGAAAAGATGGGGTTAAATGATAATGGAATTTTTCCATGACCTTTTAAAAGTCCCCTCATATATATATAATTGGCTCTCATATTTGCTCCACAAAGAGAAAATTAAGTGTCTGAATTTTTCATAGCCATGGGAAAGTATTTCCCTTGTGTGACAAGTGGAAACTGGAAACTTCAGCTACTGCTTTTGGTGCAGTGGAATTTATCACTCAGTTCAGTAAGGATTTGGGCCAAAACCAAGCAATCATGTGTGGACTAGCAGTGAGCATCTTTCCTAAATAGCACCTCCAGGGACACCTTTGTTCTTAGGTGAAACAGCTTTAGCCAAAGGTATCTTCCATCAAAGGCTGTTGGATTACCTTTGAATCTTAGACATACCACAAATGCTGTTGAGTCCTAGCCAGTGAATTTTGCTTGTATGAGATATTGCATAACTCCCAAAGGGAGAGGAAAAAAAGAGGGAGGGAGGCCAGGGAGAAATCAGAGCCCAACTATAAATGACTCTTTGTACCAGTCACTCCCCCCGCCCCCAAACAACCCCAAACCATTGAGATCATAGAGTAAGTAAGCAAGCAGCCTTCAGTAGAAGGCGTGTTCTACCCAGACACTTAGCTGATGATAACCAGATATGCACTTGTCTCTCTCAGTGTGTGGCTGTGACCTGGCACAAGGTGGCTTCTTCATCAAGAACGGAGAGTACCTCTGCACCATTGACTACCAGCGCATGTATGGGACACGCTGCCATGGCTGTGGGGAGTTCGTGGAAGGAGAGGTGGTGACGGCCCTGGGCAAGACCTACCACCCCAACTGCTTTGCCTGTACTCTCTGCAAGTAAGGGATTCTCTTTCCAAATCCTACAACTTCCCCCAGCTGGGTATTACCAGGTTTGGCTGTGATAGCTTTAAAAAGCCTTTTTCTTAGGTGGTCTCAGATTTCCATATCTTCCTGGTGTATTATCAGCCCTAGTCAAAAAATAATTTAAACGGGAAATTTTGCATACGATGTCTACTGAGAAGTAATATGACCAACTTTAGGTGGCTTGAAACCAAATCTGAAAGCAACTCCTGAGTCTTGAAAGATCTGGAACAATGTACAACATTAAGGGGAAATAGCGTTATTGCTTAGAAAGAGAAAGATTGTTTGGAAGCATGCATTCTTTTGTGCGGGCATGCATGTGTGTGAGTGTGCATTTAAAAGAGTCTCATTTACTCTGTAGCAGGGGTTGTTAAGCAATAACCCAAGCACCCATGAGACCCAACGCCTCTTTCTAAAAATAAAGGTTTGTTGGAACACGCCCACACCCATTTACTGATGTATCATATATGGCAGCTTTCAAGTTAGAGACAGTTGAGAAGTTGTAACAGAGACCCTATGCTCTGCAAATTCTAAAACACATTATTTGTGATCTGACCTTTTAAAAGAAAAAGTTTGTCAGTCTCTGCTTTACTGGCATATTATCATCTACAGAGGTTGTCTGACTTCACAAGGCAGTTTGATGGAAATGGTCAGTCAGAGAGAAACGTGAAGTGTGAGTCAGAAGATTAAACCATTGTGTTTTGAGGACTACCCACTGTGGAGTTTAAGATGGTTTGAGTCCCAGCCACTGTCTTGATGTATTCTAATTCAGCAAACTCATGCCATTTGGAAGTTCAGTTGGACAGTTGTTGCTGCCTTTCTAAACAAAAAACAGAGGAGGTGTTTTGTATTGTTTCTCAGCATCCTGTTTCTAAGCCAGAAAGATGTAATTTTATGTAATTAATTAACAAGATTATACTGATCACCCACCCACCACCATCAAGTGGATTCTGACTCACAAATATCTTACATAGGGTTTCCAAGGCTGAAAATTGTTCTCCCATGGAGTGACTGGTAGGTTTGAATTGCTGACTTTGTGATTAGTAGTCTAGTGCTTGTCATCCAGTGTCACCAGGGCTCCTGATAATACTGATAGATAAATTATAGGTAATTCTTAGAGGAAATAATCATAGTAAAATTATTTTAATAGCTTTACATAGCTATTAGACCACTTCTCAATTACATTCTTTAACAACCATAATTTTGGGGAGGGGCTGGCACAAAATTCTGGTTTAATGGTGTAAAATGTTCTTTGTTTTAAATCAAAAGTAAAGCTTCATGCTGGTGTCTTCCGTTTTGGGCTGTAGCTCGCAGCATGCTCTGGAGTCTGGAGCTCTGTTTCCTGGGCTCACGTGAGAGCTACGTGAACTAACTTTTCCTGGGCGAGATGCGAGTGGGTCCCCAGACCTCACTGATCACTGAATCCTCGGGAAGAGGGGAGGGGGTTCTTTAAAAATACCCATTTCTAACCTTCCCTTCGGAGTCCTGGTGTGGGGGCTCTAGGGTAAGCACTGGACTGCTAACTGCAAGCTAACTGCAAGGTTGGCAGTTCAAACCCAGCAGCTGTTCCACAGAAACCCTATAGAGGGTCGCTATGAGTCAGAATGGACTTGACAGCACTTAGTAACAGCAACAACTGCCTTCCCTTTGGAACCCAAACACTCTTACTGGTTTTAGTGGTTTGTGGGGAGGTGTCCCCAAGCATTGTGTTAGCAGCCAGATTGCGGAACCATGGCCCACATAAACTCTAAAGAGCCCTTCTGATCCTAAGTTTTTTTATGGTTCTAAAAGATGGTTGTTTTGAAGTTGGAGCAGTGGTCAGGCATTTAGTTACTAGATCCTGTCCCTGGACCTGTGGCCAGTATTATAGGTATTCACTATTGTTTGAATTCAAAGTCAGAGGTTCAAACTTACCGGCCACTCCTCAGAAATCCTCTACAGGGTTTCCATGGGTCAGAACCAACGCAACAACACTTAACAAAAACAACATTGTCTAGTGCTACATTGTCATTCCCATTAATCGGAGCTCCGCTTTACCCACAACAAATTGGCTTCATCCACAATGTGACTTAACCTTCTTAGCAACTCTGTGGACTCAGTCAGGAACTCATATTCCTATGAGTTGGAATCAACTCGACATTTCTTGTTTTACTTTGGTATGAATGCGTGATTCTGAGTGTCCAAGTGTAAGGGACTTTTCCAGGCTGATGTTTCCTGACTCTAAATCCAAGTCTCTTTCTGAGACTTCATGAAAATGACAGAAGGAAGTGGAGCAATGTATGACAAAGATTTAGTAAACATTAACCCAACAGAAATGAAAAGTAAACTCATATACAAAATGAACTCAACGCAGAAAATTATGTGGAACAAGGACACCACCGGCAGCACCGCAAAAACACACACAGCAAAATGACAACAATCAGTTGATACAAGAATTACACTGAATGTAAATGGATTAAATACACCCATTATGGGAAGGGGTCAGTAATAGAATAACAAAACTCAGAGTTCAAAAGATCTGACCCCATGTTGAGAAGTGGGCTCCAGCTTGTCCCACAGAAGAGCCCAGTGGGATCCAAGTCTAATAGAACAAGTTTAGATCAGAAGCAGAACTGGGTTAGACTGTAGCAAGCCAGGCCCCTAGGGCATGAAATTTAAAGAGACACCCTCACTGGGGCTGGTTCAAGTGCAAAGCCAACACCTGAGAGTGAGGGCCTCCTTAAATGTAACCATACTTGCTGCAAGTGCCTCCCCCTAGTCCTGATCCTGACCTCCCTGAGAGCCCCCTTGCAGAGCAGATCTGAGGTTCAGGATTAAGTGATGAGTATGAGCCAGTGGGCCCACCGGCATTCCCTGGCCATTGGTCATGTCATACTGCCTTGTCATGCTTTTTCCTTTAGCCCCCATTAATAGGCATCTATGTGCTCTGTAGGGTCACTATGAGTGGGAACCAGCTCCACGGTACTTAACAACAACAACAACAACAAAACATCTGCTCTGTAGTGAGTGATTTACCAGCCTGTCCCCTCCCATCCCTGCTAACCATCTAATAAAGTTTCTTTCTGTGTATAAATCTTTTCCTGACTTATCTGATAATAGTTTAGGTTGTTCTTTAGGAACTATCAAGTCAGTTCCAAGTCATAGCAACCCTACGCACAATAGAGCCAGACCCATCCTCACAATTGTCACTAAGCTTGAGCCCATCACAGCTGCCATTGTGCCAGTCCGTCTTGTTAGGGTCTTCCTCCTTTTCACTGACTCTCCACTCTACCAAGCACAATGTTCTTCTCCAGCAATTCATCCCTCCTGGTAGCATGTTCAAAGTATGAGAAACAAAGTCTTGCCCTCATGGCTTCTAAGGAGCATTCTGTATTTCTTTCAACACAGAGATGTTTATTCTTCTGGCAGTTTATGGTCCTTTTAATATTCTTCCCAACACCGTAATTTATAATAATGGTACCACATAATCTTTGTCTATTTGTGACTGACTTGGATGCAAGAATTTTAAAGTCTTAATCACTGGTACCACGCCCATGTGTGGAGATGTTTCAAGCTCACAGCTTAAGCAGTGGGGGCGGGGTGGTGGTGCGGGGGAGACAGCAGTGGTGAAACGAAAAGATGATGTCTAGAAACTTGGACTTGCCCTGAGTATTGCTTCTGGCACCCACATGTGAAAATGTCTGCCTTGTGAGTTGTTTTGTTTTGTTTTTTACATGCCCTAGTGGATAGTATCACACATTTGGAAACTCATGTTAATGAACATTATTGGTAGATTGGCCAATTGCAAAGAAATAGACTTGGAAATTGTCATATGTTTATTAATTCATGGCTTTTTTAAAAAAAAAGACAGGCTGTCTGCCTCTTGAAATGGGAGGAGAGATTGATAACACACATGCAGAAGACATGTTTTGCAAAATGTGTTGTTGCTGAATATCTAATTTGAAAGGAAATTGTGTCTCAGAAAAGAGGCTAATACTAATTCTTATGCAGCAATTTCTCATTTGCAGTGTGTCGTATTTCTCCACGCTTATAAGAGATGGGATCTCAGACACAGTGAGACATATTCAGGCCACCCATTGAGATGTCTCGGACAAAGTGTAATTCTGCATCATCATGACAGCGTGACTCCAGGGAATGGAAAGAGTTAATGCTTGACTCATGAACCATTCTCCTGGGGAGGAGCTCTAAACTTGAGTAGGAATTCAAGGCATTTAAAATAGTTTTTCCTGAAGGAGTTTCCATTTGGAAATTTACTGTGTGCCTTGTTTGGGGACTTGTTGAAACATCCCTCCACTAAGGAGTGGAGGGAAATCATCCCATTTTGCTATCTGGTGACCCGTAGAACCAGTGCATGCTCCCTCCTTCCCTAGAGTGACTGGTTGGTTTGCATTATGTCCAGCTGGCTGGCTTCGTTAAGGCTGCATTTCAGATACTTCGGCTGGTGGTCCGCTAAGGAGTAAGGAGGAGGAATGAAATCACTGGAATAACCTTGAGGGGATGTCTTTCTGTCTCCAGGCGCCCATTTCCACCCGGAGACCGAGTCACATTCAATGGGAGAGACTGTCTTTGTCAACTCTGTGCCCAGCCGATGTCGTCCAGCCCAAAGGAAACCACTTGTTCCAGCAGTAAGTACCCAGTAACTCTTTGATGTGAATTCTTCCATAGCTCAAAGGCAGGTACCTTTAGGCAGGTACCTGTTGTGGTGGTTAGGCATCATCAGGTGCCTCCAACTCATAGCTCATAGACACACTATGCACAGCAGAATGAAACACTGCCCGGTTGTACCATCCTCAGAATTGTTAAGTCTGAACCCATTGTTGGTTACTACAACTGTGTTAGTCCATCTCATTGGGAGAGCTTCTGTTTCGGAAAACCCTGTTAACTGGCACCAGGAGTAGTTCTGTGTAATGTCTTTTCCGTTGTAACACATTCTCTTTGGTGAAGCCTTTCACTAAAACTCATGAAAAACACCTCCCTCATTTCAATAAAGATCCAGAGTTGAACATCACAGTGGGCATGCTGAAGTAAACGAAGGACCAAGAGTTCGAGCAGTTGACTTTAGAGATGCCCATCTGTGGTCAGTGAGGTTGAGACATGGCCACATTTGGAGGTGGTGTCCTGGTAGGAAAAGCGGTCCCTACTGCCCCAAGGGGCACAGGTGGTGACTTACTCCAGTCCGTAGTTGCTGTGGAATCCATTCTGAACATGTGTCGTAGCAGAGCTGAGTGCCACAGGGTTTTTAATGGCTGATTTTCCAGAACTTTCTTCTAAGGTGCCTGTGGGTGGATTTGAACCTCCAACCATTCAGTTGGCAGCTGAGCATATTCACCATTTACATCACCCAGGGACTCTCTGGTGATGTCTCCTTACCCTTAAGTAGATCTTGATTCACCTAGAGGGTTTCTGCCACATGTCCATTTAACAGCGAACTTGCTGAGCACCTCCCATGTGCATTAGACTAGAGAAATGGCTGTGAACAAAATCCCTGCCCCCTCAGGAAGCTTGCAGTGAATACAGACAGACAAAAATGCCTACCAGGCCAAGAGGTAATTAAGTCCTAGGAAGAAATATATAGTCAAGAGGCTGCGTGGGTTTAGGAGGTCAGATACCATTTCTCTAAAAGGTGGCACCTGAAGAGAGACCTGGAGAAAGATTGGGAACAAGCCACACATACATTGTGGGATTTGTCATTCTCTATGAAACGGTCTCAGGGAGCTCTGGTAGCATAGTGGTTACGAATCGGACGGCAAACCACAAGGTCAGCAGTTTGAAACTAACAGCTGTTCTGTGGGACAAAGACGAGGCTTTCTGCTTCCATAGAGATTTACAGCTTCGGAAACCCTGTACAGGGTCGCTTTGAGTTGGAACTGACTCCATGGCACATAACCACCACCACCATGAAATAGTCTCATCGGACCTGTGGGAATCCAAGTAGAAACAGCTTGCCCCAAATAAAAACAGTAGCCTATGACGTGATTTCTTCCAGTGAACAACCTTGGGTAGGTGTAGGTGGTTAACATTTACGTGATACGTGTTCTGAATGCTGGTCACCCAGTAAGGAAGCTCTGTATCTCTCTCTCTTCCATCCCTTTTGTGACCATTGGGAAACAGAACAGTGGTTTGCCTGGAATTCTTTGTATTTTCCCAGTCTTTGGGAGACCTAGGATGAATCCTTTAACCCCGCTTGAGTCTCAGTAATAAGCAGAGATAAGTTGCTTCTGCTCTGGAGGAATGTTCCCATTGAAGAAACAAAGAGCCTTCTGCTGCTCCAAAATAAAAATGTCTGACTAAAGTATTTGCATAGAAATTGGATTTTGACCACTGGGAAGGAAGACAATGAAGGTGTGGATGCACCTTACTCAGAACACAGTCCTCAGCATGTGAATTTCTATGATAAATAAAGGAGTACAGTAGATCTGTAGGATAGGCACCAGACTGCAAACTACAAGGTCAGCAGTTCGAGCTCAGCAGCTGCTCTGCAGGAGAAAGATGAGGCTTTCTGCTCCCGCAAAGATTTACAGCCTTAGAAATCCAATACTGGGTCACTGTGAGTTGGAACCAACTCGGTAGCACTTACTAACAACAGCTGATTAATAACAAGAACAGGAGTGGGACAATAGCAACTAAACAAGGCACAGTACTAGACCCGTGGTAGGTGTCCAGTTGAAACAGTTCCTGTTCTCAAGTACTCTGTTGAGAGAAATTTACCCGTGGGTCATGGGGTAGGTCTCTGAATGGGCAGAATCACAGACACCATGTAAATGGGTGTGTTCGTTTCCTGGGGTTGCCTTATCAAATGACCACAAAGGGGATGGCTTCTAGCAACAGAAATTCATTCTTCCCCAGTTCTGGAGGCTAGAAGTCCAATTTCTTGGTGAGATCTGTGCTCTTTTGGAAGGGGAAGACGTTTTTCTTAACGCTCACTTGTCTTTTCGCGTGTTGGCTTGTAGCAGCCTAACTCTAATTCTTGTCGTGTCTTCACATGGCTGTATTCTCTGTGTCTGTCCGCCTGTGTTTCTTCTCAGTTTGTTAGGACCTAATCATATTGGAGTAGGGCCCACCCTTCTCCATATGACTGTGTGTAACTTCACCAAATACACCTATAATTCCCCTGTTTCCTAATAGGTCCCATTCACAGATAACAGGTGGTGGTGTTGCTAAGGGCCATTGAGTCAGTTCCGACTCACAGCCACCGTGTATATCTGGTAGGTCTGAACTGCCAACCTTGTAGTTCAAAATTCAATGCTGACCCTACGGTGCCACATAGGATGTGAATATACGTTTGCTGCTGTTGTCAACAGCTGTTGAATCGGTTCTGACTTATAGCAACCCCGTATAGGGTTTCCAAGGAATGGCTGATAACCCTGCGGTTAGCAGTCTAGTGCTTATCCTATGGTGTCACAGCAGGATTCCTTGAACTATATTCTAGAGGTATACAATTCAAAACCATAGCAGAGGGATTGCTTTGCAAATAGATTACCCTAAACTTTTGGAGGAATTCTTTAATCTAGTTAAGGAAAGAAAATTCTATGACAAATAATTGAAGATTATGTCCATATGGTCTATGACAAGAATGACCGCATCCACGAGTTTTGTGATGTCCAGCTGTCTTGGATTGATGTTGTAGTTGTTAAGTACTCCTAACAACCCATATAGGGTTTCCAAGGAGCGGATGGTGAGTTTGAACCACAGACCTTACAGTTATCCTACGGCACCACACTAGGATTCACAATCTTGGATAGGTGGGGAAATTGAGACCCCTGGATTCAGTCCGGGTGTCATACAAATTAGTCAGTGACAAGGGAGGATTGTGTGCAGATCTGTTGCTCTTCCCATTTCAGCTCACACTCCTCGTTGTTTGGTTTAAGAAACAGAAGTGGGATATTTAAAAAATTATATCTTTGTTTTCTTTTTATTGTCAATTGGGTGAAGGCTTACGGAGAGGGCAGTGGGATGTTTTTTTAAAGACTTCCAGTCTGGAAATAGGTTTCCCAGTGACGGCTCTCTCAAGATGACCATCCAAATTATTATTTGTTTTCTTTTGTCTTGTCTGTATTTGCTGTTTTTAAATGACATGCTTGTTATGCACGTAAAAAAAGAAATAGTACAAAAGGAATCAAACACAGATGTGCCGCCTTTGGAGACTAGATTTAATCAAACACAGATGTGCCGCCTTTGGAGACTAGATTTAATCAAACACAGATGTGCCGCCTTTGGAGACTAGATTTCATTGTTACTACTTGTGAGCCAGTTGTTGGACGAGGTTGTATTTTCTTCTTTGCTCCTGATAGAGTTCCGCTTCTGTGCAGTTGCTTTCATCAGAACGCTTTTCTGTTTTACAAGTACTTTTCTATTTAGATAAGTACGCAAATGGCATTTATGGAGCATGTGGGTGTAGCTGTCTGTGAAAAACCCACTGCTATCTGAATACATACATGCAGAATACTCACAGTAGGCAGGAATGCAGATGTAAGAGCTATGGGAATTTTCAGCAAGCTTCTGAAATTCATTGGAGCAGAATTAGAAAACACTCGTTTGTCATTTTGTAATGCTTTTTTAAAAAATTTGCTATCCTTTCGGAGCACAGCGGGTTTATAGGATAAGCACTGGACTGCAAACCACAGGGGCAGTGCTTTGAGCCCAGCAGACACTGCTTATGAGAAGGGTGAAGCTTTCTGCTCCTGTAAAGATTTAATGCAGTCCTAGAGAACGGTACTGTAGGATAAGCACTAGAATACTAATCACAAGATTGGTGGTTCAAACCCACGAACTGGTCCTCAGAAACCCTATACAGGATAACTGTGAGTCAAAACCAACTCCACAGTGCTTAACAGTATCAAATACTGTATGATTATCCTGGTGTGAGTTTAATTCCTCCTTAAATTAATAATAAAGTCCTCCTTAAACTTGACAGAGCTCCCTAAGTATTAGCAGCAGATGGACTTGGTTAGAACCATTTCCACTCTTCCTCCCTTGGTAATGATCAGAGTTGGTGAAATATATTAGACAGCCAGGGTCCTCCTTTTCCTTTGAAATGTTCCTTTCAAAACTGGGTTTGCTCTTCTGAACCACAGCTTTATTTCACATGTGGTAGCTGTTTTCCTGTACTGTGAAGACAGCTCAAGAGGAAATAGAGGCGAGGGTAGCCAACAGAAGGTAAGTGATGATGTAATGAGAATTTACACAAAATATCCTCCGAGTTTTACCAGATAGAGATGTAACTCCTCTATCCCAGCTGCCCAGGGGCTACGGCATCTGTATCGCATTATCTTGTTGCTCTCTTCCATTTTACAGTAATTCCTCTGTCTTTTATAACTCCTGCATTCTCTTCTCCAAACACTTACATAGTACTTACTGTGTAACTATCTTTTAAATATTGCCTCATTTAATCTTCACCACAACCCTATTAAAACAAAACCAAACAAAAACACTCCTAGCCCTCAAGTGGGTTCCAAGTCATAGCAGCTGGATAGGACAGAGTAGAACTGGGTGTCCCACACTGTGGACTTGATGAGATTAGACAGTGGCACAACCTTCTAGGTGTGTAGTCACTGTACCCGGGATCCCCAGGATCGCACTCGGGTTCAGTGATTTGCTTGAAAAACTCATGAAAGTTACAAAAGTTGTGATACTTACAGTTATTGTTTATCACAAAAGGATACAGATGAAAATGAAAATCTGCAGAGGTAAAGGCACCTAGGGCAGACTCCAGGAGGCCAGGTCTGTTGTCCTCTCTCAGTGGAGGGTACAAATAATGCTTCATTATCACACCACATGTGACAATACACCAGGGACGCTCATCTCAGCCTTGGTGTCCAGGGATGTTCTTAGGGATCAGTTGATAGGCATGGAGCCCCTCCAGAGGTCAGTAGATACAGTGTGATGTATTGTCCCCATCATAAATCACACTCTTAGCATCAACTGTCTGAAGTGGCCCAAGACCACAGGTCAATAAAGTGCTCTTATCAGACAGGATGTCCCAAGGGCTTAGCGGGCAGCTCCCAGGAACTGGTCAAGGACCAGACTGGACTGTTTAGGTGTGAACACTTAAGTCAACCTGTCAGTGAACCCTGTACAGAAACATTATCCCCCTTTTACAGATGAAATGAAAGACTCTAGAGCTTACTGGAGTCCTGGTGTGGTGCTGTATGATCAAAACTGGGGTTCAGCCCCACCAGCTGCTCTTGGGAAACCCTATACAGAGTCTCTCTGAGTTGGAACTGGCTCGACAGCACATAACAACAGAGCTAGCTTACTTAGTTTGCACAAGGCCCACAGAAACTAAGTGCAGAGCTGGGATTCAAACCCCGCGGCCTTGCCCCAGAGTCCATGTTATTGTCCCTAACATTTCTTTTAGGATCATTGGTGGTTCTGTAGGGTAAGCACTGAACTATGAACCACCACCACCACCACATGACCTTTACAGCTTAACTGTCAAACAAAGATGGTTGTGCTGAGCCCTGGTATCTGATTTCGAGAGTCTTAGCTTCAAGTACAGTGTCCCCTCCATGGGCCAGAGCTGCCTCTCTGTTGTGTCAGGATTTGGCAAATGGAAACTTATCAGGAAATTTCTCAAAGAAACAAACTACTTCAATAAAATACAAATGTGCCTGAATTTGATAAAATTTTGCTACATCCAGTCTAGTGCAATTTCAACTCAATAAATGAACCTTATGTAAAATGGAGATCATAATAAAACTTCACTTACAAGGCTGCATTGAATGTTAATTAAACCACTTGTACTACTAACATAATAAAATATCAACAGTTGCCTAAGTCTGGCCGATCCTTACTTTGAAAACATTTTTTATAGCCAGGAGACATCTATCAGAAGATTGCAATACACAGTCTTTTAAATTTTAATCTCATTCCTTTTTGACTGTGTTGACATAATTTGAGGGACTGGGTTGCCAGGAGTTACAGAGAGGTGTGGGAAGTTATCTGCATATAGAGACCTAGAAGCTATAAACACCAGGAAGCAGTTTCTATTGTCTTTGTCTATAGACAGCCCCTGTCTGTTTCAGGCCCCTGGGTTGGAGTATGCTGCTGTGTGTGATCACCCTTTCCATTTCAGACTAGTGTCTGATGGTATGTGGGTTGAGTTGATTGGCACAATGAACACCCCCACACAAATGCATCCAAGCTCATCTTCCTCTCCCTTCCCTCTATGGATAGCATCACCATTATTCCAAGTGCAGTGTGAACTCCTACAGGTATGGGACCAAAGGCTCTTCTCGAAACACATTAAGTCATTTCTGATAAAGATCATTTTCAAAGGGAAAAAAGAATTATCTGTTCGGTAGTTTTTAATAGTTGCAAGATAAGTTTCTTATACCTGTGTGATCGCTCTGAAAACAAAACAAAACAAAACATCTACAGACTTAGAGACTGAGTGGGAATTGTCTGTTGAGACACGTAATAGGTGAAATGGTGAGGACTTGCCTGGGCCAGGTTCTCACACCCGTGGGCTCCTAGGATGGTAAAATAGGATGGCATTAGATTTGCCTGTAGAGTCCTGGTATGGCGCTGTAGGACAAGCACTGGACTATAAGGTCAGTGGTTAGAACTCACTAGCCCAGCTGCTCCTTGGAAACCCTATACAGGGTTGCTATGAGTTGGGGCTGACTCAAAGGCAACAGTGTTTGCTTGACTTTCTGTAGCTTCCTTTGCTCTCCATCTCCCCATCATTTCTGCTCAGTCTTCTGTGTTCCCAAGGTTTGTTCAGGGTCCTCACAGCAGAATTTCCCATGGACCGCCCTTCCTCTGTACAGTGTGGGCATGTGGTTCCATGAGCACTTCCAGTTAAACTTGGTTTAGTTCTTGTTCTGTGAGCTTTGGGAAACTGCAGGGGAAGGAGACACACAGCCGTGCTGGTCTGGGCACCTGCTCTCCATGCTGCCTTCTCCACCATGGGGCTGGAAATGCACACCCATGTGAGGAGACTCTGTGGGGGCCTTTTCTTCTAGTCCTGGGCATATAAAGACAGACCTTTTTATGTGAAAATTCTCATCCGTGCATTTTCACTCCGCTGAAGAAACTCACTCATTTCAATGAAAATTTTATATGAGTGGCCTTCAAAAAATGTGTGGAAAATTCCATTATCTTTTTTTTTTTT
>NW_006408521.1:43948152-43955267 GCF_000296735.1 Chrysochloris asiatica | reverse complement strand
GACTTACAAGCCTTCTAGTGTGGTGTTTCTGACTATTCCTTTCTCTCCCTCTCCAGTGTCTACTCTATATTATAATGCAAGGGAAACCAAGATTAAAACAACCATTATCTTTTTATTCCGTTTTTCAATGAACTCTTTGAAGCTCCTGCATGTGTTGCCATTTTTGTTTTACATGTGGCCATAAATGTTCCCAGCTGTGATTTTGGCTGTGGAGTAACATGAGGGGACTCACCCACCAGAGCTGTCAGAAAGCAGGTTTCTCTTGGGAAGTCCAAAGTAGAACCCCTCCCCCATAATTTTGAGCACTCCCCGCAGTGACATCTGACCCTGCTTTCAAATTCGAGAATGTCATAGTGGTTTTGAAGATTAGTGACATTCCAGTTCCCTTCAGTTTTCCTGCTTATTTGGAGCAGGATGTGTGCCAGGGAGAGAAACCCTGCCCATTTGATCTTCTCAGAAATCATAAAATATTAACCAAAGGTATTTGGGTTGAAGAGGAAGTTTACCAGGGAGGGTAAGGTTACCTGGAGTGGTAGTCCCTCTTTCCAAGAGCAAGGTCAAGTTTTAGTTACTTAACCTATTAAAAGAATTTTTCCCCCTTATTAAACCATGTTGGAAATAGAAAATAATCTGCCCAGTGAAATGAACCCCGCATAGCTTTGCAAGCAGGGTAAGCACCTCAGTCTTTTCCTCGTCTGGGTTGCCTTCTGTTAGTTTTCTCTCCAAAGAGCTCATCTATGAAAAAGGAGACTCCTGGAAAGACCCTCTCTATTGACCTTGGACTTCTTGATTTCCAGCATGCAGCCAGGTATATAGTTGTTGTTCAGTGCCGTCGAGTCACTTCCAACCCGTGGCCACCCTGTATAGGGTTTCTGAGGAGTGACTGGGGAGCTTGAACCACTGACCTGGCAGTTCAAACCAACATTGCAGTCCATAGCATTAACCCACAGCACCATACCAGGTATATAGTGGCAGTGGTGGTGGTGATATGCCATGGAATGGGTTCCAATTCATAGTGACCCTGCATACAGGGTTTCTGAGGGTGTAAATCTTTATAGGAACAGAAAAACTCATCTTTCTTCCACAGAACCACTGGTAGTTTCGAACTGCTGACCTTGAGATTAGCAGCCTGATTCGTAACACTACGCTACCAGAGCTCCTTAGGTATATAGTTTTTGTTGTTGTTAAGTGTCATCAAGTCGGTTCCAACCCATAGTGACCCTGTACAGGGTTTCCGAGGTATATAGTAGGAGCCAAATAAATGTTTGCTAATTTAGTATATGTGTGAATGACTCTCCCATGCCTTCAGAATAAAAATCCTTCAGGGCCCTTCAACAGCTGCCCGTAGCCTACATTTCTCATGAATCTACCATCATTTCTGCATGAGCCTTTGATGCACTGGCCACACTGGACTTGTCCATGTACCCCCAGACCGATGTTTTTTATGTGTCCAGGCGGGTGGGCACAGATGTAAACAATTAATATGCAGTAGGTTATTTATTGATGTTGGTACAGGCTGTGACAAATATGCCATGGTAATGCATGCTGTTAACAAGAGGGGAAGTTGAGGGAAGGTTATATGGGAACCTTGTACTTATTTTTTTTCTTTTTTTTAAACTTATTATTGTGAATTGGATGGAGGTTTACAGTTTTCCATTCAACAATCCATACACATTTAGAACATTTTTTTATTGTGAATTGAGTGAAGGTTTACAAAGGAGATTATCAGTTCTATATTTAACAAATCATATATTGTACTTCATTACAATGACTGCAATCCCATTCATGTACCGACAGTTAACAATCTTTATTCACTGTAACTGTGCCTCTCGCTACCTTCCTATTTCTGCTAGTGTCCCTTTTGTATGTATCATATATTGTTTCTTTTATTAAGAAAACCTTATCTTAATTTTTTTACATTGGTCTCATGCAATATTTAACCTTGGTGATGGACTAATTTCACTCAGCTTAATGTCCTCCAGGTTCATCCATGTTGTGGGGTATTTTGCAGATTAATTATTATTCTTCAGTGATGTGTAGCATTCCATTTTATGTACCAAAGTTTGTTTAACCTTTCTTCTAACGATGGACATTTCAGCTGGTTCCATATTTTAGATGTGTCTCTTGTAAACACCATATTGAAAGATCCTGTTTTCTTAATTCATTTTGCTCTATCTCTTGACTGGTGTATTTAATCCATTTACATTCAGTGTAAGTTTTGTATCAACTGATTGCTGTCATTTTGCTGTGTGTGTTTTTGTGGTGCTGCCGGTGTCCTTGTTCCACATAATTTTCATTTTGTATGTGAGTTTACTTTTCATTTCTGTTGGGTTAATGTTTACTAAATCGTTGTGATTTTCCTCTTTTATTTTGCTATACAGATATATTTTCTTTGAGGTTGTCCTGTAATTAAATTTTCCCCTATTTAAAACAGTTTGTTTTATCTTGATATCTGATTGATTTCTTTACCATTGGAAAGTTCTGTATTTACACTATTCCCTCTTTTTGCTTTGTAGTTGACTTCATTATAAATTGATACCTTTGGTTCCCTGTATTGCCTTGTAGGTTTGCTTTACCTTAAATACTTCTGTATCTAGGAGTCCTGGCGTGGCACTGGGTTAAATTTTTATCTCTATACTATTGCCTAAGGAACCCTGGTAGCATAGTGAATTACCAGCTGGGCTGCTAATCTCAACATCAGCAGTTTGAGTCAACCAGTCATTCTGCGGGAGAAAGATGAGGCTTTCTTCTCCCATAAAGCTTTACAGCCTTGGAAACCCTGTCAGTTAGAATTGACTCCATGGCACACCGCCATCAGCACCATGTACTTGCCTACTTTGGCTATCTCATTTAAGTGGTATTGTACAATATTTGCCCTTCCATAATTGACTTATTTCATTCAGCATAACGTTTTGAAGGCTCAACTATGTTGTAACATGTATAGCAACTTCATTTGTCCTTATGACGGAGTAATATTACTCTAAGGAAACCTGGTGCCTCAGTGATTCAGCACTCGGTTGTTAACTAAAAACTACTCCATAGGAGAAAAATGTTTGCTTCCATAAACATGACAGCCTTGGGAACTCTGCCCTTTTCTGTAGTGTAACTTTGAGTTGGACTCACTCAGCGGCAATCAGTTTGAGGGTTAATATGACTCTGCTGTGCGTAGGGCGAGTCTCTCTGGCATATCATTGGAGGTTTGTGCAGAAAGACAATGTATCTTTGTCTTTTTATATTCCTAAAGAGGAGTATTAATTTTATGATTTTTTTTTCAGACTGAAACCTCTAATAAAAGTTGTGAGTCAGACACAAGGATCCCGAAGTGATATATCTGTGCACTTAACCTGAGCCTGGTTGGCTCAGTTGCAATAAAAAGGAAGAAAAGTTCCATTTTATAGGAAATAGGTACAGCTAAGGATAATTGGAGTCCTGATGTGGCACCTTGGGATAAAGCACTAGACCGCAAGGTCAGTTTGAACCACAAGGTCAGCAGTTCACACTCACCAGCTGCTCCTTGGAAACAATATACAGGGTCGCTATAAATCAGAACAACTCCAAGGTACTTAACAACAACAAGGGATAATTAAAAAGTGCTCTTGGTGAATGGAATGCTAATGGCTTTCAGTTATTTGCTGTTTTGGTTTCAGTAAATCTGCCTCTTATGTAATAAGACCCACACCTCCTAGTAACTTTCTGGAGAAACTAGAATTTTCATGCTTAGAACAGCAGCTGTTGCCCTGTTTAATTTTAATATTTAGTGCAGTGAAACCTTAGCTCTTCCAAAGGACTTTTATGGTCGACCTGTACTAGTATACCTGTATGGATTGTCTCGGATTGGATATTTGAAACTTGCTCTTAGTGGTTGTCTCCAGTAGTGGGGGTACTGGCTGGCTGGCTATTGGAAAAGAAAAAAAAAAACTTTTCTGTATGAACCAAAAAAAATCAACATATTTTTCTCTATGGGTACGCATTATCTATTCAAAATACAATGATGTTAATTTTAGAAAATCAAATCAAAGGCCCATTTCAGACTGATGTCTCACAGTAGCTTGCCCTTGCTGTGACCTTCAGCCCTGTGTAGAGTCACTGGTGGGTCACGTGTAGAAAGTATTGAACCTGACGTTCGACCCCTTCTTTTCTCTTCCTGCCTGGGGAATACAGTAAAAGAACTGACGTCAGCAAATGGCCTCTGAATCTTGAGATGCCAACGTAGTGCTGGTGTGTCATTTCTTTTTCAAGATGCCAGTGATGCTGGGTGACCACAGCTGTTAGATAGTGTCAGCTCATTCCCCAGGTTAAAGCTGACGACCAATTAGGGAAGTCAGCTCCAGGTGTTAAGGCAGGCCTGCTTGGTTACCATTTCATGAACAGGTTTGCTGAGAGCTATCCCAAACCTTGACAGCAGTGGCTTGTTGTCTGAGCCCTGCCCTGGAATGTGGCGGGTGGGGGCACCACTAGCGGCCTCGAGGAAAAGCATGTAGCAGGTTTCAGCTGGGGCTCCTGTTTTTCCTTTTGTCTGTTCCCTCTCCGACTCTCTGGTCACTCTCCTTCTGAGATCCCTTTCCTTCCACCCAGGAGGCCTGGTGACACAATAGCGAAGCAAGCACTCAGCTGCTTGCTGACAGTTCAGCAGTTCGAACCACTCTGCAGGAGAAAGGGGAGGCAGCCTGCTTCGTAAAGCTGACTGCCTTGGAAACCCTGCAGGGACATTCTACTCCGTTCTAACACAGAGTCAGAATGGACTCCCCAGCACTGGGTTTCAGGGGTTTGTGTTTCTGACTCCGTTTCCAATCATAACATGAGCAGAAAACTGTGAGGCCCCTGCTCATGCTCAGCCTGCTGTTAGATGTCTGCCGCAGTTTCCTGATCCCTGGGCAGAAATTGATCAGCAGTTCAGAGGAAGCTTCAGATGCATTTGCTTAACCTGTCTTCCTGCACAAAGATGTGCCACTCTAGCTTATTGAGGGCCTGGGTGGGGTAAGGGTCAGAAGATGTCTGCTAGGCATGCCTGGATTATACACTGGAGCAGAATGGAGAGCTGTTCCAAGGCCTCCCCTAGAAGTCCTGGTAGAACCATGTGCTAGGTGAGTAGTCACTTGCTGAAAGCACCTTGAAAGCTATGGCCTGAACTTCTCACCTAAGTAGGTTTTAGAATCAGCAAAAGGAGCTCTGGTAGCTTAGTGGTTACGAGTCGGGCTGCTAATCTCAGTCAGCAGTTCGAAACTACCAGCCATTCCACGGGAGAAAGTTGAGGCTTTCTGCTCCTGTAAAGATTTACAGCCTTGGAAAGCCTATACTGGGTTGCTGTGAGTTGGAACCGACTCTGTGGCACATAACCACCACCACCGACCATCCTTTAGACTGTCATGTGAGCCTGGCTTTTTCCGAGGACACCCTATGATTGGATAGTGCTCGGCTTTGTTTACACAACTGCCCATCTTCCTCCACAGTGGAGAAAATCCACCTTTGGATCTCATGCTAATCCCTGCAATGTTTTTCTGGACAACTTACCGGGGACAGTCAGAAGCGGTGATCCTCTGAGCTTGTTTTCCAGCAACTGGGATTTGACATTGTTAGTTGGGCATTGTGAAGTTGTGAGTATACGTGTGAGGATAATTGTTTATTCATGCATTTAGTCTTTTGTTACAGTTCTGTGTGAACGCATGCATACACCCCATTCTCTGTGATAGATAGGATCCAATCCCTAAAAACTGCAGCGGGTAACACAATGGCATTAATGTCTATGCACATTTTTCCCACTTACTATAGGACTTTCCTGTAGTGATCCCTTTCAGGGAGGTCGCTGGTAGTAGCTGGGCACCATCCAGTTCTTCTAGTCAGACTGTCAATTCCAAAGTTTGGGGGATGTGGGGTTTGAGCTGGTAGTAAATCCGCAACGAATTATCTTCTGTTTCATCCATGCTTACAGCATGTCTAACAATGGCAGTCATGGCATTCCTGCTTAATTAATTCTTAATTAGTTGAGAGGAAAAGCAAAGATAGAGCTCTTCTTTAATTTCCTGCTCAGATCCTGATCATGACTATGAAACAAACACACACCCAGTGCCAGTGAGAGGAGAGGACTCCATGGCCTTGAGAATGTCTGGTACTTCTTGCAGAATTCTGTGGGCACAGGTGATGGGATTAGAATTGGAATTTTAAAATTCATCAATGGTTTTATATTTTTAAAAACTATGGCCAAGCCCACCACTCATCTGTCAGTTTGTCGTACTGTGGTTCCTTGTGAGTTGCTGTGATTCTGGAAGCTATGCCACTTGTATTATAAATACCAGCAGGCTCACCCATGGTGGACAGGTTTCAGATGAGCTTCCAGATGAAAACAGACTAGGAAGAAGGAATGACGAACTACTTCCGAATATTTAGTCACTGAAAACCTTATGAATAGCAGAAATACACTGTCAGATATAGTGCTGTAAAATGAGCCCCTTGGGTTGGAAGGCACTCAAAATGCCACTGGGGAAGAGCTGCCTCTCAAAGTAGAGTTGACTGTGATGATGTGAATGGAGTAAAGCCTATGGGAGTTAAAGCCCATGGGACCTTCATTTGCTGATGGGGCACAACTCAAAATGAAAAGAAACAACTGTAAACATCCATTAATAATCAGAGCATGGAATGTACAAACTATTAATCTAGGAAAATTGGAAATTGTCAAAAATGAAATGGAACACATAAACATTGATATCTTAGGCATTAGTGAGCTGAAATGAACTGACAACCACATGGTTTACCAGGAACAACAAATTAAAGAGGAATGGTGTTGCATTCATTGTTAAAAAGAATTTATCCAGATCAGTCATGAGGTACAACACTGTCTGTGATAGGATAATATCCATGTGCCTACAAGGAAGCCCAGTTAATACCACTATTATTTAAATTTACGCACCAACTAGTAAAGCCAATGAGGAGGAAACAGAAGAATTCTACCAACGTATTCAATCTGAAATTGATCATACATGCAATCAAGATTATTGGTGATTGGAATGCAAAGGTTGGGAACAAAGAGGAAGGATCAGTAGTTGGAAAATATGGCCTTGGTGATAGAAATGATGCTGGAGAACACATGATAGAATTCTGCAAAATCAATAATTTGTTCA
>NW_006408521.1:43946405-43946920 GCF_000296735.1 Chrysochloris asiatica | reverse complement strand
CAGAAAGATGTTTACCTGTGCTTTATTGACTACACAAAGGCTTTCAATTTTGTGGATCATGACAAGCTATGGAGAGCATTGTGAAGTATGAGTATTCCAGAACACTTAATTGTGCTCTTGAGAAATCTGTACATCGACCAAGAAGCAGTTGTTTGAACAGAACATGGTAACACTGTGAATGTTTTAAAATTAAGAAAGGTGTGCAATAGGGTTGTATTCTTTCATCATACTTATTCAGCCTGTATGCTGAGCAAATCATCCGAGAAGCTGGGTTCTATGAAGAAAGCGTGGCATCAGGATTGGAGAAAGACTCATTAACAACCTGCAATATGCAGATGATACAACCTTGCTTGCTGAAAGTGAAAGAGGACTTAAAATACTGATGAAGATCAAAGACCACAGCCTTCAGTATGGATTGCCTCTCAATGTAAAGAAAACAAAAATCCTCACCACTGAACCAAAAAACACATTCTTATCAACAGAGAAAAGACTGAAGTTGTCAAGGACTTCATTCT
>NW_006408521.1:43918049-43945955 GCF_000296735.1 Chrysochloris asiatica | reverse complement strand
CCCCAGGAAGATGGATTGGCAAAGTGGCAGCATCAATGGGCTCAAGCGTGGCAACGATAGGTTGGCCCAGGACCCGGCAGTATTTCATTCTATTGTACATAGGGTCGCTATGAGTCAGTACCGATTCGATGGCACCTAACAACAACAACGACATAGCCAAAGTGGACTTCTAGGGTGGTGCTGTCGGATAAACAGTGGACTGCAAACTTCAAGGTCGATGGTCCTTGGAAACCCTCTGAGGGATCACTATGAGTCGAAATGACTTAACTGCACATCACAGTACGACAACAACACAGCCAAAGTAACTGAAGTCCTCCAAGTATATTTGATGCACACCTTAAAAGGGGGAGGGACAGGATTTGCACCCAAAGGTTAGATTATAGAAAGAGCTCTGGTGGCACTGTTGGATAAGCACTGACTGCTAGCCACAAGATTGGCAGTTCAAACCCACCTTCCATCATGAGGGAGAAAGATGAAGTCATCTACCTCTGTAAAGATTTACAGCCTTGGAAGCCCTATGCTGGGTCACTATGAAGCCAAGTCGACTCGATGGCAGTGAGTTTGGTTTGGGTTTTGGTATTAGATTTTCAAGGACTTAGAAAACAGCTGCAGCTGGGCCTGTCTTCAACTTTCCTGGTGATGATATATTGCTATCACGGCCCAGGAAGACGTGTTTGCTGGGCAGCATTGTTTTCCAAAGACAGCAAGAACCTTCGCTCAAAATAGCAGGCCATCGTCCTCTGCGCTGACTCACTGTGTTTCCACCGTGGCCACCGACGGAGCAAAGCAGGCCACTAACCTAAACTGGGATGCGGCGGTTACGGAAAGTCTGGTTCAGGGTGACATACTCAGGCACCACGTTAACCTTTCCAAATAATCCGGGGTCATTTTCAGTGAAGCCGAGCGACAAAACACGGACAGCACTGTGGCTTCTGTTGTCGGAGGTGGGAATACATGGCACCTACCTGAACGGTCAGCCTCCCCCCACCCAGCCCCCTGTCTTGTGACCTCGTATTGCGATCATTAGCATAGAATTTCAGAGGTTAGAAAGTATTTTTCAAATGATTTATTGAAGTATGCTTAACCTAGCAAATAGGCAGGTTCTCTTTGTGTTTCTTTCCCTGTCTGCCTTTTCTTACGTGGACCCTGGACCCATGGTATTTGCCATGGCATGCTAACAAAAGAAAATTGTGAACTCATTTCAGTGACTTAGTTTAACTTATAGTGAGTTACAGGGCTTCTGGTGGCACAGTGGTTAAGACAGCCAGCTGCTCATCAAAATGCTGGTGGTTGAAACCGTGGAAGAAGACTGTGATGTAAGAAAGACGTGTGACAATCTGCTTCCCTAAAGATTTGCTTCCTTGGAAAGTCCATGGGGCGGTTCTGCTTTGTTCTGTAGGACTGCTGTGAGTCAGCAGTATCTTGTCAACAACAAGGCTACAGCAGTGGGCGTGGTTCAGGTGTGGCCAGTCAATATCCGTCAGTGCATAGATGTCTGGTTTCAGGTCTGAAAACATTGTCCAGCCCAGATGAAGATGCAGGGTGACATTCCACAATATCGACTTCTAGATGGATGCTCTTCACTACCAAGTGTTGGTGCCTTTTTGATCCAGAAAAGGTTTTCAAATGCCTAGACCCTCAATACCCTGAAGATCTGGAAACTGTAGGCTCAAGTCTTACCAACAATAAATGCAGAAAATCTAGTTTGTTTGTAAATCTGAGTTACAAACTCAAGGACCTACAGAGTCCAAGCTGGTAGCACAGATGCAAGTTGTCAGTTCAGGTGTGACAGTGGACACTCAGACGCCATGGAGGAAAAAGCCTAACAAAGTGAAGAATACCAGTGGGCAGCCACCAGTACCTCCAGACAGCTGTATGCACTCAGGAACCCATGTGTCCGAGGCTGATCTGACATGTGTGGCAGCCTAGTGATGAAGTCAGCCCTGTGGGTCAGCACACCCTGACTCACAGCAAGAGTGCTCTTTTCCTTTATCACTTCTTTCTCTCTATTTTAGGTAGAGCAGCTCTTCTCATGGTACTGTTGCCATTTTATCACACAGATAGTGGGGGAACCCAAGTGCTATAGGAACAATTGAATGACAAGATAAGATGTCATGAGACTCAGGACCTCAAGTTCAGCCAACCCTGGAACTTAACTGTGCTTTCTTCTTCGAAGCTCCTTGGATTGAGTTCTGGCTGGGATGAAGTGCCTCTAATTAACAGTCTATTTAAAGGAGCCCACTTGAATGTTTTATAGAGTCTCCACTGCCTATTAATAAACAAACTTAATCTGAAAGGTCTTTCTGTTTCTATTTCTTCTTCATCTGCATTAGAGCCATGCACTTATGTGCTCATCTTTACTTATGAAAAACACAGCTCTTCTTTCATCTTTTATCATGTCTAAAACATATTTCATTTCTAAATGTATTGTCAGGAGGGACCAGTCGCTGGAGAAGGATATCATGTTTGGTATAAGAGAAAAAGAGGAAGGCCCCAATGAGATAGATTGGCCAAGTGGCAGCATCGATGAACTCAAACGTGGCAACTGTAGTGAGGTTGGCCCAGGATCAGGCAATGTTTCATTCTGCTGTGCATAAGGTCGCTATGAGTCAGTACCGACTTGATGGCACCTAACAACAACAACAAAAACATATTTCAGAGAAAGCTTGATTTTTCTTTTCCTCTGTGGCTTTTGCTGGCTTCACATATAGCTTTTTTTTTTTAAAGCTTTTATTGTGAATTGAGGCAGATCATCAGTTTTGCACTCAGCCAATCATATTTTGTTTCATTGCAATGGTTACAATCCCCTCCATGCATCATCGGTTAACAATATTTGACTCGATTCCCTCTCTCTTTATTTTTTTTTTTTTATGTACATGAAACACACAGAGAATATATATTTGCTTAAATGACCAAAGGGCATACTCTGCAAACCAGCCTCCTGCCCACCGAGATATACAGCCTTTCTCATTCCCTGGATCTAGAGTCTTCAGCTGCTCTCTCTCTCCATGCCATCATCTCTGCTTCCATCTCTAGGGCCACTGCTTCTCTTCTTAGGATCCCACAGAAAGCTTGAATTTTTTTTTTTTTTAATTCTTAATTTAAAAAAAGTTTACAGTAAAGGAAAGGAACATTCTAACCTGTCCCTAAATCTCTGTGGCTGTTTTATTTTAGAACATCACAGTATCTCAGCACACATCGATTTGATGAGTAAAGTTGCTCTCTGATCCCTTTTAACAATGTGTAGTACTTTGGCAGGAGTCCTGGTATAGCACTGTGGGATAAAGCACTGGACTGCAAGGTCAATTCGAACCACAAGGTTCATGGTTCAAGGTCACCATCCATTCCTTGGAAATCTATACAGGGTCACTATGAGTCAGAACTGACTTCATGGCATTTAACAGCAACAATAACAACAGAGCCTTGGTAATAATTCTCTATTTACCTCTTCTTTATCCTCCAGTAAATAGCTCATGTTCATATTTCCCCCCATTTATGGAGGAATAGCCATGGAAACAAACCCATGAGGGAGGGTTTGAATCCCCAAGAAGCTCTGTGGGTTTGAAAGGCCCAGCTTCATGTGCTCTGCAGGACTGAATATGCAGGCTCAGGGTCTGTCTGGGTGCAGTGCAGCTGTGCAGCAAAACCCAGACCCACTCTGGGCCTTGGCTTCCCGGGTATAAAATGAAGCATGCATCAGATGGTCTTCAGGGTCACTGTGGTTCTAAATGTTCTCTGGTCTGTAAGATGTGTGTCATTACTGTCCGCCAAGTCTAGTGGGGAAGCCCTAGGGATGGAATGAAATAGTAGATGTTCCGACCTTCCAAAAGTTACAAGCTGAGTCATATAAGATGTTAGCATGATGAGGATTATGAAGCCAGAGAAGCCAAAATACCTTCCACAGATGCTGACGGTGAACCGTTGTTTTAAAGGAGAAGAGTGAAATGTAGGTGACTATGGATTGGTGGACTGGCAGGCGCCTTATGTATTCACCGTGTGTTCTGCACTCTGCTAGGTGATCACCTGCATTCTTTCTAATCAGCATGGCAACCCTGGAACCTACCCATTTTGCAGATGACAAAACGGAAGCCCAGGGTTACCTAACCTGTCCAGGGTCCCTCAGGGCAGTGACCCAGTTGGGATTTGACTCCAGGTCTCTTTGACTTCTCAGTCTTTAACCACTGTAAGTTGCCCAGGTGGGTTATTGAGTGGAATATGGGGTCAAAAACAAGGAAGAGCCTTATTTTTTTCTATTGCTATGTTTATTATCACATACCAGCCCTGTTCCCCATCCCTGAAGACTATCTAAGGTAGATCACATAGCTTTCTGGGTCATGGTCAGCTCTAAAAATAAGTCAGGTCTAACGTTCTCATCGCACATCCATTCCTGAGCTGCCTCCTCTTCCCTGCTCAGACCCCACCCAATGTGAGCCCTAACAACAATGAGGTGGGGGCCCAGCCTCTGCTGTGACTCCTCTGCTGCCTTCTCAGGCTACTTGTAGCTCCTGTGAGGTCTGGCCAGGGGCAGAAGACAAGAGGAAGAAGAGACCAGGTAATATAACACTGGCATAGCATGATTCTCTTCCGGCTAATCTTGGTTGGTGACATTTTTTTCTGTGGGGCCCACTGTGAAGTCCTTGTCAGAAGCAGACAAGTTGTGGCTAACCTTCTTCAACCGCCTCCGCCCCCTCCCTGGACTTTGCTTCTGCTCTCAGTCTCATTATATGCTCTTAGCAAAATTGGACCCCTCCCTTGGCAGACAGCTTTCTCAGGTGAGCCCTCTGGATGCTTGGGCCTGGGTACCATCCATGGGTACCATCCTCATACTGTTCCCACTTATGCCTGCAAGGACAGCTCCACTGGCTCAGACATGTTCTTGAATGCTCTGAAGCTCTAGAACACAAGTCATTTGTCCCAGGTACTCTTCCATCGAGCTTCTCTTGGGTCTCATGGCAGCACTAGAGTGTGAGTGCCCTGCCTGGTAAACATCCTGGCCTGTCTCCCTGCCCTGCAGGGTCCTCTCATTGCAGGGGGGAGTGAGACACCAGCCCGGTTGTGTCCATAGCCCCTGCTGATTCTCTTCTGTTCTTTTCTCATCTCTGTCTGAAGGTAGGCAAGCAGTCGAGGTTGATAGTTGATCATCTGTAGGAAATCCTGCAAAGTTACTTCTAGCATGCTTCTTTGGAAAATGGCTTATTTATAACCATTCTCTTTAACTATGAAACCCTGGCCAAAAATTCCTAGTGAAGCTTGGATCATACACACATAGCTGCTCTGAATGGTGGTTAACCAAAAACCAGCTGTGGCACCAACTCCAAGTCATGGCAACCTTATGTGTGTCAGAGCAGAACTGTGCTCCACAGGATTTTCAACAGCTGATCTTTTGGAAGTAAATCACCATGTCTCTCTTCCAAGGTGCCTCTGGGTGGACTCGATCCTACCACCTTTCAGTTAGCAGCCTAGTGTGCTAACTACTTGTACCACCCAGGGAGTCTGAAGGGTAGTGACAGCTGCCATCAGTGATTCCATACATGGAAGGCTGGGTGCATGGGAACTTCATTACCACACAGATATGAAGGCCTTTGTCTTTTCTATAGCTCTGTGTTTTCAGCCGTCTTTTTCAAGTGGCGTCTTCTCAGAGTATGACATTTTTGGCCCTTACTCTTCCCAAACGGGAAATTCCAAGAAGGCAGAAATAGTTCTTAAGACCCACATAGGTATCCGGACTGACAGGAACGTAAGTATAGTGCAAGAAGCGGCCTCTCTCTTAGCTCGAGAACACCAGTTTCCTTCCCGAGAGAGAGCCCTAAGTCCCCATCAACTTAAATACCTTTGAAGCCCAGGTGTCCATGGCCCTGTGCCCAAGGGGCGGGGGGGCAGATATTAAAGCAGACTGGATCCTTGTTCTGAAGGACATTTATTGCCTTTAAATAGAATGATGTCAGTATGGTACCAGGTGTATACTTGGATGTTAGTTTAACTTGAGTAGCTTTTCTTGGCTCGTGGTATCAAGAATGAAGGGACCAAGTGTTTAAGGGGTTGTGTTTGTTTATTTTGTTTCACTTGGTCACCATTTTTCTTTGGTGGAATATTGGCAAGCTGCTAGTGGATTTTGTTTCCTTGATACTGCTCTGTATTCACCTATTTCAGACTGAGGAGAATTCCAGTGACAATCACCAACTTTCTATATTTATCAGCAGCTGCTTCAGTGATGTGGAAACGTTTTTCTCAACAGCTGAAAACCATGAAGATAGGGAATAGGACATTTTGTTCTTTCCAGAACATGGCAAGGGGGACTTTATCCAGCATGACTGTTTTCTCTCTACATCTTTTCCACCTTTACCAGCATGAAGAATATGGTCCTGTCTAGAGATTCCTGGGTAAGCCCTGTGGAATATACCATAATATACTGTGTTAACTGGTGGGAACCAGTGTTCCATTTTCTAGAAGGTGGTCTTGTTGATTTGTGTGATCTTAGTCTTAAGGTTCAAGATGAAGGAGAGCCCACCTCAGCTGCTACCTCCAGCCCAACTTTACCAACTGGCTGGCATTATGTGACTTTTGTTTCTTTGAAAAAGATGATCAAAACCATCACAGAGCATCCCCTTCCATGGGGCACTGCCTTCCACAGGGCACTTTGCAGAGCAGTGGGGACCAGAGAGGCTCCGTAGGGTTTCCGGCTGTAAACTTTTACAGAAGCAGACTAGGGAGTGGCTTGTGAGGTCAAGCCAATGGCCTTTGGGTTAGTAACCCAACGTTGACCCCATCAGTGCTCCTTAGGTATAAGATACCACCTATGTGATCTGCTGGGAAGACACTTTGACTGGGAGGACTGTGAAGACGTTGTTGTTGTTGTTAAGTGCTGGAGAGCCGGTTCTGACTCAAAGTTACCATATATAGGGTTTCCAAGGAGTGGCTGGAAGATTTGAACCACTGGCCTTGCAGTTAATAGTCACATGTTTATTCTACAGCACCACACCAGGTAAAGACTAACTGGTACCAAAACATGCTTATTGTTTATAATCAATGAAAGCCTCCACACATAGTGCCTGGCCCATAGCAAGCCCTTTGTGACTAATGGTCATATGGGACATCATTCTTCCTCAGTTGTGTCTAAGTAGCTTTCATAGCTTTGGGATATATGGGCATGAATGTACTTGCAAAGAGAGCAAGAGTTAGAGCCAAGAAATCTAATTTCTAGTGTGGCTCTGTAGGTTCATACATTGGACTGCCAAGTTGCTTTGAACCGCAGGTTGGTGGTTCAAGCTCACCAGATGCATCTTGAAAACCCTATACAGGTTTGCTATGGGTCAGAACCGACTTGAAGGTACTCAACAACAACAATAGCCAAAGAAAAGGGAGTCCTGGTTTGGTGCTATAGGTTAAGCACTCAACCGCAAGGTCAGTTTGAACTGCAAGATTGGCGGTTCAAACTCACCAGTTGCTCCTTGGAAACCCTCTACAGGGTTGCTATGAGTCAGATCTGACTCGAAGGCACTTAACAACAGCAACAACAACAAAGAAAGGAGTCCTGGTGTGGTATGGTAAGCTCTGGACTGCTAACCACAGGTTGGCAGCTCAAGTGTGTCAACTGCTCCTTGGAAACCCTATATAGCGCCACTGTGAGTCGGAACTGACTCAATGGCACTTAACACCCCCACCATCCAAGGAAAAGGGGGACTGCTTTGCAGAGTACTCAGCATGTACCAAGTGTTCTAAGTGTTGTGCAAAGCACTTCACAATGTCTTAGGCTGGGTTTTCTAGAAAAGCAAACCATGAAACACGTTGTTATCATTAAAGTGCCTTCATGTCGTTTCTGATTCATAGCAACCCCATATAGGGTTTCTGAGGAGCAGCTGGTGAACTGAACCACCAACCTTGAAGTTCAAACAGACCTTGCAATTGGTGTTTACCCTGAAGTGCCACACCAGGACTCTGGTGAAATATATACATGTATATGTATATATATATATATATATATATATATATATATATATATATATATATATATATATATATATATACATACACCACCACCATATGTATATATAGAGAGAAGTTTATTATTAAGGAAATGGCTCACAATTGCAAAGTCCCAGGTGCTAAGCAGAAGAGAGAGAGAGCGTCCCTCCTGCTTGTCCATTGTATTGGGAGCAGACCACACCCACAAGGAAGTTTCCCTTTAATTGATTGGCTCCTCATAGCCACTCATCATAGAGCTAACTATGCCTGTAGTAGGTTTCTTCACCATGGGAATAAGCATATCCCAACTGCCAAACCTCTGTAAATCCTGGCCTAGTCAAGTTGATTCAAAACTGTTACCATTACAGAGGGCATTACCAATATTTCACAGATGAAAGAGAGAAAGATCAGAGCGTAACTTGTCCCAGAGTTCTTGACTCCAAAACCCGTACTTCTACCATCTCCACACCATCCATCTCTCTAGACTGTGCTGCTCTTATAGCAGGGAGACCGTGGCTAGCTCCTCCAGCCTCCCTGAGCCCGACACTCCCCATTTATAGAACTGGAAAGCCATCTCTAGAATTTATTTTCCGCTTAAAAAATTGTCACCCAGCATCTTCCTTGTTAATTTAGATCTTTGCTGCCACCTAGTGGGATTTATCTAAACAGGAAGAAAAATTTCAGTTCCATTTATATTAAAAACTGGCAGTTCATGTTAGCCCCTATGGATGTACACTTTAAAAACCATATTTTCTAAGCAAGTAGCATGGCCTTCCAAGGAGCTCTGGTAGCTTAGTGGTTATGAATCGGGCTGCTAATCTCAGGGTCAGCAGTTCAAAACTACCAGCTGTTCCGCAGGAGAAAGATGAGGTGTTCTGCTCCTGTAAAGATTTATAGCCTCAGAAACCCTGTACAGAGTCGCTATGAGTCGGAACCGACTCCACGGCACATAACAACAACAACAAAATCATGGCCTTCATCTTTGTTTCATAGTAATCTACCCAACGTGAAATCTCCTGTAAGCATTTAATGAGATATGAACCTCAGCTTTTACTACAATGTTGACACTTTTTTTGACTGTATAAATACACACTCAGTTTATAATGGGCTATGTCATGGACTGGAGTCCTGGTATGGCACTATAGGATAATCACTGGACTGCTAACCGCAAGGTTGGTGGTTCAAACCCACCAGCCGCTCCTTGGAAATCCTACACAGGGTCGGTATCAATGGGAACCAATTCAACTGCACTTAACAACAACAACAACAACAAATGCTACAAACTGCCAGAAAAACAAACAAATCCGTCTTAGAAGACGCATAGCCAGAGTGCTCCTTAGAAGGGAACATTCTGGACGTGTTATTAGCAGGGGCCAGTTCCTGGAGAAGGATGTCATGCTTAGTAACTTAGAAGATTGGGAAAAAGATGAAGACCCTCAGTGAGGCTGCAACAATGGTCAGTGGTCTGAGGATGGTACCGGGTCAGGCAGTGTTGTGTTCTGTTGTACGTAGGGCTGTTATCATCAAAACTGACTTGACAACACCTAACAACAACAACACTGTAAGAACTTTTAATGTGTCATATTTAATACTTAGAAAGCAGATAGAATTTTTTAAACTTTTCAAATACTTTGATTATTTACTCAAATTATCTGAAATTGTTTTCTTACATTCCCATGGTATTAAAAAAAAATAATAATTCAAACAGAGAAGAATATGAAGTAAAACAACTTCCTCCACAGAGGGAACCACTACTTAAGAATTTCCTGGTTTTGTTTTTCCAGAAATACCCTACTCACAGAAGCATGTGCACAGAGCCACACGGGTCCCTTCCTTTACTATTTCCCCACTAAAGACCATATGGTAGGCGCCGGGTGGTACTGTGGGTAAAGCTCGTGGCTGTTAACCAGAGTGCTGGTTTGAACTCTGCTGCTCCATAGACGAAAGATGTGGCCTTCTGCTTCTGTGAAGAGTTGCAACCTTGGAAGCCCCGTGGGGCAGTTGTACCCTGCCTTACGTGGTCACTGAGTCAGAATTGACTCAACGACAGTGGGTTTGGGTTCGGTATGCTTTGTATAGCGCTTTACTCTTTTCTTTTTAAACTTAATGTTTTTGGATGTATTTCCCTGTTGGCCCACAAATCTACTTCATTTTTTAACAACAAGTATTCCACATAAGGAGCTCTGGTAGCGTAGTGGTTATGAATCGGGCTGCGAACCACAAGGTCCGCAGTTCGAAACTACCAGCCGCTCCACGGGAGAAAGATGAGGCGATCTGCTCCCGTAAAGATTTACAGCCTCGGAAACCCTGTTGGGGTCGCTATGAGTCAGAACCGACTCGACGGCACTTAACAACAACAACTATTCCACTAAGGAGGCCCAGTGGCATAGTGGGTTATGAGTTGGGCTGCTAACTGCAAGGTCAGCATTTTGAATCCGTCAGCCGCTCCATGGGAAAAAGATAAGGATTTCTGCTCCTGCAAAGATTTGCAGCCTTGGAAATCCTATTCAGGGTCTCTGAGTCTGAACCAACTCAACAGCAAACAACCACCACCACCACCTCACTATTTTTAGGCTGTTGTTGGTATGAGTTGTCAAGTCCCAGCCACCCTGTAAGACCCTGTAACTCCACAGAGGTTACAGCTGATTGGTTCGAACCACCAA
This sequence comes from Chrysochloris asiatica, assembly GCF_000296735.1. Classification (NCBI taxonomy): domain Eukaryota; kingdom Metazoa; phylum Chordata; class Mammalia; order Afrosoricida; family Chrysochloridae; genus Chrysochloris; species Chrysochloris asiatica. The sequence goes on along the minus strand of NW_006408521.1, from coordinate 43,935,330 downwards.
CCTTTCAGTTAGCAGCAGAGTGCTTTCAGTTGTGGGTGCTGTAAGAATGCTGGGGACAAACATCATGCTTGTTAAAGTGGAGGGTCAGCGGAAAAAGAGGAAGACCCACCCAACAAAATGGATTGACGCAGTGGCAGCACCAATGGGCTCAAACGTAACAATTGTGAGATTGGCGCTTGACTGGACTGTGTTTCATTCTCTTGTGCATAGGGTCAGGTCACAGCACCTAACAACAAATAACAAAAAGAATGCTGTAGGGGATTTGCTCAAAGGTATTTCTCTGTATTCCTCAGGAAATTTGTTGTACAAATAATATCTTAGATATGAAATTGCTAGGTCTAAAGGTATGTTCATGCCCATTGATTTAAGCTCCTCAGAAACACACCTGGAGTCAAAAAAGGTTTGGTTTATTTAGCTAGCGGCAGGGAGGGAGGACACCTCCAGAGGAACATAGGAGGGGGCGTGTGGGGGGCTTTCAGATGGGGGCGCTTATGGCTATTTTTAGGGAGGACTCAAAGGAGCAGGAGTGGTTCTGGATTGGATGTTGTCTAGAAGCAAGCACAAGTCCGTAATGGGGGGTCTTGCATTTTTCTAGGAGAAGCGAGAAGAGAATTGCAGTTGAGCTATCATATCATTGTGGAGTCCCATTGTGGTGCTGTAGGATTCCTCCAAGGTCGGCAGTTCAAACCCACAAGCCACTCCTTGGAAAGCCTACACAGGGTCGCTAAGAGTAGGAACCAGCTCAATGGCTCACAACAGCAACATGTCATTTAAAGTCAATTCAATGGTATGCAACAACAACAAATTACAATGTTGTTAGTGAAGGAGTGGCAGGCACAGATGTGGTCAGAAGAAAAGGTGTTTAATCTCTTTTGTGTACTGTGTGGCCCTGTCTCTGTCTTACTCCAAACATGTCCACAGAGAGACCTTGTCCAGCCTTACTTTATTCTCTGAGTATTCCTTTTGGACACCTGGGAGTATCTCAGGCTGTTTGCCAGCGGCACTTACGTTCACTTTCTCAGGTACCGCGATTGGAAACGTGTGCAGATAGCAAAGACTTTCCAAAGAGGTCAGACTGACTAACATTCTTCAGGGCTCTTAAATACTCGACTTCCCTGATGCAAGAAGGTATTTCATAATCAGAATAGCTACAATAATAGTGACAGTGGTGATAATAATGACAGTAAATATGTCTAGAACCACTTCCTGGGTGCCAAGGACAGTGCAAAGCAGATTCTTTCACCGAATCTTTGTCTGGAGGTTTGAGGTCGACACTCAGAGCATGTTTTTCACAGGAGGAAACCAGAATAGTGAGTCACTGGCCTGGGTTGCCGGCTAACTGACAGGTGTGCGGTGAAGGTTTAGGACCAGACTTTTGGATTCACCATGAGTAATAAATACTCTCTCCTTCATTCTGTGTACCCGAGCTCACCAAAGGAAAACTGAAAGCTATAACATTGGGGGTCATTCAGTTGGTCTGGGTGGACAAGGGAAGTAGAACTAATCTCAGTTATAAAAAACTAGCTTCATGGGCAGGGTTTCAGGGACACTCAACTGTCCACATGTGCCATCCATTAATGAAGGTCTAGGCAAACTTTTTTAAAAGTCACAGACAGGAAACAAGAACACAAATGTCCTCGGGTCCAGCTGGAACTTACAAACAAAACAAAGCAAACCCTAAACCTGTTGCTGTGAAGTTCCTTCTGACTCATAGTGACCGCATCTGTTAAGAGTCAAACTGCTCCATGGGGTTTTCTTGGCTGTAATCTTTATGGAAGCACATTGCCGGGTTTGTCATCTATGGTACCATAGGGTGGGGTCAAAGCTCAGAGGATGTTTAAATAACCCTCAAGGAAGTAAGTAGGCAAAAGACATCCCCATTGCCTTGGATCTACCAAAGCATGCGCTGTGTGAGGATGGGCCATGGGAGGCTTTGCTGGGATGGAGTTGGTGCACACAAAGAAGCCAGAATAAAGTGACGCTTCAGCGAATGCTTTTGGAGCCTATAAAGATTGCGCACTGGGGCTTAAAGTTGGTCTTTGTGCCTGGATTTCGCGAAGCAGACGCGTGGGTCTCATAACTCTGCTGGCGGCTGCTCTTTTCCAGACTGCGCTGGCTGTGGACGAGACATCAAGAATGGGCAGGCGTTGCTGGCACTGGATAAGCAATGGCACTTAGGCTGTTTCAAGTGCAAGTCGTGTGGGAAGGTCTTGACCGGCGAGTACATCAGCAAGTAAGGAGCTGGGGTCACGGGTCCAGGTCCTGTAAGGTTCCCCACCCCACAGCCAGAACATACCCTGAGTTTCCCTTGATTACCACCATCAGTATGAATGCCTTCGGCTAGTTAAAAACAACAACTTGTGAAAACAATTGTATTCTTCTGCTTTTGAAAGTGGCTACTGTACATTTAATGAAAGGAGCCCTGGTGACACCATGGGCTAAGCATCGGGCTGCTAAACCACAAGGTTGGTGGTTCAAGCCCTGCAGGAGAAAGATGAGGCTCTCTGCTCACGTGAAGATTTATAGTCTCAAAACCCTAGAGAACAGTGTTTTTCTGTCCTCTAGGGGGAGTCCTGGTATGGCGCTATGGGTTAATGCGCCAGACTGCAAAGCCGTTTGAACTGCAAGGTTGGCGGTTCAAGCTCACCAGCTGCTCCTCAGAAACCCTATACAGGGTTGCTATGGGTCAGTGTCGACTCAGTGGCACTTAACAACAACAATAACAAAAGGGTCACCAAGAGTTGGAATAGACTATGAAAGTGAGATTAGCTGTTTGGTAAATTTAATGAAATGTTGACAGTTACCTAATTTAACAATTGGAGTCCGTAAATGGTTAATGACTCAGCTGCCTACCATAGAGTGCTCATTCACCTTAGAAGAAAGTCTGGTGATCTTCTTCTGAAAAGTCAACTATTGCAAACTCTGTGGAGCCCAGGTCTACTCTGACACACATGGGTCACCATGAGTCAGATCGACTTAAAGGGAACTGGGACTGGTAATTTGACAGTTAGTGGCAAAGACGTAGTGTTGTGCTATGCTTCTTAGCCAATTAAACATTTAATGATTTTAATTTTGCTGCATTTATCCCCATTTTGGAGCCAGTAACCCTTTGCCTAAACCTCAACCATGGTTTTACCTCCTAGACCACTCTGGGCCCAGGCATGGTGCCTCTCTGACCAATGGGAAATACAGTCCTCCAGCTAAGACTTGTGGGTAATATTCAGAGTGGTAGTGGCTCATGGAGATTTTTTTTTTTTAATGTAGAAAACCTAGTTACAGGGCTACCTTTTGAGTTGGGGAGGAAGGAGTGAGCAGGAGGAATCGGATGGAGAACAAGGGAGAATTTTCCACTTTATTCCTTTTTATGCTTTAAAAAATCTCCCCAGCCAGATGGATGTTTCACCCATTTTTCCAAAATTAAATAAATTTTATTTTAAAATTACAATGCAACGAACAAAAGAGTAGTGTGGGTCCCACCTCCTAGAGCCTATAATCCCATCGGTGCAGGGTAAAGCCAGAGCACTGTGGTGCTGTGGGTTACATGGCCGGCGGCTTGCTCCGTGGAGGAATGCTGAGGCTGACTGCTCTCATGAAGATGCAGTCTTGCTGTGAGTCTGGATTGACTCAAAGGATGGTACAGGGTAGGGGTGGTTGGAGGGAGAAGCTGAAACGCCTGTGTTAGGAAGCAAAAGAGAGTTCCCAGGTGCGTTTGAGGCAGAGGCAAAGTAGAAGAAAGAAATGCCCAGCTTTTACACCTGCTTTTACAGGAGTCAATAACTCCTCAGTCCAAAGTCGTGCTTTTTAACGTTACTTCACACAAGGGACACACACACAGTGTGTTTGCTGCACTCTGAGGTAAATTGAGGAGTTTGCCTGAGGCTGGAGGAGAAGAACCTGAGGAAATGGGGGAGAAGGAAGTGTTTGGGCCTCCTCACAGATTGACAAACACTTAGACTTACCTGCATCCCATGTGGGTGGGTTGTGAAAGAGAATTGCTAGTGAGCTGGAGAGGTAGAAGCCATGTGGGAATTATGAGGAGACTCCATCATTGTGTCTTTGTGGCGGGGTGAACCAAGCACGCCCTCTGCATCATTTGGGTTCATGGGGTTCGGTCAGGTCTGGCCCCATAACCAGGCATGTTATTGCCGGGCTGTAGGGGGCATGCATTCTTCTACCATCTGTGGAACAGACACAGAGAAGTGTGGGTCCAGGGTCTTCCCACTTTCCACCTCTCCTTTGGGGATCTGAATGGATTTCTGTCTTGCAGGGATGGTGCTCCATATTGCGAGAAGGACTACCAGGGGCTCTTTGGGGTGAAATGTGAAGCCTGTCACCAGTTTATCACTGGAAAAGTCCTGGAGGTAAGTGACTGATGGGCGCCCTTCAACGCTGCCATCATCCTCAGCAACGCAGGAGCACCTGCTTTCCCAGCTCTCCCACCCTTCGTCCTCCCCAGAAGGAAAGACAGTGGCCATAGATGACTGAGGCCTTAGAGCTGAGCGCTGCCCTCATGGGCACTCAGGAGCCTGTGCGGAAATTAGAATGAAGGAAAGTTTAAGCGGGGAAAAGAAGAGTGATAAGCGTCTATTGGGGGGTTAAGTAGGAGAAAAATTGAAATTAAACCATTTTTATTTTTAAGGAGTTTGAAGTGAGAAGAAAATGATAGAGCTGTGTATATGCTTGTGTATGTAGGGATGGTATATGCATGTGTGTACAGGTGTGTGTATAGAAGTATGTACATGTGTGGGTGTATACATGTATTGGTGTAGGTATGGGTTGTATACAAGTGTGTGGGTATGTGTGCTGTTAGGTATTTAGGAATATGTGTTCACGTGTACATGGGCATGTGGGTACAGGTAGATGTGTGTGGGGATGTGTGTACAGATGTCTGGGGGTGTCGGTATGTGTGTAGGTGGATATGTGAACAGTGTGCACACATTTGTAGACTCAGGGAGCAGTGGCTCAGAACCGAGGCTCAGGAAAGAAAGGGTGGGTGAGAGGTGAAGGCCTAGCCCTCCCCACCCTTAGAAAACCACATCCTGTGTGAGGGCGAACACCCAGTGGCCCAGAGCAGCCTGTCAGTGGAGGTGTGACAGCCTCAAGCCAGAGCACTTTGTTGGCGCTGCCTCAGCAACTGCCCCACCAGCTTCGGCCTCTGGGCTGGAGGGCCCACCCGTGGAATTATGGGCCAGAGTTCAGAGGAAGCCTCTGCCTCCCTTTCTATAGGCCTGGGAGGTGTTAATCAGTTCTGACTGGAAACTTAAAGGTTGACACATCCCCGTCTCACATTTCAGGGTGGAGAAGGTGTGTCAAGCAGAGGTAGGTCAGGGAACCAGGCAAGTAGGATCGGGACTGGTTGTACATCTTGTCACCTCGCTCCATCAGACACCAGGGCACAGAATCCATGGAACCACATCCAAACTCCCTGACAGGACATAGTTCAGAAACAAAGACATCAATCCTAGCAGCCCACTGAGGTACCTCTGGGCTTTCTCTCAGGGATTTCCCATGGCCACACCCTGAGTCCGCATTGCTTTCTTTGCTGACATTCAGAGGTGGCCACCTCTGTGGGTAGGAGGGAGAGGAAGGCAGTCATGTTGTCCTCTAGGCCCCACGTAGAGTGTTGTAGGAGGGAGGACAACCCACGCTCCCCAGGGCACTAGCATGAGGTGGGAGAGGGGATGGTGCTGGAGATGTGGGAGGTTCAGAGCACCAGCGCCTCAAAAGGCACACTCAGGAATGTGGGCTTTGTCCCCAGAGTGATGACGAGCCGCTGCAGTGGTTCATAGCAGGAATGCAACATGATCGGACCGGCTGGGCTTGTGTGTGAAGAAAGGAGTTCAGAGACTGCTACCCAAGTCTGGGTATAAACTTTGGTGCCACTTGCTGAGAAGTGGATTCCCACCCTCCATACACACAAGTCAAAGTAGAGGGGTCTGCCATGTCTTTCCAGTATAGCTCTCACAGTCAGCCCTAGTATACCTCAAGGATAACATTCTAACCAAGGAGACACATGCGGCCAGGAAGGCTGTTGGAGAAGATGGGTGGTTCACTCAAAGGGCACCTGGGAGCTTGAGCGGTCAAGTGGTCAAGTCCTAGCACTCCAAATGCATAGCTGAGGCGCTCCTGCATCTCCCCTGAGTGAGCTCCAGAGAGCTCGTCTCAGAAGGAACCCTGAGTAGGACCCCACAGCATTTCCCCTGGGGCTTCCAAGTTTGAGCTGCTTTGTAGGGTGGAAATAAACCTGTTGAGTTGGGAGCGGTTGGGAAACTTCATTTTGCAACACAAATTAAAAACACCAGTAGGGTCTTCCAGATGTTCCAGCCAAAGGAAGAGACGCCACATAGTCCCCAAGTTTGAAGCAGCCGTCTCCTGTGTCCACACACAGAGTTGTGCTTCCTGAAAAGAGTTGGGAGGCCAAAGGGTGAGGCCTAGGCACTGGTGTCTTGATTACCTTCTGATTTTACTTCAACAGCTGTGGGAGGGACTGAAATACAGCTAGGTCCAAGAATCTGCCCCTTTGAAGAAACATCTGGCCACCCTCTTTCTTCCCCTTCAAGGCCCACGTATTTCCCCTAAAGACCAGTTCACTGGGTCTATAAAGGCCTCGCACCAAACTGGCTTCAGGTTTCAGGAAAGGCCGTTGTGTTATGGGTGAAGACTTTCAGAGCTGGGAGTCCTGGGAGTCATTTGTCCCCAGGTCAGCCTTAGAGTCAAGATCCACCCGACTGGCACGTCCCTCCAGATGGGTGTGACAGAGAAAAATGTGTCCTGCAAGGTTATCAGCTGACATAGGACAGCTCATGAGTCAGTCTGGCTGGGCTACAGTGTAGAACAGGGCTGGTCCCCACACACCCCACCCTCCTTCACCCTTCCTTCTCTGACCCCATTGCTGGAGACATACTGTGATTGTAAATACTGTGTTCCTGACGTTTCCCCCCTCTGATTTAATTCATCTTGAGTTGTTGCTGTTGTTAGGTGGTGTTGTGTCGGTTCCCACAGTGTGAAGCACTGCCAGCTCAGTGCCATCTTCACAGTCTTCCCTGTGCTTTATTCAGCTCCTTGTCTCAAGTAGTTAACACCAAGGTGCCCAGTCCGTAACTCAATGCTGTTAAAGCCCCGTGGAGTCGTAGCGACCCTGTATAGGGTTTCTGAGGCTGTGAATCTTTGAAGGAGTAGAAAGCCTCAGCTGTTTGCTGAGGAGTGGCTGGTGGATTCAAACTGCTGACCTTGTGGTTCACAGTCCAGTGCTTATCCTGCGGAGCCACTGTGCTCAATTGTTCTTAAGTACCATCGGGTCTGTTCTGACCCATAGCTACCCTGGATGGAGTTTCCGAGGGGCCGCTGCTGGGTTTGAACCTCTGACCTTGTGGTTATCAGTCCAGTGCTTATCCTATAGTGCCATTCCAGGACACCATTATGAAAAAGTTTGAAATATTGAGAGAATTACCAAAGTGGAACAGAGAGACGTGAACAGAGCATGTGTTGTCAGGAGAACGGTATCAATAGACTTGCTTATCACAGGAGTCCCTCAAACTGTCCATTTGTTTTAAAAATGCAGTGTCTCTGATGCACAGTAAAGTGAGGTATGCCTGTGTTTGTAACTCCAGAATCAGGACTTGCCGAAATTTTGTAGCTATGCTCAGAGTGGAGAGACCAGGTACGTTCCCAGTTGAAGTCAAATAGGTGGCGCTTGGCCTCTAAGTGTTCATGCTGTAAATAAGCGTCCTCTTTGGGATCTAATTTAGTGACTCGTGTTTCACATTTTTGAGCTTTGGGGGCTGATTTTACTGTTTAAAACGAACCCCAAGCACTGTCTGGTGTTCCTGAGCACAAGGCTGTGATGTGCCTTCTAAAGAAAATGCATGTTAGCTAGGCCTCACTCCGCCATGAGTTATAGTAAAGACAACTTCTGCCACGAGCTCTGTTAACAAATCAACAATATCTAACAATTGTTGTTGTTGTTAAGTGCTGGTGAGTCAGTTATGACCCATAGCAACCCTGTATAGGGTTTCCAAAGAACAGTTGGTGAACTTGAACTGCCAACCTTGTGCTTCAAACCAACTTGGCAATCCAGCGCATTAACCCACAGCGTCATCACACCAGGTATCTTTAAATGAAAATACACAGATGACAGACAGGCTTGTGGGTTGTACCCTTTAGTTGTTTGATGATGAATAGAAGGGATTGTAATCACTGCAATGAAACAAAATATGATAGGATGAATGTAAAGCTAATGTTCCCCCATGTAAACAATCACAGAATTCACAATAAAAACATTAAAATTTTTTTTTTTTTAAAAAAAGGTAGAGTAAGCTGGACAAAAATAAATGGAAGCACACATAAGACAAGGTTGCATATTAATCATACGATGAAAATGTGGTGACCAGAGGCACACAGGAACCTAAGCTAACGTCTCCCCTAGGGGCATTGGTTCATCATTTACTCATTCAGTGTTTGCAGTGATTTTTTGGTGCTGTAGGATAAGCACTGGACTGCTGACCACAAGTTTGGTGGTTCAAACCCACCAGCCACTGTGGAAACCCTATGCTATAAGTCGGAACAGACTAGCACGTCAGAATAAAGTGCTCCAGATAACAGGAATGAACTGTTTATGTAAAATCTAAGTGCTGGGCTGATTGAGTCCCATAGCTACATTGTCTCTGAGGCTCTGAGATCGGGACTGTTGTGGATTGGAGGCTATGTTGTGGATTGGAGGCTGTGTTGTGGATTGGAGGCTGTGTTGTGGATTGGAGGCTTTGTTGTGGATTGGAGGCTATGTTGTGGGTTTGAGGTGTCAGGACCAGGAGTCCTTTTCTTGGGAGAGATTTTTCTGGAGACTGGCCTTTAGTATACGCACATGAGTATACAATTGCTACAATCAAAGTGTAGTGTTATCACGATTTGTCTTCAGTTTGGCTTCCTTTAGCAAGATTTTCTTTGTAAGGAGTTATGGCCATAAATAGTACATCTTCAAAAGCGTATGCTAATTAACCTATACATGCAGGAACATTCTGAAGATATTTACAGTCTGCTTCCTAATTAAGGAGTCCAGAAGCAATTAGTGTGAGATGCTTAAAATTGCCAACACCCTTCTATCTCCATCCCATCGCTAAAGTTTCCTCTGAAACACCCCTCCCCCTCCTGTCTGTAGGTTAACAGTCTGGTGGTAACAGGAAGCTGCAGAAGACTTTAGGTTTAGGTCCCAAATGCCAGAAGATGTGAGGGACTTTTCTGGGGGATGACTTTCCTTACACCACAGGTCTTGGAGACCTGTGATTCCAGAAAACACCCTTCTCTGGGTGTAGCCTTTTACCTGGCAACTTCATAAAGAAAGAAAACCGAAGTCAGGAGTTTATCATCAGCAACAGTGTAGTTCCACAAGGAAGATAGCAGGGATTAAAAATAAATAAACACTTATCAAGCTGAAAACAGAAGCTTTGAGGGTGAAGGAAAAGGGGCTACTCCGCATCCCCCGCCCCAGTCTCAGACTGCTCGCCCACACCCCACAGACTGAGGATGGGCTTCCCTTTCTCCTAGTGTCCTGAGCTGTCTGGAAACAGTCTCCTTCCCCTCGGGGGGCTCCATTGATTCATTCAAGACTGAAGTTCTCATCCCAGGGTCTCTGCTTCCTCTGAGGAGGCACCTACCTGACTGCCCCTGGGGAGAATTTTGTTTTGTGCTCTTCTCCCTAAGGCTTTCCCTTCCCTGGTCTCAGTCTCACAGACTTTCCCTTTCCTGTCTTCCTCACCTCACTGTGCCTAGGACTCCAAGGGTTGGAAGTGCGTGTCTCCTGGGTGTGGCACTTACTGGGCAATGGCGTCAGTTTCTGCCATGGTGTCCCAAATGGTCAGCATAAGCCTGCGTGCTGCACAGTGTAAGAAAGACACCTGCAAACGGAGCCCTTGGTGAGCCCTCTCGAAAGCCGTTAGTGCCTTCCATGGCCCCTTGTCCTGCCTGTAGCTGTTAGCCTGGAGGGGAGGATTCAGAAGACCCCTCCTTTTGAACTCCTGGAGCTTAGGAAATGGAATCACAATATGACCCAATCAAATCTTCCTCCTTGGCACACTGATGGGTTAAAATCTGTCTGCGATGCTTTAGTTTTGCTTTTAGATGGATTAAAACACCGCTTTCCTACAAAACCTAGGGATAAATGTTTATGCTATTGTAGTGAAACGAACTCATTTTTTAAATGGAGGCCCTTATCTCCTGCTTCCTTTCTAGTGTGGTTATTTTAAGCATGTTAGGCTGTAATGGCTGAAAGCAATGAGTGGACCTATTAGCTAGTGAGAGAAAACATGGGTTATCCCTTGACACTTGTATGACAAAGAATCTTCCTGTCACCACTAAAAGTGAAATTTGCAAAGGGCCCACTGAAAAGCCAGCTCCCTGTTTCTTTTCTTGTGTGCATCATATACATACAAAGCAAGAATCAGCCATGTTTATGCAGAAAACGAATTGCGTTCATCTCATTCTCATTGTACTCAGAGGACTTTTATCATCTTTTCCACTTAATTGTGACCCAAATATGTACTGAGGCTCAAGAAAGGGAAAAGGATCGATTTAACTGATCTTAGAGGGCCACTAAGATATATTGAGATGGTCTGTAAGGGAGGGGGTCTTCAAAAAGTCTGTGGAAAATTGGAATAAAAAATAGTGGAACTTTCCCTTGAAGCCTCCTCACATGTACCAACAGATACCCACCGTAAAACCCAGCCTTTCTGAAATATTTTCAATATTTGCATGTGGTCTCATAAATATTCATTTTCATAATACACTTGTTAAGAGGTTCAGGTCGTTACTACTGGCTTGAATTTACTGATGAGGCTATTACACTCTGGGAATTTAGGGCTAATTAGTAACAAAATCAAGATTAGAACCCAGGTCTTTTGAATCCCAGGAGATATGGAAATACACACACACACACACACACACACTCGCTCTCTCCTTCCCTCTCCCTCTTCCTCTCCCACTCCTCTCTCTTTCATGGTCTCCCTGGGGAGCATCACCACAGAAAACAAATAATGTATTTCTCACAAAACTTGCTCTCAAGGACCAACATTTACTACTCTTGATGAAATAAAGTCCATTCCAGTGTTGTTGTTAAGTGCTATAGATTTAGTTCTGACTCGCAGCAACACTGTGTACGACAGAACACAACGCTGCCGGCTCTGCACCAGCCTCACAGTAGTTGTTGTGTTTGAGTCCTTTGTTGCAACCATGTGTCATTCCGTCTCATTGAGCGTCTTCCTCTTGTTTGCTAACACTCTACCAAGCATGATCTCCTTCTCCAAGGACTGGCGGTAGAGCATTCAGGGTCTACCCTTTTCAAGACAGACACATTCACTCTTGGGGCAGTCCATGTGCGAGTCAATACTCTTTAACACCAGAATTCAAAGACATGGATTCCGACCCATAGTGACCCTGTATAGGGTTTCCAAGGAGAAGCTGGTGAGCTTGAACCGCCAACCTGCAGTTCAAACTGACTTTGCAGTCCAATGCATTAACCCACAACCCCACACCAGGACTCTGATTTTGCCCATAGGATCCTCCAATATTTCAACTCAAAGCTTGATTTTTTTTTTTTTCTTTAGTTCTTTCAGCTTGAGAAATGCTGAGTGTGTTCATTTAAGGATTCATTTCCACCTGTGTCTTAATGTACTGTATACTGTAGACTGTCAAGTGTGAATTGACTGATGTAAAATTTTCCCACTGTTGGAAAATAAACAAGTTTAAATTTAACATACGGGTTATGATATGTTGGTTACAGCATTTTATATGTGAAGAATGACCAATATTGTTAACAGATTGGGGAATGGCCCACTAAGGAATAAGCACAATGGTGTGATAAATGCTTGGTGAAAATCTCTACGATTCACCCAAAGTTATCTCCTGTCTCAGACATTAGTGCAAAGCAAAATGTGTTGTCAGGGCAACAGTGTACTGTTCACAAGTGGTAAAGATATGATATTTGTGGGAAAATCACCCTATTTTCTGTCAGCACAAATGAAAGGATTCTAGGGGGAACTGTGCACACAGAAAAACCCCACTGTGGTAAATGCACACAGGGGAAATGCACACAAGGCTGATTACTTCTGCAGGTGCAAGGCCTCACCTTGAACTCCGCTACATAAACAGCAAACGGAACTGCTTTCACGCTTCTGATCTTTACTGTATTCTTCAGGAGACAGGTGATGAGTACCTGAGAACACACCAGTGTACAAATATCAGTTCAGTATAAATATGACACCAATGTTTCAGAGAAAACAGACACTTCCGGTTTACACAAAGAAACAAGACAGAGGGCCTCAAACCAGTGTCCAAAATACAGAGTCAGAAAATATAACACAAGAAATGGTATCCAAACTACCTGATAAGGAATGTAAAATAATGTCAATTAGACAAATTCAACAGATTGAGAGAATGATCAAGAAAACTGCAGGTGAAATCAAGGAAAACATAGGGGAAAAACCTATAGACCAATTCAAGAAACAAACTGACAATATAAATGAAAAAACTGGGAACCATACACAAACAACAATGAAAAAGTCAGAAGATTAACACTGAAACTTCAGAAATAGATAATATACTGAAAGAGTAAAGAAGTAGAAGTGAATCAGTGGAAGATCGAATTTAAATAACCCTAGCTGTAACTCAGAGGACTCCTGGTTTGGCATTGTAGGGTCACCACTGGACTTCAGATCATAAGATCAGTAGTTCAAATCCACCAGGTGCTTCTTGGAAATCCTATACAGGGTCCGTATGAGTCGGGAATGACTCACTGGCACTTAAAACAGCAACAACTGATTCCTGGTGTGGTGCTGTAGGGTCAGCAGTGGCTTGTAAGGTTGGTTTGAACTGCAAGGTTGATGTTTCAAACTCACCACCTGCTCTTTGGAAACCTTATACAGGGTCGCTATGAGCCAGAACTGATTCAACAGTACACAGACACAAAACCCTAACCCTAATTATTGTTGTTAAGGAGCTCTGGTAGTATAGTGGTTACGAATTGGGCTGCTAACCTCAGCGTCAGCGGTTCGAAACTACCAGCTGTTCCGTGGGAGAAACATGAGGCTTTCTGCTCCTGTAAAGATTTACAGCCTCGGAAACCTTGTACAGGGTCGCTATGAGTCGGAACCGACTCCACTGTACATAACACAAAATATGTTAAGTGCTGAGGAGCAGCTAATAAGTTTGCATGACTGACCTTGTGGTTGGCAATCCAGTGTTTATCCTACAGCACCACACCAGGAGTGCGACCCTCATTTGTATATAGGATTATTCTGTGTGGGCTTTTTTTCTTACCAAATGAAAGGAATTCCCTTTCTGGAAATGACCATTTGAAACAATTTGGATTTCTCTTGAACTAAGAAGGCATTTTGCTTCTTGCATCTGGCATCAGAGAGGTTAGCTTGTTGCTAGTGAATTACTTGAAAGAGGAAGACTAGAGAGCCAACAGGGAGAATGGGATTCTTCCAGAGAGATGGATGTTATTGAGCAAATGCTGGTGGACCATTATGGGAGACCACAAAGAAAATGAAAGACTTGATTTTGTTTTCAGAGAGAGACTCACATTTCTACAAGTAATAGGTACCCAAGCCTAAAATGATGCCTCCTGTTAGCGCCAGGGGGTCCCCAGGTCTCTGAGAACCCAGGACTATTGCAGCATCTTCAGAGCCTCTCAGTGGTACTGTGTGGTGAGGTTGAGCTACACAACTGGCAGGGATCCAACAGCCAAGCAGCAGCCTGCCAACACAAATTATCCTCTCAGCAAAGCAAAGGGATGGTTCTCCTGATCTAACCACTGTCTGGGTGGCACAGAAGTGTAGACCCTGCAAAACGAAACAAAACAACAAAACAAAACAAAACAAAAAACGGTTGCCATCAAGTTGATTCTGACTCATAGCAACCCCATGTGTGTCAGAGTAGAACTGCTCTTCAGAGGATTGTCAATGACTGATTTTGTGGGAGTGGATCACCAGTTCTTTCTTCCAAGGTACCCCTGGGGAAACTCAAACCTCTAACTTTTCATTTAGCAACCAAGCAGGTAAACGGTTTGCACCATTCAGGAACATCCTTTCTACTCTCTGAGTTCCAACCCATCCTTGGTCTCAGGAAGGCTCATGTGTTTGTTTCCTCTTGGGCTCAGAGTACCAAACATTTCCCCTTCTGTGTCTCCTGCTCATCCCATCCTTGGCTCTGTCATATCTTTTACTATTATAAACGTAAAAGGGAACATCGTGCCCTATCTTGTAAGTCACTGATTGCTAGGTGCCCCACGTGCCCTAACAGAGACTTCTTCAGTGGTTCCAAGATCATTTCCAGCCCTTCTCTTGACAGAACAAGGGAGATATTGTGGTCCAATACTAACTCACCAGCTGTACTAACCCACCAGCTGCTTTGCAGGAGAACATTGTGGCAGTCTGTTCTGTAAAGGTGGTGGTTAAGTGCCATTGAGTTGGTTCCGACCCATAAAGACCCTGGAAATCCTGTGGGGCAGTTCTCCTGTGTCTTACAGGGTTGCTCTGAGTTTGGACTGGCTTGATACCCATGAGTTTCTCTTTGTGGGACACACACAGAGTTTAACCTTTGGCAGAAAGACAATGTGCATCCTCCCATAGTGTGAGGGCCAAGTCCCAGGTAGACATGGTAAATGCCCTCAGTTTAAAAGAGCTTCTTAACGATTATCAGAAAGCAGTTGGCTGTGGGTTTGGAGGGATGTCTGGGTACAAGGAGAAGAGAGGGAGAACTTTCTGTCCATTTGCCATTGCTGAAATCTCATCCCTTCTTTCTTACCTTGTTTGTTTGATTGGCTTTGTTGTTAAGTGTCATCAAGTTGATTCTGACCCATAGCGACCCTGTATATGGTTTCCGAGGAGTAGCTGGTGAGTTTGAACTGCCGACCTTGCAGTCCAAACAGCTTTGCAGTCTGGCACATTAACCCTTAACCCACAGCACCACACCAGGATTCCTTGATTGGCTTTACGCATGTTAAATTTGATTTTACTGTTTGGTTTCATTACACACATAATAACATAATCATAATTATGCATAATAATTGCCTAATATGAATTTTTCATTTCAAATCTTTCTCATAAATAGGTTGTAAAATTTAAAAAAATTTTAAAATATTTTTATTGCAGATTTATATTGTTGTTGTTGTTAAGTGTCGTCAAGTCGGTTCCGACCCATAGCGATCCTGTACAGGGTTTCCAAGGCTGTAAATCTTTACAGGCGCAGAAAGCCTTATCTTTCTCCTGCGGAGCGGCTGGTGTTTCAAACAGCTGACCTTAAGGTTCGCAGCCCGATTCGTAACCACTATGCTAAGATTCATATTACTTTAGCTTAATTATGAGGCAGATTGGCTTTTATGGGCTCACCTGGATCCTTTCTATACCTGAAACACACCATCCCTATCAAAACAGCCTGGTCCTTCATTTGGCTGATGGTGGCTGGAAAGTCACATGGTAGCTTCTGAACCTGTCTATCTGGCTTTTCTCCTGGAAGCTGAGTGGGGCCTCTGATCTACCTCATGACTACCCTCTGAACTCATCTGTCTCTAGCTCCTACCACCATAATTTGAACGAAAGGTGGTCCTTCAGCTTTGGTCCACTTGGCCTCTGTCAGCATGTGTTTACCTAGTGGTTAAGAAAGAGCACCTTCAGAGATCTCCCTCACCAGGACAGCTTCAGTTCTGAGCACAGCTTCCTTGAAATAAGGAGGTGAGAGTTTCCACAAGGTCCAGGGGTGACGCAGCCCTAGAGGCCAGCTGGCACACAATGCCTCCCCTCCTCCTTTGTTTTACACCCAACTGTTCTTTCTTCCTGCACCCCCTGACATCCAACCTTAAAGAGAACCCTGTGCCAGCTCCAGCAGATGGGCTGCTTATAGCTTGCCAGCTAGTCAGGAGGGGTGGGGGGTTAGAGCTAGTAACCATCAAGTCCAGCTTAAAGAACTGGTATAATAATTTCCTCCAAACAACAGGAAACTTTGGAATGGGCTTGCAAATGGAAACTGTTTATAAACTATCTATTTTAATAGTTAATAATCAGCAGGAAGTTGCAGGCATCTTGTGAACATAAACGGAATCTGGAAATTTTGAGCTTGATGTGGTCTTAATGGAAGTGAAAGAACACACACAGGAATTCTCATGGAATCCAGACTTTCTGGAGTCACAGAGATGGGATGAACCCCTGAAACTGTTGTCCTCAGGTCATCTTTAAACTGTCTCCTGAGGTCTTCTTAAAACCAAACAATAATTTAGCTTAATTAGTACAGAATGTCTGCCTTGATTGAGCATTGTGCTTTTTTAGGGTCTATCTAAATTAACAACAGAAACTCAAAAGATTAGACCAGAAACTTAGGGAGCAGTGGGTGCATGTGAATGCAGGAGAACCATCCTCACTCAGATGGTTGGACAACTCAGTCTGTCATCAATGGCACTGAATTGTTCATGTAGACGTGCTGAATTGGTGTGTGTTCTGTTCTGTATAGACTCAACAACAGTAGAAATAAAATGAATTACCTAAAAAGCTGATGCAGACAAATGCCCCAGATTTTGATTCCAGCTTTCACAATTAAAACTAGCTGACGCCGACTCACGGTGACCCCAGGTGTGTCAGAGTAGAATTGTGCTTCATGGGGTTTCCGACGGCTCACATTCTGGAACTAGATCCCCAGACTTTAATTTCAAGACCCCTCTGTTGTTGCCAGGTGCTGTCGAGTTGGTTCCAACTCATCGCAACCGACACACAACAGAGCGTAGCCCTGCCTGATCCTGCTCCCTCCTCACAGTTGTTATGTGTGAGCCCATTTCAAGACCCTTCTGAAATCACCTGCCTTCCAGTTAGCTGCTGAGTGTGTTAACCATTTGCCCAGAAACTCAGTAGCCTCACTGGGGAGCTAAGTAATAGTTGCCAAGTTGCACAGACTTGAGCCTCAGCATCATCGGCTGTAAAATCTGGATAATAATACCGCTCAGTGTGATTATTCTTCTAATAAATGAATCACCTGTGACAGGTCTGACACAGGACCCGCAAGAAATGTTTTCCCTTTCGTTTAGACAAAAACAATGAGGGAATCATGATGTTCTCTCTCAAATGTTGATGCAGATGATTATTGCAAACACACGACAGACCTGCTCCGGCTTCCGTTTGATCATTTCTTAAATCACTTGACCGTTACATACAGTATTCTTGTAAATTCAATTGGCAGTTCTTTGAACAAGTACTTCCTGTTACCTTTTACCAGGCATCTGTTGTTGTTGTTGTTAAGTGCTGTC
>NW_006408521.1:43895215-43917764 GCF_000296735.1 Chrysochloris asiatica | reverse complement strand
CTAGCGACCCTGTATAGGGTTTCCAAGGAGCAGCTGGTAAGCTTGAACCGCCGACCTTGCAGTTCAAACGGCTTTGCAGTCTGATGCATTAGCCCACAGCGCCACATCAGGACTCTGTCTAGCAGCTGCTAAATATATGTATTGGTCAGTGATTATTGTTCACATTTAGAAGTTTTGCCCTGGCCTTTCCAAAAACATTAAAGATTTCACATTCTCCATGGGCATAAACCCTTCACCACACTGCTCAGTTCCTATTCCTTCACTCACATGTGTGAAATAAATGCCATGTGCTCTTTTCTCTGTTAATATTTTTCTAATTGTGCCCACCTGAGTATACCTGGCTTACACTTGTGCTGCTCTGTGGAATGGCCCTGTGTGGTGCCCTGCATATTATTCCAGACAGCCTCTGATCATCTTGAGCAGGAAATGTCTCTTAACTTCCGGGGGAACATAGGGCTTCATTCCAGCTAGATACTCTGCTGAGCATTTACCTTGTCACCCCTGATACCCTGACTCAGAAATCTACATTTTAACAAGCTCCCCAGGTGATTCTTATGTGTATAAAGATGCCACATGGAGGCTGCTGTGCCAATTTTATAAATGAGAGATCTTGTTAAAAATGTAGATTCTCATATAGTTACACCTGAGGTGGAAATGCAAATTATCAGCAGGGAGTTAAACCAGAATGAACCGGTTTGAAGCCCTTCTGTGTTAACTCTTTGAGCTTAGCCTTTTGGTGGTAGCTAAATGCCATTGAACTCTTTTCAATTCATCAGGATCCTCCCTGTATAGGGTTTCTGAGGAGCAGCTGGTGGGTTTGAACCACCACCTTTGCAGTTTAAACCCACCTTATAGTCCAGTGCTGATTCTGCAGCACCACACCAGGACTCCTACTTAACCTTAGCACTGTCTACTTGGTTTATTTTTTTTTTTTTAACAACTTTATTGAGGTGTAATTTACATACCATAATTAACCCATTTTAAGTGTGTGGCTTGATGATCTGTAGTTCAAATCTGCCAGTCACTCCTCATAAACCCTATACAGGGTTGCTCTTAGCAGCAACAGCAAACTTCATCACGGTACAACTTCAGAACAGTTCCACCACCCCTGTCTATCCCTTTGATTATATAATGTTCACTTTCTGTTCCCAAACTAATCCCATATGAACAGTAGGAAAGAGCTGCCAGCCATGTAGGCTGCTGGGACCACTTGACCCTGCATTGGAAACTCCAAATTTGGAATTTGCTTGCTAAATCTGAAAATGAACCATCATCTTTTTTCCCATCTCAGAAAACTCAGAAGTGGTTGCTAAAGTCAGTCTGCTGTTCTTCCATACACACAAATTCCCCCCATGATCCCAAAGTAGTAAGTGCCCGTGAGTCAGTTAACTCGCAGTGACCCTGTTCATAGGGTTTCTGAGGCTGTAAATCTTTGCAGGAGCAGAAAGCTGTATCTTTGTCCTGTGGATCAGGTAGTGGATTCCGACCACCCTCATTGTGGCTTACAGTCCAGTGCTTATCCTACAGAGCCACCATGCTCCCTTATCCCAAAGTAGAGTGTCTCTATGAAACATCTCTTGAGCAGAAATGGCCTAAAGAGAAAACATAATTACCTTTATATGAGAAAAGTTTTCCAGTGTTTCCAGACCCAAAAAATTACCTACCCAATCATACCAGATAACAGGAAACCCCGTTCACAGACACAGTTCACAGTCACACTGGCTGGATGCTGAGATGCTGAGTACAGTTCCGGGGGAAAGAACTAGGCAGCGCCCCTCTCACGGCTAAGCGTGGGGGTCTACCTCTTGAACAAACGCTAAACTGTGAATGCTACATTTGCTTCTCGCCTTGTTTCACAGAAAGCAAAAGTCCTCTTTGGATTTATTTCATTCATGAAAACAGACTAATGTAGGTCTTCCGTAAAAGCAAAGTGACAGATAACTCACTTTTGAAAAGTACCCATATAGGACTATAGAAAGAAGCGAAGCCTGACGTGCAGGTGTCTTCCCTCTTGTGAAGGGGTGCAGCACTGACAAGTACTGGATTGCCTAGGAATGCTCAGGCAATAGGTGATGAGGGTTACATACCCGACTCATAGCGGCCCTGTGCACAGCAGAACAAAACACTGCCCCATCTGTCCTGCACTGCCCTTACCAGTTGTGATGTGTCAGCCCATCTTGTTGGGTTTTAGGTGCCTGAGTTACAGAGTTACAAAGTTACAAAGTTACAGAGACAGTTTGTAACTCTGAGATCTTGCTCTCCTGGCTGGAACTGTAAAACCACTATGCCTAAGTATCCTCAGAATCTCTTGTTGAAAGTATTGATTCCCAGGCTTCACGCTCAGAGATTCTTAACTCCGGGATCCTGGTCAGGGATCATGTTTGGCCCCATGATCTGGGTGACTCCGGTACAGAGGCGCCACAGAGCACTCAGAGAAACTTTGTTCCCCGGGGATCTGGTGAAGGCACATTCATGGTGACCTGAGTCCAGTAGGACAATGCATTAGACGTGGACTTGCTGCCCTATCATTGTTACGCCATACAATCCAGTGGCTACCTCTTCGTTTTAGAAGCACAGTTGTGTTGCTAAACACCTTACATTTCTTCAGCAATGTTTGGGATTGTGTCCAAGCCAGTTTAAAAGGAATTCCACACCTTAAAAAAAAAAACTAATAATAAAAGAAAAATTTCTTATTCCTACCCTTGATCTTAATGAGCAACTGATTTCCATAGAAAGAAAGTCTTCTGACTCCTTCTCTGTTGACACAAAGAACTTGTGAATACACTTTCTGTAACTGGTTCATCTGGAATTTCTGCAGGTACTATTCAGTTGAAAATGAGGTCATGTATGTAAAGTATCTGAAACATAGGTAGTCAGTACTTTTTGGTTGCAATAAAAAATATAGGGAAACCTTCTCAAAGAATGTAACCATCACTGAATTGTATAAGTAGAAATTATTGTTTTATGTTCTCAAGAACAATGACAAAAAACATTCTTTAAAATAACAATACATAATGTTATTATTGTTAAATGCTGTCGCGTCAGTTCCGACCCACACCCTGTATAGGGTTTCCGAGGAGCAGCTGGTGAGCTTGCAGTTCAGACGGCTTTGTAGTCTGGTACATTAACCCACAGCGCCACATCTGGACTCCTTTAACCATACCACCCTAAAAAATCACTATGGTGTAAGATGTAAATTCTGAAGTAGTGAACATGGATTAAGATAAAGTTGGACTTGATTTTGTTACATGATTCCTCCAGTGAGCACATAGTACACATCTCAAAAACAGTGACCTGAATGCAACACTCTGTTAAACTCTTTTCCATCATCTTCCATCCCACAAAGAAACTTCAAAATGCCCAGCAGTCCTGTTTCAATGCAGACCTCTGCCTCAGGGACAATCTGTGTCAGATTTATCATGCAGACAATTCTGAGTCAAGGAGAGGAGAGGAAATGGTACTTTCCCCACCTGCTTTTAAAACAAAAAGCACTCCCCCCTCCTTTTTGGGAAACATGGGCTGGCCCGTAGTGGTTGCTGGTGCATTTCCCTCACTAGTAAGCGGGAGAGGAGGCGGCGTGAGAGCCACTGCTCTGTGCTGTCCCTTTTCTTTTCTCTGAGTGGATCTGGGAAGATGCACGTTTCCTTAGCCCCAGAGAGAAGCTGGGTTATATAACTGAGGCGGGGCTGAGGGCTGGCATTTCCAAGGCCTCTTGGAGGTGTCTGGGTTTGAAAGCTGGAGGGGCACTCTGCTCAGCACAGCCCAGGACTAGGAGTGGAAGGAAAACAGCGCTGTCCTAAGGTACAGTGTGCATTGTACATGGTGGTCTTTGCTCTGTCGGGGGACATGTGGAATAGCTCTGTTTCTGGTGAAGTGTGTGACCACAAAGCCCCTCCAGATGTGGTCGCTGGGTGGCTGGTGACAGAAGTCACTCACATTGGTTGGAGATAACCTTTTCCTTAAACTTTGTATTTTTCTCTGTGATAAGAGCTCCAAAGTAAAGAGAGGGAAGGGCAGGTTACTTTATTGGATCTGATTAATTATGGTGCCGTCGAGTCAGTTCTGACCCATAGTGACCCTGTAATAGGGTTTCCGAGGAGCGGCTGATGAGCTTGAACTTTACTGGAAGTTGGAGTTTATTGACCTCTTAAATCATGGGGGTTTTTTTCAGGCTACTGCCCCCTGGAAGACAGTGGTTTCCAGAGTTTTGATTTGTGGTGTTTTGTCTGTGGTTTGTAGAGCTCTGGGGGATTTACATTTGAGATGAAAGGACTTTTAGGGTCATGTTTTAGGGATTTGTTGGTGGACGTGGCCACAGGGAGTTGAGTAGATTTATCTGTTTCTATAGTGTGTGGCGCCATCCTGGTGTTGGTGTGGCACTGTGGTTTAATGTGCTGGACTGCAAAGTCAGTTTAATCTGCAAGGTCGGCGATTCAAGCTCACCAGTCGCTCCTTGGAAACCCTATACAGGGTTGCTATTGGTCGGAACCAACTCTGTGGCACTTAACAACAACAACAATAGTGTGTGGCACTGTAGGGTTAGCAGAAACTCCATAGAGGGTCACTATGAGTCAGAACCGACTCTACGACACTTAACAACATCCAAGATGTGTAAGGAGTCCTAGTATCACACTGAAGGATAAGCAGTGGACTGCTAACAGCAAGGTCTTCAGTTCAAACCTAACAGCTGCTTCTCGGAAACCCTATGAGTCAAAACCCAGTCTACAGCACTTAACTATATAGAACCCTGGTGGTACAGCAGTTAAGCACTCAACTGCTCACCTGAATGGATGGTGATTCGAACCCCCATCCTGAGGCTCCTGGGAGAAAGACCTGGGGATCTGCTTCCAGAAAGAGTACAGTCAAGAACACCCCAGGATTTTCTTGATGTGAGTTGAAACTTGACTCCGCAGCACCAGATAACAATGTGGATGCGTGAGTTCTGTGTGCTTTTCATTTCCATTGAGACAGTCTGTGGGAATGAAAATGAAAGCAAGTGTTCAAGTGTTCTGACGTTGCTGCAGCTACCGATTGAATGAGTTTGCTTGTTGCTCCTGTTGTCACCTTTGGGCGTGAAATGAAAGGCATGTCCTGAGTCTTGCCTTTACAGTAAAAATCATTTTCCTAAAAAACAACTGCTAAACAATGTTCTAAGGTTGTTCAGTTCTTTTTTTTTTTTTTTTTTAGAAAAAAATACCCAAGTGCACTATGCTAGCTCTCATCTCAGCTATGATAGAAAGAGATTTATGATTTTTGGCAAGAGAGAAAAAAACAGAGAGTTTGGCCAAAACCCAGCAGGGTTTGCAGTGGCTATCTGCATCTACCTCTGTCACTCCTCTGGAATTGGAGATTTAAAAGAAAACCAAGTGTGTTTTCTCTGCGGCAATCTCATGAGGAATGTTAAGAGGATGTGAAGTTATTTAGATTACCCAAGCAGGTTCCGACAAGTAAGTGAAAAATAACTAATTAAAATATAATTGTTGCCATTCTATCCGTGCAAGAAAAGGTTTCTTGAGTTGTAGTGTATTTGCAGAATAGGTGAATTTGCCATCCTCCATTGGTCTACATTACTTCTGAGAAAGCTTTTAAAGACTCAAGTGTGGGGCCTCACCACGGCTGCCCTTAGAGCACTTTCAGTAGAAGCTTTGCCTCTAGTGGGTTGCTTCAGCGTGTACATGAGTTTAACCCTTGCTTCCTGGCTTATTGAACCCACCCAGGGATACCACATCCTGGCCACAGGACTCTGCAGGTTTTTCCTGCAACTAAATAATAGCTCATCTAAAAGACGAGGGGGCGAGGAAGGCAAAACAAAGAAACCCCGAACCACTCAGTACTTGTACACAGACTCCATCGTTGGACCACAGTTTTGCCTCCTTAACAACAGGCTTTCTCCACTGTTGACATTTAGGGCTGGATAACTCTTTGTAGTGAGTAATTGTCCTCTGGAATGTTTTGCAGCATCCCTGGCCTTTCACCCACTGCATGCCAGTAGCACCCCTCCCAAGTTGCACAATCCAGACATGGCCAAGTGTCCCCTGCAGGATAGAATCATCCCCCTTTCAGAACCACGGCCATTTGGAAACTGTTGTTGAAGATTCCTGCCGCAGATGGAAGGGTGGAGTGAGGGAGGCTGGAACCCAGAGAGGTGTGGTTGACTTGCAGGAACAGCGACAGGTCTAATATTTCACCATTTGGGTGGTTTATTTTGTACTGTTTTTTATTTTGAAATCACATCTTCAGAGCTGAGAGGGGAGCCAGATTTAAGGACTGTTCTTGATATACGAGAGGACTTCAAAAAATTCATGGAAAAATGGAACTGAAAGATAATGTAGTTTTTCCATGAACGTGTTGAAGTCCCCTTCATAGCATTCTTCTTCACCTGACTGCCTTTGTGGTCCCTTATGGATATTATCTTATACAATACAGTGGCTGTATAAAGAGACCCTGGTGGCACAGAGGGTAAGTACTCGGCAGTGAAGGTTGGTAGTTCCAACCCACTAAGTGTTCTGCAGCACAAAACCCTGGCAGTCTGTTTCCACAAAGATCACAGTTTGGCTCTGTGACATGAGGTCATGTCTGTGGGTCGGAATCGATTCAGTGGCTCCTAACAACTACATGGTAATATAGAAACCAAACTTCTCTAGGTTAAATCTTACCTTGTTGTTGTTATTGTTAAGTGCTGTCCAATTGGTTCCGATTCACAGCGCTCCTGTTTATTGCAGGGGTGGGGAATGTCTGCCTACAAAATAATTTGGTCTGGCCCTGCCAAGGCAACCACAGTTCCAGCCACCCCATTATAGCCAGATAATTTTTAAATTGGTTATTTTGTATAGTCCACGAACAATATTATAAACATCCAAATGTCCCTTGGCAGAAAAAATGTTCCCCACCCCTGCTGTATATAGTTTCTGAGAAGCAGCTGGTAGGTTTGAACTGCTGACCTTTGGGTTTGTGTCAGTGCTGATCCTGCCGTGCTACAATCTTATCCTAAACACATGCTTCTTCCTTCCAGCTGCCATGGAGTTGATTCCAGGTTATGGTGACCCCATGTGTTACAGAGTAGAACTGTGTCCATAGTTCATGGCTGTGACTTTTCGGAAGCAGATCACCAGACCTTCTTCTGAGGTGCTTCTGGGTAGATTTGTACTACAACCTTCCAGTTATTAGCTAAGTGCTTAGCCATTGGCACCACCCAAGAATTCAAATGCATCCTAAGAATGCATTATTAAAAAAACAAATTCTCATTGTGACCCATTTTATAAAGCAAATCATTAGCCATTAACCAAAACTCATTGGCCAGCAAATGACTTGGGACTCATAAGGACCCATAGGGCAGCGTATAACTGCCCCCTATAGAGTTCTCAAGGCTGTGTATCTTATCAAGTAGATGCCACATCTTTTTTCCCACAGAGCAGGTGGGTTCAAATTGATCACCTTTCAGTTAACAACAAAGCACTTAAACCACTGCAGCACCAGGCCTCCTTCCTTCTGTACTGGTTGTTGTTAGTAGTGGTACGCCGTGGGTGAAGTCGAGTCCAACTCACAGCTACCCTGTACGGGGTTTCTGAGGCTGTAACTGTTTACAGGAGCAGAAAGCCCTATCGTTCTCCCACTGCTGACCTTGAGGTTCACAGCCTGACTCTTAACCACTACGCTACCAGAGCTCCTTTCTTTGTGTACGAGCGGGACTCAAACAGTTCTGGTTTTATAGGAATTAGGCCTCAGTGTTTTGCCAAGGAACTAGACTAACCACAGCCTTTTCCAATCTGCAGATAACCAGAAAATCAGTGGCTGGAACTTGTTAATGTTTTAAGTTTTTCTACACTTTAGCATATACTGGTGGTTTAAATATATGCCATGGAGTCAGGTCCGACTCACAGCAACCCCTTTATAAGGTTTCCGAGGCTGTAAATCTTTATGGGAGCAGAAAGCCTCATCTTTCACCCGTGGAGCAGCTGGTAGTTCAAACTCCTGGCCTTGCAACTAGCAGCCCAACACATAACTCACTATACTAACAGAGCTCCTTTTGATGCGTGCTACAGCTTTGTGGCGCTGTGGGTTAATGTGTCAGACTGCAAAACTGTTTGAACTGCAAGGTTGGCAGTTCAAGCTCACCAGCTGCTCCTCGGAAACCCTTACAGGGTCGCCATGGGTCGGAATTGACTCGACGGCACTTTAGAAAATCAACTGCTTGTTTAAGGAGCCCTTGTGTGGCACTGTAGGACAAACACTGACTGCTAATAGTAAGGTCGGCAGTTCAAACCCATCACCTGCTCCTCAGAAACCGTATACAGAGTCATCATTACCAGTTGGAACTGACTCCCTGGCGCTTAGCAACAGCAAACTGCTTCTTTGCTTTCAAATGTTCACACTTCACAAAATGAGTGAAGTTGTAGCAAAACAAATAATGCTACAAAATGCTGACTTTTCTTTCATTTCACTTGTTTTGGTGGACCCCTGTCCCAACTATGGTTTTAAATATAAGTATCCGTTCATATTCTCATTAAGTGCTCGTCTCTTGGATAGAAGTTAAGCATGTTCTTTTTTCTGGGTATCATGACTTCCAGGAGCTTTATCACCCAGACAGGCTTGAGACTGGAGGGGCTGGGGCAGAAGGTAGCACTGGACATGGGCTGGACATACTGGGAAATGTCCTTGCTTATTGGAGTCCGTTCTTGGTGATAGTGCTGGACTGGTGGTGTTATCAGAGAATTGTAGTTTGTGCTTTTGATTGAGAAGGAAATCTTGACGTTCACCTCGACCTGCGGTTATCAGTGTATCCCTCACCACTGTGCACACTTAGAAACACATCTGATTATTAGAAATCACCCCTCATTCACTAGACCTCAGCTCCATGGGGACAGAAAATGGTACTAATCTTGCTTACCATCTTGCTATTTTTCTGTGCTTAGCAGAGTGCCTTTGTATATTGGTTGTTTAATGGTTGTTGGAAAATGAATCCGCCTCATTGATTCATAAGGAAAGGCCACCTACGGCTTTCCCAGGAAGCTCACTTGTCTACAACCTGTTTCCTGTCCACGTAGTCAGTCTGGGTACTTTGTTCAAAAGGACAAACCCAGTCTTTATTTAAGATGACTTTTCATGTTTGGAGAGCACCTGTGGGGGAGGGGGTGCACCGGGGGACCTTTTAGAGATGCAGGAAATACGGCTCTGTGAGTTGTAGAATTTGGGAGTGGGGAAGCTCTAGATATTTTTCTTCACGAGTCCCAGAAATTACACTTCTATTTCAAAATCATATCTTCCAATCTGTCTCACGGATTCATTAAGATGGAGAAAAAGCCGGTCTTGGTGTTGGTCCAAAGACAAGGCATCCCCAGCCTTGTTGCGTTTATGATCTCAATCCAGTCAAAAGGAAGAACTTGTAGATCACAAATGTCAAAACACATTTCTTTGTTTACTCTGGTGTGTCCTGGGATGAAGTCTCAGGGGGTTGGCAGTGTCTCCTAGGAAGTGAGAATGCTGCTCTTCTGAAAGGTCCACATTTCCTGAACCAGGAACAAGGACATGGGCTGGGCAGGTGGGCAAAAGCCTTGAAATTGCAGCTTCTATAATTTACAAAATGCAAAGGTGTCATGAAGTGCCTGGGTGGTGTAAATTAGCTCAGCTGCTAATTGGAAAAGTTGGAGGTTTCAGTTGACCCAGAAATGCCTCAGAAGTAAAGTCTGGCAATCTGCTTCCAAAAAATCAGTCCACTGGACGCTCTAGAAAGCATAGCTCTGCTGCAGCACACATGGAGTCAGAGCTGATGGCATATGGTCTTAAAGGTGCTATGTAAAAAAAAACACCCAATAAAGGGTTTCTGAGGTTATAAATCTCTATGGGAACAGACAGTTTCATCTTTCACCCATGAAGCGGCTGATGGGTTTGAACTGCTGACCTTTTGGGCAGCAATCCAGTGCTTATCATACAACACTCACCAGGGCTGTAGAGCAAGAGATAAAGCAGCAGAAAACTATCTTGATCTTGTGTTTTAGGTCATACACGGGTGACCCTAGCTTTGTTTCAGGTGGTGTCCCTGGTGACGAGGCTGAGTGTAGCTTGTGCTTTAAGCTACATCAGTTTATAGCATGGCCTCCGCCTCGATGGCTCTACGAAAAGAGGAAGCGTACCCTACCGCTTTTACTGTTCACTAAGTCTGAAATGTTTTTAGCAAATATATGTCTTTGTCCTCCTCAGCATTATCAGTCAACATTGAGGTCACTTTGGCTCATAAACATCAGAAGAAGCAGAAATGCTTGCTTGCATTCCAGACTGCTTTAGTCTTTCCTTACTGCTGAATAGTAATCTTGTGAGTTGTCTTGGTTCTCTGCAGCTAACTCCTGGTTTCCATGCGTAATATCCGTATACCTTGTCCAAATAAACATACTTGAAAAGATGGAGAACTGTGTTTTGCAAAGTTTAGAACATCCTCCAGAAGAGAAATAAAGCTGAACTTTGTGCTTTGTTTTGGCAGCTTGTTTGGGATGCAAAATCTATCTGGTTCTGGCAGCAGATTAAAGAAGGTGTTGTTTCTTTAACAGACTTCAGGGCACAAGGACTGGGGAGGGAGGAGGGGGATAGATTTCCAGTTCGCTTTTGTGTTTTGTGAAAAGTTTTTAAGCATAAGAGAGAAAAATCGGGGTGGGGGGGTGGGTGCTTGACAGGCTTTTGTTTTGCCTTTAAAACCTCAGAATTGTAAAAAAAAAAAAAAAATCTATTGAAATACCTTATCTTGGTTAGCACAGCTCCCTGTGGTTTAGCTCCCACCCCCATACTCCTGGTCAACTCCATGTCTCTCTGTCCCTTGCTCTTGCTCATTCTGTCTGGAGCCTCTACATTCCTGTTTCCTCTGCCTGAGCACTCCTGACCCGCCTCTCCCAGGTTTCTCCGGACTCCTCCTGCCTGCTGTTCCCTGGAGAGACCTCCCCCATCACCTGCCCGACTCTCAGGTTATCTTTTATTCCCTGGCCCAGTTTTGTTTTCTTCATGGTACTCTTTCCTCCTGGAATTCCTGTACATGTTTGTATACATGTTTATCGTCTCAGCCTCTGATAGACTGTAAGCTTCATGACAGCTCCTACAACAGTATCTGGCAGAGGCAGGCACTCAATACTGAATTTTTACATGTTATTGATGTTAAGTACCTTGGAGTCAGTTCTGACTCATAGTGACCCTGCACAGGGTTTCGGAGGCTGTACGGGAGCAGAACGCCTCATATTTCTCCCACAGAGCCACTGGTAGTTTCAAACTGCTGACCTTGAGGTTGTCAGCCTGACTTGTAAGAACTATACTACCAGAGAATTTTTGCATATGAGTCAATTAATGCATATGATGTGCAGAGCAAACAGAGCAGGCAAAGGGAACTAGTGGTATGATGCATACGTTGTTCAGCGCTGTGATGTTGGTTTCAACTCATAATGACATTGTCTAGGGTTTCCAAGGAACAGGTACTGGGTTTGAACGCATGACCTTGTGGTTAGCAGTCCAGTGCTGATCCTACAGCACCACACCAGGTGTCCAGGTGTGTGGATAAATGAGAACAGAGGGAGGAAGGGAAAGAAGACAAGAAGGACAGCAGGCTGCCTTAACCCATTAAACTCTACTTTGCTTTCAAGTCCAACTCAAGTGCTTCTCAGCTGTGACCACCCACTTCCGTGTCCCCAAGACAGTAGTCTTGGGCAGTCTTTCTCACCTACGGCCACCTCACTTTGTACAAAGGTGAGTCAAAAATGAGCCACACTCTGGCAGTAGAATTTATTTGAATCAACTTTCATGAAAGACAAATGCATCATTTTTCAACATAATCTCCTTGCTTTTCAATCCAATTTGTCCATCTGTCAACAAGCTTTTGTATTTCCTCATTAAAAAATGTTTTAGGCTGAGCTGAGAGCCACAGACTTCACTTCTTCATCAGAGGTGAATCTTCGTCCTCGTAGGTCTGCTTTCAGGGGATCAAACAGGTGGACGTCCGGTGGAGCAAGATCAGGACTATAGGAAAGTGCTTTAACACCTCCAAATGAGATTTTTGCAGTGTCAACAGTGTAGGCAGCGGTATGTGGATAGCAGTCCTCTGTGTTTAATCTAAAGTTAGGCTTCACCTCTTCAGTGAGCATCTCACTATAATAAGCACGTTGGTTGTTGAAACTTTTCCCTGATTGTTGAACCTTTTCAATGTTCCAATAATGGCCCTTGAGAATCCCAGAAAACTGTAAGTATCCATTTTCAGCTGATGTTTGACTTTTAAACTTTTTCTTGGTCGGCGATTGAGGATGTTTCCGTTCCTTCTCTGCCGTTTACTCTGAGGCTCATAGTGATGAATCCATGTCCCATCACCAGTAACCGTTTGTTAAAGAAACTTTTACTTTCCGTGGAGTATCGGTCCAAATTTTGTTGGCAGATGTTGAAATGCTTCTGTTTCTGCTCTTCCGTGAGCTGGTTTGGTACCCGTTTCACACTGACTTTTCAAACCCAAGTCTGTCATGATTATTTCATAGGCAGAGCCATGACTGATTTGCATATGATTTGCCACATAATCCTCTGTCACTCGTCTATTCAACGGAATCATTTTACATGCACGCTCAACGTTGTCATGAATCATGGACATGGATGGGTGGAGTGCTGATAATTTTTGACTCACCCTCTACAATGTGCCTCCCATCCTGTGCTCTTGCATCCAGCCGCCTGCACTGTGACCCTCCATGAAGACAGGAATAACTGGGTGGTCCAGCCACTCACCCTAAGGTTAGCCATTTGAATCCACCCAGAAGTGCCCGCCTCATAAGATGGGCACTTCTCTGTCTCCTCCTGTAAGGTGACAGCCATTGAAAGCCATTGACAGTCTTACTCGGAAGAGCGCCTGGGACCAGAACATAAACCACGGCACTTGGTGTTGGTCAGTGGTGTAGGTCACTAGTAAGTTCGTAGTGCCTCCGCCTTTATAAACACATGCAATCAGAGGCCTCCTCCCAGGTCTGTATGACTCTCTCCTTGGTTTTGCAAGCAAGGAAACTGAGGTTCGGCACACCTAGCTCACAGGTGCATAGGGCCAGGGCCAGGGTTTGAAGCCCTGGTCTGCGGCCCTTTCTCCTCCTCATCACATGTGCAGTGCCTGATTCACATGTCCACCCTGAATGAATCCCACATGAACTCCCTCTCCCTTCTCTCCCAATTCCTGAGCTTATGACCCAGCGACCTCTCTGAGGACAACCTTCTTGTGCACCTTAAGCCACTTTTTTTTACTGACAGGGCTTTCTTGCTGAAAGTTCCATCTTTCTTAGGAGAACAAATCTATTAGTAAAAAAAAAACTTCTACTGGTGTCTAGGTTGTTCCAGTTGGCAAGTCTAGGAATCAGGTTCTTTCTCTTTAGCGCCCAGCACTGCACCAGTTGCCCTTAGACTATAAAGCTTAGGCTGAGGGGTGGAACCTTAGTCACCCTAGGAGCAAATTTTAAGTGGACGAGACAGGAAGAAAGTGGCAGTTTCCAGCATGTTAGCATTTCTTCTATAAATTTAATCTAATCCAGTGCTGTAGCCAAGGCCTCTCCAGAACACCAGTCTTTGGGAGTTTGATTGGCCCCAGAATGTTCCATAGGCCGGACTGAAAGCCAGGATGACAATCCCTTATCAACACAGAAATGAGATTCTCTAAACTGGGGTCCTGGTGTGGTGCTATAAGATAAAGCACTGGACCTCAAGGTGGGTGTTTCAAATGAAATAGCCGCTCCTTGGATACCCTATACAGGGTCTTTGTAAGGCAGAACTGACTCAATGGCACTTAACAACAACACACTGGGGTGAGGAGCCCTGGTAACATAATGGTTAAGTACTTGGCTGTTAACTGAAAGGTCAGCAGTTTGAACCCACTAGCCCTGTGTGTGAGCAAACACCTGACAATCCGCTCCCATACAAATTGCATCCTATGGTGACCAGGAGAGTAGGTTGCAGAATGTGCCCTTTGGTTGCTTAAATGATTATATATATTCCTGCTTGTTTTTGTGTACATCAAAAAACAACAACAAAAAACAAACAGAAGAAATGGAATCAAATACTGTTAACCAATGATGCACAGAGGGGATTTTAATCATTGCAGTAAAACAAAATATGATAGGTTGAATGCAAAATCGATGTTCTCCTATGTAAACTATCACTTAATTCACAATAAAAGCTTTTTTTAAAAAAAATAAAATTGCAGCCTAGAAAAACCCTATGGGGCAGTTCTGCTCTGCCCTGTAGGGTAGCTGTGGGTGAGAATGGGCTCAGTGGCACACACTGCCTCCACAACTCAGGACTCGAGCTAGCGCAGAGCTGTCAGCCCTCAGTACAGCTACGTGAGCTCATCCCTTCAGCTGCCCTCTGTTGCGTGAGTTGTCAGGTATGAGTAAGCAGGCTGTGCTGGCCTGTAGGGCGTGGGTCCCAGATTGTATTACCACTCCGATTTTCTCGTCCCCAATGTGCCCTGATGACAACTTCAGGCAAGTCCGCAGCCTTGTCAAGCAGGTCTGCCAAAGCTTTCCTTGGTATATAACCAGGTTTCTTGAAGATTTTGACCTGATCCAGCCTCTGCCCTTTTCCTGGGTGGGCACTATGATAAGCATGAATGTGGTACCAATGGGTCATTTGTGCATGTCAGATGGTAGGGCCCCTGAGAAGTGCTCAGCTGGGTGAACTCCAAATGTGTCATCGTCTCTGGGCAAGGTCTGAGGGCCTGAGGGACTTTCGACTTTTAACACAACTTCTCAGTGACAGTACCAACCTTGGCTGTGCTCCCTGGTAAATGAGTCTTCTGATGTGCAGTCTAACTGGCTCTTGTCGAGCGTTGAGCTTCTGATAGATTAATTGTTCACGGAATACCACTCCCAAGCCTAGAGTTGTTTGGTAGTTGGGACCTTGGCCTAATTTGAACTCATTTATTATAGTGTAAGAGTCTTGGTGGTGCAGTGGTTAAAGCATTCAGTGCGAACCAAAAGATCCCTTGGTTCCAACCCACCAGGTGCTCCCCGGGAGAAAGATGTACAGTCTGCTTCCACAGAGATTTGTAGCCTTGGAAACCCTGTTGTGGAGGGCCACTGTGCATTGGAATCAAATGGACAGCAGTCGGTTGGTTGGGTTGGGCTTTATTTAAACATGGGCTGTGAGAAGAAACAGCCGTTGGCTCCGTTAGTTTCTGGACCAGACCAGCTGCTAGCCTGTAGTGTGACTCCTATTTCCTATCTACCCGAGTTAAAGATGATTCTTGCCTGAGACCCTAGAAATATCTTAGCAACAACCCATAGATTTCATCTCATCTAACCCTCTTGTTCTACACCGGGTTTGCAAGAGTGCCAGAGGTAGAGCTCAGAGCTGTTCAGGGCTCCTCTGCCCCACAGGCTGAGGTCTTTAACCATGTCTCTTTTTACTTCACATGAGCTGCCAAAAGAACCAATAGATCTGTTTTGGAAGAAGGGCAGCCAGGGTGCTTAGAGGCCAAGATGGCCAAACTTCATCTCTCATACTTCGGACATATTGTCAGGAGGGAACAGTCACTGGATAAGGATATCATGTTTGGTAAGGTGGAGGGTCAGAGAAAAAGAGGAAGACCCCCAACAAGATGGATTGGCCAGGTGGCAGCATCAGTAGACCCAAGCATGGCAACAATAGTGAGGTTGGCCCAGGATCGGGCAGTGTTTCGTTCTGCTGTGCATTAAGGTCGCTATGAGTCAGTACTGACTCGATGGCACCTAACAACAGCAACTTTTTACTTCACAGATAAAAGCAAGTGTCTCCAGAAGGCTTTGGGGATAATAAAGGCATTACATGGGAGCATGGTACTAGGGAATTGAGTTGTATTTTTCCACTATACATTCAGTTTGAAAAGTGTATGTTTATCTTTTATTTCCTATTGTCTTGGTTTGGGAATATCTTTCCTTTTCAGCTCCTTAGGTTTTTTCTTCTCTCATCCTAAAACCTCCTGAATTCCCACTTGCTTCCTAGAAGACAGTTGTGAGTTCCTGGTACTGTCCGAGTAGACAAACCATAAACATTTCTTTTAAAAGTTACATATATGGTGTGGTGCTATAGGATAAGCACCGTACTGCTAACCACAGGGTCAGCAGTTCAAACCCACCAGCTGCTTCTAGGAAACGCTATACAGACAGGGTTGCTGTGAAGTGGAATCAACTCAACATCACTGAACAACAGCAAACAGGTCTAGATGTCCACTGTCACCAAGTCGGTTCCAACTCGTAGCGACTCTGGGACTCAGTAGAAGTGCTGCACAACGTTTCCCGTTTCCAGGGCTTTATAGAAGCAGACGGCCACATCTTCCCCCCCTAGAATGACTGGTGGGTCCTGTGCCGAGCAGTTGTGCACCTAACCACTGCCACCGGGGCTCCCTAAGTAATGTGAGAACCCCAAAATTCATTGCCGTCAAGTTGGTCCCGACCCATGGCAACCCGATATAGGGTTTCCAAGGAGCAGCCAGTGAGCTTGAACTGCCAACCTTGCAGTTCAAACGACTTTGCCATCCTGCTCATTAACCCACAGCGCCACATCAGGACTCAGCCTCATCTTTTCCCCTGGAGCAGCTGGTGGTTTTGTACCCCTGAGCCACAGTGCTGCCACCAGGGTTCCTTTAAGTAATTTATACTCATTATAGATCAATGAATAAACTTGTACACACTGTACAATCATATAAGGCAAGGGAGCATCCAACTCATTCTGTAAAATCTCAGATAGTTTGTTGAGCTTTGTAGACCATATGGTCTCTGTCTCTGCTACTCAGCTCTGCTGTTGCAGGACAAAGCCGCCTTAGACACTGCATAAACAAATGGAGTTGGCTGTGTTCCAATAAAACTTTATTTACAAAACAGGCAGTGGGCCAGATTTGATTCATATACTGTAGTTTGCCAACCTCGACCTAAAGTAAAGTAAACATCCTTTATTCCCTCTCTAACCCCACTGCCCAGAGGTGGCCCTTCATGAGAGTCTGGTCTATACTCTCCCTGGAATGCATTTACAAATACGGAGTCTGGCTCCATGTGTTTTGTCATATAAAATATATGAGGCTTCAAAAAGTTTATAGATAAATTTCAGTATCTTTTCGTTCTATTATTCCATGAACTTTATGAAGCGTCTTCATATCTAATCCCGTGTCCTGCCTTTTCCACATTTTCTGTACACAAACAGGGCCACTTTGCATATTTTGTTCTCTGGTTTTCTTTTTCCCACCCTGAAGTGACTCTGTATCAGCGCTTAGAGATTTATGTCATCCTTTGTAATGGCTACATGTCGTCTCATTTCTTTACTTGCCACTAAGAACTCATACCAACTATAAAAGAATTAACATATTTGTTGATAATTTCTTGTAGACAATCAAAGGTGATTTCTTTAATTTTTTCCCACGAATCCAGGTGGCCGTTTCAGTTTGCCTTGTCTGTGTCCTCATGTTTATAGGGAGAGCCATTTCTGCTGATCTGCTCTCAGTTCAGCATCTCGTACACATGAGAAGTTAACTAGCAATTTCGTGTGATGATGACTTTATGGAGCACATTTAGCATGTGTGATACATTTTGGTGAGATCCTGAAGACATGCCAAGTGTGGGCCAGGGCTGACGTGTGTTGGGCCACCCTTAGAGCTCATCATTCCACGACACCTTCTCTGTAAAAATCAGAATGCTCCTTGCTTTCTTGGGTTTTCCTTGGTGAGAAAGGGACAAAAATGACACCTTGTTCTAATGAGGAGTCCTGGGCTGGTGCCAATGGTTATGCATTCAGCTGTGAACCAGAAGGTTGGAGGTTTGGGTCCACCCAGAGGGGCCTCAGAAGGAAAGCTTGAGGGTGGCATCTGTTGGCAGTGGTCTGCAAGTGTAGGATCAGGCACAGAAAAGCAGCAGCAGGAGCAGCAAGACTTCTAGGAATTTTCTTCTTGAGTTCAGCAAAGATGGTGCTAATGAGGAAAGTGTTTGCATACCTGGTGCCTGAATTTAAAAGGAAACAGAAGGAAAAGCTTGCTCTTGATGTAATCCCCAGGCAGCTTGAGTTCAGTTAGTGCCAGCTGAAAGGTACCCTTTCCCTGGGACAAATCAGCATTCATTGGGCAAAGTCTGACCAAACCCAGTGTGAGGCCCCGATAGCCAATGCCATCTATTTGTATAATTTCTCAGGAGAAAGTCACATTAATGCAAAAAATAAGGATTTGTAGCTGGACATATCATCTAGGTTTAACAGATTGTTTGAGGAAGCACCTGTTGTTTGTGTTATGTAAGGTGCTTGGACACAAAAAAAATCTTATCATTTTTCAAATTGCGGGTTGAAGACCCACTAGCTTCAGGCTGTGAGTTCCTCAGATCACAAGTGGCCATACTCCTCAGACCAGCTGAAGCAGAAGGCCATGCTGCTGATCGGGATGGAGATGGAGCCAGCCCCAGTGCTGCTGGTCGGCCTTCCTACTCGCTCACGGTGCCTATCAGCACATCGGAGTGTGGATCCCAGGGTCAAACTAGCTCTGTCTCTGTGAAGGGAACACAGTCACGGGCTCAGAGTGTCTCACCCGCCAGGAAAGGGTTCTTCCCCCAGCTTACGTCAGGAAGTCCTGGGGGAGATGCTCTCCAAGTGCGGTGCTTGCTCAGCCCCGGAATTAGGGGAGACTTTGTGTGGACCCTTGAGAAGCTGTGAATGTGAAGTCAGTCTCTGACTCCAGGCTGCTATATTCTGCACCCTTGATCAGTTACAGGTTGGACTCTTGTCATCCATAAGGTTTTTGTGAGCTGACGTTCCTAGTCTGTCTCAGTCTGGAAGCTCCACTGAAATCTGTTTGGTATCTTAGCAACATGCAAGTCTCCACTGACAGCTGGGGATCGAAAATTCTACCATGGAACCATCACTGCCCTGTACCTTGAAGCAGCCAGCCCAGTTTGTGTGAACTTGAGAAATATTACATGTGGCACTGCAGTTACGTGCTCTTTTAAGTGGCCCTTGTCTTGACTCATTTTTAATGTGGTTTTGTAAGCGGGCTCCTTCTGTCTCAGCCTTGCTTCATTAACATGGTTAAATCCCCTCTAGTTGGCAGAGATCCTCAGAAGTCTTATTGGATTTTAATTTCTTCTAAAGGACAAAAAACCCAAGGCGTAACCAGTCATTCAGTCTTTAATCCCAAGTGCTGATGCTGCTACTGCATGTAGATTTCAGTGATGGGTGCTGTTTATTTCTCTCTTACTTCCGTTGTCAAACTAAAGCTTGCTTTTAAGCTTCTAAACAAGAACACATTGGTGGAGAAACCCGCTTTAAACATTGCTGAATGGTCTTGTGGGTAGCCTGTTTCTGGTACTTTGAACATGGTTTGTGTGTGTGTGTGTTTTCATGCATTCACTGTGAGGAAATGCACTGTTCAATTTCAACTATAAAAAGGCATTCAGGAGAATGACTGCACAGCTTATCAAAACAACTCATAAAGCAAATGCCTGTTTCACTTAATTGCCTGACTCTCACTCACGTCCCAGCCACAGTGTGGTGCTGACACTTACTACACTCGACTGCTGTCCAAAAGGTTGGAGGTTTGAGCCCCCCCCAGAGGCTCCTTGGAAAAAAGCCTTGATGATATACAAGTACTTTAGAAAAGTCAGCCGTGGAAAACTAGTAGCGATCACCGTTCTGCCTGGAGAATACTACCTGAAATGAACCATGAGCAGATAATCAGAAGAAAGACACCGGGTCCACACAGCTCCTCTTGGAGTCTAATCAATTCAAGATGCAACCATTTACAAACGTCACAGGCTCATGGTGACATTATCAAGTCTCTCTTCCTCTTGGAAATGTGAAACACGATCGTGTCTCTGTAGCTCACTAGAATCTCCCAGGACACTACTCCTCATCATCTCTCTAACAAAGAATGTATTTATTTATTGGTAATGGTGAACATTCATTACCTTTCACGGGAAAATTGCTTGCTTATTACTAGCTTTGGACTAGACAGGCTCTTTGCCTATACCCACTGCCCTGCAGTAAGTCAGACTCATAACAATCATCTATGACAGGACTGAACTGCACCCTGGGCTGAAAGGTTCCAAGGCTGTAAATCTTGATGAGAGCAGACAGCTCCATCTTCCTCCCACAGTGGTTTTGAACCACCAACCTTTCGGTTAGCAGCCCAACTTACAACCCACTATGTCACCAGGGCACCTTAGCCATTCTTTGGCTCCTATGGAAATGAGGGAGTGCCCTTGGCTCTCACCAGCCGCCAGAATTGGCGGGGACTTTGAATTCACATTGATGCTGAACATACCAGCCCGGAAGACTGAGTTGGACTACTCTTGTCATTCACTAGAAGTCAGGAAGGGGGAACTGAGCCAGGCCAACCTGATGAATGTGCCATGACTTGGTATAAACCAGCCGGGAGAGATTGAGTGTGAAATCATTACAGCCGGATGGTGCCTGCCAGTGGTTTCTTTGTGGTCATTGTTTTTGCTTGATTTAAGAGGTGGTGGTATACTGGCTGTGACTGGAATAAAGCTAATGTCTTCCTGCTTTGAGCCATTCTGCTGGAGGCTAGAGACATTTCACACACATTTTCCTCCTAAGATAGCTGCATTTTTACAATAAAGCACCAATATTTCTCTCCCTTCTCTATCCCCTCTTAATCTTTCCCTCTGAGTTTTCACACTTGCTAAATGTGATAGGAAAAGAAATTTCAGCTGATGATGGCTCATGGAAAATTATATAGAAAAGTACCTTTCAGTAAAGAGACATCTGATGAACACCTCAAAGCTTTACATTTTCTGGGCTGTGTTTTGTTTGCTGGGGAAAGGGAGGTGGGGTAGAATAGTGCAGATGGGTCCATTTTTGACTATAGTGTGAATGAAGGCGGGTAACAGTCTTATGTCTTGGTATAAACAATAATACACAAAAGCCCACTGCCTCCAAGTCAGCTCCATGATCCTGAATAGGGCTTCTGAGGTTTTAAATCTTTACGGGAGCCGAAGCCTCATCTTCATTCCAAGGAACTTGAACTACTGACCTTGCGGGTTAGCAGTCCAGTGATCCTCGTACAGCACAACCCAAGGCTATAAACAGTAATAATAGTGAGATTCTGCTTATTTAATCCCAATTGCTGGTTCCGTCTTCTGTGCCATTTGCACTGGCCCTTTGATACATTGTGAGCCACTGTCTCCTCTTCCTGATTCAGCAAATACTTATTGGGTTCCTTGGATTTGCCACATCTTGGGGATACAGAGATGGATGGACTTCTTGTCTAAAGGCTTTTGGTCTCTATGGGGTCAGACCTCTGGTCCCCAGAGGATGGAGCAAGACAGAAGTAACACACACACAAAAAAGTTCCAGCTCATGATGGCCCTATGTGCGCCACAGAACTGTGCTCCTCAGTTTTCAATGACTGATTTCACTGGAAGTAGATCACTAGCCTTGCTTTTTTCCGAGGCTCGTTTAGGTGACTGGGCCTGTCAGCCTTCTGGTTAGCAAGTGAGCACATTAGCAGCTCTTAGCACCTAGGACTTCAGACTCAGGTATGTTAGGTATTCCACACGCATGCCCTGTGTCCGATTGTAACACTCTTTTGTTCTCCAGATGGCCAATTCTGGCCCTCCTTTTGCACAAGGAAACCAACAGAGCATTTTGTTCAGCTTCCTGCCTTGAATAGATTCATTACTTTTGGAATAAGTACATTCCCCCTGGAAAGGTTCACCTGAGTCATCTTGGTTATCCCCACCCTCGCTGGCCTATAGCAAGGAAGTAGCAGGTTTTCTTGTCTCATGGAGAGATGACTTTGGTCAGCTTTTCAGCTCCAGGAAGACACTGAGAAGCAGCTGTCCACTTGAGGTTGGCTGTTGGTAAGAAAGGGATGTCTCTGTGTTCAAGTGGATAAGTGAAGGAGGGAGGACGCTTGGTCCAGTAGGAAAGGGCAGCTTTTGTATGTTCACAATGCATGAAGCAGCAGGAAAGGGAAAACTGGAGAAGAGACAAAGTTGGTTTTTCTGTTGAGATTCTTCCTTGCAGGTGATCCATTTGTTGTAAGCTAACAGAATTAGAATTACTCTTTGCCAAGAAATGCAATGAGAGCAAGAGCACAGGAAATTCTAGAAAGAGGTGTGGAGCATACAGAAAGAAAAAAAAAGGAAAATACAGATAAAGCTGACAATAGAATAAAATCCCAAGGCAGATTCTTTTTTTTTTTTTTTTTGAGTTCTTTAAGTTTTATTTTTCAAAATCAGTCTTCCATCTGCTTATGCATTTTTGTGATCAACATTCTCATTATTAGAAGAGTAAGGAAGGAGATGACTCTGTTTACTTCCCCTGGAAAACAACCTTCACCGTAAGTTCTACTTCTTCAAATTTGAATTATAACCCTAGAAACAAGTCTTTGGTTACTTTTCAGTCTCAATTATTGTCTAACAGCTACTGACCACACATTTCTAATAAAGCTACTACGTTTCTGTCCTTTATAGATTTCTCCATTCACTATAACAGCTCTCAGGGAATTTGGGAGTGTTTGTTCCTCCTCCATATTTATGCTCCCCAGGATTCTTTTAAAACCTAAATCAAATTACTTCTCTTCTCTGCT
>NW_006408521.1:43867305-43894460 GCF_000296735.1 Chrysochloris asiatica | reverse complement strand
GTCTTACCCGTCATCGAACCAAGGCAGATTCTTAATGTCATCCCACAACTCTTCTGGTCTTCGGTCTATAGTGTTTAATGTATGAAATCTTTTCTTTCAGATGATCTCTAAATTCAGGTGGGATATATTCAAAGTCATATTTTGTCTCTCATGGACTTGTTTTCATTTTTTTCAGCTTCAGTTTGAATTTGCATATGAGCAATTGATGGTCTTTTCCACAGTCTGCCCTTGGCCTTGTTTTGACTGATGGTATGGAGCTTTTCCATCTTCTCTTTCTGCAGATGTAGTTAATTTGATTTCTATGTAGTCTATCTGGTGAGGTTCATGTGAGTTGCTGTGATTCTGAAAGCTATGCCACCGGTATTTTAAATACCAGCAGGATCACCCATAGTGTACAGGTTTCAGATGAGCTTCCAGACAAAGACAGACTAGGAAGAAGGAGTGACAGACTACTTCTGAATATTTAGTCACTGAATACCTTATGAATGGCAGAGAAACACTGTCAGATATAGTGCTGTAAAATGAGTCCCTCCAGTTGGAAGGCACTCAAAATGTGACTGGGGGAGAGTTGACTCCTCAAAGTAGAGCTGACCGTGAAAACTTGAGTGGATTAAAGCCCATGGGAGAAAAGCCCGTGGGCCCTTCATTTGCTGATGGGGCACAACTCAAAATAAAGAGAAACAGCTATAAATATCCATTGAAATTTGGAACATATGGAATGTACAAAGTATGAATCTGGGAAAACTGCAAGTTGTCAAAAATGAAATGGAATGCATCAACATTGATATCTTAGGCATTAGTGAGCTGAAATGAACTGGTATTGGCCATTTTGAATCTGACAATCACATGGTTTACTATGCTGGGAATGACAAATTGAAGAGGAATGGTGTTGCATTCATCATCAAAAAAGAACATATCCAGTTCAGTCATGAGATACAATGCTGTCTGTGATAGGATAATGTCCATGCGCTTACAGGGAAGCCCAGTTAATACCACTATTATTCAAATTTACACACCAATCACTAAAGCCAGTGAGGATAAAACAGAAGAATTCTACTAACTTCTTCAATCTGAAATCGATCAAACATGCAATCAAGATGTATTTGATCATTACTGATGATTGGAATGCAAAGGTTGGGAGCAAAGAGGATCGGTAGTTGGAAAATATGGCTTTGGTGATAGAAATGATGCTGGAGATGACATGATAGAATTCTGCAAAATCAATGATTTGTTCATTTCAAAGTTTAGTGCAAGTCCTAAAATGCATGGAAATCTACATTCATAAAGTTCAAGGCACTGTATGAGTAGAATACAAAAGTGTGCAAGAGCCAGAAGAAGGAAGGGTCATGTCCTGCTGAGACTGACTAAACAAAGGCTCCCTTGAGAAAGTAGCATTGGAATCAAACGTGAAACCAAGCATTTTCTTACATGCTATTTAAGTGCCACTAAGTCATTAGGGCTTCCAAGAGGCGGCTGGTGAATTTGAACCCCAGCCTTGCAAATAGTGGTCCAGTGTTGATCCTACAGTGCCCCAGCAGGATAGATACCCAACCCTAATATATGGCCAAAACCTTTACTGGACTGG
The DNA here is from genome assembly GCF_000296735.1 of Chrysochloris asiatica. NCBI lineage: Eukaryota > Metazoa > Chordata > Mammalia > Afrosoricida > Chrysochloridae > Chrysochloris > Chrysochloris asiatica. The sequence continues at coordinate 43,892,875 of NW_006408521.1, read as the reverse complement.
GGAATTACAAAAAAGAATCCAACAATGCCCTTGCCCCAGAGAGTTACAGTCTTGTGGGGGACACCTGGAAGTCACCAGCATTTATGATTTATTATATTCTGTAAGTGCTGCGTGGTGGTGGTGGTGGTGGTGGTGGTGGTATACCGTTGAGTCGGTTCCAACTCATAACGACCTTGCATCACGTTTCTGAAGCTATAAATCCTTACGGGAACAGAAAGCCTCATCTGTCTCCCAACGAGTGGCTAGTGCATTCAAGCTGCTGACCTTGCAGTTAGCAGCTAAACTCTTAACTCACTGCGCTACCACTGCTATATATTTTTATATACATGTACAAATAAAATGTGTATCATGAACTAAATGCCAATCAAAGGAAATGTCTAAGTCGGGGGGGAGCTGGAGGTTCTCAACATGGGCTGCATCTGAGGTTCACTTGGGGAGATCCAAGCCCTCCCAGACTCCTGCCAGCTTCCTAGAGGGGCCCAGCCACCCGTCTTGTTTAAAATGACTCTACTGATTCTTCCGCAAAGAGAGTAAGAGGTGGTAGTAGCTCAGCACTGCAATGTATCTGAAGCTTGGGGCAAAGCCTAGTTGTCCAGAGCATGGGTGGGCTGCACTGAAAAAGGGAGAAGATAAAACTGACAGGTTGAGGCCAGATGGTGGAGGTGGTTGAATGCCCAGGTTAGAAAGTTCAGCTTTTTCAGTAAGCCATGAGAAGGTGTTGAAGGCCTCTTATCAGGAGAGCAGTGTGACCCGTGTGTTATTTAATGACACTTGGCCTGGTATTCAGATTGGATACTCTTGAGAGGTGGAGAGGAGGCTAATGCTTGTAGTCCAGGTACGCTGTCCTGAGGCCAGAACCTGAATGGCATCCACAAGAGAAGAGAAGATGGGAATGGAAGACCTGGTAGAGGTTGGGATGAGGGGATGGACAGGTTCCTGAAAATGGCTCCAGCAAATATAGCCTGAGCCCTCTCTGCTTGCATACCTGAGGCCACAAAGAAGAGTGGCCAGTTCATCCTTGCTCATATTCTCCTCACAGTGTCCTCTTGAGGCTGCTTCCATACCAGGACGTCATGAACCTTGTTGTTGTTAAATGCAGTGGAGTCACTTTTGACTCACAGCAACACTGCATAGGGTTTCTGAGGAGCTACTGGTGGGTTTGAACTGCTGACCTTGTGGTTCACAGTCCAGTGCTGATCCTACAGTGCCACACCAGGAGTCCCCTTGTGGATATAGGGATCTATATATTTTAATAATGTATTTTATGATTTTAATGTTGTTGAAAATATACCCAGAAAAACATACATCACTTCAACAATGTCCACATGTACAACTTGGTGACCTTGGTCACATTTTTCTTTAAGCTGTGCCATCATTTGCATCCTCCTTTTCCAAGTTGTCGTTCCCCTGCTAACATGAACTCACTGGTCCTAAGCTTCCTAGCTAAGTTTTCAAGTTGCAGGTTTTCATTTATATCTAAGACATCTTAAGGGCCACCTATTTCAACCATCTTGTCCTACCAAAAAGGTCCCTAAGAGAGTATGTCCAGCCCGGGGCCTCCTTGTTAGACCCCAGGTACCATGACTCAATCCTCGGTGTTTCTCAGGAACCCTGCAGGCCCTGTCTCTACCATTAGACCGACCATCTTCTAAAATAAGGAGATCCACTCAAGTAGGAAAGAGTGTAAAACACCAGAGCATGGCAAAGCCTCTTATTTAAATGCCCTTCGTATCTGGTGAGGGTGAGTCCAGGGTGCTGACCATTGAGATAAAGACCAGCTCATAGCAAAAACCCCAGTGTGGCTGCTGTAGGCTATCAATTTGTGTGTTTTCAGAGGGGCTTGCTGGCTTTGACTGGTTTCAGTGGACTTCACAGAGTGTCTGGCCACTCTGATGTCAGAACTCAGGGGACTGTCCGCTGCCTGGAGCAATGCCGTGTGTGAGCCCCTTAAGTCGGGGTTGCACAGTTTAGCATTTTCAAGATCCCAGGGCCACATGGCTGCACAAAGGGGAACCCAGACTTCACAAAGTCACCTGTCAAAAAAGTATGTGGCTCCCAGTGTCCAGGCCTGGGCATTGTCCTGTTCCCGCTGACAGATCTTCACTGTCACCTGACAAGGCTGGTGAGAGGTGATGGAGGTGGCGCCCACCTTCACAGCATTCCCTGCTTATGCTGGCTCCAGGCCCCAAACCTGCCCTTCCAGAAGAATCCAGGGACTCGGGGCGGGGCAAGTACCCACCCAGGGTGTATCCATCTCTTTGCAGGATGCAGAAATGCATTGCTATCCAAAGCCCAAACCGTTCTTTAAATGTCCTCTATTTGGGGCTTTGCTAAGGCTACCAAATTGGCCAGTCAGTTCTGACCTATAGTGACCCTATAGGACAAGGTAGAACTCTGCCTCATAGGATTCCCAAGGCTGTAATCTGGTGTGGCATTGTAGGATAAGCACTGGGCTGCTAAACACAGCGTGGGCAGTTCAAATCCACAGCCTCTCCTCAAAAACCCTACACAGGGTCACTATGACTTGGACCTGACTCAGCGGCCCTTAACAACAACAGAAATCTTTACAAAAGCAGACAGCCACATCTTTCTTCATGGAGCAGCTGGATTTGAACCACTGATCTTTCAGTTAGTAGCTGAGCAGTGACCCGCTGTACCACCAGGGCTCCTTGCCAAGGTTAGGGGTCTGGGTTCTTTCATACATCTCCCCATCCCCTCTGAATTTGCTTTTCCCTCTGGTTTTTCTTCCTCCTGACAATTACAACTGAGACCCAGTGAAGACTAGAATCAGCGTCCCTCTGTCTTATCAAACTGCTGAGTCTCTGCTCCAGAGATTCCGGGCTGGAAGGTGGAGTTGTTTGTGAAAGGGGGTGAGGTCCAGTCACAATGGGATGGGAAATCAGACAAGGATGTTTTCAAAAGCAAGCTGTGTTTCCCTGACCACTCCAACATTGGTTCCCACCCTGAAGGCTCCTCTAACCCTGGGGGAAAAAAAATATTTGTAGTCTGATAGTGTTCTTCATGTAAGCAGCCCAGAGCTGAACCATCTGTAAACCAGTTCTGATAACTCAGAGGTGGGGTTTTATTAGGAATAGTTTGTAACAGATCCCCAGGCCTCCAAAATCAAAACACCTACTGTGTCCAGGCATGATGTTGTACCCGTTATAGGACAGAAATATTTAGAAGGAAAAGAACTGGGTGGGATGTGGGAATGTATGTAATTCCTGGGAAGGACAGAAATCACAGAACTGGAATGTACTTTAGACAGCGTGGTGAAGAACGGCAGTTGACAAACTGGAATCTCACTGGACTGGGACAGTTCATTTGCTGCATGCTAATAGAACCCGTTGAAATGTTTTTAACTTAAAAGAAATACTGCTTTTCCTTGTTCCTGACAATTTACAAAACTATTACTCAGATATTAAGTCAAGGGGAGAAACGGTGACTGGCTGCTTCCATAAAATTGTAGTGTTGGATGCCTTATGGAGCAGCTGTGCTCTGTTCTTCAGGTTCTCTACGAGTCAAATCAACTCGATGGCAGCGGGTTAACAGGGTAGCCCAATTACCTGGTACCACTGGTCCTTCCCTTTCCTGCTCTAATTAGGCTGTTCGACCACCAGGAGACGTTTCTTGATCATGGATTTATCTCCCCTTGAAGCAGTTGGCATGTGTGAGACCCTTTGGATTGCTGGAATTGTGGAATCTTGACTCCAGCATGCTCTTGTGTGGAAGTGAGACCAGAAATGAGATCATGAGTAATAAGAAACCTTACTTAGGTTTTTGTCTTTGCACAAGAGACAAAAATTATCCAGTTGGGGTTAGGTTTCAAGAGCGTTGACCTTGAAGGCAAATATTTATCTTCTGGTGTTAAGAAAGGGAAGGATGTAAAACCTTGTGTAGGGTAGTGTCTGTATGGAAAAGAGGGCTGTTTAAGTCAGAAGCGGAATGAACTTCTCATTGTCAGCTCCCCTGGTGCTGTGCTAGTATTTTGCTACCACATACAGAGCAAGCACCAAAGGAGCTCTGGTAGCATAGTGGTTACGAATCGGGCTGTGAACCGCAAGGTCAGCAGTTCGAAACTACCAGCTGCTCCGCGGGAGAAAGATGAGGCGTTCTGCTCCTGTAAAGATTTACAGCCTCGGAAACCCTGTTCAGGGTCGCTATGAGTCGGAACCAACTCCACAGCACCTAACAACAACAGAGCACCAACAGCAGACTTGATATCCAACTCTGTTCACAGTGACATTCCACTGGGTACCAGAGAGGCTCCCCTCCAACTTCCTGATGAGGTCCCTTCAGAATTCCTTTCAGTGTTCGTGTTTAGAAAAAAAAAACAAACAAACAGCCCAGTGTCCTATTCCTGATAGTGAATTAACAAGTGACTCCACTTTTCTTCTATCTACACAGCAAACTGGCAAGCTAGGCAAACAAAACCCATACCTTTTAACCTCTTAATATTACGGAGGAGTTCTGGTGTGACGCTGTAGGATAAACACTGAACCACTAACCACAAGGTTGGTTGTTCAAACCCACCAGTTGCTCCTCAGAAACCTGATATAGGGTTGGCTGTGAGTCAGAACTGACTTTACGGCACTTCACATCAACAATATAATGAAACAGACACCTTTTAGTAGACTGATCTTTTCAGACAGTGGGTAGGATGGAGAGAAATAAACAGCTGGGTTATAGAATGTTGAACCATTCTGAAGGGTCCGTACAGGCTTCAAGCACACAGCTCTCTAGAGCTTCCTGTTTAATGATTCCTCATGTTGTACAGACAGAAATGTGGACCAGCCTTAGAACATGTCTAACATGGACCATGTGACACCTCCTAAGGAGACCCCCTCCATGTACTGGGACTCTTTTCCAGTGAACAATTTAAACTTACCACATTCTATAAGTTTCTAAGGAGGACTGGTGGTTAAGTGAGCGGACACTAACTGAAAGACTGGCAGTTCCAAACCCACCAGCCACTCCGTTGGAGAAAGATGTGCCAGTCTGTCTCCATAAAGATTGTTGTTAAATGCTATTGAGTCGGTTCCAACTCATAGTGAGTGACCCTGTATAGGGTTTCCGAGGAGCTGCTGGTGAGTTTGGACATCGGATCCTAAGGTTCAAACAACCTTGCAGTCTAGTGCATTATCCTACAGCACCACACTAGGACTCCCCATAAAGATTGTTGTTGTTGTTAGGTGCCATCGAGTCAGTTCCAATTCATAGCGACCCTGTGTATGGGTTCCAAGAAGCACCTGGTAGGTTTGAATTACCAACCTTGTGGTTTGAAGTCTAGTGCGGATCCTGTTGTTGTGAAGTGCCGTCAAGTCGGTTCCAACCCATAGCGACCCTGTGTAGGGTTTCTGAGGAGCAGCTGGTGAGCTTGAACCACCAACCTTGCAGTTCAAACAGCTTTGCAGTCTGGCGCATTAACCCACAGCGCCACACAGCCATGGACACCCTGTGGAGCATTGCTTATTTACCCTATCAGGTCACTGTGAGTGAGAATCAACCTTACAGAAATAGGTAAATGAGATTCTACTTTGTAAGGGATAGCTTTAGGAGTCCTGGTGTGGCGCTGTGGGTTAATGCGTTAGACTGCAAAGCCATTTGAACTGCAAGGTCGGCGGTTCAAGCTCACCAACTACTCCTTGGAAACCCTATACAGGGTCGCTGTGGGTTGGAACCGACTCGATGGCACTTGACAACAATAACAGCAGCTTTATTAACACCCACTGGATCTTACTTGGGTGGCTAACTTTCACATTTCCTCATAACTTATGGATAAAGGGAAATAAGTCACAGGATTTATTTTTACTTTAGAAGCTAGAAGTAGTGTTTATGCTATTTTATGTGAGAATTGAGGATATAACATGATAATGAAGAAACTTGAGTAACAATACATTTTTTTTTTTAAATCCAGTTTCTTTTAAAATGAAAGTAACAGTTTATGTTGATATTTTGAATTTAACCCAGTTTCTATTTTAAACCTACTACAAGTCTAAAGCAGAGAATACCAGAAAGATGTTTACCTGTGCTTTATTGACTATGCAAAGGCTTTCGATTGTGTGGATCATGACAAGCTATGGACAACATTGCGAAGTATGAGTATTCCGGAACATTGAACTGTGCTCATGAGGAATCTGTACCTGGACCAAGAAGCAGCTGTTCGAACAGAACATGGGAACACTGAATGGTTTAAAATTAAGAAAGGTGTGCGGCAGGTATTCTTTCACCATACTTATTCAACCTGTATGCTGAGCAAATAATCTGAGAAGCTGGGTTAAATGAAGAAAAATGTGGCATCGGAATTGGAAGAAGACTCATTAACAACCTGCGATATGCAGATGATACAACCTTTCTTGCTGAAAGTAAAGAGGACTTAAAACATTTACTGAGGAAGATTAAAGAGCCCAGCCTTTGGTTTGGATTGCATCTCAAGGTAAAGAAAACAAAATCCTCACCACTGAACCAAAAAACAACATTCTTATCAACAGAGAAAAGATTGAAGTTATCAAGGACTTCATTCTTCTTGGATCAACTATCAACACTCATGGAAGCAGCAGTCAAGAAATCAAACTATGTATTGCATTAGGCAAATCTGCTACACAAGACTTTTTAAAGTGTTGAAGAGCAAAAATGTCAGCTTAAAGACTAAGGTGCGCCTGACCCAAGCCATGGTATTTTCAATAACCTCATATGCATGCAAAAGCTGGACAGTGAATAAGGAAGACCGTAGAAGAATTGATGCCCTTGAGTTATGGTGTTGGAGGAGAATATTGAAAGTGCCGTGGGCTGCCAAAAGAACCAACAGATGTGTGTTGGAAGAAGTGCAGCCAGAGTGCTCCTTAGAGGCCAGGATGGCCAAACTTCGTCTCTCATACTTCAGACACATTGTCAGGGGTGACCAGTCGCTGGAAAAGGATATCATGTTTGATAAGGTGCAGAGTCAGAGAAAAAGAGGAAGACCCCCAGCAAGATGGCTTGGCAAAGTGGCAGCATCAATGGGCTCAAGCATGACAACAATTGTGAGGTTAGCCCAGGACCGGGCAGTGTTTCATTCTGTTGTACATAGGGTTGCTATGAGTCGGTACCTACTTGATTGCACCTAACAATAACAACAATGAGACTATTTAACATAATTTCTTCTTTCTTTAGTAGCTTTGATGTTATTTATTGTCATACCAAACAACATTTTGTCTCTCATGCTTAGAAGTAGTTTTTAAAGAATCTTTTTCTATTTTGTGTCTTGCTCAAGCACTCTAGAGTTGGCTATCAAAAATTTCTCCTTACCAACATTTTAGAGGACAAACTATCTTTCCTAAGGAATTTTAGTAGAGATACAGGTGGTACTGTGGGTTAATGTGCTAGACTGCAAAGTCAGTTTGAACTGCAAGGTCAGTAGTTCAAGCTCACCAGCCACTCCTTGGAAACCCTACACAGGGCAACTCTGGGTTGGAACCGACTCATTGGCACTTAGGAACAACAACAGCATACAGGCAAAAGACACCTAGTATTTCACATGGAATTCCATACAGTTACAAAACTAAACCTGTTGTCACTTGATTCTGACTCTTAGTAACACAATCGGATCGAATAGGAATTCTCCATTAGGTTTCCAAGACAATAATACAGAAGCAAGCTGTCACATCTTTCTCTCCCTGAGAGGCTGATTGGTTCTGATCTTGGACTTTTGGGTAGCAGCCGAGCTCTTAGCCACTGTGTCACCAATGAGAAGACAACATTAACTTGAAGAGGAATCACAGTTGACACTATAGGATAAGCATTATGATGTGGTGGTGGTGTGCTGTGGATTGGGCGCCAACTCACAGAGACCCTTCATAGGGTTTCCCAGGCTGTGAATCTTTATGGAAGCAGAAAGCCTCATCTTTCTATGGAACGACTGGTGGATTTGAACTGCTGACCCCGTTGCTAGCAGCCTAGCTCTTAATCCACTATACTACAAAGGATAGGCATTGTTATTATTGCTAAGTGCCGTCTAGACAATTCTAAGTCCCATTATTTTTAACTGTCCTAACCTGGTGTGGTGCTGTGGGTTAATGCACCAGACTGCAAAGCCATTTGAACTGCAAGTTTGGCGGTTCAAGCTCACCAGTTGCTCCTCGGAAATCCTATGCAGGGTCACTATGGGTCAGAATTGACTCAACAGCATATAACAACAACAACAAACTACCGTAGTGGAGTCCTGGTGTGGCGTTGTGGGCTAATGAGTCAATGACTATAAAGTTGTTTGAACTGCAAGGTTGGTGGTTCAAGCTCACCAGCTGCTCCTTGGAAACCCTGTACACGGTCACTATGGGTTGGAATCGACTCGACGGTACTTTAACAACAGCCATAGGAATTTCCATTCCTTATGGTAGTCTTGATGTAGTAGGATGTGGGGCGAGGAGAATGGACTTAACCTAAAGGTGGAGATTTTGAACACTGGCTCTGAAATCTGGGGTCCCCTCCTGTCCTTGAATTCCACAAGAATAGCAGGGTACCTAAGGAAGGGCTGGGTGGACTAAATGTGAAGGTACTTCAACTACAGGACGAACACAAAGGATAGTAGTAACAATAAAAACACACGATAAGGGAAGAAATGTTTAAGCTCAGGCATACGAGGAAAGACTAAAGTTTTCAGCAGCAGTTGAAGTCCTCAAACCTCCAACTACAATCCTGACTAGAGGAACCCATTCTGAGCACTAAGAGATTAGTTCATTATCAGTTCTTGGTCCACACATTCCTTGGCTTCTTGGCAAAGACCCAAAGTGACCCAGGCCATGCCTGCCTTTGTCTGCTGACACCAAGTCAATTTTAGGGATTAAATCTGGGGGTTATTTGCATTCCATCAATGACCCTACATCAGTACAAAGAGTACTGCCAACAGAAGGACCAGGAAGAAAGGAATATTGAAAATCGCTCCACCATACTCTGGAGGTCCTGGGTACCTACTGGGATTGAAACTCCAGAGCTTTTACTTAGAGACCCTTTTCTAAAAGATCATTCACTTCACAGATGTTAGAAAAACGCTTTTTTGTGAATCCATTTGGCAAAATACTGTTTATTTGATTTTTATTTGATGCTTTCAAATTCCTCAGATTAAAACTGGAGCAAAGGCAAAACCACTTCCGAAATGGTTTAGCAGTAGCTGCTGAACTGAACATGTCCATACCCCATATATCCTTGCTGTATACCTTCCACTCCTAGGTATACACATAAATGCAATAAAAATATGTGTGGCACTGTGGATCAGTACTGGACTGCAAGGTTGGTTCGAACCACAAGGTTGACAGTTCAAATTTACCAGCTGCTCCTTGAAAACCCTATACAGGATCGCTATGGGCCAGATCCGACTTGATAGCACTTCACAACAACAATTGAAGCCAAACACAGCCCTGTGACCTTGCTAAAGACTTCCATTCCTACGTATGCACATATATGCAGCAAAAATGTATGCATCATTTCACCAAAAGACATGTGCAAGAATTTTCATAGCAACTTTATTTCAAAAACCATCCAAACGTAAAGGCTACCCAAGTATCATCAGGAGTAGAATGGATACATAAAATGTAGAATGTTTATACAAAGGCATGTTGTACAATCCTGAACTTAATGGGGTATAGCTATTCACTGTATCATGGATAATTCTCACAAAATGTTGAATGGAAAATGCCAGACGTAGTTGTTTCAACAAAACAGGCAAAACTAGCATCTCAGCTGGAAGGCAGGTTGATTAGAGGGTGTAGTGCCTGGGAATGAGCATTGTGAGGTGCGGGGTCTGGGATGTTTCTATGTGCGCATAATTGCTTCTTTCCTGGTTTGGATACTGGCTGTGTACCATTCATTAGAAATTCATTGAGCTGTACACTAAGATTGCTGGATCTTTCTGGGCATACGCTATACTTCAATAATGACGTTCATGTTGTTATTGTTGGGTGCCGTTGAGTTGGTTGTGGCTCATAGCAGCCCTGTGAACAATATAACGAACACTGCCTGGTCTGCACCATCCTCACAATTGTCACAATTGAGCCCGTTGTTGCTGCCACTCTGTCACTCCATCTCTTTGGGGGGGTCTTCCTTTTTTTCACTGATCCTACACTTTACCAAGGAGCTCTGGTAGCGTAGTGGTTGTGAATCAGGCTGCTAATCTCACAATCAGCAGTTCAAAACTACCAGCTGTTCCGTGGGAAAAAGATGAGACTTTCTGCTCCCGTAAAGATTTACAGCCTCAGAAACCCTGTACAGGGTCGTTATGAGTCGGAACTGACTCCATGGCACAAAGCCAGCCACCACACTTTACCAAACATGGTGTTCTTGTCCAAGGACTGATCCTTCCTGACAATATGAGAAACGAAGTCTTGTCATCCTGGCTTCTAAAGAGCATTCTGGCCGCACTTCTTCCAACATAGATTTATTTGCCTAAAATTTCCCCCTCTGAAGAAGGGAAAAAAACAAACAGTATATTTAAGATTTCTTACTTGCCTTGTAATACTAGTCCGTTGAAAGATGGTATTAAGAAATCATAGGCTACTTGCTGTGTCTGGGCTGAGCTCAGAAGAGGCCACCCCTGGTTAACTGAACTGCCAAGTGTCAGGAAAACTCTGGGACCCAGTGGTTGTGAGCACAGGCTTTGGAGTTGGACAGATCTGGGCTCAGATCACAGCTCTAACCTTTGCTGTCTAAGTGATTTCTTCATCTCCCTACGCTTTGAACTTCATCTGTTAAATGGACATAATACAGACCTCAAAATGTTGCTGAGGGGTGAGATGGGATAAGGTTTGTGAGGTGCTTATGTAGTAAGTGCCAAGGAACCTGCTAGCAGTTGTGTGGTAGGCTGGGGAAACATTTTTTCAGCTATGATTTTTTTTGGGGGGGGGGCACCATATATGTTTAAATAATGGTTAGTAATTAATTTAGCGGTGTTCTGATTAGGGATTCAGTTTATGTATTCATTCCCAGACATTTCTGTGGAATTCATTTTGCAGAAAAAGAGACATCCTGGGGTAAGGAGTTTCTAGTTGTGGCCCTTGTTTTTCAGGGAATTTACAACCTAGGGCAAAAACCCATCTGTATTGATTGGCACCAGGTACTTTGTTAGCAACTTACCTTTGGTGGTCCAATTTTACTAACAATCCTAAAGGGTAGGTTTTCTTATGCCAGTGTTTACAGATGAAGAAATGATTCAAGAAAAAATGCCCAGATACATCCCATCTGCAAGGTCTGAATTTAGACCGTGTGCTCTCTGGTTTCAATAGTCTATCGTTTTCCACTCCATGGTGCAAACTGAGGTGGGCAAGACAGTCCAGCCACAGAAATAGAGAGCACGCACACTCAGACACCTGTGGTTACAGAGCAAAGAGCTCTGGGAGCACAGACAAGGTTAAATGTGGAAATCCATCTTGAAGGCTTTCAGATTTAAATTTTGCCATTATTTGTTTTTACCTTAAAATTTGGCAAAATACTCAAAATACCGAACATGAGTATGTCCCTAAGTCATATTTGTAGCTAAGTCTTATCAGGTGCATACAGTTCTTGAATTAGCCTCACTTTGTTGGTGGTGATGGTGGGATGTGGAGTTGGTTCTGACCCATAGTGGCCCTGTACAGGGTTTCTGAGGCTATAAATCTTTATGGGAGCAGAAAGCCTCATCTTTCTTCCACGGAACGGCTGGTAGTTTCAAACTGCTGACTGTGAGATTAGCAGCTCGATTCGTCATCTATGCTACCAGTGCTCCTTTTAGCCTCGCTTTAAGGTCTTGAGGCCTTTTCATTGTTTTAAAAGCTCTATATGCATTATGGGAAGGTGATTGTGGTGAAGAATTTGTGCAGTGGGGGTCATTTCAGTCATTTTAAGTTGAAGGCACATTTATGTAACATTAAAGAACAAAATCCCACTGTCCATAAATCCCACATTTGTAACCTGGGGACTGGCTGCCCATGTTCATGAAATGCTCCCAGTCCTTTGAGCCCTTATTTTGTATTAGGAATTATTTGTCTAGTTGATTAGTATTCTCTCTCTGAGGCAAAAGAAGCACTATTGTGCCCTGGTGTTTGTACCAGAGACTCAAATATGCATACAAAGATCTGAGAGCATTTCTAGTTCTGACACTCGGCTATACCTGGTCCTTGGTACAGCATGTCCTCTAGCCTTGGAGCCTTTGTTTGCTCACCATAACTCAAGAAGGTCAGAGAAGAATGAAATCTTGTGTGTGAAAGCAGCCAAAACACTACCACAAACTAAGTCATTCTCAGTAGCTACGCAAATATTAGTGGAGCCGGCCAGGTTTTCTTGTCAATTCCTCATACGGTCTTGGGCAAAGTGCTCAATTAACGTCCCTCCAGTTGAGGGTCTTCTCATGTGCATTAGAAACACAGCGTGGTTAGTATCCTCAGGGACAGGATAATGTGGGGATCTTCACAGAGCAGCTGGCGATGAACTATTGCATGTGTATATCTGTCTGTCCCAGTTGTTGTTAAGTGCCGTAGAGTTGGTTCCAACCCTGTATAGGGTTTCCTAGGAGTGGCTGGTGAGCTTGGACCACAGACCTTGCTGTTCAAACCGACTTTGCAGTCCAGCACATTAACCCACACCACCACACTGGGTGAAAATACGTTGCTATGGGAAAAGAATCCCTATTTTCCATAGCTTCCCAAAGTAATCTTGACTCCATAAAAGGAAAGCATGCACAGGAATCCCTGGATTATTGCTGGAGAGTTGCATTCCTAAATCTGCCCTTAAGTTGAATTTGTGCTGTTGTTGGAACAGTTAGGTACAGTTCTTATCTAATGTCAGTCGGATGTTTGTCTTAGTATATAGTGTACCTTTCTATGCATAAAAACATTTTAAAGAGACACTTCCAGATGCATGAAAACATTTTTAACACAGTACTGCTAATACTAATAATGTTTTGATGCACATCACAAAGCACCTCCCGTTTATTACCAACCATTCATAGTGTGAACCTTGAATTTTAATACAATAGGCCCTGGTTTGTAACTATGTTTGCATGTATGTTGCTTGGGCATTCATTACTCAGAGACCACCTGTATGCATGCCCCACTTTGCCATTGTGGACAGTGGGTAGGAACGTTTTTCTCATCTTCCTGGTCAAGTCTTGCCTTACCCCCACCGCCATTCTCACTGCTGTTTTCCTTCCCCCCCCCCACCTTTTTTTTTCATATCCCTTTATTGAGGTATAGTTTGCGTAGCATAAAATTCACCCGTTGTCCATGGTCAGTTTGATGAATTTTAATAAATGTATACAGTGGTATAACCTTAACTGCATTCCAGTTTTAGAGCATTTTCATCGGCCCCAAAATTCTCCTCATTTGGCCATTTGTAGTCAACCCCCAGTCTCAGACAAACACTGATCTGCTTCCGATCGTCTTTCTATCTCTTTAATTGGTTTATTTGTTTTTCTAGAAATTTCATGTAGATAGAATTATGTACAATATGCAGTCGTCTGTGACTTGCTTCTTTTTCTTCAGACAGTTTTATGCAGTTCACCCATACCATGTCATGCTTTTTTTTGTTATTGCTTATGAGTATTGCCCTACATAAATGTATCACAGGCTTAGCCATTTATCCGTTGATAGATAATTGGGTTGTTCCCACCTCTCATGCTATTGTGAATAGTGCTATTGTCACCATAGAAGTCTTTGTGTGTGCTTATGTCATGGTTTCTCTTGGCTGGATACCTAAGAGTAGAATTGCTGGATCTCATGGCAAAGTGGCAGCATCAATGGGCTCAAGCATTGCAACAATTGTGAGGTTGGCCCAGGACTGGGCAGTGTTTCGTTCTTTTGTACATAGGGTCACTATGAGTCAGTACCGACTTGATGGCACCTAACAACAACATGGTAAATCTGTGTCCCATTCTTTTTTAAGAAAGTGCCAAACAGTTTTCCAAAATTGTTGTGCCATTTTACATTCCCATCAGTAAGGTCTGAGAGTCCAGCTTTCTCCAGAGCCTCCTCAGTACTTGACATTGTCTGGTTTTTAATTCTAACCATGGTGGTGGGTGCTTAAACCATTTCACTGTGGTTTTTTGTTGTTTCCCTAATGACTTAACAGCGTCTGAGATATTTTCATGTGCTCATTAGGCATTCATAAATCTGGTTTAGTGTTGTGTCTATTCATATATCTTGCCTATTAGTTGAGCCATTTGATCACTTATTCTTAAGTTTAAGTGTTTATATATTCTGGATACAAGTCCTATTTTAGATATATGGCTTACAAATTTTCTCCCACTCTGTGGTATAACTTTAGGTTTTAATCTGATAGCATCCAATTGATCAATTTTTTTTTTCTTTCATGATGTTTGTGGCATAATATTTAAGAAATATTTGCCTAAATTAAGGCCAAAAGGATCTGTACTATGTTTTTATCTAAAAGTCTTACAGCTTTACCTTTTATTTTTGGATCTAAGATATATTTGAGGTAATTTTTATGTGTGGTGTGAGGTAGGGGTTTAAGCTGTTGAACTGAATGTGGATCTCCAATTGTCCCATCATCATCTATTAGAAAGACTATTCCTTACCTTTAATTGCCTTATTTCTTTATTGAAGATCAATTGACCATAAGTGTGTGGGTTTATTTCTGTATTCTCTCTTTTGTTTCATTAATCTAAATATCTGTCCTGTGCTAGTGTTACTCTGTCTTGAGTACTTTATGATCAATTTTGAAACCAGGTAGTTTAAGTTCTCCAACTTAGTCTTCTTTTCCACAGTTGGTTTGGACTGTCCTAGGTCTTTTGCATGTCTGTGTGTGTGTGTGTGTGTGTGTGTGTGTGTGTGTCTTAGTCCACTGAACAGTGCTCCACATGACACATACTGATTGAACCTACAGAATCTTGTAGGTAACATAAAGTGGCTTCAGTTCCCCACAACATAAACCTCACAAGTTCCTCTCAGTTCACCTTGGCACCTTCCATGGGGTACTGCACTCTCAAACAGTTATAGTGACAGCCTTATTGGGACCTAGATAATTTCTTTTTTAAGGTTTTTGTGGATTGAGTGGAAGTTTACAGGGCAGATCATCAGTTTTACATTAAACAAATCATACAGCTTGTTTCATTACAGTGATTATAATCCCATCCATGTACCTTCAGTTGGAGTCCTGATGTGGCGCTATGGGTTAATGTGCCAGACTACAAAGCTGTTTGAACTGCAAGGTTGGCATTTCAAGCTCACAGCTGCTCCTCGGAAATCCTATACAGGGTCATGATGGGTCGGAATCGACTCGATGGCACTTAACAACAACAACAACAATTATCATATAATCATATATCAGTAATCAGTTAACAGTATTTCTCTCTATTCACTTTAACTCTTTTTTTTTTTTTTTTAAACACTCAGGCATATATAGTAATTTACACCACCAAAGGGCACATTCTGCAAGTCTGCCTCCGGGCCACCATCTCTTAGTCCCTCTCTTCCCATGAATCTAGAGTCCTCAGCTGCTCCGTCTCTATGTCCCCATCTCTGCCTCCATCTCTGGTATCACTGCTTCTCTGGATTCCGCTTGTGCTCCTCTCCCTTGATGGTCCTAGAGTCCTTGTTTTCTGGACTGTAAGATTAACTACTCCCCTGTTTTTGTTACAAAACTTCTACCTTTACAATTGTGACAGTTGCAATTAGTCATGATAACAATTACTGTTGAATCATAAGAATCTTATCCCCATCTCTTTTTACCAGTCCCATCTAGACAAGATGAAAACTATTCAGTGGGGACTCTTTCTTGGTCTTTTGCATTTCTGTATGAATTTTAGGATTATCTTGTCAAACCTAAATGTGAACAAACCTGTTGGGATTTTGGTAAGGGTTGCATTGAATCTCTAGGTTGATTTAGAAACACTGGCTAAGTAGTTTATGCATGTATATATTTATAACTAAGATTTGAATAATGCTGAAGTTGCAGACTCCTTTAAGGATTTTACATGGATTCTTTGGAAGGAGACAGGAAAGCAGTTACCATCTGTGAAAAGCCAGTGTGTGTTTATGCTGAGACGTTATAGTTGTGCTTTGTTTTTATTCCTTCTTGTTGCCATCGAGTTTATTGTAAGTCGTGGTGTCCCCACGTGTGCAGAGGAGCTGCTCCATAGATTTTCCAAGCTGGGACCTTTCAGAAGCAGAGTTCCAGGCCTGCCCTCTGTGGTCGTTCTGGGTGGAGTTAAACTATCGGCCTTTCTACTAGGAGTTGAGCACTTAACTGTTTGCACCACCCAAGGACTTTTCATTCCGCGTCCCCACTGAAAGGACAGAGTTGGTCTTTTATGTTTTCAGCAGCTGGTCAGAGGGAACCAGAATACTAGAATATGATTTGTTTCTCTGTGAGCCATTACGTGCGTCCTTGGTTTTGAGGACAGGCTGCCGCCTCTCGCTCTGACACATTATGTGTGTTTCAGTCAGAGTCGGCTGAGCTCAGAGGGCTTGCAGTTGGTACTTTCTCATCTGTATGGTTGGGGTTTGCTCAGACTTGCAGAGAGCCCTCGGGGCTTTGTGAAAGCTGCCTGTACTGATACATTTACCAACCTTGGCTCAGGATCCCAAGGCACACCCTCACTATCCTGCCTGTTCATGATGCTATAGCAGGTAAAAGGGCTCCTGGAAGAGGTGAGTGCTCAATCTGGAGATCAAGCCAGTCCAGTTGCATTGGAAACCTCTCCCCCATCAAGGGAATAAACAGTGAATACAAGAAGGCTGAGTCAGCCCTGCTCTGCAGTTCTGCAGGGCCAGAGCAGGGAACTTGCCTGACTGTGTACTTTTCCTTCCCACCCATGCACCTGCCACGTAAGCAACACATCCTTGTTCCTCCCTTACGCTTCCTCATCTACCATCGGGCTTGGGTTTGGGTACCAGCCCAGCCATTGTCTCTGCAGTTCCTGGAGGAACTGCATGGGCTCATTTGGATGCATTTGTGGACTCCTCCCTAAGGCCATTGAATCCTTTTTTGAAAGGCTCACCAGGTGAGCTTATACACAGCCAAGCTGGAGAAAGGCTGAGCTTGGCCAGCACACTGGTCTCCAACTGTTGACATGTCTTCAGACTGAACTCACCAGCAATCAGAGCTGTGTCTGAGAGAGACTCAAGGCCGGGTAAGCAGTTGGTCCATTCCCCTGGGAGTTCTTAGCACCAGCTTAGTCAAATTCAATCTTAACTAAAAGCTGCAAACCTCAACCTTGAGAGTTTAACTTCCTGTTTAGAAGGAACATCATTCACAGCCGTGCCACATCCTCAGTTCCTCTGTTAGAAACAAGGAGCTGAATGCTTCCTACCATCAGTGAGACTAAGGAGAAGATGGTTTTCTGTGCGGTAGTGAACGAACACTCCCTTGTGTAAGGTTCTTGCTTAGGGACCAGTGGAGCGTGGTGGTTAGAATGAGCGCCTGGAGCCAGCATACTGGGGCTCAAAGGCTAGCTTTGCATTTTGACAGCGTTGGGAGCTTGTTCTCTTTGAGTTCTAGTTCCAGTTTGAGTTTCTTCTTTATAGACAGGATTGTACACTCGCAACTACCTCACAGGGCTGTTGACAAGAAGGTACTTGGCACAATGCTTGGCAATACCTTAACACTGACTGTCAGTGATCTAGAATCAGGAGACTTGCTTCTCTAGCAGCTCCACAGGAGAACGATGAGGCATTCTGTTCCCATAAAGATTTACAGCTTCAGCAACCCTATGTATGGTTGCTATGAGTCAGAACTGACTTGATGGTACATAAACAGCAACATTGGAACCAATTAAGGAATCCCCAAGCCTCCTGATTCCAAATCTTGTAGCCATTCCCTTACACCCTATGCCTACAAGGGGCTCAGAATTCCTTTCTATCCTTTCTGACAATCGGTTTCATTCCAAGTCTGTCTTACACCAAATTTGGTCTTCAAGTGGATAGTATTTCCCCAGAATTCTGACTGGTGTGCTAAAGTTCACACTTTAATTTAGAAATTCTCCCGATAGTAGCAATAGCTACAGAAGACTGGCTTAATCAGCACTATCAAAAGCAAGCCAGCCGTAGGTAGCACTCTGAATGTGTAAGCAGCTGTTTTTGTAAACTCCACTCTATGCGCAAACTGGCTATTGTTGATAGAATTTAATGCAAGCCACATTACAGGCTTTAAATATGTGCAGTTTGAATATGTGAAAATGCAGAAAATGATGTTGTAAATTCTTAAAATAGCAGGGTACAGAGATGTATGGAGAATAGTAATGGTGGAACTCTGGCAAGCCCCAGAGGAGCAGCTGGCCTCTCGGCTCTGGCAGAGCTAGTGTTTCACAGTGTGGTGCGTGCCAGGGGCCCAGGCCCCCGCTAACCATCACCTGTGACATTGCCTGCCACAACATAGCCCGGATGCTGCTTCAAACGGTTTATAATCAATCTCCTCTTCTACCCAGCGAGGTGCATGTTTCTCATAAGGACATTAGTTAGTCTTTCATTTTGGCCATGTTCTGAAATACTTTCCTTTTCTTCTGAAAAGGACCCCAGTTTGAGTGATTTTGATATGGCGACCTCCGGTTTGCATATGACTCTGTGCTTGGGTCCAGCTGTGGTACCTTTCCTGGCCCTGTTCACAGGGCTTGTCTGTGAACCGTCATGGGTGCCCGAACAAGGAGAAATGAAACAGACTCGGGGAGGTGGGGGATTCACACATGCAAAGGGGTCACTACCCTTTATTGGGAACAGGATTCTTTCTTGGGGAGGAAACCTGAGAAAAGGTCTTGAAAGGCAATAGTGCTCATCCCTTGAGAGTTACAGGGGTGTGAGTCACAATCGACTAGAGGACTGTAGGTTTGCTTTGGGTTTAATATCCAGAGCCAGTGGGTGGCAGGTCAGTAGCAGGCACGGTGGGACTTTCATATGACTCCCTTGTCTTACAGCTCGGGACCTTGTAGCCCCGGGGCCCACACTACTGCAAAAACAGGATTCAAGGAGGGCTGTGAACCTGCCTGTTGGCTCTTTCTCACTGAATTTCTTGACACATTTAGCATCTTGAGATGAAACAAATGCATGGGTCAAGCCTGGCATGCTCCACACAGTGTTGACATTGTATCTGAGCAGTGTTTTGTGAATGATTTCTGGAGCAAAGCCGTACCACATGGGCATTTCTGTAACTTGCCTCCTCTGTGTACAGCAGTGTCCCCAGCATGGTGGCTGCCCTTGGGAAGGGGAGGGTGGGCATCCAGAAACCCTTTCACCAGCTTCCTAACCCACACCAGTGAGCCTTCTCTGTGTGAATGACCCTGGAGCCATCTCTGCGTGGAGGGGAATTCCATTGTTAGTCCTGTCATTATTATTTCAAACTTCTATTTGACAGTTCACCCAAACATCACTGTGAAGTTGTTACCGCAGTGTAGTATGGGTATGGTCATGAGGTGTGGGGATACGTATGGTCCAAACAATATGTGAGCCACTGCTAATGTAAAATTTGGCAGTCAGAACCCACCCTGGAAGAACAGTTTGGTGAAGTGCTCGGATAAAGATGACAGCTGAGAAAATCCAGTGAGCATTTCCACTCTGTAATGCATGGGTCACCATGACAACTATAGGTCATGAAGGACCCAATCCAGAGGCAGACTGCCGGGTTCCCCACACCACCACTGCCTCACTGTGTGGCCACTCCTGGCCTCAGCTTCCTCATCGATAACCAGTAACAAGTTACTGTTGGGTCAGTGCCTTCCCATGGCAACCCCATGTGTGCTAGCTGAATTGTGCTCCATGAGGTTTCCAGTGGTTGGTGTTTCAGAATAGATAGCCAGGTAGTTCTGAGTGGACCCAAATTGCCTATCTTTTGTGTAGCAGCTGAGCTCATTACCCATTTGCACCAGTTAGGGGCTAGGTTCCCCACCTTAAGCACATGACTAGCCGGGGTTATGCCTCATCCTTCTTCTCCATTGCTTCCCCACTACCATTGGGTCAATCCCCACTCTTAAAGATCCCATAGAGAGTCTAAGGCTGCAAATCTGTTCAGAAGCCAGTTGCCTTTTCTTTCTGGGTTTGAACTGCCAACCTTGTGGGTAACGGGCCCGTGCTTAACCCACTGTACCACCAAGGTTCCTTTCACCATTGCTAAGGCCAGGTAACTACCCAGTACACTTGGGGTCACCGAGAGTCAGTCAGCCACTTGACGGCAACTGTTTAAACCTTTTCTCGGCCTCCTTTAATTCACACTGACCCAGAAGGGCTAAGGGCAGGAGCTACTCTGTATTGACATTTCTTACCCACCCACCTCCGTGAAAATATCAGTGTGTGCATAAGAACCACAGCAGCACTTAACGGAAGTTTCTGGCAGGCACCACTGAAGAGACATCATTCTTGGTTTCTGATTTTAAATCACTTCAATGTGTGTTGGGTTGGTTGGGTTCACACACACACACACATGTACACATGTACACACATGTATGTATACATGTACATACATGCACTGAGAAGCTGACCATCCTCTCACTCTGAGATCGCTAAGGGGTTTTTGTAGTTCCCACAGGAGGGTGTGAGAAAGGAATCACTTCCTGACCCCTGACTTCCTGTAGCGACATTGTGCCGGCTCTCACACAGGGGCAGCCACTTCTGACTGTGGTCTCTCAGCCCTGCCTTGCACATGGCTTGTGCCAGAAAAATGTTTCCACAGTTGACTGACAAGACGATTTAACCCTACACTATGTATGGTAACTTTCAGGTGGTGATGATTTTTTGCTAAGCTGTGAATGAGAAGATTTCATTAAGCATGTACTACTGGTGGAGTGTAGCCCTAATGTGACTTGGCATCTGTCTAGAGAATTGTCCCTGAGCCCAGTGATACTGAGCCCTGGGGAAGTCAGCACCTATATGGCAGCATCTGTCAGAATTAGGGATGCGAAATGCCCAGGATTAGCATGGCATTCCCTCAGTAAAATGCTGTCCTCAGAATAGTCCTTATACAAGACATGGGCAAGAGGTCCTTGTCAGCAGCCTAGGATAAGATCAGGCTCCTTTGAGAGGAAAGCAATGGTGTTTCTATCGTTTTAGTATTTTTGGATTATTTAACCAAGAAAACAAGAGCCTATAATTCTTATAAATGACAGGGATCATTTATTGCTATTGGTCTAGCATGCATGAATG
This sequence comes from Chrysochloris asiatica, assembly GCF_000296735.1. NCBI lineage: Eukaryota > Metazoa > Chordata > Mammalia > Afrosoricida > Chrysochloridae > Chrysochloris > Chrysochloris asiatica. The sequence continues at coordinate 43,871,789 of NW_006408521.1, read as the reverse complement.
TTAGCCTCCAACATAAATTCAGATTGTAATGCTTTTGAGGTGGGGTTTTGGGAGAAAGAGTGGATGTGTCTCAGACACATGGTATGTAACTGACAGCCAGCTCAGAAAGCCAGGTCAAGGGGAAATGGAAACCAGAGACTCCAGGGTCAGAACGCCTCCTCGTGGCAGGCATGAGGAGCACTCACTGATGTGGCTCCCTCCTGGGGCTATTTGGTCCAGGGAGTTTAGTTAAGTAGATAAGTATTTTCCTTCCACAGAATCTTCCCTTTCCTTCCAAATGTGCAAGCCCTGAAAAGAAGACAGGAAGCATGACTTAAGATACTGACTACTGGCCACCTTTTCTCTTGCAGGCGGGTGACAAGCATTACCACCCCAGCTGTGCACGATGCAGCAGATGCAACCAGATGTTCACAGAAGGAGAGGAAATGTATCTTCAAGGTGAGCCGGGTTCAGGAACATATTAATGCTTTCTCTGCCTGGGAAAAGAAAACCTGGCTTTGTTTGTTTGATTGCTTTCAGAGAAGGAGGCATTTCATTCGCTTTAAGCCTTACCCAAACCCAAAAGAATGTAGCCAAAGCGACCTCATTAGTTAGTATTAGTCAGCCAAGCAGTTGACAGGCTGGCCAGGAGCCCCCAGGGCTGTTAAGGAGTGAAGTTGTGTTGCTGCTTGGGCTTGACATTCGATACTACGGATGTGAAAACAGTGAGTGTTGTTGTCCAGCTCATAGTGACCCGCTGTGTGTCAAGGTCGAACTGCGCTGCCTAGAGTTTTCAGTTCCTGGTTTTTTTCAGAAGTAGATCACCAGACCTTTTATCCATGTCACCTTTAGGTGGACTTGAACCTCCAACCGTTTGGTTAACAGCTGAGCTTGTTACCTGTTTGCACCTCCCACGGATGAACGTGACACTTAGCAACCCCTCCTTCCCAGGCCTTCCCCAGCAATAGGCTTGGGAAAACAAAAGATAAAAGAGAGAGAACATTTCTGGAAATTTTACTTAGTTGGTGGCTCTTCTCTCGTTGCTTCTCTCACTGTCCTGTGGGTTCTCGAGCACTGTTCAGAGACCACCCAGTCTTCTCTGATTGGGGGGGTCTCAGGAAGAAGAAAGTCTCATATTTGGTGAATTAATACCACACTCTTATTAGATCCTTTTAAGGTGAAGTCGCTTTCATATGAAAAGAAAATGAGAAAATGTACCACTCCCAAAGTCCCAGCAAGGATATACAAACAGGACTCATTTCCAGGGACCATGGGGTTTTGGATTCCTGGTGTGATGCTGTTGGATAAGTGCTGGACCTCAAGGTCAGTTTGAACCACAAAGTTAGTGGTTCAAACCCACCAGCTGCTCCTCAGAAATCCTATACAGAGTCGCTATGAGTTAAAAACAATTCAGTAACATTTACCACAACACTTGGGGCTTTTAAAACTGAGGATAATTATGAGAGCTTTTCCCAATGCAAAACTGCGATCCCTTTCTCCCTCCCTTCAGTGCTGAGTGTCTCAGAGAGGGTTTGGGGAAGGTTCTCTTCTAGCACCATCTGCTCAAGCATTTTGCTATTTTTAGCTGGCGAAAGAGTCATTAATTAGACAAGGGCTTATCAGCAAAATTATCGAGAACCGCAAGAGCCATCACTCTTTCAGTTTCGATAATGACTGGGTCTGCTCTGTCTCTGCCTGCCATTTCTTCATTTCTCCTTGCATGTTACCCCATGTGTGTTTTTAATGAATACTTTGCTTTTGCTCTCAATTTGTGTTTTAATGCAACGAAGAACAGTTGACAGAAATGGTTCACGAGTGTTGAAACAAAGCCTTGTCTGTTCTCCTCCCCGCCTCCAAGGTAAAAAAAAAATAATAAAAAAGCTAGCTATATAAAAAGTTGTCAACCCAAATAGCTTTCAGCTTTAGTTTTAAAATGATCACTCTGAAAAATTATGATGGAAAAACTTCATTGAATTGTAAAGGTAAGTGACAGTTCCCGGGACATGAATCTGATGGTGTCGTGGACTTTATGGGATACGTTTCCGTAAAGACAGACCCTTGCTGCAGGTATTACAGACAGGTGCCACTTGACAGTTACTGCATGGAACAGATGTAGTCTCCATCTGACCACCAAGCTCTGCTTTAGATTCTTGTGTGCCAACTGCGGCGCTCCAAACCAAAGGCACTCAGCAGTTCTCCTAAGTATGAGCCCCAGAGAATGGAAAGAAGGAACTCAAACAGTTACTTGTGCTTGTCCTCCCCAACTGCCTGAGCATCTGCCACCATCCTGAAGGACACAGAACTGTCAGGGCCAGGAAGTTCATGAGCAACCGACTGCTTCAGTGGAAACAAATGGTCAATGATGGCCTTCACCCCAGGAAGGCAAGTACCTAAGACAGAAATTCAGGAAAAACTTGCCAAAATGTATGTGACAACACCAGATGTCATCTTTGTGTTTGGATTCAGAACCCATTTTGGTGGTGGCAAGACTACTGGCTTTGGCTTGATTTATGATTCCTTGGATTATGCAAAGAAAAATGAACCCAAACACAGACTTGCAAGACATGGCCTGTGTGAGAAGAAAATCTCAAGGAATCAGCACAAGGAACACAAAAACAGAATGAAGAAAGTCAGGGGGACTGCAAAGGCCAATGTTGGTGCTGGCAAAAAGAAGGAACAAAGATTCTGCGATGACTGGGTTTTTCACCAGAGGATTAATAAACCGTAAAATCTTTTAAACAACAACAATAACAAAACAGTTACTTGTATACCCATGTTCATTGTAGCAGTATTCACAGTAGCTCCAAAGTGGAGATACCCTAAATGTGCCCATCAGCAGATGAATGAATAAGCCAAATGGACTCTTTTCAGCCAAGAGAAATAAAGTTGTGACACCACAACATGCATGAACTATGAAAACATTGATGCTGAGTGAAATAAGTCAGACACACAGGTCAAATCTTGTAGGATCCCATTTATAGGAAGTATTTAGAGTAGGCAAATGTCTTATTTAGAGAGACAAAGAAGAATAGGTTAGTAGTTACCAAGGGCTCAACGGAAATGGGAGAGGCTGTTATTTGTCAGAGTCCTGGTGTAGCACTATAGAATAAGCACTGGACTTCTAACTGCAAGGTCGGCAGTTTGAACCCACCAGCCACTCCTCAGAAACCCTATACAGAGTTGCTACAAGTTGGAACCAACTCAGTGGCACTAACCAGCAAAACAGGCTCAAGGGGAAGGGGATAGGAGGCTGTTATTTGATGGCTACAGAACTCTGGGGTGATGACAAAGGTTGGAAATAAATAGTGTGAAAACACCACTGGTACCAGTAAATTGTACATTTAAAATGAGTTAAAATGACAGAGGAAAGTCCAGGCTAACTGGTCTGACAGAGACTGGTGGAACCTGTGAGACTGTGACCTTTGACACCCCTTAGACCTGGAACTGAACTCACCTCTGTGGCTCATATTTCAGCCAGATGGTGAACAGCCACAGCAGGGAGGTAGGCGTTTCTTAGCATCAACCATGTCACATCAAAAGGGCTGAGCCTTTACTCTGTGCTAATACTCAAAAGGCAGGGAGGAACATGAAAGGTGAACACAGGGAGAGAGAGGGAGGAATGCTGTTACATTATGGGGACCACAACCAATCCCCAAACACACGCCCCAAATTGTGTATGAATTGTTGAATGGAAAACCAAATCACAGTCAGAAGTTCTTAAAAAGAGTCAAAATGACCAATTTTATGTCGTTTATATTTTATCAGAATAAGAAGAAAGAAGGCACAAGGGTACAATATCAGCCCTGTGTCTGCTAGGGACCGAGACCTATAAGCTCTGGGGCCCCTTGGCATGTTCAGAATTATGCTGGAAATTGACTAGGGAGGCTGATGACACGCAATGCCATACCCAGTCACACAATGGAGAAACAAGTCTCTCTGAAGCTGGGACTGATGTGGAAGTACAGGGTTTATTCACAAGTCTCTCCTAGAGTTGTCCTTAGAACGATGTGGCTGCCAACCCCGTGAAGATCTGCCGCCTTAGAAGCTCTCTCTAGGGTGGCTGTGAGTCAGAAAACCATGCTGACACTGGATGCAGACCTGGTGTTTCTGGGTGAAGAGTCCCACTCAGCAGCACCCTCACAGCCTTTCCCGAGACTGGCCATGGCTCCTCACCCTGGGCTTCGCACATTAAGGGGACCTTTTGTGTTTTACGAGGAGCTCTGGTAGTGTAACAGTCACAAGTTGGGCTGTTATCTCAAGGTCAGCAGTTTGAAGCTACCAGCCGTTACGAGACAAAGATGAGGCTTTCTGCTCCCATAAAGATTTACAGCCTCGGAAACCCTGTTCAGGGTCGCTATGAGTCAGAACCGACCATGGCACAGAACCACCCTCCCCACCCCCGCCCCCTCTGTGCTTTACACTCAGTCTTGGCATTAGTGCCTCCGCTAAAGAGGCTGGATCTCTGTCTGCGTTCTGTGTATTTGTTTCATTTTTATTTCATTTAC
>NW_006408521.1:43859736-43866695 GCF_000296735.1 Chrysochloris asiatica | reverse complement strand
AACAACAACAACAGGGTAAGAAAGGCAGAGACCCTTGTTAAATAGGGATGAAATTCTCATTCTGATTATAAAGTATATTTTTCCTCTTCATGAATGTTATTTTAGCTCAGTGGCATAAAATCATTCACAAGTTGTTTTCAAGTACACTCAGGTTGCTGTTTAGGGAGGTAAAGATTTTAACAATGAAAGGTAGAAAGTCTAACCATACACACTAAGACTCTTACTCTAAAATTGATTTAATTCACTCCCTGCATTTAATTAAGTAACTATTAAGTATCTTGAAGTATACTTCAGGTTCTCCTGCCTGCTCTTACATTTAAGCACAGGATTTAGGGATAAGCCTGACATGTAATCATGTCTAATGGTGTGGTGCTATGGGATAAAGCACTGGGCTACAAGGTTGATTTGAACCACAAGGTCAGTGGTTCAAACTCACCAGCTACTCCTTATAAAATCATACAGACATTGGAGTCCTGGTATGGCACTATAGGATAAGCACTGGACTTTCAACCACCAGGTCGGTGGTTCAAACCCACCACCTGGTCCTCAGAAACTCTCTGCAGGGTTGCTGTGAGTTGGAACCAGCAGCCCTTAACAGCAGCAGTAAGAGCTTTCTATGGAGGAGTCTTGGTATGGTGCTGTGGGTTAATGCACTGGACTGCAAAGTCATTTGAACATAAGGTTGGCGGTTCAAGCTCACCAGCCACTCCTCAGAAGCCCTACATAGGGTTGCTAGGTGCACCTGACCCAAGCCATGGTATTTTCAATAACCTCACATGCAGGTGAAAACTGGACAGTGAATAAGGAAGACCGTAGAAGAATTGATGCTTTTGAGTTAATGGTGTTGGTGGAGAATATTGAAAGTGCCATGGGCTGCCAAAAGAACAAACAAATCTGTGTTGGAAGAAGTACAGCCAGAGTGCTTCTTGGAGGCCAGGATGGCCAACTTCATCTCTCAAACACCAGACATATTGTCAGGAAGGGCAAGTCGCTAGAGAAGGATACCATGTTTGGTAAGGTGGAGGGTCAGAGAAAAAGAGGAAGACCCCCAACGAGATGGATTGGCCAAGTGGCAACATCAATGGATTCAAGCGTGGCAACAATTGTGAGGTTGGCCCAGGATCGGGCAGTGTTTCGTTCTACTGTGCATAAAGACACTATGAGTCAGTACCGACTTGCTGACACCTAACAACAACAAACAACATGGGTCGGAACCAACTTGACAACACTTAACAACAATTGGAGGTTCAAGTCTTATTAGTTCTGTGAGGCTAATACTGTCCGAGGAAGTGCTTCTTACCTGAGAAAGTGAGACTGTTGATGTAGGCATGAAAACAGCATGTACGTATGTGTGGATGTGTGCCTGTAGTCAGATCACTGCTTTGAAGGGTATGAGGTTTTTTTAATTCGCTGAAAGTTGGTTAGTACATAGGTAACTATGTGTAATTGAATTAGTGAAAAATAAAGTAAATTTTGCTTCTGGATACATGTTTCAACCTTATTTCCCTCAACAAAATTGTGTGGTGGTTTTGTTGTTAAATAAGCATGGCCTATATTTCTGAAGGAGTCTTGGTGTGGCACTGTGGGTTAATGCGCCAGACTGCCAAGCCATTTGGAACTGCAAGGTTGGCAGTTCAAGCTCACCAGCTGCTCCTTGGAAACCCTATAAAGAGTTGCTGTGAGTCGGAACCAACTCAACGGCACTTAACAACAACAACAACATATTTCTAAAATGAAAACAGTTTGTAGTAAACACACTAGTGATACACGTGTGTAGGTTTTTTAAAACAGCCCAGTCAGGAACAAAATATATGAATCAAAACACTCTGTGGCCAGCCAGCAGTTTCTGTGGTCTGGAATTAGGCCTTTACAGACAACGCAGACTAGATGAGGGACACTTACCCAGAGTTTTCTTTGTGGAGCTATTTGGTTTATTTTTTGAGCCTCCTGGCTCACTTTGGCATGGACTCTGGTCTATCTCTCTGATGGGAAGGAGGCACTGACTGTCCCTCTGTGTTCTGTCTGATCAAACTGTAGCATCTTCCATTTCATTTATGCCGAGTAATGCTTTGTGTCTTTCCAGGTTCCACCGTTTGGCATCCCGACTGTAAGCAGTCTACCAACACAGAAGAAAAGCTGCGGGTAAGGAAACCATTAGAGCCCTTGGCAGGCCCTGTGTTTTCATACTCACTGATTCTTAGAGCAAAATTCATTTCTCATGACTTTGCTTTTCTCATAACAAACTGAATTTTAATACCATTTGGACTAGCGAAAGGAGTTCCCATCATACATTTATTGTCATTTGGGTTCCAAATGCTTGCCTGGGGCAAAATAGGTCTGGCCTCACTGGTCAGATTTTAAAGAGTGCATTCTAGGGAAAAGTCAAAGTTTACAGATGTGGAAATGACTCATCAGGCTCTAAGACTAATATAGTGCTTATCCTACAGTGCCACCCCAGGGCTCCATTATGCGTTTGTTGTTAAGTGCCTTCATGTTTGTTTCCACTCATAGTGACCCTGTATAGGGTTTCCGAGGAGCTGCTGGGGGCTTTGAACTGCCAACCTTGTGGTTCACAGCCCAGTGCTCATCCTCCAGCGCCACACAGGGAGTAGCCCCAGCACCAGCCAGTGGGCCTCCAATTCCTTCTTCCTCGTCTGTCTTAGTCTGAAAGTTCTGCTGAAACCTGTTCTCCACAGTGGCAGAGTCTCCAGGACCCTAACAATGCACAGTCCACCACACTGACAGATGAGTGGTGGTCATCACTAATAAGTGGCTTCTATTTGTGGGTCTTGACTTCAGAGAAACAATTACCAGTGAAATGCATCTGCTCTGACTGTCCCAGGTTCCCTAGTCTGCCATCCTGGGGACTTCAGCTCTTATTTCCGGTACCTTTTCTTTACTCTCCTTCAAGCAGTAAACATACACACGGGAGTTTTTTTCCACTTTAAAATCAAATGAAGACATTTTTCCATGTAGACGTTTCAGACAGCTATGCCTTTTCTGTGATTTTGAAGGAAAACAATTGTCTTAGAGTTCACACTTACTATATAAAAGCCTAATTTAAGTGGGGTAAAGCCACTTTTCTCAGGATCGTCAAGTTTAAACAGACTGGAGAGAAGAAATGGTGCACCGATGTTAGGATGGTTTTAGTTTCCTTCTAACATTTACCTGAAGTTCATGTACCAGGCAGGTGTGCACGGGGACCCTGGCCCATGTTTGGGCCCTAGATTCCGGTGTTTTTGAGGCTCCACGGGTTCTTGGGAAATGGATTCTCTTTACAAAATACTAGAACATTAAAGTTAGTGTTTATTGGCACTTTTTAATCATAAAAATGTAAAAGTCGAAGCATGGCTTGGGGGTGCTGCCCAGAAACCACCCAAGTAGCTGGTGGTTTGCAGTCTCTCTTCAGTGTTGTTTTTGGTTTTTAAAGAATGTTTTTTACTTCATCTCTGATGAAGTCTTCAGGGGAACAAAGAGATGGCTACGTAATGAGGCAAGGCTGAATGGAATGTGATTCCCATGCCCCCTCTGGAAGGATATTTGAATGTGCAGTTCAAGTTTCTCATATGACTTTTTTTTTTTAAAGCATCAATATTCCTAATAGCATCTTGGTGGGACTTTCTGGATGGGCTCACAAAAACAGCTATGAAATCCTTGCACTCCTTTTGGCCAGGAGGAGTTATTATTTTTTTCCTTTATGGAAGCTTTCCAGAGAATTCCAGGACCTCCTAAACCCAACATGAACTCCTTGGGAGGTCAGGCCAGCCCTTGGGCTCGTTTTGAGAAAAGCCAATTGTAAAGAAGGGGCTGCCCCTCTGAGGGAAGAGGTCCAGATATGTATGCCCCGAGTCGGGGGCATGTGCTGACCGGCATCGGTGGGATTTATAGGTTTTGAATATAGGAAGGGAATCTTGTGCTCTCTTCAGGGTGTATCTACAGTTCACAGATTTTGAGCCAGGATTTCCAGCCCTTTCTCTGGGTGTCACACTAGTACAGTTTCCATAGCAAAATGAAAATGTTTTAAGAATCAGCAACTCCACCGAGTAATCCACGTGCTTGATACTGAAGAGCTCATGGGCAGGAGCTTTAGCAACAGATCCTTAAGGATGTCTCTTCAGTCAGCTTCACTGGCTTCTTGCTCGTCAGATACTATAAGATCTCAGCCCAAATAGGAATCATGGGGATTGGGGCAAAGATACAGATACTATAACTCAAAGATACATGAATCGCTTTTAAACAGGAACCAAGAATTGACCAACCCACACACAACATCTACTAAACTGGGGCCACTTTGCATTTACTATAAAGTTAGTTTTAAACAATTAGGTTTTAATTTTTTTTTTTTAATAGTGTTTCTGAACTGAGGATATTTCGTCATTCACTCTTCCCTTCTTTTCATGTTTCATGGCAGCCACTAAACCTTCGCGGCTCTTCATCCGATTTCTTTTATCCCAAAAGTCTGATTCGACGCACAGGGCGTGCTCCCTTTCTGCAGGTTGGCACTATGTCTGGGCTTCTGTCACTTGCGCTGTCCCCGCTGCTCTCCCCTCATAACTTGCCCAGCTCCCGTGGAGGGCAGGGGCTTTCTCTCACCTTATAGCACGCAAACCACCTTCTGAGTCTGGCTGTTTCCTTCTCTGACTGGTGTGTTCCCTTAGAGAGTGACTAAAGTCTTTATTAAAACAAGCACAATAGAAGCTGCTTTTTGGTTCTGTGCTCATGCGCTTGTTCATTCGACACATGCTTGTTAAGTACCAAGGTCTGAGTACTCGGCTAAATGCTATAGATTTAGACCAGGCAAACAGAGAGGCCCATAGCTTATAATGGTCTTGAGACACTTCACAAGGATTAGAAGGAGTCAGTTCTTTAGAATGTCAAATGAGAGAGGTTCTCAAGGAGTACTTGATGAGAGCAGGTGTCTTTGTGAAAAATTGGAGGCCCTAATGAGATTCAAACCTGCAGAGACAAGAACGGCAGGTACATGGGAAAAGTAGCCGTTTAATGAGATGCAGATCAGTTAGAGAGGTGAGGAGCAAAATAAGTGAGGCCAGGTCCCTACTGTGGGAGTGCTGGGTGACTCCCTCAGAGTCCCTGTGAGGTAATTATCTTTATTCCCATTTCATAGATGAGCAAAGTGAGACACCCAGCTTCTCCAGAGTTACCCTACCAGAAAGTGGAGGAGCTGGGATTGAAACTGGGGTGTTCATGAGCATGTTCTTTCCGCTGTGCCATAAGAGGAACCATGATAGATACACCGGGGAAGACAGGTAGAGGAGAGCTTTGAAAACTGAAGAGGTCTGTTGTCAGCGGAGTCACTGATGGTGGTCAAGCAGGAGGGCAACATGAGCTGCCTAGGGCATCCCATGGAGTCTACTTGCCTGACTCGGCACATGAGCAGGGAGACGGAGTGGTGTCTCATGCACAGAACACAGCCTTCTGTAGGGGCTTTTCTGAGAATCCACTGAATCCCTGGCCTGTTTGCTGACTCACTCCATCTTGCCCAGATGAAACCCATTCTTCCCCTTGTGATGATGATTCTGGACTTAAACCGGCAGCCAGAGCTGTGGGCTTAGACCATTCTTTTGTGCCAACTGAGAAGTGTTTGTCCCCTGCTTTGTTGTTGTTGCTAAGCGCCGTCAAGTTGGTTCTGACCCATAGTGACCTTGTATAGGGTTTCCAAAGAGCAGCTGGTGAGCTCGAACCGCTGACCTTGTGGTTCAGACCAACTTTGCAGTCCAGCACATTAACCCACAGCACTACACCAGAACTCTTAACAAACCTGCTTTGTTAGACATTATTAAAAAGACACTTAAAATATAAAATTCTCAAATAGAAAGAAACCTGTTAGAGATTCTTTCCTTTAGTGTCCTCAGGAATTGGTTGAAGTCACAGAGATCAAATAGATGCCCACATCTGAAACAGCTGGACCTTACGAGACTCAGCTCTCTGCCGCAGGCCAGGGTGCCTCATGCTGGCCTGACTTGCTGGGTTAGACTCCAAGTCCTACTTTTCTGAGCTCCATTCTGTCTGAAAGATTTAGTTCCACTGAGAGAGTTTTCACATGCAGCAAGATTATGTTCTCATGAATCCAGAGGAACCACCAAACACAGCTCGTCCCCACTGCAAATGACTATGTTGTTATTGTTAAGTGCTGTCAAGTCGGTTCCGACCCATAGCGACCCTGTATAGGGTTTCTGAGGAGCTTCTGGTGGGATTGAACAAGCGACCATGCTGATTCTAGGTCACACCAGGACTCCCCTTACAGACCTTTGTGTCAGTAAAATATGTCCATCTCAATACTCTCCTATAGCTTCCATCCATTTAAATGTCCCATAGCTATCTTGATGGGAAATGAATGGTCACATTATAAAATCTCATCTGGGCTCAGGAACTAGAGTGTCTGGACTCAGATGTGACTCTGTTGCTTTCTTAGCTGTGTGACTTGGAATAGTCAGACTTTTATCTGTAAAATGAATGAAAACAGAGCCTACCATGTAGGGTTGTTGAGAAAAATATATGAGGTTATGACTGAGACACGCCTAGTGTAGCCACCTAGTAAGTGGCTGCAATCATGTTACTATGATTACAGTAATAAATGTTAGTTGCTTTTTAATAACAAATTATGGATGACATTGCAAAGAATTGGCATTCAAGAACACTTCATTGTGCTTATGGGGAACCTGTCCACAGACCAAAAGGTAGTCCTTTGAACAGACCAAGGGAATACTGTGGTTTAAAATCAGAAACAGTGTATCAGGGTTGTATCCTTTCACCATACTTACTCAATCTGTATGCTGAACTGGACTGTAAGAAGAACACAAATTCAGGGCTGGAGGACGATTCATTAATAACCTGTGAGAAGCCTTACTTGTAGAAAGAGGACTTGAAGCACTGATGAAGGTCAAAGACTACAGCTTTCATTGTAAATTACACCTGAACATAAAGAAAACAAAACCTTC
>NW_006408521.1:43856161-43859636 GCF_000296735.1 Chrysochloris asiatica | reverse complement strand
GCTACCAGAGCAAATGACTATGACTCAGGCTTATTGCTCAGAGTACCTCTTCTTGAAAAGCAGTTGTGCTTGGCCATTCCTTTTTAGGTATTTCTGAAAGTGTATGCTCTGTGTATAATGTGTCTAAAGTGCATACAATTGAATATAATATCAATTGTTACCCAAATGACAATGTTACATGTTGTTAGCCTACAGATATAGCCAAGTAATGTATTTTTATGGTTTTGGAAAAAATACCATCAGGCATGAAATTTTTATTTGCGCCAGACCATTAAGTTTGAGAGATTTGGAGCATCTTGGGAAGTGGAGGAGGAGAGGGGAGGATCTGTTTTTAACAACTTCTCTCTGCTCCTCCTATTGCTCATAAGGGACATCTGATTCCCATTATCCCACCGTAAATATCAATGAAGTCAATGTTAGCTCCATCTCAAAAAGTAGCTGTAAACAGCTTGGGGCTTGGCAGGACAAGAGCCGCTTGGCGAGGTCTCGCCCAGGATGATTGAAGAGCAGCAACCAGACGTTTAAGGAGGCCGAAAACCCCCAGCAGTGCACTTCTCAGGGTACACAGCTGTTTGGATCCTTCCATTACAGTGAACTGCACAACCTCTCGTTTCACCACCTAAAATTAAACAACTTTAATGTTTACATCAATTGACCATGCTCCTCATAGGAACAGTTAACGTCCTGCACCCAGAAACAAGTCTTGGTTTTGTTGTGAAGAAAGCCCAGTTTGGCGACAGAAAGTTATCTTAAGTGTTGGTATTCTGAAAATGCTACCGCTTTTTCTCTTGCTTAAATTACAGTTTTGAGTTTTCTGTTTTTTTTAATGAATATAGTAATAACTAAGAAAAACATATTCCACTTTCACTTGTCATTTAGTGCTGTTGAGTCAGTTCTGACCCATAGCAACTCTGAATAGGGTTTCTAAGGAGCAGCTGGTGAGCTTGAACCGGAAACCTTGTGGTTCAAATTGACTTTGTAGTCCAATGCATTAGCCCACAGCGCCACACCAGGACTCCAGTTACACTTAGAAGAGTTTTAAATAACAAAACTTGCCTGTACATACAGCAGAATATTGACCATTTGCAATTCGTTTTACAATTTATTGCAGACAAAGGATGTGGCATTCCCAGGACCAAGTTTATAAAACTCCCACCCTAAAAAAGACTTCAGTGGAAGTTAATGCAATAGTTGACTGTTATATAAAATGGGCATGCATTTTTTGTTTTCTTTTGAAGCTAACATTCACCTATTGCAAAGTTGTTGTTACGTGCCATCGAATCAGTTCCTACTCGTAGCTACCCCATGTGGGGTTTCTGAGGCTGTAAATCTTTACAGAAGCAGAAAGTTTCATCTTGCAAGTATATACTTGCAAATTTATAATCACCAAACAAATACTGTGTGTACATTTAAAGAGAGGAGCTAAGTAGAGGCGTAATTTATGTCTGGAATAAGGAAACAATGTCATTCCCTATTGTTTGATTTATGTTACTATGTTGTTGTTGAACCTTATGGTTCAAACCGACTTTGCAGTCCAGCACATTAACGCACAGCGCCATGTGTTACTATAATACATACTATTTCATGCACAACTTTCACTTTGTTCAAATATTTTATCCTCTCTGGTGTCTTTTTACTATTCACTAGGCTCTCAAATGTGTAGGTGTTAAGATTTGTTTATACTGGAAAGAAGCCAAGACCCCTTGGCCATACATAGTAAAGGCTGATGGCATTTGTGAAACTATCTGCGGAAAAGAAAGGGTGTGTGAAAATCCAGACCTGCCTCTTGCTTCTTCTCAAAAGAAGAATGCTTTGTTCCAGAGTTGATTTTACCCCTTTTAATATATGCCTAGCAGTGAACTGTTCAATGTGTGCAGATTTTAAAAACATTCCTCCTCCTGCAGCTATTATTACCACCTTGTGTAGTGAACTTCAGCAAAAACCCAAGGCAGGTACTGTCCACACCCACAGCCCTCAGTATAAGGGGTTCCTCATCTTATATCTGTAGCTGTCTCCTAAGCGTTCAGAAGATCATTCCCATCTGGTTGCCTGTTGCCTGTAGTTTTTCTCTCCTGTGTAGAGCATGGCTTTGGATGAATGCAAAGTAGATACTTGTTGCATCCCTGCCCCTGCTGGGTTGGATGGGGAGGGGGGGAAGAGTAGAGGGCAGCATAGTGCCTCCCAGTGCTCTCTCCTTGTGAGGGGTCCAGCGTGCATGGGGGCCCAGAATCCAAAACGAGTGAACAGTGTCAAGTCTCCACTGGCTCGCCAGGCAAGAACACTGGTAAGTGTCTTGAATGGTCACTATTTGAGTAGTGCAGTTGAAACAAAAGATTTCTAATATCATTTTCCTTCTGGGACTATACCTTGAGAGTGGTAGGACAGATGGACACAGTCAAGATACAAGAAGGGGAAAAAGTCATTTGAAAGGCAGTTGTCAAGTGTTGGCGAGTCGGTTCCGACTGATAGCGACCTTGTGTAGTGTTTCTGAGGACCGACCTTGAGGTCAAGTGCTTATCCTAGGACACCACACCAGGACTCTGAAAGGCAATTGTTAATTGTTGTTGTTGTTAAGTGCTGTCAAGGTGGCTCCAACCCATAGTGACCCTGTATAGGGTTTCCGAGGAGTGGCTGGTGAGTTTGAACCTCTGACCTTGCAGTTCAAACCAACTTGGCAGTCCAGAGCATTAATCCACAGCACCACAGAGAGCTTTTAAAAAAAATAATTTCATGAAGGAAAAAAATGTGCTTTCATAAGCATCTGGCTATTAGTGGTGAAATATCTTTTCTCCCCCCCTGTTGAAATGAATGAGTGAAGTCGTCTTTCTGTGAGGTTTCTTGGTTGATTTTTTAGGAAAATGAAAAGCCTGTTGAAATAAAAAGTGAATTATGAGGGGGCTTCACAAAATTCATGGAAAAATTCCATTATCTTTCCATCCCATTTTTCTGCAAACTTTTTGAAGCCCCTCATACGTGTACATGTGTAGGGGAATAAACTAAGGTCAGGCATACCTTAGTCCTCAGGCTAAGACAGGGGGCAGTAGGGATCCTTCTTTGGAGCCCTGGGGTGGTGCTGTGGGATAAACACTGGCCCGCAAGGTTGGTTTGAACTAAAAGGTCAGTGGTTTAAACTCACCAGCTGCTCCTTGGAAACCGTATACAGGTTGTTATGAGCCAGCACCGACTTGACAGCTCTTAACATCAACAACATGGGCCCTTCTCTCGCTAGGTGCCATTGAGTCAGTACCGACCCATAGGGACCCTGTGCACAACAGAACAAACCACTGCCTGGTCCTGGACCAGCCTCACAATTGTTGCCACGCTTGAGCCCATTGATGCTGCCACTTGACCAATCCATCTCTCTGGGTCTTCCTCTTTTTCTCTGACCCTCCACCTTACCAAACAGGATATCCTTCTTCAGGGACTGATCCCTCCTGGCAATATGTCCTAAGTATGAGAGACGAAGTTTGGCCAT
>NW_006408521.1:43831186-43855471 GCF_000296735.1 Chrysochloris asiatica | reverse complement strand
CTCTTGGTCCATATATAGGTTCCTCATGAGCACAATTAAGTGTTCTGGAATACTCATACTTTGCAATGTTGCCCATAGCTTGTCATGATCCACACAATCGAAAGCCTTTGCACAGTCAATAAAGCACAGGTAAACATCTGTCTGCTATTCTCTGCTTTCAGCCAAGATCCATCTGATGTCAGCAATGATATCCCTCCTTTAAAGAGATAAGAACTCATCTGTAATCCTTTCTGTATCTAATTTGCTTTCTCCTCTCCCCCCTATTTATTGATTTGATGTTTTGACAAAGATGACATTAAAAGAAAAAGTAAATTTCTCCAGCTGTGCTCTCAAGCATATTCTTTTTCCTCTTTTTTTTTTTTTTTTTTGCAAGGCGTGAAATAGAAGGTGTTTAAGGAGAAGTAACTAAATTGCATCTGCTATGATTTGCTTGATCTTAGGTCTTTGGTGATCCCCTTTCTCTGTGAAGCAGATGATTTGAAATCTTCTTCACTTATAATATAAGCAAGGAAGTCATTTTGCTTGTCTTCATTCTGGTAGAGAAATGTGGGAGCAGTCTGCAGAGCTATAGGGCGCTTGCATCGAGTTCATAGTTCCTGGTTCATTCTTGTTAACCTGGATATCCGAATGTCTTCAGATGGTCACCTACAATAAAGAATGGCACCTACTGATCCTCTGTGGAGATCTGGGGGACTCTGAAGTGAGTTGACACTACACTTCATGGTAAAGAAATAACCAGGAGTGATATGTGTCTGAAAGAGAGCAAATCAGCTAAATTGATTTTGAAAAATGTCTGACTATAAAAACCTCTAAAAGATTTCACTTGAAGTTAGACAACTCAGGCAGGTGTATGCAATTTGGAGGTCATTCAGATCCAAAAACTTTTATAGAATCAGTTGGACTTGATAAATATTCAAATTATTGAGTAATTCTTAAAACCTTGCAGTCCAACTGTGTAAAGAGTGTAAATGAACCAGATAAATGTGTCAGAGAACTCCATAGCTTTAATCCAATGAGGAAAGGAGACCGAAATAAGCTCAGCTCAAATACATTGGTGGTGGTGGTGTGCTGCTGAATCAGCTCCACCTCACATTGGCCCTGTTAGGGTTTCCAAGGCTCCTTTCTCTTGTGGAATGGCTGGTGGACTTGAACTGCTGACCTTGTGATGAGCAGCCCATTGTGTAACCCACTATACTACCAGGGCTCCTTACAAAATAGATTACTAGCACCAAACTTTTTTTTTCTGTGGAGATTTTCATCCCTGCGTGTGTGTGCTGGTACTTAGGTCTTCTTACCGGCTTCTACAGTTGGAGGAAAACAGAGCGCCTCAGACCCATCCCAGGCGCATTGTTACAGGAAAGGCAGAAAGTCTTCCTGACCCACACTTGGCAAAATAAAAATTAGTAACGTGTGCAACTCCAGCACTTTGGCTCTGTATGCAATGTCTGAGAAACTTGTTGATGTAAACAGGCTTTCGTCATAGCAACCCAGTAACTGAAGACAGCTGACTCTCCTCCCCCACCCTAACACAGTGCGTAATAATGAGGTGATTACAGATCTGTTGTTGTTAGGTGCCATCTAGTCAGTTCCAGGTGTCCGTGTAGGGTAAGCACTGGACTGCTAACCACAGGATTGGCAGTTCAAACTCACCAGCTGAACCCAACAGCCACTCCTTGGAAACCCTGTATAGGATCTCTGTGTCAGCAGTCTACTATAACTCACAGTGACCCCGCAGGACAGAGTCAAACTGACCCTTCGGGATTCCCAGGCTGTGAACTTTATGAAAATAGATTGCCAGATCTTTCTCCTGCACAGCCACTGAGTGGGTTCAGATCACCAACATTTGGTTAACAGCCAAACACTTAATTATTGTGCCACCTGGGCTCCTCCTTACAGAGCCTTGTTGTTGTGAAGTGCTGTCGAGTCAGTTCTGACCCATAGTGACCCTGTATAGGGTTTCTGAGGAGCTTCTGGTGGGATTGAACAAGCGACCATGCTGATTCTAGGTCACACCAGGACTCCCCTTACAGACCTTTGTGTCAGTAAAATATGTCCATCTCAATACTCTCCTATAGCTTCCATCCATTTAAATGTCCCATAGCTATCTTGATGGGAAATGAATGGTCACATTATAAAATCTCATCTGGGCTCAGGAACTAGAGTGTCTGGACTCAGATGTGACTCTGTTGCTTTCTTAGCTGTGTGACTTGGAATAGTCAGACTTTTATCTGTAAAATGAATGAAAACAGAGCCTACCATGTAGGGTTGTTGAGAAAAATATATGAGGTTATGACTGAGACACGCCTAGTGTAGCCACCTAGTAAGTGGCTGCAATCATGTTACTATGATTACAGTAATAAATGTTAGTTGCTTTTTAATAACAAATTATGGATGACATTGCAAAGAATTGGCATTCAAGAACACTTCATTGTGCTTATGGGGAACCTGTCCACAGACCAAAAGGTAGTCCTTTGAACAGACCAAGGGAATACTGTGGTTTAAAATCAGAAACAGTGTATCAGGGTTGTATCCTTTCACCATACTTACTCAATCTGTATGCTGAACTGGACTGTAAGAAGAACACAAATTCAGGGCTGGAGGACGATTCATTAATAACCTGTGAGAAGCCTTACTTGTAGAAAGAGGACTTGAAGCACTGATGAAGGTCAAAGACTACAGCTTTCATTGTAAATTACACCTGAACATAAAGAAAACAAAACCTTCGCAACTGATCAACAAGCCACGTCATGATAAACGGAGAAGAGGTAGAAGTTGTCAAGGATTTCATTTTACTTGGATCCACAGTCCACACCCATGGACACAATCAAGAAATCAATGTATTGCACTGGGCACGTCTACTGCAAAAGGCCCCATTTAAAGTATTGAGAAGCAAAGATGCCACCTTAGGACGCAGGTGCACTTGACCCAAATCATGATGGTTTCAGTTGTCTCATATGCATGCAAAAGCTAGACAATGAATAAGGAAGATTGAAGAAGAAGCGATGCATTGCAATGATGCCATTGGGGAAGAATATCGATTATGCTATGAACTACCAGAAGAATGAACAAATCTGTCTTGGAAGAAGTACAACCAGAATACTACTTAGTAGTAAGGATGGACCTGGTATCAGGAGGGCCAACCTCTGGAGCAGGACACCATACTGGGTAATGTAGAGCATCTGCAATATAGAAGAAAGTCCTCAAGGAGATAAACTGACATAGTGTCTGCAACAATGAGCCCAAACATAACAATTCTGGTTTCTTTCTGTTGTGCTTGGAGCCATTATGAGCCCACTTGATGGTACCTAATGACAACAGCTTTTTAATATTCTTCTGTTTTCCTGTAAGAAAGTTTCATTTGGATAGTTTGGCAGATATTAGATACTGGCCACTTTCAGCTGACAAACTACCTGCAATTAATAATTATCTCACAGGATTGGATATTGATCCCATTTCATTAAGAGATGACCTCTCTTGCTTTTAAAGAAGTGTCTTACTTTGGTTATGTCACTTCTGTATTTTGATTGGAAAGTGGATCTCAGAACTGAACATTTTTTAAGGAATGTTCTTATGTGAATTCTTTATGTTTTAGTTATTTCATGGTTGGAAATTTTGTCATACTGAGATATGCCTGTAATTGTAAAATTGTAACTCTAGAAGGAAACTGCTTGAACTTGACAGATTCTGGGGAGGAGGCCCAGAAGTGATGGGCTTGGATACGGTGTGATTTTTCCCAGCCCCCACTTGTCCTGGTACCTCAGATACAGAGACATTGGCTGAGGATGACTGATCATGATCCATGCATTTTTTTGTTTTGGAGCGAGTCATAATCAGTGCTGTCTTGAGCTGATGATCAGATGTGTTTTCCTTTGGATATGAGTTATAGAGAGTCAAGCAACATCTTTGGTGACAGGTTTCTTTTGGCCCAGTTACACTCATATTCAGTGTGCCAATTATCAGTAGAAACAGTACTGAAAGGGAAAAGATTCCATTCCTAATGTAGAACCATGAAGTATTCTCTCCAGGAAATAATTGCACAGAGATGAGGATGTTTACTAAGATTGAGCCTTCTGTTTTTCTCTTCAGAATTTTCCAGAATATGCTAAGTGGCACTGTAAGGCAGTTGATCTTAGTTTATGCTTCCTCACCTCCCATAGCAGACCACCAAGCTTATTCCAGGACCTCTCTGTGGTTTATCTGTGTCACGTGTCCATTTGACTGAGTATTTGTTTACAAATAGTAATTCCATCTCATTCACTTGATAAGTATTTTTATTCCTTGTTTTCTATGTACCTGTGAGAAGCATCTGGTATATATGGTGGTTATGTGCTGTGGAGTCGGTTCTGATTCATAGCAACCCTGCGTAGGATTTCCGAGGCTGTAAATCTTTACGGGGGCAGAAAGCCTCATCTTCCACCTGAGGTACAGCTGATGATTTCGAACTGCAGATCTTGAGATTAGCAGCCTGACTGGTAACCACTACACTGCCAGAGCTCCTTCAGTATATATAATGGTGGGGGATAAAAAAAAAAAAAAAACCAAGTCTGTGAGAGCAGAAATTGTGACTAAAGTTAATGAGGAAGACAGACATGATGCAAGGAGACCAATAAATATATAGCTGTAGATTTAATTTGTTATGAACAAGAGAAGCAGAATGCCAGAAGAGGAAAAATAGCCAGGAAAACAAAATCTAGAGCCAAAGATCAGGGAAGGCCTTTCTGGGGAGGTGATATTTAAGCCAAGGAAAAAGCATACCAAGTACAATAGGGGCTGAGCCATTGGAGGCAGAAGAGTAGCGGCTAAGACCCCTGAGACAGGGTGCGCCATATTCAACGAGTGAGGATGCAGAGGGAGGGGCAGCGTAGGGAGGGAGGTGGAGACCTTATTCCAAGTGTGCAGTGAAGCCATAAGCAAGATTGTGACCATCCAAATTCTGTTCAGAGATCTGTCAGGCGGGTGGTGGTTGGTGGCCTTCGAGTTGATTCTGACTCCTGGTTACCCCATGTGTGCAGGGTAAAACTGCTCCCTAGGTTTTTCAGAAGCAGGTCACCAGGCCTTTCTTTCAAGGCAATTTGGATGGGTTTGAACGGCCAACCTCTCAGATGGTAATCAAGCACTTAATTGCACCACCCAGGTAGAATGGTCACTGGTACCAAGAATGAAAGGAAACTGCGTTGGAGACCATTGCTTTGGTCTAGAGTGGTGGCAAAGGAGATGGAGACAAACAGACAGCTTTGATGGGTTTTGAACATAGAGCCAGAGGTCTTGTAGAAGATGAAGGGAGGAAGTCCCAGGAAGAACCCCAAATGCATTGTCAAAACAGAATTGCACTTTTTTTCTAGGTGAAATTTCTCCTTTTGCACGAAGTTCATAAATCATGTCTTTCTAACTGGCTTAGCTTTTAGCAAAGCTTAGGGACCTAGGTCAGCCTTGATTTTGATGCCACGCTTCGAAGCCTTACAAGTCACTGGTTGTTTTGCAGCCTACCAGGACCTCCTCCGAGAGCATTTATTCTCGACCCGGCTCCAGTATCCCAGGCTCACCAGGTCATACCATCTATGTAAGTATCTACTTCCGGTTAAATCAGTAGATAATACAAACCGAGGTTATAATCCAGAATAGAAACCCTCCCTGTTACGAGAACCTGGTCATCATTTTTGTAGATCAGATTTCTCAGTCACATTCTACTACGTGCAATTAAGTTTCTATTTGTCCATCATTGGGATGATCTAATAGATGATCTGTGAAGTCCAATGATGTGATGCAAGGCTTTAAAAATTGTTACATATAAATTGCTTCTATTTGGAGATTAACTATCCACTTTATAATGTATAATGCTGATTCTGAGTGTTTTTGAATTCTTCCACAAAGGTATTTAAATATTTAGTTCATTAAATATGCAATTCTTGTTTGTAGCCATCTGGAAAGATTTTTATTTTTTTTTACCATCTGTCTGAGTTTTTCCTTCTCTTCAAGAACTTTAGAAAATTACCCTTAAGGTTTTCAGACTTCTCTACTTGATGAATTCTATATAGGCGTTTTCCTAAATGTTGGTCACTGTTTTAAAAATGTGATTAATATATGGCCCTACCTGGGCAACTTTCCAAAGAGTGTGACTGTTCTGAGCAAAGCATGCTGACTTTTGTGTATCTTTTAAGTCCTCTTCATTCAGCAAGACACAATTCACTGGCAAAATTCCTCAAAGAAATGCTCCTATGCAGGAATTTTTCTTTCTGTTTCAATTTGCCAGGCAAGAGTAGACAATGAAATCCTGGACTACAAGGATTTAGCAGCCATCCCCAAGGTCAAGGCCATTTATGACATTGAACGTCCAGATCTTATTACCTATGAGCCTTTCTACTCATCTGGCTATGATGACAAGCAGGACAGACAGAGCCTTGGAGAGGTAAGAGATTCCTTGTTGTTACTGTTGTCCTTAGGTTATGTTGAGTCAGTTCCGACTCACAGCGACCCAGTGCACAACAGAATGAAGCACCGCCCGGGTCCTACACCATCCTCACGATTGATTGATGATTTCCTGCTGTTGTTGGTAAGTGCCGTCAAGTCGATTCCGGCCCATAGCTACCCTGTATAGGGTTTCCAAAGAGCAGCTGGTGAGCTTGAACCACTGACCTTACAGTTCAAATGACTTTGCAGTCTGACGCATTAATTCATAGCGCCACACCAGGACTCTGATAAATTCCTGGTGGTGTAGATTTGTGTGACTTTGTCCTGTGTATACGAGCCACTGTTTGGAGTCCTCTGGATTTGTCTGCTCTTTGCAGGCAGTCATGCAAGGTGTTGTGAGCTATCGGAAGACTCCGCAACGGCCCCAGACTCCAGGGACATTACTGGGAGGTGAAAAAGTAGCCACAGTACAAGCACTTGCCCGAGTGGATTCAGATTCATGGTGATCCCACGTGTGTGCGATCCCACGTGTGTGCCTGAGTAGAATTGCACTCCGTAAGGTTTTCAGTGGCTTCTTTTTCAGAAGGAGATCACCAGGCCTTTTTTCCAAGGCCCCTCTGGGTCAACTCAAACCTCTAATCTAACCTTTTGGTTAGCAGTTGAGCAAGTTAACTGGTTGCACTACCCAGACTAAAAACAAGTAAATAAAACACTGACATCAAGTGGATCCAAACTCACAATGACTCTGCTTAGGGTTTCGGAGACTGAAAACCTTTATGGGAGCAGACAGCCTCACCTTTGTCCCTTGGAGCAGCTGGTGGTTTTGAACTATTGACCTTCCCCCTTTGAACTGTTGAGCTTGGGCTCCTTAGTCATTAGGAGAGGGCTTCCTAAATTCTGACAGCTTCAGTTTTCAGTATCTTAAGATAATTCGTATGTGCAAGAAAAGAAACAGTACTGAGAAGGAAAGCAGTATAACAGCATAGTGAGCAGAAGGTCAAAGGACAAGGGGAGTTTCCTGAACTAACTTATAAAGAGCCTCAAGCAATGATCTGACTTCATTTGACCGGTCATCACGTTCTGGCTCTGTGTCTGCAGCCATGTGACTGTTCTGATCCCGTTTTTTTCTCATCTGCAAAGTGGATAGGATAATGATAGATTATTTTTATGTTTGAGAGGATGAAATAAGCTAACCTATGTAAAGCAATTAAAAGAGAGCCTGACAGCAGATGTGATACTGTTGTTTCTTTCTGTCCTACTGGATCCTCTGAATGCTCAGCTAGGGGACTCCCCTGCTGCCAGACCAGAGCCTCCTTCGTCCTTTGTCCCATCCCCCACCATCCTAGGGTTGGGTTTCCTGCTCTGCTCTCCCACCCAGATCTGAGTTCTGGTCCATGTCCTCCGGCCTCTTTAACTCGCTCTCATTTCTTTCCCTTTTATTTTTGAAATTGGAATCATGTGGAACTATTTGAATCTACTCAGAGAGCTGTTAGCCAAGTGTTGAGTTGAAATCAGCTGTTTAACCACTGTTGAACCAGACTGTAATTAACAGGTAGCAAAAGACCTTCCCACGGTGCTTTGAGGTCTTAAATGAGATAAAGAAAAGTCATGAGTATGTATAGCTGTTTAATTCACTCTGAATTTATGTTTATGTTGTTGTGAAATAATGTTGACTCATATATACATGTATGTATATACATATGTGTACATATACGGAGTCCTGGTGTGGTACTGTAGGATAAGTGCTAGACTGCGAACTGCAAAGGTTGGCGGTTCAAATTCACCAGCTGCTCCTTGGAAACCCTAGACAGGGTTGCTATGAGTCGGAACCGACTTGACGACACTAAACAACAACAAATATATATTTGTGTGTGTGTGTACGTGTACATGTGAGTCCTGGTATGGTGCTGTGGTTAATGCGCTAGACTGCAAAGTCAGTTTGAGCTGCAAGGTTGGTGTGGTTCAAGCTTTCCAGTTGCTCCTTGGAAACCCTCTACAGGGTTGCTGTGGGTTGGAACCAACTCAACGGCACTTAACAACAACAACAAATGTATATATACATATCTATGTACGTATGGGAGTCCTGGTGTGGCGCTGTGGGCTAATGCGCCAGACTGCAAAGCTGTTTGAACTGCAAGGTGGGTGGTTCAAACTCACCAGCTGCTCCTCGGAAACCCTATACAGGGTTGGAACCAACTAGACAGCACTTAACAACAACAAAATGTACATATGTGTGTATGCTGCTGCTGTTGAGTAGCTGGTGGGTTTGAACTTCCGGCCTTGCAGTTCGCAGTCTAGTGCTTATCCTACAGCATCACCCCAGGACTCGTTATATATATAATCCAGGTTTCATTTCAGAGAGTAGGTAGGTCTGCAGTGAAACATGTCTTTGGATGGAAAGTGAGATTCGTTTTCGTGTAGCGCCACCTAATGGTCACTTTATGTTAACTTCATATGTGGCTACTCTCAAATGCAGGCTGATTCTCCTGGGTGGTTTGGTTGCCATTGCACGTCAGAGTTCATATGGGTCAAAGGACAAGGGAGTTTCCTGAACTAATGTATAAAGAGGCTGGTCTTGGAGCAGGTGGCCAAGAGTATTATATTGCCTCAAGCCATGCAAGCCAGGGGGAACA
This sequence comes from Chrysochloris asiatica, assembly GCF_000296735.1. Taxonomy (NCBI): domain Eukaryota; kingdom Metazoa; phylum Chordata; class Mammalia; order Afrosoricida; family Chrysochloridae; genus Chrysochloris; species Chrysochloris asiatica. Next base: position 43,846,430 of record NW_006408521.1, on the reverse strand, counting down.
AATAGTTTACTTGTGTAGTGAGGTGGGCATGTGGCAGGGCGAGGTGGTCGTGTGTTTCTCATCTCAGTTTTGGGCATCTAAATATCAGGATAATCAAGAGCTTGAGCTTGAATTGAAATCTTCTAGGCTTAAAATCAGCCTCTGAGACTCACTAACCTTATGAATTTGGGGAAACGGCATACTTCTATCTCCTTATCTGTAAACTCGAGATAATACTGTCTTGTGTACAGATTAAAGGAGTGTCTGGCACATACCAAGTCCTCAACAAAAAGGCTGCCTGCTGTCATCATCATGGTCACCACTGATGCCTGAAAAAACTCTGGTTTTGTCTGTACCCAGAATCTCACTGCAGAGCCTTGGATCAGAAATCAGATGTTCCCCAAGACACAGATCTTACAGCTTAGAAAACATCACAAACTGTTAACTTCATTTTTAATTCATCATTACCATTTCTTTAGATAGATGGATAGGTAGCCATCCATTGGCTCCAATTCCTGGAGAACTTTTGTGCAGCGGTGCAGACATTGCCCAGTCCTGAGTCATCCCCAAAGTCACTGGCATGTTCAAGCCCATCCGCCAGTCTACCTCACTGAGCGTCTCACTTGTTCTCGCTGGCCCTCTACTTCACCAAATACGATGTTTTTCTCCAGCAGTTGATCCTCCTCAGAACACCCAAAGCAAGCAAGTCAGACAGTGTACTGTTATGATCCATAAAGTTTTCATTGGCTAATTTTCCGAAGTAGGTCTCCAGGTCTTTCTTCCTACTCTCTTAGTCCAGAAACTCTCCTGAAATCTGTACATCCTGAGTGACCCAAATGGTGTTTAAATACTGGCTGGTCCCATCGCTTCCAGCATCACAGCAAGCACGCAAGCCACCACAGTACGACAAACTGACAGTCAGATGGTAGATTTCTTTCACAGAATCCATAGATTGTCCTTTTAGAAACACCGGAGAAGCTTGTAGCAATTTGTGCTGCAGAAACTACAAGTGGGGGCTCCAGAATTCTGCTGCTGGAGCAGGACAGACCTGGCCCTTGGCTACAAGGAACCCATCTTTATATAGCTAAGACACACTGGAGGAGGCGGGAGCTAACTGCAGGCATAGCAGTGGCTCTTGAGTGACCCGGGATAGAGGCTCTTCTGGTAACACACTGTGAATATGGAACTGAGAAATCCACACTGAAGACTTTGTTTACACTTCATTTCTATTTGAAAGCTTTTTGCATTTTAATTATAATGTTTCATTTATTCTCTCAGAAAGTACAAGGGGGCTTCAGAAAGTTTGTGGAAACACTCCATTGTCTTTTCCTTTCATTTTTCCACAAACCTTTTGATGCTCCCTTGTATTTATTGAGCACCTAATACATGCCAGTACCCTCTCCAGTCGGTGTCATGAGTGAAGTCCCTACCCAGCTATGTCATTGTAATCCTAGACAGTGATAGGTGCTGTAAGGAACAATAAAGCAGAGACAGGAGAATGAGTCATGAGGCTGGATTGCTATGTTAAACGGGGAGTCAGAGATGGCACTGTGTGGAGATGGAGGGGCGGGGATCCCTGCAGATGTCAGACTGAAAGGCACTGCAGGCAGAGGGAACAGCACGTGCAAAGGTCCTGGGGAGAGGGAGGCCTTGTCCTGTTAAAGGAGGTCTCTGTGTCTAGAAAGCTGTAACCTGGCGGGTGAGTACTGGTAGGTTGTTCAGTGGCCAAGACAAGATGCCCCATGCCCTTCATCACTGTCACCCAACTGTTTTCAGTGACTGTGTTTATAATGCATTCCTGTGTTTCAGTAGACCCTAACTTTTAGTACTGAACGGATCATCATCCCCCACCCCTCACAGACTGAATTAGAAGATAGACGAGGATGTAGAGTTTGAATGATGTCTCCAGGTGGTTCTGTCAGGCCCTCCCAATTAAAATTGGTAAAGCTGATAAAGGTGGTGACTTTAAATTCTCTTTTATTCTTCTAGTCTCCAAGGACTTTATCTCCTACTCCGTCTGCAGAAGTAAGTACCATTTTTGGAGATTTTAATGGGTGGAATTTGGGAGTTGCTTGGAACTTTCCTAGACTGGAATTTTTTTTAAAGGACATAACACAAAAGAACAACAACAACAAAATGGTCTTCAAGATTGTGATGAATGTAAAAGGTACTTAAGCCTGTAAGATATGACCATATAAGATATGGCAGTGGTGCTGGTGAGGCTGTACCATGGATTGGTTCTGACTCATGGCCTCCTGGTATAGGGCTTCCAAAGCTGTAAATCTTGATGAGAGCAGAAAGCCTCATCTTTCTCCATTGGAACCACTGGTCATTTTGAACTGTTACCCCTGAGATTAGAAACCCAGCTTGTAACTAGTACGTTACCACAGTTCCTTCAAATATGGCAGTTGGTGTTGTTATTTCTAATAGAGTTTGCGGATAAAAATAGCCTTATACTGAACTGAGTCTACAATGGATGAAGCCACATGTCCCAATATGTGCGCGATTCTCTCTCTCTCACCCATAACGAATTCGTCTGAAATAAGCTATAGTGGACATTGTGTATCTGTGACCAGCAATCTTCTCTTGAGGCTACTTCTTTGGATCAAGAATCAATAGTTTGGTCTTAAAGCCAACTAAGTTTCTAGTCTTAAAAAATTAGAAAAACTGATCCGAAGGATATCCCTGTAATCTCATAGAGTGATAACTATAGTATTCTGATGATTTATCACTGAGTGCCATGAATAATTAATTTGCATTAGCATTACCGCTAATGAGCAAGATTGTGAAGATTGAATGTCTGTTGTTGATCAGTTATAAGCATATCATTTGGGGGACCTTTTTGTTGTGTTGTTGTTTTTTTGTTTTATCATTATAGCCAGCAAGGATAAACCAAAGTTTCTGGGCCATTTGCTCTAGAATTTCACAAAGTTGTGCTTACTGGCTTTTTAAAATAATTGTATCATGCATTATTTTGAATTTTTGTTTTTTATTGCATTAGTAGAAACTTCATAGGAAAGCAGATTCTTAAAATGCAAAACATTCTTTGTACTCTTTGATTTCTTTTAGCAATTGTATTGTGTGTGTGTGTCTGTGTGTGTGTTGAACCCTAATTTTAGACTCTTTTCTAGGATGGAGATAGGTGACATATTAATGATATGATTATATTTATTGAAATAATACGCCATCATTTGCTTAATAATTTTCTAATTTGTTAAGCATATAATCAATATTTTTGTCTTCATAAAGGATGATAGTATAAATACCTATGAATAAATTATTCCTTTTAAAGATCATTTTTATTTATTTTGGCATGTGTTTCTCTAAGTGGAAATTAGAATTACTGGATTTAAGACCATGACCAGATTGTTCTCCCAGAGAATCAAAAAGGTCACCAGATGACAGTTACAGACATGGTGGGTTGGCAGTTGGAACTAGTGGTGATGCTGGTTGCAAAGTGTGCTCTGCCATACGAACCACGTGGCCACACACAGGATCACTGGCTTCCTTGGAACCTTGTATCTACAGTAGTGGAGAAGGGAAGTAATGTCTCAACACTACCTTCATGATTACTATGCAGACCTGATAAAAGGATATATGTCAATCTGCTTTGTAAAACTGATGTTGTTGTTGTTGTTGTTAAGTGCCATCTCGAGTCGGGTCCGACCCATAGCGACCCTGTACAGGGTCTATTTCTAGCACTGTGGGAAAAGAGGCAATAATTCTCAGGACCACTTTTATATTGAGCTTATCAGTTTTATTGAGCTTGTAAAACTGATAAGCTCAATATAGAAGTGGTCCTGAGAATTATTGCCTCTTTTCCCACAGTGCTAGAAATAGTGGCGTTTATAGTTTTGATGTGTCTTAAAATTTTCATAAACACAGTACTGCAGGTTTTGGACAAAATGCATTAGCCACTAACTTCTCATCTACACACATATTGAAGGGATATGGTCCTTAACAAGCTTGCATGAGTAGGTCGGCCTAATGCTCTGGAACTTGACAGTGATGGTGGCCTACTCTCTGTGCTCACTCTTTGTTTCCAGGGTTACCAAGATGTTCGGGATCGGATGATGCATCGGTCCACTAGCCAGGGTTCCATCAACTCCCCCGTGTATAGCCGCCACAGTTACACTCCAACCACATCTCGTTCGCCTCAGCATTTTCATAGGCCTGGTAAGCACAACTCTTCCTACGATTCCGTCTTCCTCTGTGGGTGTTTTCCCACCACTGATACTGTACTGAAAAATCTGGCTGCCAAATATTTCTATCTCTTTTCCAGAAGAACAAAACATGTAAACTGGTAGTCAGCTATGTTTTATGTTCTCTCTTTTCTTGAAGCATCAGTTATTTTATGAGATTTTTAAAATAATGACCATGTACTATTTGTGGAAGCAGAGGAGATTGTTTTGTTTGGAGAGGGTTTTTTGTTTGTTTTTGCTTTAAGAGAATCGCATCCCTTTGAGACTTAAAATAAAGATCTCCAAGCAAAGATACATTGATATGCTTTTTAGGCATGTTAGCTTCATCTAAAATCCAGGGTTAGCCGTCTGTTGGCAGGTTTGTTATGTTTCCATTATTCAGTAACATGGTGTTACAGGACACATTTGGATCAGTACCTTTTCTATCCCAAAAAATTTGAAGCAGACTTATAAAACAGTTTGCTGTTGTTTTGTATGCTGTTGTTGTTGTTGTTGTTCAGTGCCATTGAGTCGATTCTGACCATAGCGACCCTGGATAGGGTTTCCAAGGAGCAGCTGGTGAGCTTGAACCACCAACCTTGTGGTTCAAATGACTTTGCAGTCTGATGCATTAGCCCACAGCACCACACCAGGACTCCAATGTTTTATATGAGGGGACTTGAAAAGGTTTGTGGTGAAATCTAATTAGAAGATAATGAAATTTTTCCATGAACTTTTTGAAACCCTCTCATGTGTCTCAGAAATACACTATAGTAGAAAAGAGCTAATAGCAGTGGACTCCGATTGGCCTTTACTTGCGTCCAGTGGGGCCACATACATGGAGGAGAAGAGCGATCCCAACACAGTCTCCAGGTTCCCGGAGAAGGTTAACAATCTTCTTAGTGAATCTATTTCCTAGTGGCCTTCTAAACAAACTGGGTAATTTATGAAGATCTCATTTTCAGCTTCTCACTCCTGGGATAAAGTCATCGTCCACCTGCTAAGTGATTTTATAAAATGTGTAAGAACGTTAAAAAGATGTAAAAAGGCTGCCATCTTTTTTTTGAAGCTATAGATTTCACGGTTGTAGAGGATTGAATTCTTACTTCTCTGTCTTTCAACAGCGGATCATTTTATCTAGGCCCCTAAATATTTGCTCAGTGTTTAGTGAGTCATGCTAAGTGAAATTTGGGAGGGAATTTCTTTTTAATGTACAGCTGTAATCATTTTATTGGTGCCCTGGGTCCTTATCTGCTTGGGTGATGAAAAATTCTCTATGCCGACGCCCCTGCATTATGCTGAGGTCACCAAGACCCCAGTTGTGATGTCAATGGGGTAGTGTTGGGGGAACAGGGAAGTTGTTCTTTCAGAGATCCCTGAACAGTGGGCAAGTGATCAATCCCGACACTGATCCCCCAAAAGCCATGTCCTTAGTGAGCACTGGAGAATTGGCCTCAGGGTTCTGTTTCTAATAACCTCATTCCAAGAACTTCACCACCTCTCAAGTTCATGGACAGATTCTATTATCTTCTCATTCCATTTGTAGCTCCCTCTAATTTCTGTATATGTGATACTGATTTATAAGGACATGTAGATATATACAGAGTCCTGGTGTGGTGCTGTGGGTTAATGCGTCAGATTGCAAAGCCATTTGAATTGCAGGGTTGGCGGTTCAAGCTCACCAGCTGCTCCTCAGAAACCCTATACAGGGTTGTTATGGGTCGGAATCAACTCGACGGCACTTAACAACAACAACATAGAGATATACAAAATAGTGGAACCTGGTGGGGTTTTGATAACATAATTATAATCTTTATAGAATCTCCTAAACTATCTACACACCCCCAGTTCTAGATCACAGATGACGATTCAAATCCCCTTGGTCTGTTACTTTCACCGGTCCTTTCTTCTTCTGAGATGACTGGTTTCTGGATCCCCAGTTTTCTTTTGCTACATGGGAATATATAACCAAGTTTCCAATAGGAGCGGTTAGCAGCTTAAGAAAGAATATGCCTCTTGCGTACAAGAACTGCTCTTCAAATTTCTTGAAATGATTATCATTTTTTCACATGTGTTCCAGAGGGCTCTGTTTTTTCAGGTGTTTAGTAAAAACTGCTGCTGTAGAGGTTCAGTAATGCACCCCTGTACTGACTTTCCAGGGACTGGCATCATTCTAACACACAATGTTCAGGAAATGGTTCCTCCTCACTGAAGCTGTTTCTTCCCAGAGAGTGAATCTGCAAACATTCCCACTCATCACCATCCTAACCCTTTTCCTTCCTCCTTTTCAGACTCCTGATTAACGCTCTTGATTTTTCCACCCCCTGGAATAAGGACAGTGCCCCTGCTTCCCTGTTAATTTCTGTTCTTTTTTTCTGTTTCCCCCCGTGCCCCGCCCCCGACTCCCTGCTGCGCAGAGCTGCTGTCTCCTGGTGTGCAGAGGTTGACCTACCTGCGCACCAGCAGCCTCAGCCCCACCCACAGTGACTCCCGACCTAACTCCCCCTTCCGACACCACTTCATTCCCTATATCAAAGGTAAGGAGCCAGGCTTCCCAGGCAGCACCCTGTGGAGTGGAGATTTATTAGCACCCTGAGAAGGCTAATAAGGCAGATCTCCAAGAGCTAGCTCTGAGGTTCTGACCTCTCAGCATGCCTGCCGTGTGTCATGATCCACCCAACGGTGCCTTAGAACTGGCAGAGTGGCTCTCCTTAGGGGAGACAGGCCATTTCTAAGGGCTCTAGATGAAGAAACAGGAAGTTCATTTGCAATGATAAGATCTATGACCTGCTGCTTAGAAAAATACCGTATCATTTTGTTTTTGTAGACGTCAAAAGCAAAATGGAACATACAACTGGAGGATTTTGGTTTTTGTTGTTTTTTGGGGGTTTTTTCCTTCCTGCTTTTAATTTGTGATGTGTCTCAGCAAACACTATAGCATTTAGCCACAAATATCCCAAAGTTGTCTTGATGGTGATTAGCTACTTAACACTATTAATAATCTGAGCGCTATATAAAGATCCATGGCAACTGAAGTATCAGCGAAGTGTTTCAAATGTCACTTCAGTTTCTCTCTTTGAACCAACCCTTCAGGGGTCTTCTACACGATGGAGAGGAGAGGTTTTGCCTTGTGGTGGCTGAAAAATTAGCCTGCTGTATTCTGTCCCATTCCCTTGATAGCGTTTCTGTTGGTTCCCTCTTTGTCCATGACACTCCTGGGGCAGTTATCAACCAGGGCTTCCATCCGCCCCCATGTGCCAGGGGAGCCATGCAACCTGAAAAAGTTGTAAAGGTGCCACAATTTAAAATAACTGTGCACAAGGAAGCTGACTTTTTCTGTAGTCTCCATTTGAACCAAATGAACCAATCAAAGAAAACAGCTAAGGGAGCGAGTCAGAGGCCAGTACAGATGTTGCCCTGGGTCTTAAAGTGCTCATCTCACTAACACACCTAAAGAGTTGCTAGTTTCCCAGAACTTTCATTGGCAACCTAGCCAAGTGATTTTCTTTTGGCCCACTTAGATTTTGGACTATTCCGTAGGCAGATTCTTCTTCATAACTTGGCTATTTTAGCATTTTTCTGTGCTGCAAAAACAATATTGCTGACATGCTCAGCGAAGGCACATCAGTCTTTTTCAGTAGGTACAGCACTTTCTAAAATTCTTGACAGATTAGGGGAAATTACTGTTATTAAACATTATTACGGACAGATGATAGCTAGCTGGTATTTTGGAGGAACATTTTTATCTCAGTTACAAGATGATCCTTCAGAGAATGCTTGTAAAATCATAGAAAATGATTGAAAAACTGCCCACGTATTTTGTTGAAGAGATTTTAATATGAAGAACCAAATGAAGATTTTTTTTTTTTTGCTTATTTCCAACACAAGAGACTATGCATTTTTTAATTCATTGAACTGTAAACTCCTCCATGTTTTGTTACTATCTGTTTCATCGTTCAGAGGAGTTACTTTTTGTAGACTGGAAAATGTCATGTGCCCAGTAAAGCAGTACAGAGTTTGTCCAGGTAACGTGTTACAAGATATAATTGGCTGACAACGCTTGTGTCTGAGAGCAGCCTTGTAGAGAGATGGGAGCCCATGGTTACAGCCTCCAAGGTTTGAATATGATTTCTGTCACTCGTCTATGTGACCATGGAGAGTCACTTTCCTCATCTATAAAATGGGAAAGACTATGCTTAGGCCTGCCCCCTAGGTGAATAGAGGTGTTTGAGGTGAAGTCCTAAGTGTTTCATAAGCACTCGGTTAATGTCAGCCCTGATTTCTGATTTCCTCCTGGGCATGAAGTTTAGTGCCCCAAAGCACTTTAGATGGCATCGGTATACTCAACTTTTCACAGCAGCCCTGTGAGGAAAAAGCATTCAGTCCAGAGGACTTAGCAGGACCAAAACCTAGCTCTGGAAAAACCATTTAAGAGATCCTTCGCCATTTTCTTCATGCTGGGTGTGTGGCTATAGTTTGCTTGTATTATATAGGTTGTAAACATCAGATACAAAATACAATGAACATAACAGGTATCTATATAGTTTTTAAATCAGTTGAGGTTTCTGCTAGACTACAAAATAAATCCTAGAGAATTAATACAATAAAGACATTGTTTAGCAAACACAATTTAGTTAAATGGCTAGATACTGAGTTTCCAAGGTATTTCTTCTTAGTTATAGTTAAAACAAAACAAAACATGTAATCATATACCTGGAAGGTCTTTCCATACATAGAAATTTCAGTATGGAGGGAACACATCACAAGTATCTAAAAAATGAAGCAACTCTCCAGGGATTGGCCCTTCATTTGGGCATTTACTTTGTATCGTGGAGCTTGTCTTATGACTTTGAGGGAGTTATTTTTTAAATGAGTGGAAGCTGGGGAGCTTGGAGACCCCAGTGTAGGTTGTCCACCTCAGGGGTATGTTACTGAGCTATGGGACCCTAGCAGCTCCAGCAGCCAGAAGCCCAGCCTTGCTTTGCCCATGTCCACTTCCTGGTCCTTGTTTCTGATGCATGTCTGCCACGCCCCATGGTTCGTTGACCTGAGGATGTCTGCATGGCCCTGAGACTAAGACACATGTCCCAGCACTGTCTCTTGATTTCCTTTGCTTCTCTATCCATTTCATATAAAGTCCATCCTGTTTGTGGCTGTGGTTGTATTTCTGCTCTCTGACATCATCTGCCACGTCATTCTATGTTGATATGTCACTATTGGACCATTTGGCTAAGTGCATGCCTAGAGATTTGGAAAAATGATGTTCCTTCTGTTTTTGGCTTTGTTTGCGCAGTGTTTGCTGAGTTTCTTTTCCTTCCCCTTTGAAATACTGTAGATGTTACATTCTCTGTCTGTGATGTGTAGTTAGATCCGTGAGCAGGAGGGCTACCTATATTAAGTCACTTTGAATAGAATCTTCCCCATTCTGCCATAGATATGAGTTGCTAGGATACAAAAATGTATTTGACATCTACTAAAGGAAACGTGTTTCCATAACTTCTGTTGACATTTTGGACAAGATCTGGCAATCTTGAAACTCTGTCACAAAATTCTAGATGCTGCCAACTTTGAGGTCCTTTCAAGATACTAATTTTTGTGGTAAAAGATAAACAGCTGGAGTTTCAGAAGGCTCCACAGTGTTCCAGCAGATTCCCACAGGCAGCTGTGTGCTCAGCTGCTTTCTTTCACTTGTTTTAGGATTAGTGATGAGTGTTTTAGGATTTGAAAGAAAATGAGGAGAAAGCATTCGGAGCCTAAGTGCAGTGAGAACCCTGTAATTGCAAGTAATCAACTTCCAGGGGTTAACAAACTTGACTTGTCAGGTTGACAAGGAAGTAGTTACAAAGGAAGTCCAAAAAACATAGATATAAACAATGTAGGTTCTTGCCATGAGAGTGAGAACTTACCTAAAAGGACAAAGTGTGATAAATACACTATTATATATGAGTGTTGTTGTAAGTGCCATACAGCTGGTTCCAACTCATGGTGGCAACTCTGTATAGGGTTCCTGAGGCTTCCAATCTTTGTGGGAGCAGAAAGGCCTCATCTTTCTTCTACGAAGCTGTTGGCGTCCTCGAACAGCAGACTTTGTGGTTCACAGTCCAGTGCTTCTCATGTGGAGCCACCGAGCTCTCATTACGTGCTATGTACGCTGTCCTGTTACTTTTAAGCACTGGCTTGTTCTGGTGATGATGATGACGACAGTGATACCTTCTATATGACTTGTCACCTGGAACCCAGAGATTCCTTTGTCTGGTAGTAAACTAAGCACAAAAACCCTTTAGGACTGTCACCAATGATTTCTGACAGGGCAGAGTTGACAGGTGCATCATTTATGATAAAGGTGTTCAAACTAGAAAAGGGAAAGAAGCTTTAGAGAATATTCAAGAATATTTCTTCTGAAAATGCTAACAACGTATGTAATGACTTTGATATCTAGAAGGTTAAGGTTTGGATACCTGACAACACTCTCAGAGGCTCGTTCCACTGGGGAGCTGTTGTAATGTGTGGGTTCAGATCATGCGGCCCTGAGGTGGCTCTGTTTCTGAGTCTGCCCTTACCTGATGTTTTTTGGTATTTGATGAGAAGGTTTAAATGACCATAGAGTTAAATCTGTGTTCACAGACTTGAACATGCTGGTGGCTTTCTCCCTAGCAGCTAGAAAAGCCAGTGGTTACTGAAGACACGCAATAAAAAAACCGAGCTATTCAACTGTGTACCCAACTGGCAACACAGCTTTCAGCCAGAATTCACCCGGTGGGGATTTAGGCTCGTCCAGTGGAGTCTTTGTGACTGCTGCTCCTCACCAGAGGATCTTACTGATAGACTTTAATGTCTGGACAGATGTCTAGTTCTGATAACCTTAAACCTTTGTGTTCCACATAAGCAGATATTTTTGTGTGTCCATGACACTGAGTAATAATAATCAAAATTCATTAAATAGTGTTTTATCTGATTGGGAATTAGTAACCAACCCGTGAGAACTTGTTGAAATAGTCTGACGTTCTAAAAGTGGAGTAAGGCTGGAGGGAAGGGTGAAGGTCGGGATGCTGTATGTTCAGAGGCAGCAGCGGCCAGTGTTCACAATACCCAGGAAGAGGCTCCAAAAGACATCCTAAAATGAAGCAAGCAAGTTGAACGCTGTAGATCTTCTTGTGAAAGTAGTCCAAAAGAATGATTCTGTTGCTCAGTTATGGATTTGTCTTGTGAATCATTTATAGTGCTTTTACAGAAGTAAGAAATTGTTCATAAGTGCATTGTTTCATTGGCGTTTTGATGACTACATAACTAATGGGAAACTTATCAAAGGAGTGAGTGATTCTGATCACAGTACCTGAGACAGGTGATGGCTAACCTGTATAGTAGTTGCTAAGTGCCATTGAATTGGTTCCAACTTATAGCGACCCTGTATAGAGCTTCTGAGAAGTGACTAGTGAGTTTGAACCGCCGACCTTAAGGTCCAGCGCTTATGCTACAGCGCCACACCAGGATTCAAATCCTGTAGCAGTGCTCGCTAAATCAGACGAATATGTAGCTGCACAATGAATTATAGTTTAATTGTTTCAGTCATTCATTCACAAGCATTTATTAAACACTTATTCTTGGCCAGAAACTCTGCTGAGTGTAGGCAACACCCCAGTCGGTGAGTTCTCGTTCTAATTCAGCCTTTGGTTTAAAATGGAATTTCCCGCTAAATGTAAACAGTCTTCCTTCTGCTGCTTGCCTCTACCTGTGTTTTTATACTAATTTTCAGACATAAGCAAGTTATTTTTCTTTAGAAGAGTGATAAAAAAGTGAGATAATATCTTATAAAATTAGCTTCTTAATAAATCAGCAACTTGGAGCACACAGCTTCGTTATATTTAGAAGCTAATAACTATCTGACTTAAGTAGTAAAGCCAACATTTTACCATAATAGAAAGTGGATATTAAAAGGACTCTTAAGGGAGAAAATGTAAGCATATTATTGTTGTTAAGTGCTGTTGAGTCAGTTTCTACTCACAATGACCCTGTAGTGGGTTTCCAAGGAGATCTATATATGAGAGAGAAAGATTAAAACTATTCACATGCTATTTTAAAATTCTAACACTCAACACTCTTCATACACTGCTGACCAGATTTAGAAACGTTTAACTTAAAGTAATTGACGAATATGAAGATCTATGATTTATTTAAAATCAGTAGCATTAAAAGGAAGGTCAATTGGGCTACATCAAAATTTAAACCTTTTGCACTTCAAAGGACACCAGCAAGAGAATGAAAAGACAGGCCACTGAATGGGAGGAAATACTTGCCAACTCTTGTAGAGGCGCTGGGGGTTAATGCACTGGTCTGCAAAGTTGGTTTGAACTGCAGGGTCAGCAGTTCAAACTCACCAGTCACTCCTTGGAAACCCTATACAGAGTCGTTATGAGTCAAAACCAACTTGACAGCATTTAACAACAACAATATATGATAAGGGGGTTGTGTCCAAATATATCAAGAACTCTTACAACACAGTATGAAATTCATAGCATTACTAATCCATGAACTTTCAACAGCCTTACATCTTGTGGTGTATCCTTGAAACAAGGTGTTTGCTCAGACGTGAAGCAGGTGGACGTTTGGGACAGAAGTTTTGCACAAGGTCATCCCTTCAGTTCTTCTGATCAGGAGGAATGCTAGAGGCTTGGGTGACACGCAAGGCTTTTGCAGTCAAGCTCAGCCCCAACTGGTCCTTTCCTGTCTTCATCCCATTCTCTCCTCCAAGGCCACCATAGAGTCCATCCACTGCTCCCACACACCTCCTTTCTCAAGATTCCTCAAACCAAACCAAGCCCAATCCAACCCAGTTGATTCTGACTTATAGTGACTCTGTAGAACCAAGTAGAGCTGCTACCTCGGGTTTCCAAGATTGGAAATCTCTATGAGAGCAGACAGCCTCATCTTTCTCCCATGGAGTGACTAGTGGGTTTGAACTGCCGACCTTACGTTAACAGACCAATGCTAAATACCACCAGGGCTCCTCTGTAATTCCCCAGCACTCTGAAATACCTGCCTTCCCACCCCTCTGTCCACCCAGCCGCCTGGTCAACTTGCTCTTCCATGCCTAGCTCAAGTCTAACATCCTCTCGGGGACTTCCCTGAAGAATGAATAGCTCCTTCATCTGAGTTTCATAGCATTTATTTGTGTAACAGTAACCAGTTACATGCTATGATATTTATTTTCCTTAAGTCTGCCTCCTTAGGTAGACTCTGAGTCCTGTAAATGTAGGGATTATACCTCGTACATCCGTTTATCCTTAACAGTCGCTCAGTGCCCACCCAGCCACTGTAAATGTTTCAGTGATTGAGTTCTTAGACTGGTGATGCCTCATCTTCAAAGAGAAAGATGGCTCCAAAGTACCTAACAGAAAGGGGTTCTGACTGTCCTGTGTATTTCAAAGTAAGGAAATCAGAAACATGCTGGATCAGAGCCATTCGGTATCACTAAGAGCAAGGACTGGATGACCCCACAGGTTCAGAGACGTGCATTCCAATTGCCAACCTCTGTCACCTGCCCGGAAGGGATTGCATTTGGGTTTGTCTAGCCCACTCTTCTACATGCTTGTAATATAATCATTTGAAGTCCTGAATCATTAGCAACTGTGTTTCCATTCCTTTTCTTATCCTTTCTATCTGACTGGCTTGCTGCTGGCTCACAACCTGGAACTGCATGCCTTTGGAATGACACATTTAACTGCTAGCTGCTTTTAACCTGGTTTCACTTGAACACCAATCTCTCTTTTGGAAAACTAAACCCGTTACCACCTCTGTGAGCCATGTTGCTAAATTGATTTTGTTTCTTTTAGTTCTCCTTTTTGATATACCTCCTTCCAGTTTGTTGTTTTGGATTTTGACTATGCTTGCTTCGTTTTTCTTTCTTGCACTCCCTTCTCTCATTTTGTTTTCTCCATTCTTCTCATTGGAGGCAATGAGCCATCCAGCGGCCGGAACTCCCCTCTCCCTTACCGGCCAGACAGCCGTCCTCTGACTCCAACTTATGCTCTGGCCCCTAAACATTTCCATGTTCCAGGTAGGAGCTGACCCGTCTGTGTCCCGATGTCCCATCACAGTGTAGAATGTGGCCTCGTAACCTCTGTCTCGTCTCCATCTCTCATGCTCTTTTAACTGGGATGCACCTAGTTGACACGACCCTAAATTGCAGGATCTAACCTAGAGGGCCTTTCAAAGAGTTTTGACAAGTCAGGATCGTATTGAAAGTTTAAGCCTTCTCATGAATTTTTTTTGGAGAGGCTAGAGGACAGGGGGCCAGGGAACAGCAGTGAGTTGTTTGTTTCTACTCAGTTTTTCATCTTAGCTTTCTTTGCACGCGTGCTTTCTAAGATAGCACTGTGGTTGGGGGCCATTGCTAATTTCACCCTGGCACTCTAGTTACATTTTCATCATGAAGGTCATGCCACAGGGTTGACAGAGGGTCTTTTTGATATTCCCCATTTCTCTCCAACGTGGTGACTGCTTGCCTGGATTTTTCTTTTTGGATAAATTGGGTGGCCTTTCTGCAGTGTGCACTGATTGGCCTCTTGTACAGCCCACAAAGATATCTTGCAATTTAGGTTCTGTGCTGCAAGCTTGGCTGTAACAGTCCCAGACATTTGCTGCCATGGTAGAAGCAATACTTTCCCATCAGGAGCTGGAACACTCCAAGCCATCAATATCATAATGTCTCACATCAGCAAGGGCAGTCAGTCATCTCAGGGGTCACAATATTGTTTTTCCATCAGAAATACACTGTTTTGCTTCTTTTAGCTATTGGAAGTAGTTTAATAAATTACCCATTATGTTAGTGTTACACATATTTGGAATCTGTAAGTTTTCCTTTTGTGTTACAAACTACTTGCCTAATAAAACCAACAGAAGCTCAAGGAGATTCGGCCCTGCTCTTGAAGTACTTTAAAACGAAAAAGTTTCATTGAACCTTGAAAAATCAATGTCTTCTATATTTGTGATTTTTTTCTTTTTTCATTTTTAATGCTTTACCTACATTCAGCTCCTACAATTCTTGGAGAAACAGACCCTTTTGAAATTTGCACTTGGAGTAAAAT
>NW_006408521.1:43828048-43829742 GCF_000296735.1 Chrysochloris asiatica | reverse complement strand
ACTAAGCAACACTTAACAACAACATATCTACTTGGCCTCCCAGGGCTGCATTACTGCTTTCAGCCTGCACCTACCCTGGAGTGGGCCCAAGCTGGCCCGGGTTGCAACTCTTTTCCTGATATCACAGGTGGACCCTCCATGCCTGTTTCCTCATCTGCCAAAACCCCATTGAGTTACAGGCCAGTTCATTTCTGAAGTTGCTGTCAACTAAATAACATTGAACTGGATGTGTTTTCCTTTTCTAGGAATACAGAATTTATAAACCCAGGAAATCACATTATTTTATGTAAATCACATTTTCCTCCACCAGTGTTGGGTAGGGATCTAAAAGGTTTAGTTTGCCACAAATCTTTGTAAATAGAAAATAAAGACTGGCCCTTGGGCATAAGCTGAAAACGAGGCATAAATTGTGCCAGGAAATTTGAAGGCTGCTTTTAGGACCCAGTTGACATTAATTAATCCTGAAGGATGATTAGGATGATTTTTTTTTTTTAAAGTAAGTAAAATTGAAAATATACACGGAAAAAATTTTAGGCCAAAATTCTAGCGAGAAAAAGAAAGTGTGTGTTGTAGTGCTGTGGTGGTTCTTGAACTATCCTTTGATTTTTTTTTTTTTTCCTTGTTTTTTTTTTTTTTTTCTCAAGGTTTTGCACCATGTGCTTGCTTTTTAAGTTGGTTAACATTGTTTTTGTTTTTGTTTTTTTTTATGGTTTAATGTCTTCCCACTCATTAACATGTGAATGTTTAACTAACTACTGACTTCACCAATTCTAATGCGTAAGTACTATTTGAAGCCTTGCTATATTGTTTTCTTTTCTTTCATTTTTTTAAATTTAAGAATAAGTTTCCCAGACTTTGGTATATCAGTTTAGAGACTTTTAAAATATTAAAATCTATAAGCCCTCCCTCTCTGAACAAAAGGTGAGAAATCATTAGGAAAGATTTGAAGAAGTTGGGTAACATTAGGTTATTTATTTGGAAGGGATGAATTGGCTTTGTTTTGTGACATTTACTTTGATGAAAATCTTTACTTCCAGTCTGTTATATGACCCAAATCTTTACTTTCAGTATGCTATAAATGAATTAAGAATAAGCAAAATAGAGCTTCCCAAAGAATTCTCTACAGAGGAGCAGTTTCATGTGGTAGAAATAGAGCTATTAAAAAAAAAATGCTAGGCTTAAATAAGGACTTCTGCTGTGGAACTGTAGGTTCAGCACTGGACTTCGAACCAAGAGGTCCGCAGTTCAAACCCACCAGCTGCTCTTCAGAAACCCTGTTACAGGGTCACTAAGCCCCAAACTAACTCAACATCACTTAACAGCAACAAGTTTAAATGAAGGCCACATTTTTACAAATGCAGAACTTCTCAGCCTTTAATATTCTGAAAATGTAGCATGCTGTGCTGAAATTTTTCTCATGAGATCATGTTCAGAGAAATAAGGTCCCATGCCTGACCAAGACCCAAGACTTACCCTTGATTAAGTCAACCAAGTAAACTGAGGCCCAGAGAGCTACTCAACAAGGGATGTGTGAGTTCGAGCTGTAGAGTCAGAAAGCGTTTCTAGATTTTATATATATATATATATATATATATATATTCAATGTCTTCTATATTTGTGATTTTTTTCTTTTTTCATTTTTAATGCTTTACCTACATTCAGCTCCTACAATTCTTGGAGAAACAGACCCTTTT
>NW_006408521.1:43826646-43827948 GCF_000296735.1 Chrysochloris asiatica | reverse complement strand
ATCTACAAATTTAATTTAGTATCTCTTTTCTATTTCTTTTTTTGTTGTTAATCTGGTCTACACACGTTAGGGTTTTTTGAGCAACCCGTCAACACATCGGGCTAGCCTGTGCATTAAAAGCATTTCTGTATCTTAAAAATACTTGATATTACTACATTGCTTTTCACTGTTCCTCTCATTAGCTGAGAAGTAAATTGAGTCACTGGTATCTACTGGGCACTCAATTTCTAGACAGTATCAATTTGGGGATTTGTCCCCAGACTGGTTGTGTCTTCCTTACCATTAGAGCATGTGCTCTGCCTGCATTTCGTCATGGTTTTAATCCCACTTTTAGAGACGTGTGTTTCTGAAGTAATGACATCTCTCTATGTGTTAAGATGTATTACAAAGGCCTTCATGTCACATGTCTGTAGTAATTTCCTCATCCCTGTACTTTTTTCTTTCAATAAACTCAGTCTTTGTAATACGAACATTTACCGTCTGGGTTAGTTTTTTGTTCAAGAGCCCTCCTTTCAGTTTGCCCATTGGTTGATGTGTTTTGCCGCTGGCTGAACTGGTTCCCATAATCATACATCTGTGCTTTTCCTTCCCACAGATCAAGGGATCAACATTTACCGAAAACCACCCATCTACAAACAGCATGGTAAAACCCGATTCCCTGCGCATAGCTTTCAATGGTCCAGCCCGCCCGGCTCCTCCTCTTTGCTGTCTTCTCTGAAAGGCCCAAGTACTGCAGCTTCTGAGAAACAAATGGGGGCAGATTATGCTTTTATAGTCTCTGGTGGTGCAGTGGTGAAGTGCTGAGCTGCTCATTGAAAGGTCGGAGGCTGAAACCCACCAGCTGCTCAGAGCGAGAAAGATTTACAGCCTTGAAAAGAAACCCTATGGGCAGTTCTGTTCCATCCTAGAGGGTCACTATGAGTGGGAAGGAACTTGAAGGCAATGAGTTTGGTTTTTGGTTAAGGTGCACATATCATGAGATTCATTTTTCTAGACAGAAAACATGTACTTCAGTTAAGTGATTTACAGCCCATTTCTGAGCCCATGAAACCATAGGGAAGGGCGGACAGTGCCGTTCGCATAACGAATCGCAAACATCCTAACAAATCTTTATTTTTCATTTTTTATTTTTGGCCTTCAAGTAATGTAATTGCCCTCAATAGTCATTTAAAGAGTCTGCAGTGAGTTTAGCTAGCTAAAATAGTGCAAGACAGCCCCTTAGAAAATTAATTTCACTACATCTCTATCGTGGTGATGATATAGGGTCAGTCCTGGACTACAAACCACAAAGTTGGCAGTTCA
>NW_006408521.1:43815737-43825411 GCF_000296735.1 Chrysochloris asiatica | reverse complement strand
TGTGGTTTGCAGCCCTGTGCTGATCCTATAGCACCACACCAGGAGTCCAACAAAAACTATAAAGTAGAACAAACGTAAGAATACATGCATACTGCATATAGGAAGAATATTCTAAATCTTACTTATAAACATAAAATAAAATTGTGGGAAAATGCAAAGATATACTATTTGTTAAATGGAAAAACTTAATAATAAAAATGTCAATTTCCCCCAAAGCAATATGTAAATTAATGTAATTCTTATTAGTATTCAAAACTTTTACTTCAATAAAATTATCTTTAATTTCATATGAAAGAATAAATGTCTCAAGTAGTCAAGAAAAAATGTCTAAATGACTTGATGGCACTTAAGAACAACAAGGGCATAGCTAGTGATCCAAAGAGAAAAAAAGTTAAACTTCTATTTACAATGTATACAAAACCAATTCTATGTGTACTCATATAAAATATATAACTGTAAAAATATCTGAGTCTACCAGGAAAAATGTTATTTATGGCGTAATAATTTGAAATGTTTGGAAGCATTACAGGCCAGTCAGGTTGCTCCAACTGTGTGCTGATGCACCCTGGTAACACAGTGGTTTAGCATTCAGCTCTAAACAGAAAGGTTTGTAGTCCAAACCCACCTGTGGCTCCTTAGGGGAAAACGGTGGCAGTCTGCTTCCATAAAGGTTTATGGGCTTGGCAGCCCTCTAGGGCCATTCTGTTCTGTCCTGTAGGGTTACTGTGAGTCAGAATTCACTCAGGTTTGGTTTTCTTTGGTGGACCTCTGTGGTTAGAAATAGACTCTAAGCTAGTACAGCCCTTGAGGAGTCTGGTATCATGATTACTGGTACTCTGGCCTTTGTTGGTTTCTAGTAACGGACATACGTGTAGTTGTGCACACCCTTGAACAAAACAACTAGTAGACATGGAAAATGGCAATCACAGTCCTAGGCAAACTGAAAATGGATTCTCCGTTCCTGTTTCTTTCTTCTAGGACTCAAGGACATAAATAGAGCATCTAAACATTAAAAAAGGAGCTCTGGTAGCGTAGTGGTTATAAATCAGGCTGCTAACCTCAGGGACAGCAGTTTGAAACTACCAGCTGTTCCACATGAGGAAGATCAGACTTTCTGCTCCCATAAAGGTTTACAGCCTCGGAAACCCTGTACAGGGTCGCTGTGAGTCGGAACCAACTCCACAGCACATAACCACTACCACCAAGCATTAAAATGTGCTAGAGCATGATTTTGTGGCTTCTTGCCCAAGCATACCATGCCAGACAGCTGTCAAATAAAGAGCAAAGACAACCAACTAACAATGCTGTGCTTTTAATAATTTTGCTCTTTAATTTCAGTCACTCACGTGAATTTGTAATTCCTCTCAACGCCAGTGGAGCATTCTGTGATGATGAAATTGTCCTATTACGGTGCTGTCCAATACAGTTGGCCACTAATCACCTATGTGAGGCTGCTGAGCATTTGAAATGTAGCTAGTGCAGCCAAGAAACTGAATTTGTTGTTTCATTTCATTCTAATGAAATAGCCGCAGGTTGCTAGTTTGGGGTAGCACGGCTGGAGAACAAAGTTTTTTCCTCATACAGAACAGATGTGGAATGGAGCTTTGCTTCTAACCGGAAGTAAGGAAGATGAGGTATCACTGAGCACCTCCAAACAACTGGGCAATTAACGGTGATAAACAGAACCTTCTAGAGTTAAATACATTGCCAGGGAACAACAAAAAAAACCCAGAGAAGTGGGGCTGGACCACGCATGCCTTACACACATAGCTAAGCTCCCCTGATTCCCACCTAGATGCAGCTGCCCTGGCAGCCCAGAACAAATCTTCAGAAGACATCATCAAGTTTTCCAAGTTCCCAGCAGCCCAGGCGCCAGACCCCAACGAAATCCCAAAGATTGAGACGGACCACTGGCCTGGTCCCCCCTCACTTGCCGCCATAGGTATGCAATTGTTGGAGCTAAGGTCAAGCAGACGCATTTCTACGGGGGCTGTCTCAAAATGAAAATTTAAATATGCAAGAAAAGCTGTCCTCTACGGTTGAGAGGTAGACTAGTGTGGGGTGGGGGTGGGAAGGATGTCACAATGTGATAGTACTGCATGCACAGAATGCTTAAAAGTTATGAAGATGTATCTACCAGGGCTTTGCTCTAATCAAACCTCCTAAACCACAGGTCTAGTCCAAAACTGGTGGTCTGCAAACTCTCAGAGTTATGATGCAAAGCCAGTCATGCTTTTGAACATATTTGGACGAAAACCTCTGCACAAGAACATTGTTCTATGTCATTCGAGTCTGAGTGCCCTTCCTAGCGTGACTGCTTTCAGTTAAATTTGTTTTGGATTATTTCTGGGTTTTAGTTAACATTTCTCTGAACAAAAGGTCTTAGCATTTAAGCACATTTCACTTTCCTTGTGAGATCTCATCCCTGGCTACTAAGAAAGGCTATTACAAAGAAGTAAGTTTTCTGAACTATGGTGTGAAGTCATGTGATTTTGCATCACTCATTTCCATGAATTCTGTGCTCTGATGTCTCACCTGAGCGTTTTCATGCTTTGCTTTGAACCACAGATTCATGCTTTAGAACTGTCTTTGTGTCTTCATTGTTTTTGTCAGTAGTGATATCCCTTGGCCTAAACGGAGGTATTAGCAAACACAGTGGCTAATACTGAAAATGTAATGACGTCAGCCTTGTACAACGATGGGGCTATCTTATCCCATTTTGTTGGCAACCAAAAAGGCCTTCAATTTTCCAAATTTTCTTCACCATGCTGTTTTTCACCCAGTTATCTTAGTGGATTTGGAAGCAATTTAAATTTGTAAAAAGTGTTAAAGGAAAAGCCATGTCTTCAGGTCATGATTTACAAGTAGTTTATAGATTATATTGACCTGAAACGTATTTAATTCTTACAAACGTGTGTCTGTTACTCATTATTATTTATATAGACTAAGAGAAAATTCATGTTGACATTTCTGATTTTTAGACTGAGATGCACTAACCCGTATCCTTCAGGAAGTTGTTGGGGCCCCTGTCCTGGGTCAGTCAGCTTGCTTAAAGGAAGCAGTAAAGTTGCTAAACTTTTGGGGGACTTGGGCAGGGAGAGGGAGAATAAAAGTTTTGTTATAGTTCCAAGTTCTTTGGAGTTCTCATATGTAGAAATGTTTGAGCCCATTAGTCAAAATGAGAACCATGAGAACTATTCACTGATGTTTATATTGATTAGATTTGCAAGCTTTCCTGTTTCCTTGAACAGCCAACTTAGTCCAAGCAATTTAGGGAAAAAAATTAAATATGCATATTCTTCTAGATATTCAGACAGATTCCGTCTTTCCCCTGCCTTTTTATAAAAAGTTCAAATTTGCATAGGATTGACTATATCTTACCCAACTAAGCAACTTTAAAGCCGTACTAATATTTTTACCTCTATTAGCATACAGTTCCTTCATGATCAGTTTTTGAAGAATTGAGAAAAAGGAAACGTTACAGATTCATTCCTTAAAAGAAAGAGAAAAGATATGTTTGTTAATGGATGTCATTAGCGTCAAAGACAGGGTGAGGATGTTATGACAAGCCTCAACATTCAGAAAAAGTAAAAACAGCAAGTCTTTGATACATCACAGGGGAGTGACCATCATACCTACTTGATAGTATGAAATGAGTTGAGATTGTGTGCTGATTGAAACTGACCCGAGGAGCACAGACTATTATCTATAGATACCCATCAGTGAGGTGTGATGGTTCATGCGGTGACATGGATACTGCCAGTCACAAAAACCATCCGAGTTATAAGTGAGCAGAGCACTGGCTGGAAGGTGGAACTCCATACCTCACCTGTATCACATATTGAACTGGCTGGTCACACCGGGCCCCTTCTCTATAGAAACCAGTCAGCTCTGCTGAGTAGTCGGCAAACAGTTCCCCACTCCCCCTTGTGCTGCCCACTTTAAAATCTTAAAGACAGTTACTGACTTGACCAGCCAAACAAATTGAGCAGAGATGGAATAGACAGTTAAGATTCCCTTGTCGTGAGGCTGCTGTGAGAAGTTGTCTTTGTTGTGGAATTAGGAACGGATATGAGACGCAGATCCAGTGGCAGAGAGGAAGACGAGGAGGAGCTTCTGAGACGCCGGCAGCTTCAAGAAGAGCAATTAATGAAGGTTTGTCCTGACACCGTCTTGCCACTGTCTTCCACTCAGTTCCATTCTATCTGAGCTTTGTTTAATGATGACTGGATGCAAGTCACCACAATGTGCAAGAGTTGGTCCAAGCGCTCAAGAGACTTGCAATCCGATGGGTGAGACAAGATGCGCAGTACACAGTAGCTTCTGGAGAATCCACATTGAGACCAGAGACCAAAGAGACATGGAATGTTTGGGCTTATGAAAGAATGAGACTGTGGGGTGGGTGTAGGTATGCAGGTGCATGTGTTGAAAGGGTGCTTAAGGACCAGGTAGAGCCGAGGTAGTGTACAGATGGGATGAGAAGGACAACATTTCCTTCCTTATCCCAGGGTCCCTCTCTGCTCCTGGCATCCCCTTGGGATTGAGCTCTTCTCCCAGCCTTTCCCAGAGAATAGGAGGGCCTGGTATGTCTTTTTGAGCCAGGAGAAAAGGGACTGTCCCTAAGAAGCTGTCATCATACGTTCCTATCTCTAGCATTGGGCCTACAGAATCCTCGAAGACCAAAAGAGGAATAGCCAGTTACAGCCGTGGTGGAGGGAGCCAGGAAATTATAAACTCTCCCACCCTTGAAATGATTTCCAAAGATAATTATATGGGAGATTATATAGAAAATGGATGCCAAGTTGCATTTATAGTATGATCCCAATTTTGTGGAGTATGTGGGTAGAAAAATGTTGAATGTGGTTCATTTCTAAGTAGTAGACTATGGGTTACTCCTTTTCTGTAGTTAGCAAAATCTGAACAGTGAGCGTGCATTGCCTTTACTTTTGTTTTTGAACCAATTGGTGCAATTTCTTTTTAAAGGCTACCGTCCTCATCCTTCCCTGCCCACTTCAGAACTCAGCACACACTCGTCCAGAGCTGCTGACAGTTTGGGGGAGGGGAAAGGAGGGAGAATATTCTTCTGACCACCTGACTAGGGAACTAGAGCCTTGGAATTCAGAAAGCTAAGAGGATCGGAATCTAAAACTTGAATTTCCTCTTGAGGAACTCCCAGGTCTCTCCAGAATCATCAACTTCTAGAAAGATATTCTAAAAGAGAAACTTCATTTTCCATGAAAGTCATTGCAAGCTTCACTTTCTTTTTCCTCTGTGACTAGCTCAACTCAGGCCTGGGACAGCTGATTCTGAAAGAAGAGATGGAGAGGGAGAAGGAGATCCGAGAAAGGGCATCTCTCTCAGCCAGTCGCTATGATTCTCCCATAAACTCAGGTGAGCAGTAGACTTACCATCTTCCCCCAGCCCAGAGCTCACCTCCAGCACGCAAGGAGCCTGTGTTTGTCCCAGGAGAGACGGAACCATTTCCGCTATAGACACACAGAGTGGTTTATAGAAAGCGGAGCCTGGGAAGACCACTTCCTATCACCATAGTGTATGAGCTTGTCACGGTTCTTCCTTTCATGGGTGTCTCCTTCCTACTTGAAATGGGGACCCTTGGAGGATCCCAGGAACCAGGAGGCGTGTGTCCTCCTGTGGTGGCAATACCTTCTAGAATGATCAAGAAGGAGCACTTGCTTAGAGAACAGGGTTCTGTTGTGTCTGGTGAGAGCATTGTGACCTTGCATGAATATATTCAGTCCAAGGTCTGAGGACTAACAATGCGGTTTTGACCCTTGGGAGGAGATTACTGACGTGCCGGGGGAGGTCATCTACCAGTATGTTTATGTTTTGTCCTGTTTCTATTTATCAGAAGCCTATTCTCTCCTTGTCCAGATTCAGGAGCATAATTTTCTGTCCAAATGGTGCCTTTAAACGTTCATTAATATTTACTATATGCGAGGGCTGTGGTGAAATCTTATTTCATCTTCACAACGTTCCTGTGTGGTGGTGGTGATGTGCCATGGAGTCGGTTCTGACTCAGCAACCCTGTACAGGGTTTCCAAGGCTATAAATCTTTACGGGAGCAGAAAGCCTCATCTTTCTCCTGTGGTACAGCTGGTAGTTTCGAACTGCTGACCTTGCGGTTCGCAGCCTGATTCGTAACCACTACGCTACCAGAGCTCTGTATTCCTGTGTAGTAGATACTATTACTATTGTCCCCAACAAATACAGAAACCATCGAGCCCAAAAGATTGACCTAAAACAGGAGCATTTAGAGAGAAGGAAACAGAGGCACATGAAGTCTAAGTAATTTGTCCAGTATCACATAACTAATAACTAGGATTTTAGAAGTCCAGGGATTCTAACCCCAGAGCCCATACTCTTCAGCTAGAATGCCTAGCTGTCTCTGTTGAGCAGTTTAGTCTTGAGAGCCCCTTTTAATTCTGAGGTTCTTGGAAAAAGTACATAGCACTTCTCCTATATGGATCAAGACATGAGGACTCAGATTAAATGCTCAGAGATGCAGCGTGTTAAGTTACAGAGCTGAATTTGAACTCAAGTCTGCCCTTCCTTCTGCCCCCTCCAAGCTCAGCTGCTATTAACAGATGTGATGTCATATACCAGGGCTCCAACTGTGTCTGGCCACTGTTGTGTGGTGTCTAGTAGGTTCTGACTCTTAATGACCCTGGGTAGATTTTCTGAGGCGTGGCTAGTGGATTTGAACCGCCAACCTTGTGGTGAACTAAACTTTGATCATTTATGTGGCTGGGCTTTTGTATTCAAACAGCCCTGGATTCAAATCCTTGCATAGCTGTTTGCTAGCTGAGTGCCCTTGGGCAAAATGCTTCAGTTTCTCTCTGGTACTTCCTCTTCTATTAAAGGAAGATCATAGGTGAATTACTAGGATTATAAAGAAGGGCTTAAGAGAGATACAGACCAGAATCTTAGAGGCACAGGGAGTTTGGGCCCCAGCTGTGTTGTCCCTACTTGTCTTCCCCCCTCTCTTAATATCACTGACCACCCAGTCCTGACCTCTCCCAAAGGTGGTGATGTTTTAGGAACACTTGAGCCCAGTACTGTGTAAAATAACCATTACTTTGCCAGATTTGTATTGGAAAATGGAACGTCCTAACGATCGGTCTTTTCCCTTTTTTGTATTCAGCGTCACTTGTTCCATCATCTAAAACGTCATCTCTCCCGGGCTATGGCAAAAATGGACTTCACCGGGTAAGGCTCTAATAATCCTCAAATGAGCACGTGGCTCCAGTGATATTGTTGTTGTTAAGTGCCATCAGGTTGGTTCCAGCTCATAGAAACTGTAACGTAGTTCTGTATCAATTCCCTCCTGTTGTTGTTGTTAAGTGCCATCGAGTCACTTCTAACCCATAGTGACCCTGTATAGGGTTTCCAAGGAGCGGCTTGGTAAACTTGAACTGTTGACCTTGCGGTTCAAATGGACTTTGAAGTCCAGCACATGAACCACAGTGCCACCCCAGGACTCCAGTCCTCTCTTAAGTCCTGTTTATAAAGTACTGACGTTTTGTCTAAATATATCTAATTCATGATCTCACTGTTGGAATATAATGAAAAATTAGCATCTCCTTGACCAGCTGGTGAAATCACTTTGAATTGTAGACAAGATAAAAGATTTCAACAGAGAGAAAGAGAAATTGGCTGAAGCCAAAGAATCGTGCATCGAAACCTATAGGAAGACTATTGTTGCTGTAAGGTGCTATTGAGTTGGTTCTGACTCATATCAGCCATGCTCGGGGCTTCTGAGGAGCAGCTGGTGAGTTTGAACCATCAACCTTGAGGTTCAAACTGACCCTGCAGTCCAATGCTTATCCTACAGCACCATACCAGGACTCCATCAAATAATTGCATAGCAAATACACAATCAAGTCAAAAGGATCAACTTGAATCATTATCTCTGTAAAAAGAAATCAATATATACCAAGCTCCCTACAATAAGTAAAACAAATGCAATTGTGTAAGTAGGGAAATGATCCGTTTTTAACTCATCTGCAGGAGATACTGGCTTACTCAAAGCCTTCTGTCTTGTGATGTTAGATGGTCTACAAAAGACCAAGACGTAT
Organism: Chrysochloris asiatica; assembly: GCF_000296735.1. Classification (NCBI taxonomy): domain Eukaryota; kingdom Metazoa; phylum Chordata; class Mammalia; order Afrosoricida; family Chrysochloridae; genus Chrysochloris; species Chrysochloris asiatica. Next base: position 43,817,315 of record NW_006408521.1, on the reverse strand, counting down.
GATAGTTAGTGGAAGAAGGATTGTGTCAGGTGCTGTCACGTGGATCCCAATTCACAGTGAACCCACGTGACAGAGCAGAACTGTCCCCTGGGGTTCTCGAGGCTGTAATCCATATAGAACCAAATTGACAGGTCTTTCTCCTGAGGAGCCATTGGGTGGGTTCAAACCACCAACCTTCCAGTTAACAGCTGCACACTAAACCTTTGTGCCCTTAAGACTCCTGAAGACAGAAAAATAATTAGGGTCCTGGAATTTCATGTGGAAAGAATTCTTAAGATTTATTGAATCCCATTCCCTTTTCATCTGACTCCAAAATGACATGTTTTCCTTGTGTCAGCCTGTTTCCACAGATTTTGCTCAGTATAACAGCTATGGAGACGTCAGTGGTGGAGTCCGAGGTAAGGCTTCAGCATCCAGGTGTTGACAGATACTGGCTGCATCCTATGGCTAAGGTCCTCGAGAAGCTCTGAAATCCCTGTTCTAGTTGTCTGAGCTGCATTTATCCTAATGTAGGGTCCCAGATGGCCAATGCAGCATTAACAAACTCCCAGGCACTCTCTAATGAAATAAAACCATGAAAAGAGATTTTTTGTAAGAAGTCTTTATTGCTCCTATTATGTGTGGAGTGCTCGGATCACCAGCAACAAGACACAGCCCTTACTCTCCTAATGCATCTGGCCTGGTGCCAGAGAGTGAAAGGTGAAGGTGGGCGTGAGAGCAAGTGCACCTGCAGAAACCATCGCAGCAGTGTGGTCAGTACAATGGTCAAAGAGGCAGAGAAGGAAGGCCGCACCTTCCAGAAAAGCTTGCCTGCCGGAGAAAGGGATGGTTGGATTGAGGACTGAAAGTGGAGCAGGCTTTCCCTGGCTTTAGGAAGGCAGATGGGACCGTATATTTAGAGACCCAGAGAGGAAGAGAACATGATTTATTGAGAAACATTTTGGAAGCTGCAGTAGAAGCTCATTTTTCTGTTACGGTTCCCATGGCCTTCTCTCATCTTGCCCTTATATTTCCTTTCCTTTCTTTTCAGATTACCAGGTATGGAACGCTTGGTCTTTCTTGAGTTGGCCATACCAGCAGAACAAGCATCCTTCAATCCAGATATGTATTGTTATTCTGGGGGAAGGGTTTCTCTCAAGAAGATGCTTATTGTGGATGACCCATCTCATCCTGTGGCCACAGTCAAGAGGAACAGGCAGGCCTGGTGCTGGACTCAAGCAGTCCCTGCAGGCCCCAGGGACTGGGCATGTTGGAGGACTCCCTTGCTGTGGCCTTGGGAAGTCCTTTGTGGAATAGAAGTAGACCAGCATTGAGGGTCTGCCCACACACAGTTTGGTTGGTTGTATGTTTTCGTTTCTTCAAAACCACTCAGTGCTTTCGTCCTCTGCTCCCTTTGCTTGTTCTCAGATGATGAGACACTCATGGACAATAAGAATGAGCAGTTTGCTGTGGTACCTTTGCTTTCTTCCCAGAACCTAAACCTTATAAAGTTGTCATGGAGATTGAGAAAAGGGAACTGCACAAAGGAAAACAAGACAAAAAGAAAGTTAACAAGAGACCTGGCAATTTTTTTTTTTT
>NW_006408521.1:43800760-43815432 GCF_000296735.1 Chrysochloris asiatica | reverse complement strand
AGAGAGAGAGAGAGAGAGAGAGAGAGAGAGCTCTGGTAGCATAGTGGTTACGAATCGGGCTGCGACCCGCAAGGTCAGCAGTTCAAAACTACCAGCTGCTACGCGGGAGAAAGATGAGGCGATCTGCTCCCATAAAGATTTACAGCCTCGGAAACCCTGTTCAGAGTCGCTATGGGTCGAAACTAACTAGACGGCACTTAACAACAACAATATATATATATATGGAGGAGGCTTCAAAAAGTTGATGGAATGAGAAGCTAATGTCATTTTTCCATGAACACTTTGATGCCCCCCGTCTTACTTTCATACAAGGAGCCTTTAGTTAAGAGCTAGTGAGTCAGGGTCTCCTCAATTTAAATATGAAATGAGAGAGCACCTGCCCTTAACAGCAAGAATCTCATTTCTAAAAATACATGAGAGTCAAGATGTCCCATCCCTGAAATGGTGGTGGGGATTAGAAGTCCAGTCCACAACATTTGGGAGCCCACAGAATCCTCGTCTTCGTTCGTATGCTGTTATGTGCTTCCCCTGACCCAGTATGTCTGTTACAGACCCTCCCGGATGGTCACATGCCTGGAATGCGGATGGACCGAGGAGTCTCCATGCCCAACATGTTGGAACCAAAGGTAAGTGCAGAGCCCCTCCTGCCCCTTTTGTAGGGACGACAAGCTGGGACAGAGCCTTGAAGATGTCTTGGTTTTCGATTTTGTCAGCGTTTCAGAGGGTTGCGCCCACTTTGTTCTAGGTTGGTGCTTTCAGGCAAGACCATCTCACAAGGCATCCTGCCCTTGCACCAGTTTTGTAGCACTGCGTGACCAGGCGCAACCCACACTGTGGGGCTCTGTGTGCAGTGAAGCACCACACAGCTCTCTCTCTGACCAAGGTGTGAAGTGGTCCCTGGTGTGAACACTGTAAGACATGCAGAGTGGAGCCACTGCAGAGTGCCCCAGGGAAGGCACTGACTTGTCTTGGTTCCCAGGGTCTTCCCAGTTTTAGCATTCCAAATCTTGTATTCCCGGAGCCTTCCCAGTCCCGGGCTTCCAGGCACACATTAGCTCTGGGACACCCTGTACCTGGACATCCAGAGGTGCCAAGGGCTTATTTCAGTATATGAGCCCACAACACTGCTCGGACACACCAGACTCTAGAACTCAGAGTCAGCTGTGGAACACCATGTTGCACAGTTTTCCTGCCAGAAAGCAGCATCATGGGAAAGACAAAATGGTACCTGTAATTTCTAATTTCAGTGATCTCTCTCTTTCCTTGCCTTTGTATGTGTGTGTGGCGAAATTATCTATGACAAACCATTTGCCATTGTAATCACTTTTTTATTGTGTTATGTAGGATAAGCACTGGACTGATAACCTCAGGGTCATCAGTTCAAACCTACCAGCCGGTCCTTGGAAATCCAATAGAGGGTGGCTATGTATTGGAACTGACTAGATGGCTCAAATAGCAATATAATAAAACAAACATTTACCATTTCAATATCTCTGACACACATAATCCAGTAACACAAGTTAGGTTCACTGTCTTGCCCAACCATCACCAGTATCTGTTCCATTTTATCCTTCCATCCACCTTAACAGAAACTGTAGACCCCTTAAGCAAAGCCTGCCTTCTCCTCTTGCCCATGCCAGCTGCCACGAATGACTTATGGTCTCTCTGCACTTGCCTTTCCTACCTATCTCACGTAGCTGGGATCATACAAGATGTGTCCTGTTGTAGCTGACTTATTTTACGGTCCATCTCTGTTGCACTGTGGGTCAGAACCTCATTTACCTTTGTGACTGAATAATCTATCATCTTTGAATTTTTATCCTCATCTCAATACATAGTTGGTATTTTTTCACTCAACAAAACTCTTTAAAGGCACAGTTATGTGAGAGCCAGGATGGTGTAAGAATGTAGGCCTGTCCACCAGGGGGCTTGAGCTGCAGCCGACCTGGAAGGCAGAACATACATCTTTCTGCTGTCCTAATTGGAATCTCTTAGAAGCTCAATTTCAGCGGATTCTGCTTGCTCATAAAATGGGCAGAGTAGTCCTAAACAGATGTTTTTCCTTCATCAGATATTTCCATATGAAATGCTCATGGTGACCAACAGAGGGCGCAACAAAATCCTAAGAGACGTGGACAGGACCAGGCTGGAGGTAAAACAGAAACAGTAATAATACATTCCCATCTGCAATTTCCTGTGCTACCCCACCCCTGTCCCTGGCAGCTTTCCCCTAAGTAAAGTTTTTCTTCAGTGAACGCAAAAATGAAATGAGATTAGAATGATCAGCCTGATGTTGTAGGTAGAGCTAAGGGATAACTTGGGAACAAAACCTACTTTTACATAGAAGAGGCCATAGTGTAAACATACCTGGTAGAACACAGGAGAACCACCCCAGAGGCACAGTATCAATTTAGTCATTTTTGCTGGGAATCTGCTGTTGCCATTGTTATGGGTGGTCAGGAAGAAATGAATGGGACTCTGTCCCTCTGCCCACATCCCTAGATCCCTGTGGGGTGGTCTCAATAACGAGGTTTACATTGGACAAATATCTCATGGCTTCCCTCATCCCTTCTGGAAGGGTTATCCGGGTCCACAGACCCAAGGTCTCCTTAGACATGGAAGACTGATCATTGTTTTTTTCCGTCTGAATGATTTTAATTAAGGAAAGCTCCATCTACCAGCCTCTTGAAGAAGCAGTCCTCTTCCCTAACAAGGCCAGTACCTTTGTATAAGAGTTAAGTCTGGCGGAGAGAATCAAGGCTCCAGCAACTCAAGGAGCCTTTCCTAGGAGAAAGGACAGAGGATGGACTCTGGAGGAGGACCCAGCATCAGCTGACCTCCCACTGCTGAGCCAGGAGGAGCTCTCCGGAAGTCTCTTTGGAAGCCTCTCTGTAGCTTTCTCATTGGTATATTTTTCCCTATTTTGTCAACATACCAGGGACCTGAAATGCAGTCATCTCCTGCCTAATAACTCACTTCCTAGACCTCCCTCTCAATGGGAATCCTAGTTGGTGCTGCAGGATAAAGCACTGAACCACAAGGTCGGTGGTTCAAACCCGCTAGCCACTCCTTGGAAATCCTAGACAGGGTCACAATGAGTCAGAACCAACTCAATGACACTTAACACCCACAGCATACCTCTCAAGAGAGTCCTGGTGTGGCACGGTAGGATAAGCACTAGACTGCTAATCATAAGATCAGCGGTTCAAACCCACCAGCCACTCCTTGGAAACCCTATACAGGGTCACTATGAGCCGGAACCAACTCAACAGCACTTAATAACAATACCAACACACCCCTGGTGTGATGCTGTAGGAAAAGCATTGGACTATTAACCATAAGGTTGACAGTACAAACCTATCAGCTGCTCCATGGGAAAAAGATCAGGCTTTCTGCTCCCATAACAACTTGCACAGCCTCATAAACCCTATACAGGGTCACTCTGAGTCGGAATGGACCCAGTGACAGTGAGTTTGGTTTTGTGTGTGTGTGTGTGTGTCCTGGTGTGATGCTGTGGGGTGATGCGCCACACTGCAAAGCCATTTGAACTGCAAGGTCGGCGGTTCAAGCTCATGAGTTGCTCCTCGGAATCCCTGTACAGGGTTGCTATGGGTCGGAACCGACTCGACGGCACTTAACAACAACAACAACCCCATACTAGGTCCCCGGGTGGTGCAAACAGTTTGTACTCAGCTGCTAAATGAAAAGCTGGTGGTTCAAAGCCACCCAGTGAGGCTTCAGAACAAAGGTCTGGCGATTTACTTGTATAAAAGATTACTGCCAGGAAAGCTGTATGGAGCTCAGTTCTGCTCTAACATGTGGGGTCTCCGTAAGTCAGAATCAACTCAGTGGCACCAGGTTTGATTGTTGTTGATTTAATAACATCTCACCATTAAAGGAGGAGCCCTGGTGTGGCACTGTAGGATAAACACTGGACTGCTATTCAGAAGGTCAGTGGTTTAAACCCACCAGCTGCTCCTTGCAATCCCTATGCAGGGTCACGATGAGTCAGAACCGACTCCATGGCACTTAACAACCACACAATTTGAGGAGCTCCGGAAACATGGTGGATCACACATTGGGCTGATAACCACAAGGTCAAGAGTTTGAAACCACCAGCTGCTCCACAGGAGAAAGATGAGGCTTGTCTGCACTCATAAAGATTCATAGTCTCAAAACCCCCATGGAGCAATCTTACTCAGACCCCACTCATTGGCAGTGGGCTTTTTTCAGTAGTATTGTGGTGATCGTCCCTCCTCCCCCAGTTCTGTTCTCTAGTGGGAGGGTGCCTCACTTGTCCTGCCCAGGTAAGGAGTTCCTGTGTTCTGGGCTTTGTAAACTGTTCTCTAACCACTGAATTTTTGTCACCCGGAGAGCAGCTCTCTGAGCCGTCAGCCACCAACACTGACTCCTCCTCTCTCCTCTTGCAGCGCCACTTAGCCCCAGAAGTCTTCCGGGACATCTTCGGGATGTCCATACAAGAATTTGACAGGTTACCTCTCTGGAGACGCAACGACATGAAGAAGAAAGCAAAACTCTTCTAAGTCCCGCACGTAGACAGCAATTAGAAAAAGGAGCAGCTGTGGAGGGGACCGGGACCCATTGGATATTGTAAGAAAGGCCCAAAATATGACTGGAGAATATGCAAACTACTGTGATCTGAGCAGCAACAAAAAAGGAAGAATCTGATGAAAACACCATGAGCCGACTCCTGGGCCAAGCAACAGCAACACTTGCCAAGAAGCAACGAGGTAGAAATCTCTGTGTTCACATGTGTCCTTTTACGTGACCTTCCACAAGTACACAACGGGAGCTACTTTCTGCTTTTGTTTGAACTGTTATCCAACAGTAGTGCTGACTGACTGTAAGGATAAGAGCCAGCAAGTGCCCTTAGAATGTCGCATGGAAAAACAAAAACCCAACCCAAACCAGTTGTACAAATTCCAAAGTCTGAATATTTATTCTGTAGCAGGATGGTTAAGAAGGAAGAGCACCAGGAACCTCCCCATGTGGCTCCAGCCTTTCTCTATGGCCCCACGCAGCTCCGCCCTGCGCTGCAGAAATGGAAATCAGAGTTCCGGAGCCAGCAGCTCTGTTTTGAGTTTTCAGCCAAAGTTGGTTTTGACAAAGTCCTTGTTCTCTGCTATCTTCTAGGGCATGCTTGGCGAAGGACTTTGCTACTGTTCTTTTTTTCTTTCTTTCTAAGAGGAAGATAAGGAATGAAAGGAAAAACCTCCCTTCAGACTTTTTCTGCTTAAGAAAACGTACTTAAGTCTCCCTCCCCAGCAACAAGATGTTCTTGGGCCCCACCTCTGCAGAGACATGAAAGGGAGAGATTGTCTTCAGATTGGCTGGCTTGCATACTACTCAGTGTCGTCAGCAGGCATGTTTGTTCAGAGGCCACATCCCCCTCTTAGCATGAAACAAGTCCTGCCAACGCAAAGTCTCTGACCTGGGATCCTCTGCTCTATGTCTGGTGTGCTGTGAATCAGATCAAGCCCAACATGGATCTCGTGTTTGAAAGTCGACTCAGCCACAGGCTAAGGAAAGACGCTTCTTTTTTTTCCCGTTTCTCTCTCTCGTTTTCAATTCCTGTGACTCCAAAGTAGATTGCTTTAAATGGATTTGATTTGGCCTTTTCCACTTTCTGTTTTTCCTAGCCTGTGTGTGTGTGGGTATGCGTACGTTGAACTTACCCAAGGTAGTTGTGAGTCGGCATGTGCTTCAGTCTCATTTCTGCTTGAATGTTTGTCCCTGCGCTGAACCTCCCATGGGATGTCTGCACTGGTTCAGTGCACACGACTCCAAGAGCTAGACGAGACTTAACTGCCCACACCCAACAACGCCTCCTCCACACATAACTCTGCCCAGATGCAGCTCGGGATCAGAGTGACGAAGGCAGATTAAGACCAGGCTGTGTGTGGAGAGCAGAGCATCTCACCCGAGCCTTCAGACTCAGCCACACGAGGTGCAAATCTGAGCCTAGCATTTCACCAACACATGGACGTAAGAGCCCGATGTGATTCTGGGAAGTCTCTCGCTGTGACTCAAACTGAAAGTCCAATGAGGTGACTCTCCAGTAGCACATACGGAAGAAAAAAAAACTAAGAAATGTTTCTTCTCATTCTTGGACCTCTGCTTGGGAATACAAGCTCTGTTTGAAAGCCAGAGGAGAGAGCAAAAAAGTGCAGAAACGCTTCCTGCTGGCACCAAGAGATAGGGCTGCTAGCTGCCTGTCTGAGGCTGATGATAAAAAGCAAATACCCAATTCCTGGAACCTGGGCTGCAGACCTGCACCTGGCAACATGTCGACACACCTGGTGCTGGAGTAGACATTTAATGCTTTGCAGCATCCCCCTGACTGCTTGCAGGAGATACGTGTGCTTGCCTTTGCAATTCTGTGTTTGCACTGAATGTTTGAGGACCGTTCTTCCCCATGTGTGCACTGGATAACTAGGACAAGGTGATGCCGAGGAGGCGAGACCAGCCCCTGCTCGGCCTGAGCGCCAACTGCAGTATCCAGCCTTGTCCCTCTTCAGGCATCATTTGCTTCTTGTCTCATCTTGTTTCATCTTCTCTGTGACTTCTCATGACACCTGTGTATTCAGCCCTTGGGGTCCTCCTCATCAAGCTACTTACAGTCTATGAGTGCAGGGAGGAGGGACCTCGGTCCCCTGGACTTTCTGTACTGCAGTCATAGTGGTGACCAAGTGGGTCCCAGCCCCCAGCTGGCTGAAAAGGTTGGTCTTTCCATTATGGAGACAATAAAGGACCCCAGGGTTTTCACTGGTTAGGGAAGGTCCATCCCAAGCATATCTTTGCAAATCACATGTCAGTGTAGGAAAACTCAAGGTATTTGGGAAACATGGACACAATCAGGAGATTTGGTAAAATTCCTGCCCCTCAGTCTATGTTAGGAGCTGTGTCCTACACTGTGTCCAACTCTCCATATGTTAAGATGGCAGAGTTAAAAGTGCTAAATACGAAATCTCCCATTAATGAAACTATTTTTCTTGTATCTTTTGAACTCAGTTCTGTATCCAACTTGGGATGGGGGGGGCGGGAGGGTGGGAATGACTTCCTCCCATATCAAGCAGGCTCGCTCATTTAAGCTGCGACACGCAAAAACCCAGAAAACACGTGGAGCCCTCCATCTCAGCTGAATTGTGCTCTGCTCTGGTGAGGGGGCACTGAGCTCTAGAACGCTGAGTAGGCTTCCCGCAGAAGGCTTCCACCTGGGAAAGCAGGTCATGGGATAGCCACCTTCTCACCATCATCCAGGCCAATGTGAGTGTCTGGGCTGCAGTTCGCTCTCAGTGGGCTCAGCATGCATGTCCTCAGAATGTCCTGGTCACAGTACAGGTCCCTGCTGGAACCCTGCCCTGCCCTTTAACCTTCAGACGGTGAGCACAGTCTGATGTGCTGGGGTTATTCACTCTAAGGAAGGAATTCTGTGTGCAGCAAGCTTCCCAGGAACATCTATAAAGGACTACACATGCGAATATTCAACTGACTTGTGACTGAGAAGATCACACTGAGATGTGAAAGTCAGTCAGTGCTTCTTTGCAAGCTCTTCCTAAAAAGGTGGCTTGTCATGTAGTCTTCCCATGTTATGTATTCCATCATACAAAACAGCATTTGGAAGCTCTGCACCTATGTTTGGCTTTGGGGTGAGCTATGATATGTTGTTAAAATGACTTCTTTGAAAACTAAAGGTGACCTGTTCTCTGAAACATAAGGTGCAAAAAAGGAGAGAGAGAAAAGGGTAATCTTCTATATGTTCCGTTCTCTAGTCTCGCCCTCCTACAAAAGACAATTGCTTCCAAGTCGAGTTTCCTTTTCTGCAGTGAATGCTGGGACTGCTCATTTCCTGTTCTCATCTTTTCCTCCTCAGCCTGGTTTTGTCGATCAACTCAACTTGGAGTTGTCGTGCCGGTAACATTTATAAAACTCTCACCTACTCTCTTTACACTTTGAAGCAAACAGCTTTTTCTAAAGAATCGCTTCTCAGATGATTATATAAAATACATATGCTTTTAAAATTTAAAAAAAAAAAAAATCAAGTGAACCACTTTTGACTAGGTTGATCTTTTTAAAAACTATTAGAAACAAACTTAGTGCCAGGCTTCTCTGATGTGGCGACGCGGCTTTCTCTGTTCTCGCAGCGCCTTTTCCTCAGGGTTGGGAGTAACAGTGGGAAGGAGCGGGCTCTATGACTTCAGCCCTTCTCTGCCCCCTGAAGCAAACTCAGTCTTGACAAGTCACCTCTAGGAAGGAATTTGTCTGTGCTTTCTAGAGCCAGCCCTGACTGTATTTGATTTTTCAAATTATTTTCTTTTGAGAAGGCAAGTGTGTGTCAACATGCCCAAAAACGCATTCTTCATCATTCTCTTTGGAAGAACTTTCTATTCAGAAACAGAGATCTTTAGGCCTTGAGATTTGCGATGATACCCCCTTATTACAAAGATGTACTAAGGAAATATGTTAGGATAGGAGCCCCGGTGTGGCGCTGTAGGATCAGCACTGGACTGCTAACTGCAAGGTCAGTGGTTCGGACCCATCATCCACTCCTGGGAAACACTGTACAGGGTCACTATGAGTTGGAACTGACTTAATGACACTTCATCCACGACGGCACGTTATGGTGAGAGAAACCCTTCTTTCTGTGTGGTGCCTTTTTTTCCTTTTTAATTGCTCTCTTTACATCTGACCCAGAAGCAGCGGAGAATGGTGACCAATATGCTTTGCATACGGATTTCTAGATTTTCATTTGTTCCAGTTCGGTTTAAGACAAACTCAGAATAAACGAGCAAGGGAATGGGAGTAGATAATTTAAGCTGAAGGAACATTTCCAAACAATGGATGTCTACACTGCAAAATTAAATGACTCCAACCTGTTCGAAAACTTAGTGTCATCAATTGGCGATGGTCGGCGTCAAATCAGACCCCTCCCCAAAGTGTGTTTCACAAGAGTGAAATACCCAGAGATCCCTTCATGAACCCATTGGTCAATGTGAAAGGAGATGACACCGTATGCATGACCTGGGAAAGGTGGTGAGCCACTTTATGATGTCCTTTACGGAAGAGAAGACTGTTGTCCAAAAATCTGATCTCTCTGGGTGTTACACACAGACCTGTCATTGGGTGTGTGAAGTCTGTGAGTTACCAGTGACACCGCACTGAAGCGCACAGGTCCTTCATTTTTAATTAGGTATGTGTGATATTTTTCCCCCAAGTTGAAAGGCCTGCAGTCCTATCCCTCCCTCCCTTTTGAAATATGAAAGCAACTATTTGGAAGAACCCTTTCTAAGAGCTGTGTCCTGTCCCCTGTGAAAGTGAGTGGCTGTCCGTCCACGTCCTGATGCGTGCTTGTCTGCAGGGGGGAGGAGGTGGCCAGCGGGGCTCCAGGTTGCTGTGCTTTGCAATCCTTCACCTGCCTGTGCTCCTGTGGCAAACAGCACTTCCCATGCTCCTACACCTCTGTACTCTGCGTCACTGTTGTACTCGGCAACGCAATGAATAAAGTTGTGCACTTCATTAGTAAGTGCCTCTACACCTTGCCTCATTTCTTGGCCCCCTGCTCCTGTTAAAGCTCTACACTTCTTTGAAAATGGTCCACCCGACTTCTCATAAGGAAAAACAAAATCAAACCAAAGCCAGAGGAATGCATTTTTCTCCCCTAGGCAGGCCAGTTGAAGGATAAGAACACATAGACAGTAACTGTGTAGTCCAAGTACTGTGAATCCAGTCATCCAGACCATAGTGACCAAGCCCACAGAACAGAACCAAGTTGTTATACTGGGCGGGGTTTAGATGGTGTTTGGCTTTATTTATGACAGAACAGCCACAGTTTTGTCATTTAGACAAGGCTGGGGGCGTGAGGAGGTTTGAGGATAAGGGCTTCTAGACCATGAGGAATGTGGGACATTTTAATAAATAGGAAAAACACAGTTCCTATCTTTGACCTCCCCTGCATTGTTTCTGTCATGTGCCAGATTCCAACTCCTCATCACCCCATGTGACAGAGTAGAACTTCCCCAAAGTGTTTCCCAGACTGTCACCTTCATGGGAGCAGATTGCCATGTTTTTCTCCTGCAGAGCCCCTGATGGCTTCGAACCACTGATTTTCCTGTTAGCATCTGAACACATATCTGTCAGATATCAATTTGCTTGTTATCTTCACTGCCAAGACTCCAGGCTTGCCAGAAAGTACAAGGGTCTATTCATTCAAGATGGCCTCCTCTGACCACAAACTTTGTTCCACTGTATGCATATCAACTCTGTACAGGGCACATGCTGGCATTCCCAGGGACCCTCTCCTGGGAGCTGGGCACTGAGAGATTTGCATGTTTACTTCTCTGCTATAGGCAACAAGTCAGGAGACCCCGGTCCGAGGTCTATGTTCTCCACACCTCTTCCCAAGCCAACACCATCACTTCGGGCAGAAATGACCATAGCCAACCCTTAGTGTCTGCTCTCTGTGGCACTTGGCACTGTTGACTGTCCATTGAAAATTGACATCTTGCCTCACTAAAGTAGTTTGTCCTCCCACATCCAGGGAGTCTGATGCCTTTTACCACCCACAATGTCCCACCTAGCAATCCAACATTCCAGCCCTTCCAGGCTCCCTGGAAATGTTGTGCCCTCTTGTATCTCTGCAGCTTTGCCAATGGTGTTTCTTTTGTACAACATCCAGTTGTTCAAACGGTAGAGAGCAGAGAGGATCTGGCCGCAGAGACAGAAGGTAATGGCCAAGGTTGCCATGTGAAACCTGCTGTTCATCTTGAATTTCCCATGGGCTCCATTGGCCCTAAATCAAAGAAAAGTCTGAGTTCACACCCTCTCTAAAGCCTGCCCTGATCCGCCCAGGCTAGTTGGCCCCAGCAAATTCTTTTCATACCTGTTGTTGAACCTCATGTTTGGCAGTTGTTGAGTGTTGCCTAGTACTGTTAGCTTTGTGTGTGTGTCAGCTCTTCAGTGAAATTGTAGGACTACGGACCCACCTGTGAGCCAGACACCTAACTTGGCATTAACCACAGCCCTCATGACAGCCTTGCAGGGAACATCGTAGTTCCACTATGGTACTAGCTGCTTCCTTGAAGGCCCCAGTCCTGGTCCATTCCATGACCGATTGGGGGGTCAGATGGTTCTCCATAGGATTTTTGTGGTTTGATTTTTAGAAGTCAGTACCCAGGTCTCTCTCCCTAGTCTGTCTGAAGCTTCACCATGCAGGTCAGAAACAGACTAATTAAACATGCCTCAGCCAGTGAGTTCTAGAGCTGGGGTTCCCCAAGTTTGCCCCACTGAAATGCTATTTGCCTCCACGTCCCACATCCTGTGTATCCAAAAGACAAGGATTCTGTCTACTAAGTCTCCCAGGATGCTCTGCACAGAGCAGGATCTTGTGAGGCTGACCAGTTCCCTTCGCTCTGGCCGTGAGCCCATGACCACCACGAGGATGCAGTTATGAAAAACAGTGTAGAGATATTCGCTAGCTAAGCCTCAGGGCCAGGTAGTTCATGTCCCTGGCTTGTTCATCTGCAGAAGAGTCAAAATTAATAAAGCTCAAAAGTTGGTGTTGCTAAATTATGACACCACACAGTGAACACTTAGAACAATGCCCAACACACAATAATTGCTTAAGAAACATCACTGCTCTTTATTGAGTCATTAGCCATGTCACTGAAATGTACATTTTAAAAACGTTGAAGTGAGTTGAACATTTAGACATGAAGACTCGCTCGCTGAGCCCTCTTATCCTCATCTGTGGAGCAGAAATGAGCGTCTGTTCTGGCCGTGACCACAGGGCTGTGACGTCAGAGGAAGTAAAGCAGACAGCTTGGACTCAGAAAGCTTCTCATTAGTAGGTCATGGCGTTAAGTGCCGTCGAGTTGGTTCTGACTCATAGCAACCCTGTACAGGGTTTCTAAGGAGCGGCTGGGGAGCTGGAACTGCCAACCTTGAGGTTCAAACGGACCTTGCAGTCCAGCGCATTAACATGCAGCACCACACCAGGACTCTGTTAATATGCAGGAGTGAATAATGAGAGTTTCCCGTGCTGGGATACTGACTCCGTATTATTTTAAATAGCTTAATCATGCTTGAATTTCAGGTTTTCTGGATTTTATTTTCTCTTGAGCCTTCATATCAGAGTTGTTGGTATTCTCGTGTTGACTTTTACTGATAGTGACCCCACCTCCCCGTGACAGAGGAATAGAACTTTCCCATAGGGAATCGAGCTTTCAAGGATCGTGGCGCCTATTTTGACACAAAATAACTTTTATGCGGGCAGATCACCAAGTTTTTCTCCCATGGAGCTGCTGGGTGGATTCGAACTGCCAACTCTTGGGTTGGCGGCCCAGCACTTAACTGATGTACCACCAGGGCTCCTCCTTCATGTCATAGCCAGCATTAAAGCAAGCACACGACTTCTTTTATATGCAACAATAACAACATTCGTTCTCTATCCAATGACCGCCTAAGCCTGCGATCCCCTGAAGATACTGATTTAATGATGAGGAGGGGCTAATAGGGGTTACAAAGCAGTTTGTAATACTTAGAAGCCAGGATGGCCAGACCTCCTCTCTCATACTTTGGATGTATTATCAGGAGGGACGAGTCCCTGGAGAAGGACATCATGTAGGTAAAGTGGCGGGCCAGCATAAAAGAGGAGGACCCTTAACAAGATGGATCTGCACAGTGGCAGCAGCAATGGACTCAAACTTAACAATGATTGTGAGGATGACAAAGGGTCAGCCAGCATTTTGTTATGTTGTGTATAAGGCCGCTATGAGTTGGAACCAAATCAACGGCACCTAACTACAAACAACATTATAAAGTTTGGTGGAAGCCATATTGTCAAATGTCTTAGCCTATCATCCCAGCTCCGCCAGTAATTAGCTGTAGAACTAATGACAATTTGCTCAACTTCTCAAAGCCTCAATTTCTATTTCTTTTACAATAGGGACGATAACCTCAAAGGATTGCTATGAAAACCCATGTAGCGCAGGACCCAGCATGAGACAGAATGAGCATTCCAATACTCGCTTTTATTAACAAAGCTGATGGTAAGAAGGTCTTGGTGTGGCACTGTAGAATAAGCACTCGACTGCTTGCTGCTGCAAAGTCAGCAGCACTAACCCACCAGCCGAATAACGACAACAATCGTTAAGTCCTGCGCTTACCTGTGGTTTATTTCATACCTGGCTTTGAGTCTAGAGTTCAGGAAACAAACCCTGAGAGACCAGGTACCTTACGATCTGCCTACCACATGGTGGGGTTGCGATTCAAACCACAGACTCCCCAGTCTGGAGCCCAACTCTCCATACATTACACTTGGGTGTTCTCTCAGCATGTGAACCAAGTCTTTCAGAGAAGGACCCAGGTGCCCTAGGGCTCTGTGGCCAGCCAGGGTGGCCGGCTGTTTAGAACAGAAGGGTCTGAACACGCCCGACTTGGGGGAAAGCTCTTCTGGAGGGGTTTGAACTGCTTACCCACAGCGTTTCCTGGGTGTGGAGGATTTCCCTCCCCTCCTCAAGGGGTGCTTAGAAACCCCACCTGCAGAAAGCTGAAACTCATTACCAATAAAGAAGGCATCAATTCTAGTAAGATCTTAACAACTGTACAACTCTTCAAGTTCCGGCAGGCTTCGCTGCTCTGCCTTGCTGTATTTGGGGACACTCCTTCAGCTGGAGAAAGCCACCAGCCCCGCCTGCCCTGCCTGAGGCCAAGCAGCTTGGCCTGGGTGTGTCCGCCCTACCCTGCTGGACTCAGCCCATTGTGGACCGGAAAGTCCAAGGAAGGGAGGGGACATGGTGCTGCCAGTTCTTGAGAAAGCTCAAGGTACCGAGGGTGCAGTGCCCAAAGCTTCAGGGAATTCCCTAAGTTCCCTTCTCCCCCAGGACCCTGAGAAGTGCCCCACACCCCTATGGTTCTCTGGGGTCTTCTGTGAAGGCCTGGGGCTATGAAATAGGGTATAATGTGATCTCATTTAGTTTACTTCTCAATCTCAACTGGGAAAAAGGGCTCTGGGGAGCCTGCCATCGGACCAAGCACACTAGCACCCCCTAGAGAGATTTCTCTGTGCCTATTTGCTGTCTCCCAGCTGCTGCCTCATAGCTCAGCCCTTCCATCAGAAATAGACTTACGGGCCTTGGGAAATCTCCCTGCTGCATGGAGGCCCCTTCTGCCTTGCCTTCAACATGCGGGCCCTTCTAGAACATCCTGAAGGGATTGGGGAAGGGCAGAGTCTCAGGCAACTTTCAGCCCCAGAAGTGGACATTCAATGGGGTGTATCTAGAACAATATTGCCCAGGTGAAGTATGAGGCATGCCACAAGGAAGACTGGCCAGCCTGCAGAATAGACAGTGGTCTGAATGGGATGACACTAGGAGAATGTGGCCTGGTGGACCCCTTGCCATCCCATTGCCCTGGAGCAGGACCTTGTGGACACAGTAGAGGGGGCCGTATGGTTTCCAAGGTTGCCATCTTTATGGAAGCAGATGGCCACATCTTTCGTAGTTAGTGGGTTTGAACCACCAACTTTTTTTTTTTTTAACCTCTCAGGCATATATAATAATTTACATCTCCAAAGGGTACATTCTGCAAGTCTGCTCCTGGCCACCAGTTCTTAGTCCCTCTCTTCTTAGTCTATGAATCTAGAGTCCTCAGCC
>NW_006408521.1:43798010-43799072 GCF_000296735.1 Chrysochloris asiatica | reverse complement strand
CTTCCCACCACCTGGATCTCTGTTCCTCTGTGTTTACCTACTTTCACATTGTAATTGTTTTGATCATAGACTGACTTCCCAGATCCTCTGTTCTTATAAATTTTTTCTGTTCTTGACTCTTCCATGTGTCGACTGAGTTCAGGTTGATGCTGCCATTTACATCATTCTGTAGTTGTTGTGTGTTCTTGTTGGTTCTCAGTCCACAGAACTTCCTTTAGGATGTTTTTTATAGCAGGGTTGGCTTTGGCAAAATCCCTTAGCTTCTGTTTATCCTGGAATGTTTTGATTGCACCATCATATCTGACTGATGGCTTTGCTGGGTAGAGGATTCTTGGGTGGCAATTTTTTTCTTTCAGGGTTTTATATATGTCTCCCCATTGCCTTCTTGCCTGCATGGTTTCTATTGAGAAATCCGAGTTTAATCTGATTTGCTTGCCTTTGTATATTACACTTCTCTTTCCCCTAGCTGCTTTTAAGATTCTGTCCTTAGCTTAGACTTTGGAGAGCTTGATTATTATATGTTTTGGTGATTGTCTTTTAGGGGCTGTCCTTCCTGGGGTTCGTTGAGCTACTTGAATGCTTATGTTTTCACTTTTCAAGATGTTAGGAAAATTTTCTTCCAGAAGCTCTTCAGCTATCTCCTCTGTGGGCCTGTGTGATTGTTCCTGTTTTGGAATGCCAGTAATTCTTAAGTTATTCCTCTTCATGTTGTCCAACATGAATATTAGGCTTTCTTTTTTTTTTATGTTTGCTCTTCTATCTTAGTAGCGTTGAGAGATTTGTTTTCTAGCTCACTAGTTCTGGCTTCTATCTCTTCAGTTCTAATCCTCTGCCCTTTCAGTGTAGTGTCCATTTTTGATATTCTATTATTAATCATTTGGAGCTCTTTCTGTAAGTTTTGAATTGTCTCCAATGCTGTATCTATCGTATTTGATTGTTCCTTTAGCGCTTTCCTGACTTCTTCCTTATTTTTCTCAACTCCATTATACAGTGTTTTGATACATTTTATAATCATTTTTCTGAATTCCTTCTCAGGCATTTCCAAAGCCTGCCCATCTTCCA
>NW_006408521.1:43775609-43787599 GCF_000296735.1 Chrysochloris asiatica | reverse complement strand
AGATCAAAAAAGTGGAGGACAATAAATGCTGGCAGGGATGTGGAGAGACTGGGACACTCCTACATTGGTGGTGGGCTTGCACTCTGGAAAGCAATATGGCGCTTCCTCAGAAGGTTGGAAATAGAAATACCTTATGATCCAGCAATTCCTCTACTTGGTATTTACCCACAAGAAATACAAGCTATAACACGAGTGATATATGCACACAAATGTTCATAGCAGTGCTATTTACAATAGCAGAGAGATGGAGAAAGCCTAAGTGCCCATCAATTGAAGACTGGATAAACAAACTGTGGTACATGCACACAATAGAATACTATGCTACCTTGAAGAAAAATAAGGAAGCTGCAAGCTACCACATAACATGGATGAACCTTGAGGACATTATGCTGAGTGAAATTAGTTAGTCACAAAAGGGGAAATTCTGCATAGGACCATTATTGTAAAAGACTAAGAAAAAGAACCCACCCTAAAAGGGGAAAAAATTATATATATATTTGCTGATCACGAGGATGTATGTATGGGATGATAGGAGGGGAGAGAAGGAGGGAGGGGAAGATAGAGCATAGGGTAGCGAACAGACTCAGGATATCTTGGGTGCTGAGGGGGGCGGAGGGGAACAATACACAAGAAGGGGGAGGGGAATAGAAGAACAAGGCTGATGGGAGAACAGTTAGGCAGGTCGCATGGGTTAAGTGGAACAGAGGTAAACAATGAGGTATGCACAACCTTGAAACAACAGGGCTCCGGGATACAGGGATTGAGGCATGGTTTGAAGGGGTAAAAGAGGGAAATAATGTTAAGATGTTTAGCTGTCTTTTGAATCTTGGTTTCCCTTGCCCACCATTGTAAAATCCGAAACAATAACGTCAATCTGATTGATTACTACAAGAACAAGTAAGCTGTTCACCTGGGAGCCATCAAGGCAAGTGGTCGGGACCCCTCAGAGCAAACTCCCTTCCAAGACTGAGACTCCAGGGGAATACATGAGCAGGTGTGTGATCTGGCTGGTGACCACATTGGTCACCAATAAGGGGAAGGTGGGGAGGGGAATAGCAATGAAGTTGCGAGCTAAGTCCAACCACATTCAATAGACTCTTGTGAACCCAAGTGAAGACCTGGATGGCCAGCACTATGGCAAGACCCGGGGACTCTTGGGCCCAGAAGCAGTAACATGACCACAGAGGACTAGAGTGGAGAATGAATCATCCAGCTGATATGAAGTGAGGGGAGATGCACAAGAACACCCATACTTGCAGATAGTACCCACTTGACCTGGCTTCGATGGCTGGATGATCAGAACTCGACTAGAAGAAGAAAGAAGAGGGGTACGAAAAGAGTAACCGGCTACAATTTGATGAACTTTACCTATACTTATGGATGTAGTAGCTCAAAAAAGCGAGGATCACTCCCACCCCCTCGGTATACAGGGTTGATAGGGATGGGCAACTTAGACTTTGGCTACCCAAAATGGGGAAGCCTATAAAGACAAGAAGTGACTGGCTTACAAGCTTTTAAGAGGGACCCTAGTTCCAGATGGGTTGGGGGAATGTGGAATCTCCACTGAATGATTTCCATCCAATCTGTTGGGACTGGGCTGGAGAAAGGAAATGGGGATAAGACTCTTGTGGTACAATAGTGAATAATTGCCATCAGGACTGACTGTGAGGGTCAGAAATGTAGAGGTAGATATTTTTTTACAAAAGGAGGGGAGAGATTGATTTTGCAGCCCAGGAGTGGAGGTCCCTGGGACCATCAAGTGAGAAGAGCAGAAAGCGGGACCCTACCCAGAGAGGCAGAGACGCCAGGGATGGAGAAAGAGATATGATGGTGTGGACAGATGGAGCAGCTAGGGACACTGAACTCAGGGAGGGAGAGGAGCTGTGTGCTGATGTCTGGGAGGCGGGCCTGTGGGGTGTAACCTTTAGTTATCTGATGATGCATGAGGAGATTATAATCATTGCAAATAAATGAAATATGATAGGATGAATGTAAAACTGATATTCTTCCATGTAAACCTCACAATAAAAACTTACATATATATATAAATACCAACAGAGGGGGAAAAAAACCAGTAAAACTGACTCTCCAAGCATCCATTCCTTTTCAGACCTTGTCATTGGCCATCACCCTTACCCATGGGACCAGAAGCTGGACCAGAGCTGGTTACTGTGAAGTCAGCACACTTGTGTGTGTTGACTGTGCACCGTAGGATTTTTCTCACTGGCTGATTTTTCCAAACTGGATTACCGGGCCCTTCTAAACTTTAGGTTAGCAGCAAATTTGCTGACTTGGAAGTCAGACAAGACCTGTGAAGTCTGGCCCACTGAATACCCTCAGGAAATCAAAAGGGCAGGGAAAGCCCAGAGATCCCATCAAATTTTGCTCAAGTGGCGTTATATTTGCAAGGAAATTCTTCATGCAAAAGAAAGCAGCGCACAATGAGAGAGGTGCACATTTGCTCAAAGGAAAACAATCCACAAGCGTCTCTTCTCCCTTCTCTCACCGCCTTGGGAAAACTCCAAAATGGCCTAGAAATCCTGTTTATTGTACCAGACGTTTTTTTTCTCTCAATGTGCTCACTGTTTCTTCAGTTGGTTTCTGCTGAGAGAGTGGGTGTGGAAAACTCCAGTTTGAAGTGTCCTACTGAAACAGCTACTCCTAGGGACATTTAGTTAGTGTCTTACAGGACCCGACTAGAGAGAAAGTAGGAATCCGTCCCCCAGAAATTGTAGTGACGTGAAAGTGGTGGTTTTCGTTTCTGAACCCTTACATGTGAAAGCATCTGTAACGGATTGGGTTGTGTCCCCCAAAAAGATATGCCCACCAGAAACCTCAGAATGTAGACATAATGATCTTGAGATCATTTCTCACTAGGGTGGGGCCTAAAGATGATGAATGTCCTCTAAGAGACAGAAAAGGAGAAGACAGAGGTATAGGGAAGTTGGAGTTAGAGATTGGAGTGATGCCGCCCCAAGCCAAGGAATGCTTGGGCCACCGGAAGCCAGAAAGGACTAGGGAGGGTTCTCCCCTGCAGCCTTCAGAGGGAATGTAGTCTCCTTTGGTTTCAGACTTCCAATTACCTCAACTGTGTGTTCTGTTGTTTTAAGCTTCCACGTTTCTGGTATTTTGTTATGGTAGCCTGGGAGACATAAGGCATCATCCAGAAAAGAGCTCAACCTCTCAGCCAGGTGAGGCAGGTGGGAGTCTGAGTCAGATTCCTCCAGTGCCCCACCCTGACGTCACTGACCAGGTGTGGAGAAGGCCTAGTTAGAACATACCAGGCAGTGTCAGGGAGGCAGATAAGGATCTGAGTTTTGCCTTCTTGAAAAACATTGCTCAGCTGTCAGTGCCCAGCAGGGCCTCACAGATGCAATGGAGCTGGGATGTTTTCAGCAGGTGAAGCTTAAAGCAGATACAGCCACACAGGGAGCAGGGTCGGGGCAAAGGAGCCCCTCGTATGGCCCAAGGTCTCTTCCACCACCCAGGGTCTTTCCCAGTGCACGAGGATGGAGCCTGGTCCCAGGCTAGGTCACACTCTGAGCACATTGATCCCAACATTTGCCATCTGCCCAAGCGTTCAGATGCAGTGGGAGCTGCTGGTTCCTGTCCCTTTCCTGGAGCTCGTGAGCAGCCCCTTGTGCTGGTTCCTGTAAGACCAGAGCCACTAACCAGCAGTGTGACTTCGGTAAGGTACCTGTGTCTCAGTTTCCTGTCTCCATAACAAGGATACTACTATTCGTACACTATAGAGTTGCTACAAGGACTCAACGAGTTTATGCATGTAATGCATTTAAAACTGTGTGTGCCAGGCACCTAGCCACAATGTTGTTGTTGTTAAGTGCCGTCGAGTTGGTTCCAACCCATAACGACCCTGTATACGGTTTCCAAGGAGTAGCTGGTGAGCTGGAACTGCTGATCTTGCAGTTCAAATGGTTTTGCAGTCCGGTGCATTAACCCACAGCACCACAACAATACATGTTACCAAAATAGTAATAGTATGATTGTTGTTGCTGTTGGGTGCCATAGAGTGGGTTGTAGCTCACAGTGACCCCCTTTGACAGGGGAGAACTGCCCCCCTAGGACTCCTAGGCTGTCATCTTCATGACAGAAGATCTCTGGCTCTTCCTTCTGTTGAGTAGCTAGGTGGGTGCTTACTACCAGTCTTTCAGTCAGCAGCAGAACACTTAACCTTTGTGTCATCAAGTCTCCAAGTTCTTTTTAGACATTAGTTATCGCTAGGAGAGAGAAAGAGCCGTATACTAGTGGTATTCAAACTCTAGCGGACTTCTTTATCCATTCCCAAGAAGCTTGTTAAGAATACAGACTCCCAGTAACCATCACTAGCATTTGCTTCAATAGGTTTTGATGTGAGGGTTATTTCTGAGTGTGTGTGAGAGAGAGGGAGAGAGAGAAGGTATGTGTGTTTGAACAAGTCTACAGGTGATCCTGGGGTAGTGGTTCATGAGTTATAATTTTTCTAAACACTGCCCGAGGTAGCTTTTTCTGTAGGAGTATGTGGTAAGTTTATTTTAAAGCACTAGGAAGGGGTATATGTTTGCGTTCAAATTAAAAGCAAAATCCTGAAGTGATATTTCCATTTTCTGTCATGGGTAACTTTTAATTAGTAACAACACAAAATGCCAGGGTTATAAAGTTTATTCTACTGAGTCATTTCCTGCCCCCTGGGAGGTGCTTGCGTCCAAGCCGCTGAGCTTTATGTTCATGGACTGTCAATCTATGCAGTTAAGAAAAATACAAAAACAATTGTTGAAAGCGTTTATTTTCCCAGTCTGGGACAACATGTTCTGTGGAAGCCTAGAAGTTCTTTAAGGTCTTCCAGAGGTAAGAAAGACTTGTTCCCTTTTATTGCCAAACATGGACCCTCAGAAGCATACAAGAGGTCAGCCTCATCTAGCACACCTGAGATGCCCTTCTGCCAAGACTGTGGTGCTATGGGATTAGCACTGGATAGCTAACCACAAGGTCAGCGGTTCAAACCCACCAGCTGCTTCCTGGAAGCCATATACAGGGTCACTATGAGTCAGAACTGACTCGAAGACACTTAACAACAACAACAACAACAACAAGAAGGATAGCCCCAAAGCTTCTAGATCTGCTGCCTCATACTCCAAGGGTGTCTCTTTCCCTGTGGCTGACACAGGCGGGCCTCTGGTACAACATTCCGGAAACCGGTCAGGAAGTCAGCTTCTAGACAGACCATGTTTTCCTTTAGTCTTTGAATCTGTGACCATTAAGTAGAGAAAGCCCCCTTCCTTCCCCCAGAAGTAGATGTTAAATGAAAACTCATACACATTGGCAAGAAAACAAGTGCAAGGAGAGGTATGAAGCTCAATCCTTCCTATCTGGCTGACTCTAGCTCTTGGTAGTTTTTTAGGGCTTAGCTGGCTTTTGGGGGTAACTGGATGAACACATGATTTCTCCAGCTATCACTGCCTTCTCGTTGAATGTGTCTCCAGATTTTCAAGCATACTAGCTGAGAACTTCTGGAGTGTGGTGGCTCCATACAATAAGCACTGGACTGTGAGCCACAGGTTGGCGGTCCGACTCTACCAGCCACTCTGTGGGAGAACAATGGGGCTTTCTGCTCCCACAAAGATTGACAGCCTGGGAAACCCTGTACAGGGTTACTGAGAGTCAGAACTGACTCGATGGCACTTAACAACACCAACAAACACGACAGAATACTTCAGTTAGTCTTGCAACTCTGTGTTCATGATTTCTGAGAGATGTGACAGACACCTTACAAGAAAGTGATGGCTGTCAGTTATTCATTTCCTAGTTTTGCTACACTCAGTAGAATCATAAGCCTGAAAGCGATTCTGACTTTTCATTTTTAATTTTAATAATATCTCTTGAGTATCTAAAATGGGAGTTACAATACTTAGTGTTGTGGAAAAGATGGATATGGACAAAATACAGGACTGGGAGCAGGGCGAGGCAAATGAGGTGTCTGTTGTTGTTAGGTACTGTTGGGTTGGTTCCACCTGATAGCTATCACATGCACAATAGAACGAAACAGTGCCCTGTCCTGTGCCATCTTCACAGTTGTTACGTTTGAGCACATTGCTGTTACCACTGTGTCTTCCCATGTTGTTGGAAGCTTTCTCTTTGCCACTGACCTTCCATTTACCTAGCATGATGTCCTTCTCCAGTAACTGGTCTCTCCTCCTGATAACATGTCCTTAGAATGAGACAAAGTCACGCCATCATGGCTTCTAAGGAGTATTCTGGCTGTACTTCCAACATAGATTTGTTTGGTCATCTGGATTTCCATGGTATTTTCAATATTCTCCAATAACACAATTCACATTCATCAATTCTTCACCATTCTTCCTTATTCACTGTCCAACTTTCACATGTATATGAAGTGATTGAAAATACCATGGCTTACCGGGGTGCAGGCTTGTAGTGGATACCCTTTGGTTGGTTGATGATGCATAGAGGGGATTGTAACCATGGCAATGAAATGATATATGATAGGATGAATGTAAAACTAATGTTCTCCCATGGAAACTATCACATAATTCACAATAAAACATTAAAAAAAAAAAAAAAAGGTATTGCCACCTAAAGAAAAATAAAAGAGAATACCATGGCTTGAGTCAGGCTCATCTTAGTCCTCAAACTGTTGTCTTTGCTCTTGAATGCTTTACAGAGGTCTTGTGAAGCAGATTTGCCTAATGCAACAGCACATCATTTGATTTCTTAACTACTCCTTCCATGGATTCAAGCAAAATGAAGTCTTTTCATTCAAGCAAATGAAGTCAATTTCAATCGATTCTCCATTTATCATGATGCTATCTATTGGTCTAGTTGTGAGTGTTTTTGTTTTCTTAACATTGAAGTGCAGTCCTTACTGAAGTCTGTGGTCTTTGATCTTCATCAGTAAGTATTTTAAGTCCTCTTTGCTTCCAGCAAACAAGGTCGCATCATCTGCATATTGCAAGTTGTTAATGAGTCTTCCTCCAATTCTGATGCCACACTCTTCTCCATATAATCCAGTTTCTTGGATTCTTTACTCAGCATACAGATTAAATAAGAATAATGCAAGGAAAAAATCCTGGTGCACCCCTTTCCTGATTATAAACCATTCAGTATCCCCTTGTTCTATTGGAACAACTGCCTCTTACAGGTGTTCTTGAACATCCATTCTTTACAATGTTATTCATAGCTTGTCATCATCCACACAGTTGAAAGCATTTGTGTAGTCAATAAAACACAAGTCAGCATCTTTCTGGTATTCTCTGCTTTCAGCCAAGATCCATCTGATGTCAGCAATGATTTCTCTCATTCCACATCATCCTCTTCAGAATCCAGCTTGAATTTCTGTCAGTTTCCTGTCAATGTACTCTTACAGCTGTTTTTGAATTATCTTCAGCAAAATTTTACTTGCATATGACATTAATAATGTTGTTAGATGATCTCCACATTTCACTGGGTCACTTGGATCTCTCCCAATCAGTTGTCCAAGTAGCATAGATGAGTCAGTGTCTCCAGGGTTTCATCAGTTTGTTGAAAGATTTCAGTTTGCATTCTGTCAGTTCCTGGAGCCTTGTTTCTTGCCAATGCCTGTAGTACAGTTTGGACTTCTTCTTTTACTACTGCTATAACAAAAATACCACAGTGGCTGTCTTTACGAACCAGAAATTTCTTTTCTCACAGTTTAAGAGGTTAGAAGTCTGGTTTCAGAGCACTGGCTCTGGACAAATGTCCTTATCTCCATCAGCAGTCCTTGGTGTTCTCTATGTATCCTGACATCAATCTTTCTCTGGATCTCAGAGCTCCACAGAGCAGGGACCCCAGGTCCAAGGGACTCACTCAGTTCTCTGCTCTTCTATCTTGGCGGGAGTAGGTCCGTCCGTCTCTGCTGAAGTCACACTCTTGGGAATCTCCACAAATTGAATCAGAGAAGATGGGATTAAGGTAGTGTATCCTACCTTTACTCTTTATATTGTTTTATCACATCAACTCACATCATAGGGGATAGATATATCTCAATTGTCAAACCACTGAGAATTCTGGCCCTGTCAAGTTAACGCAAAACCTTAATTATCATTGTTGTTGTTGTTAAGTGCTGTGGAGTCAGTTCCGCCCCATAGCAACCCTGAACAGGATTTCCGAAGCTGTAAATCTTTATGGGAGCAGAAAGCCTCATCTTTCTCCCGTGGAGCAGCTGGTAGTTTCAAACTGTTAGTACCATCAATTCTTGATCATGTGTGACCTCTTGAAAGGATGGTGCAGGATTGGGTAGTGTTTCAGTTTACTGTGCATAGCGTTGCTATGAGTCAGAACAGACTTGATGGCACCAAACAACACCTCTTGAAATGGTTGAAGATTGACCATTTCTTTCTGGTACAGTGATTCCGTGCATTCCTTCCATCTTCTTTTGATGCTTTCTGCGTCACTCAATGTGTGTTTATAGTTTAGATTTGGGCTCTAAAGCAGATGAAAAAGATCACAAGATTACGAAGTAAAATGTACCATGGACAAAATACCTAAATGTAAAACCTCAATCTATACAATTTCCATAAGGAAATATAGGAGAAATTTTTCACACCTTTGTGTTAGGATAGTAGCTTTCAGATACACTGCCAAACGCATGATCTAGAAAAGGAAAAAAGTCACCAATAAATTGATCTTCATTAAAATGAAGAACTTTTGAAAGACACTGTTAAAAGAAAATGAAATTCTGAGTCAGAGATTGGTTAAAAAAAGTTTGCAAATCATCTGATAAGAAATAGAAATAAAAACACATAATCACACAAAAACTTGGTATATGAATGTTCATGCACTATTAGGTGGAAAAAATCCAAATGTCCAGTTGGTGAATAGATGAATAAAATGGTATATCCATGCAATGGAATAGAGAAATTATATTCACTAATACATGATACAACATAGATGAACTTTTAAAACAATACACTAAGTGAAAGAAACCAGACACAAAAAATCACATTCTGTATGATTCCATTCATATGAAATGTCCATAATAGGAAAATTTATAGAGGGGGGGAAAATAGATTAGTGCTTACCTAAGACTGGGGGAATAAGGGTAATTGTTAAATGATGTGAGTCTTTCTTAAGGTGATGAAAAATGTTTTAAAATTGAAGATGCTGGTTGTACGTTGTAAATATACTAAAGAACATTAAACTGTATGCTTTGAATGGGTTAATGGGATGTTATGTGAATCTAGTGTGACGCTGTAGGAGCAGCACTGGACTGCGAAACAGAGGTTTACAGTTCAAACTCACCAGCTGCTCCTCGGAAATCCTATCCAGGGTCACTGTAAGTCGGGAACGACTCCACGACACTTAACAACAACAACAGCAAGGCTGGTTTTAAAAAAAATTTTTAAAGAAGAATCTGTATAAAGGTGTTCTTCAATGTTCTACTTAAAAGATTGAAAACTGGAAACTATTCAAATATCATTCAGCAGAAGAATAACTATCAAAAGTATAGTACATCAATAAGACTGACTTCAACACAGCATTTAAAAACACATCCAGTGCCAAGGAAGAACAATTAATTTGGAAAGATGTAAACAAAGTCTGATTTTTTTGTAAAATAAAAACAACAGCAACCAACTATGGAGAGAGAGAAAGACATCCAGCCATGTGTCTCTGGAGATGGAGAAGGATGGGGCAACTATGGAATGGAGAAAGACACTATTGCATTGGAGAGGTGAGTGGTCCAGCCATGTGTCCCTGAAGATGGAGAAGGATGGGGCAGGAGAGCCAAAGGTTTAGATTAAGAGGAAGAGCATTTCCAGAACTTTGGCAGGAGAGCTCAGAAGTATCTGCACTGGCTTGATCCTGCTGGTGAGTGAGCCTAAAGCCTGGGAGGGTGGGATGCACATTTATGGGCCAGAGTTAGGGCCTTGCACTTGGTTCTATGTGCAAAAGGCTGGCCTTGATGGAAGAACACTTCCCAGCTACTTCTTTCTTTCCTCTACCATTCCCCTCACTCCTGCCATTGCCTGACCACACACTAAAGGCACATCATCACTGTTCTTTGAACCCTCACTCACTCTGTGCTGGATAGTATATGGAGTTCTTTCTGTGTTCCATCCCAGTGACTCTTGGTGATGTGTTTATAAAGTAAGTGATACCGTTATGACATAAAGGAAAACGCTCCCACTACTGTTGTATGTGGTAAAGTCCCTGGGTAGTGCCAACAGCTAATGAGCTTGGCTGTTAACCAAAAGGTTGGAGGTTCGAGTCTGCCCAAAGGGACCTTGAGAGGAAGAGCTGGCAGTCTACTTCTAAAAAACCAGCCTTGAAGACCTGCAGTATAGTTCTGCTCTGACACACAGGGTTGCCATGAGTTGTGCCATGACACACAGCTGATATTTTAAGTTGAGTGTGGCAGGGTATGAAACTGCCAGTAACCCTCAGGAAAATGGGGCCAATCTCTGAACAGTCCAAACTATACCATCTCTATGTGCCAACAGGTTACTTTTATTCTCAGGCAGCTGCTTCTCAAACATATTAATAAAAATAAAGTTGTTCCTTGCAGTGTGCCGTTGTTAGGTGCTGTTGAGTCGGTTCCAACTTATTGAGACCCTGTATAGAGTTTCCAAGGAGCAGGTGGTGGGTTTGCACTGCTGACCTTGTGGTTTGCAATCCAGTGCAGGATGATGGTGGTGGGCCATGGAGTCAGTTCCAACTCATAGCCAGCTGGTCTGCATGAAAAGATGTGGTTGTGAGAAATAGCTCTTGTGGGCGTGGTCCATCTTCAGGACTAGGGAATCTTGGGGGTAGCAGGCTAGCATAACAAAAGGAACTCAGTGGAGGGGAAGAACTAGTTTGACCAGCTAGGAACTTTCAAATAAGAAGACACTCATGGAGCAGAAAGACTGGGCTTTCTCCTGAGGAACAACTGGTTTCAAACTGCTGACCTTGAGGTTAGCAACCCGAGTTGTAACCACTACACTACGAGAGCTCCTTCAGTGCAGTATGTTGTTGTTGTTGTTGTTATGTGCCATGGAGTCGGTTCCGACCCATAGCAACCCTGAATAGGGTTTCCGAAGCTGTAAAGCTTTACGGGAGCAGAAAGCCTCATCTTTCTCCCGCGGAACAGCTGGTAGTTTTGAACTGCTGACCCTGATATTAGTAGCCTGATGCGTAACCACTACGCCACCAGAGCGCAGTATAGGACCTGCCTATTCTTGACTCTGAACCCCACAGCCTGAACTCTTTGCTCTGGGATCTTCCTCAAACATTACTTGAATTACACTAGGAATTCTAATCAAGTGACAGGACAGGATCCCCAGACACGATTACAGAGAACTGGTTTCAAATGTTCTGCTCTGCTCGAGGTTCCAGTCTAAGTAATTGTCATTTACATTCTCTCAGCTGTTTTTGCCAGAAGAAATTGTGGCTACCTGGGACTGTTTCCAAAAGGAAGGGAGAAAGTTGTAATATAATGGTTTTCCCTCTCCTCTCTCTCCTCTGTCCTCCTCGCTCTTTTTAAGTATTTTGATCATAAAAGATAAACAAGTATAACTATGTGATTAGGCAGGAACATTGAAGCAAGCTCATTGTAACATAGTGTTCTAAATACTTAGAAATGAATCTGCATTCCTCTCCTTGAAGATTTGTTCCAGAATTGACCAGTGTGGAATTTTCTAGACACTCTGTTGTGGGCCCCCATAGATGTCAAAATAGTGTCCAGTTATCCACAGAAAAAAGGAAAACACCATTTCCTCAACGTGGTTAGCTAAGGGAAAGGGTAGCTTGCTTACTTCTGTGCTCCACCAAGTGTGCTTCTGAACCAGCAATATTGGTGTCACCTGGGGGCTTGCCAGAAATGCAAATTCTTGTTTCTAACCCCAGACCTGCTGAGTCAGAGTGTCCACTTTAACAAGATCCCCAGGTGATTGTTGTTTATTGTTAAGTACCATTGTTAGGGTCCGAGACCACCACTTAATAAGGAGACCAAGAGACAAAGATAATGCAAAAGCAGG
>NW_006408521.1:43747300-43774771 GCF_000296735.1 Chrysochloris asiatica | reverse complement strand
TCTGCCAGCCAGCCTCTCCTACTCCCAGGCACACAGCCTTTCTCAGTCCATGGGCGGAGAGCCGGCAACCGCTCTGTCTCTCCATGCCATCGCCTCTGCCACCTTCTGTGCTGTTGCTGCCGTTCTAGGTAGGGATCTCACGCTCTGTTCATGTTCTTCTTCTTGGTGGTCCTGTGCACAGTAAAGTTTGAACAGCACTGGCTTAGTAGACAACCCTGGTGGTGCAGTGGTTAAGCTCTCAGCTGCTAACTGAAAGGTCTAGCCAGCTGCTCTGCATGAGAAAGATGTGGCTGTCTGCCTGTGAGAAATACTCTTGTGGGCATGGTCCATCTTCAGGACTAGGGAGTCTTTGGGGATAGCAGGGTAGCATAACAAAAGGAACTCAGTGGAGGGGAAGAACTAGTTTGACCAGCTAGGAACTTTCAAATACAAAAACACCCATCAAGAAAATAGGGGAAGTTCATGAGGAAAGGGGAAAACTAACTTTAAATGAGAATGCTCCCAGTAAGGACTAGTAGATGACCTTAGAAGGAGACTATGACCTTGTAATACCCAGTAGAAGGGTAACTGGAAGAGACGATTTTCCAGGACAGGGGAATAAAACTGTTTGTGGGTCAGCCCGTGGCTACTGGGTTAGGTGCCTGATTTTGAAAAATCGAGTAAAGAAAACCTCACTCTCGCTTAAATGAGTACAGATTGGATTACTTGAGCGTTTGTTGGTATTGACAACATTTCTCACGCTGTCTGCTTCCATAAAGATTTAAAGCCTTGAAAACCCTATGAGAGAGTTCTACTCTGAGTCACAATCAACCTCTTGGCAATGAGTTTGAGGCTTTTGAGGGTTAGTAGATTAGATTCTTTTGCCAGTGACTATGGAAGGTCTTGTATTCCTTGGGAGCTTGTAAATTCCGTAAGAGCTGTACAATTTACCAACAAAGAACATGGCCTGGTGCTTCACAGTAAACACACACAAGTTGGAGGGTGGATGTCTCAGTGGATGTTTCTAATACTTGGCACATCATAGGACCTTCTGCATGTTGAGTATTGAAACCTAAGGTGGTTCTGAGTTTTCACATTAATGGAAGGGATTCCTCATAGCATCTTCTGTGATCACTGCCTCTAACATTTGTTATGACCCTGGGCTTAGTTCTCTGCACATACTATTTCATAGAATTCTGACACCCTAGGGCTGAGTAGAGGTTTTGTTTCCATTTTACTAAAGGAGAAACAAACGGGGTTACAGAAAGGTTACTTGCTCAAGGCTACCCAGTTTGAAAGAGGTGAGGGAATATTTTAATCCAGACTCCAATGTTTCTCTGGTAGCGTAGTGGTTTTGAATCAGGCTGTGAACCGCAAGGTCAGCAGTTCAAAACTACCAGCTGTTCCACAGGAGAAAGATGAGGCTTTCTGCTCCCATAAAGATTTGCAGCCTCAGAAACCCTGTACAGGGTCGCTATGAGTCGGAACCGACCCCACAGCACATAACCACCACCACCACCAATGTTTCTCAACCATTTTTATTTTCTTCTCATTATTGTCCCTGCTCCAGGAACCTTTTTAGACATTTCCCCCTCCCCCTTCCCCTAATTCCTTAATGAAATGGTAATATGACAGATATAGTGTATACTGTGCTTTTCCCCTAACAAGAATTAGATTTTTTTTTCATCCTCCCCCAAGAACCAATTTTCATCATCATGGGGGCAATAACATACTGGTTGAGGATGCCTCATTCATTCATTCATTCATTCACTCATTCATTCTTTATTATGTGCTGGCCTGTTTCCAGTGAGCAGCCTGGCCCGGGGGCTTCTTGAAGGCTGTCTCTGGAACACAATAACAGATGCAGGGGTCTTACAGCAGAGGTAGCCTTCCCATTGTGGAGGAAACATATCCCACACTGGTGGAAACAGTGGGAATCAACATACCAGGAGTCCAACTCTGCTATCGGCTGCTTAGGTGACTGGGTTTGTTGTTCTGTCTCTCAGTACATCTGTCTCCAACCTTGGAAATAAAGCGCTAGAACTGTGAGGGCACTTTTAAAGAAAAAAACATTCTGTGAGTCTCTAGGTAAGCAGATGGTGGTACAGTGGAAACCTCAAGCATCCTTGGGGTCAAGGATAAAAAGATGCCCCCCCCAATGTTCTCTGGACCACCCTTTCCTCCACTCTCAGCAATCCCTCAGTATCCACTGTCTTTTGTTGTTAAGTGCCATCGAGTCAGTTCTGACTCCTAGCGACCCTGTATAGGGTTTCCAAGGAGCTGCTGGTAAGTTTGAACCACCAACCTTGTGGTTCAAACCGACCTTGCAGTCCAGTGCCAAAATAAAATCTTATTTCTGCAAGATTAGGCCAGTCCCTAAAGTAATTTCTTCTCTTGTTTCCACTACTTCTCCCAATCAATGACTTTAAGGAAAAAAAGTGATTTAAAATTCCACTCCATCTATCTATCCAACCATTGTAAAAAGGATCTAAAAAGAGAGTCTATTTGGCAAGGAGGAAAGTAGGTTGGCAATGGAATTCAGGTTGCAAATCAGCCGACCTTGAGAAGGGAAAGCATCCTGGATTATCAACTGGGCCCCAGGTAATCACAAAGGTTTTTATAAACTGGAAGCAGGGGAAGGAGACTTTGTAAGTGGACTGGCCATTCCTGTTTTCAAATTGGAGGAAGAGACCACAAATCAAGGAATTCAGGCAGTCTCTAGAAGTTGGAAAAAGCAAGCAAACAGATTCTTCTCTAGAATCTCCTGGCTATATCTAGCTTTCAGCACAGTGAAACCCATTTGGACTTCAGAATTACAGATTATGAATCTGTTATTGTTTAAACCAACAACTACAACAGTCTACCAAGGAAATAGAATAGCCACCAGACACATAAGCCAGTAGAGAGTGGTGTGACTGGAACCCAGTCAAGAGAGAGTTGGAAGCGGCTCAGCAAGGCCGACTGGACTGGGATGATGAGGCTGAGCTGTTCTCAGGAGTGTCCCGCAGGCCGAGCTCAGTGGTAGCAGAGTCCGGGGAAGCGCCGAGAAGCAGGGAGCCAAGGTCAGTGACTGCAGCTCTGTGACCAGGTCTGTGGACCAACAACAAATCTAGAAACCCAAACACTGAAGTATCCCACCCAACTGGATCCCAAGGGGCCCTCACTGAGTTCCTGCTCACAAGGATCTATTTAGAGAGAAGATCTAAAAAAGATGACATTTATTTTGGCTATTAAATGACAAATGAATCATGGGCAAAACATGTTGTTGATGTTAAGTGCCATCGGGTCAGTTTTGTGGGGACTGGGCAGAACCAGCAGGGACTCTGCAGAGGGCATTCTGGAAGGGGAAGAGCCCTGTTCTGCTGATTACCCTGAATGAATGATTCTTCTCTGAGGACACCTAATCTGGAGCTTTGGGGGAAGCTGTGGGTCTGCCAGTTCTGGTTTGGCTGCATTTCTGTCTAAGCCTCAGCTAGAAAACGATGATCTTAGCAATTAAAGGAAGAGTCAGCTAAAAAGAAAAGAAAAGAAAAATCAAGGCTGTGAATCCCAGATCAACACGCTGGGAACGGTCCAGAATTCAGGCATTTTTCCATGGAGCTGCGAGACTTACTCAGGATGACGAGGGGTAGCACTCCCCAGGGAGGAAGGGCAGCCTGGGGTGGAGGAGAAACAGACTGAGGGGACTTGTGGAGAGAGCATGGACTGGGATTCTGGGTCTGGACTCACCTGCCAGGTACCTTTGGCAAACACTAGCATTTCTCTGGCTTCCTGCAACCTTAAAAGTCACACTTAATTCCAAGTTTCAAAGAATTCCCAAATGAATATTGATGGTGTGAGAAACGTTGTCAATACCAACAAACAATCAAGTAACCCAATCTGTACTCATTTTAGCAAGAGTGAGGTTTTCTTTATTTAATCTGGCCAA
Source organism: Chrysochloris asiatica (assembly GCF_000296735.1). Classification (NCBI taxonomy): domain Eukaryota; kingdom Metazoa; phylum Chordata; class Mammalia; order Afrosoricida; family Chrysochloridae; genus Chrysochloris; species Chrysochloris asiatica. Next base: position 43,770,864 of record NW_006408521.1, on the reverse strand, counting down.
ATTGGGCTCCGAACCTAATAGACATACATGGGCAGGCACGCCACATGGTCAGTCCACAAACAGTTTTATTCCCCTGTCTTGAAAAAGCCCCTCCTCCAGTTCCAGTTTCCCCATTTACAATTCTACCCAGAAGGTCCCATTTTCCCTCCCCCTAGAGTAGTCAGGATGGCACCCAGGGTCTTGATGACTGTATTCTCATTTAAAGTTCCTAGTCCTAGAACAGACTTCTTTCTTCCCTTCCCCCAATTCCTCCTGCTTACATATCCCTGGGTGTGAATTAACAATCTATGTCTGGCTGGTCTAGCAATCTCATGAACCCTTTATTCCTGAAGGTAGACCATCTCGAGACTTTCTCACAATGGGTTGGAAATTGCAGCAGGAACAAATTGCAGGCAACAAAGGGAAATGGTGCAAATAAAGACAGGAGAATAGATCCATCTCTCTGCTGAGCCGTGTTGTTGTTGTTAAGTGCCTTTGGGTCTGTTCTGACTCATAGCATCCCTGAGCGGCTGATAAGTTTAAACAGGCAGTCTTGCAGTTCAAACCAAAGCTCCAAGACTCCCTGGTGAGAGCTGTTGGTCCTCTAATTTCAGTGGGAAGATTACTAAAGAATTTGTCTTATGTCCCGCCACCCCCACTCCTAAGAGCACGACTGTAGCCATTTTGAGAACTTTAAAGCTAGAACCTCCTAAGACATCACCACCTCCCTCCCTTTCCCGTTCTTGACCTCTTAGGTATATACTTTTATGATGTTAATGGTTGCCTAGGTTTGAAGTCTGGTCCCCATGTAGAGGGCATCCCAGAAGGGAAAGAGCCCTATTCTGCTGATATAGGTATTCTTTCAAAAATACTTGTTTTCCCATTTCTGGGCACCGGGCAGTACAGTGTAGTAGATAGAAGCACAGAACCTTGCGCTAGATTGCCTCAGTTTAAATGCTGCACTTTGGACATGCACCCTCCTTGGTTTCCTTTCCTCACTGAGAATATAGAGAGAATAACAAAACATTGGGCTCATGAAATGAACCCTGGTGGCACAGTGGGTCATGTGTTGGACTGCAAAGTCAGCAGTTTGAATCCACCAGCCACTGTGCAGAAAAAAGATGAGGCTCTCTGGTCCCGTAACGATTACAGTCTTGGAAACCCTGTACGGGGTCACTATGAATCGGAACCAAGTTGAGGGCACACACCCATCAATCACCAGCACAGTGCTTGCACCAGAGCTCGTGATGATCGTGAGGCACTATACTGCAAATGATGAAGTGCTTGGCTGTGAACCAAAAGGTTAATGGTTCTAATGTATCCAGAGGCACCTTTAGAAGAAAGGTGATCTACATGCAGATCTACAGTCACTGAGAACCCTATGGAGCGCAGTTCTACTCTGACACACACGAGGTCACCACGAGTTACAATTGACATATGTTTTGGATTTTTTATATTGTTACAGGCATACCCTAGAGATACTCTGGCTTTGGTTCTAGACTACCCCAATAAAGCGAGTTGCACAATTTTTCTGGCTGCTAGTGCATCTATGTTTACCCTAGTCCGGTAGGTGATTAAGGCTAGAATGGCATTATGAAACAGTTTGAAATGTGAGCATGATTACAATGTGACACAAAGATATAAATTGAACACATGCTGTTGGAAAAATGGTGCCGATAGACTTGATCAACACAGGGTAGTCACCACAAAGCTTTAATTTCTACGATAAGGAACACCTGTGAAGCTCAAGAAAGCCACATGCATTAAAACAAGGTACACCTGTACTGTCATAAAGGTGGTTTTCAGTCTTGACTGTTCATGTGGGGAGTCCTCTTGGATCTGTCTTGTTGGCACATGAAACCGAATTTTGGGGGATGTGCTTCCCCCAAGTTTCCCAGGTGGGGTCAATGCTCTAAAGGGATTCTCCCTGGAGAGTTGACGAGGGTGTGCCACAGCCTCAGGATGTGACAGTGTTGGATATGACACCATCATCTTTTCTCTCCCTGAGATGTACTGAGGCTCCTGGTGGTGCTGCAAGATAAGTACTGGATCGTTAACCACAAGGTCGGCAGTTCAAACCCTCCCATCACTCCTCAGGAGAAAAATGAAGACTTCTGCTCCCTTAAAGATTTACAGCCTCAGAAACCTCATATGGGATCTCCTTGAGCCGGAATTGACTCAATAGAAGTGTTTGGTTGGATTTTAAGTGTGGTCCCAAAAAGAGGCTGAGTCCTCAGATGCTTAAGCTGGAGAAGAGTGTCTACAAGACAAACCTCTCCTGCCAATGTGTCCGCTTAGCACACCTTCATCAATGTCAAGGGTCTTTGTTACAGACGCAATCTGCTGCTTGTGAATTTCCAGAGATTCCCCCTACATGGAAGGAGTAGGGAAAGAAGTGAGGGACCTCCCACAGAGGTCAGTTGTGCATCTGAGCTCATATCTCTCCGACCACCCAGACCCGCTCAGATTCAGGCCCTTCTTTAATCAAACGATTCCAGCCAATTTTTTGGTGGTTGCTGTTGCTGTCCAGCTCATTCCAACTAGAGGTGACTCCTATGTTACAGAGGAGAACCGCCGCAGGGGGATTTCTTGGCTGTAATCTTTCTTCACAAGTTCTTAACCAAAGACTGCTTGGAGCACAACACAGACGCTTCTGACGGCATGATCCACCAACAGGCATTTCTCACAGAATAAACAGAACAGGGACAAGTACAACAGCACACATTGGCACCAGTCTTGATGATAATCCCTCAGATTCTCCACAGGGTGAGAATGCCCCAGCTCATGTCTTGAGAGGAGAATGCCTAAATTCTTCTGGGATTAAATATTAATTATATAGCCATGTCTAAGTACCAGATAGCATCATGTACAGAGAGCAGGTAGGGAAAGGGCAATAAAAGAGGGTAGAGTCCTGGTGTGGTGTTGTAGGCTAAGCATTGGACTGGTAGCCAGAAGGTCGGCGGTTCAAACCCACCAGCAGCTCCTTGGAAACCTTATACAAGGTCACTCGCTATGAGTTGGAATCTACAGCACTTAACAACAACAACATTACAAGGTAAAAGGTGGTAACAGGAGCAAAAGGCCAGGTGCTATATTAAACAGTGGAGACAAAGAATTAGCACAATATTAACAAGTCTGCCATGTGATGTGAGCAGGCTGCAGGGGAGAAGCCAAGCGTGGGGCTAATATGAAGGGGATGGCTTTTGAGCTGACTGTGGAAGAATGTTGTTAGCTACTATGGTGTCCGAATCCTGGTGTGATGCTCTAGGATCAGCACTGGACTGCTAACCACAAGGTCAGCAGTTCAAACTCACCAGCTGCTCCTTGGAAACCCTATACAGGGTCGCTATGAGTTGGAATCTACTCAATGGCACTTAACAACTGAAAGTCAGAAGAATGAGCAAATGTTTCTTGGAAGAAGTACAGCCAGAATGTTCCTTAGAAGTCAGAATGGTGAGACTTCCTCTCAATGCACACGTTACCAGGAGGGACCAGCCTCTGGAGAATGACATCATTGTTTGATAAATTAGCTTGTCAGTGACAAAGAAGAGACTGCCAACGAGATGGGTTTGACACAGATGTGGTGACAATGAGCTCAGAGCAAGGATGGGGAGGATGGAGGCAAAGGACCAAGCAGAGTTATGAGCCAGAACCAACTTAAAGACACCTACCCACAACAACAGAGCCCTAGTGTGGTGTGTTAATGCACCACACTGCAAAGTTGGTGGTTCAAGCTCACCAGCTGTTCCTTGGGAACCCTATACAGGGTCGCTATGGGTCAGAACCAACTCAATGGCACTTAACAACAACAACCCACAACCACAGAGCCCTGGTGTGGCACTATAAGATAAGCACTGGATTGCTAACTACAAAGTTTGGCAGTTCAAGCCCACCAGTCACTCCTAGGAAACCTTATTCAGAGTTGCTGTGAGTTGAAACTGATTCAATGACACACACAATCACCAGCAGCAGCCCAGTCCTTGTGATTAACAGGATAAAGTTTGTTAGGTAACCGACTGTCTCAGCTGGAGAATGCCCTCATGCTATGGAAGAAACATTTCCACTGCTGAAAGTTAGCTTAGGAATCAGAGAACAGGTCCATCGGGTACCGCCTCCCCCATCTTTACTCAAGGCACCTGGAGGAATCAGTACATCCCTGTCCCTCAGCTGAGCTCCGTGGGAAACAGCCACTAACCAGGCTCCAGTGGGGGGGTTACCCAGTTGGGGTTGCTGAATTTGGCTTGGGGACTGTCTGCAGCAGAATTTGTGATCCTTTGAGTCTGGACTGGTTTCTCCTAATGCCTTAACATTACAGAAAGAGCTGAAAACCAGAGCATTTGATCCTCTCCGCCAGAAACTTAGTCAATTTGCATTTCCACCTTTGTTGTATTAGTTGCAAAATGATTATACTAAGACCAGGGATTCAAACAGTCAGGTTAGGGAGCCTGAGAAAAGCAGGGCTTAACTCCTATTGATGGTTCTAAGTACCATTGTTTCGGTCTCATTCTTGGAAGGACATAGAATCTCGTTTTAAATTCACTCTGCATCCATTGATGATTGATTTTTGTTGGTCTAGAGACTCTAGGATTTGCTAAGTCTCTGTCGATAAACTAGAGAGGCTATAGGAAAGAGGTAATTAAAGGGGCTGGAGCCCATGGGAGACGGGAGAGAGCTATCAAGAGCGCCCCCCCCTCTGCCCCACCCCCCACAGCCTGCAGGGTGGAGCTTCGGTTATGGGAAGAGCAAGAAGATGGGTACCAAAGGATTTGCTGGGAGAAACTCATATGTGAGAAAGCTTGAACTTCGGGTGTGATTTGGAAGTACCGGATTTGGAATCAAGAAATCTGGCCTTTGACTCTTGGTTCTGAGACAGATGTCTTTGTGACTTCTTGTAGTCTTCGGTTTCTTCCTTTGCAGACTAGAGATACTGTCTTTTCATACCTACATTTTACTGTTAGTTGTGAGAAACGTTGTGGATACCCCAGTTACTGCCTTGGTTCTTCTGGCAACTGGCGGGTTGATACAAACCCCTGACTAGGACCTAACCCCATGGATCTCTGGAGGGAGAACTGGAGCTGACCACTTTATCCCGTATGAGGTCACAAATGAGAAATCACGAGTGCTTACCAACAACATTCAAGAAATCCAATCTGTACTCATTTTAGTGAGAGTGAGGCGTTTTTATTCAATTTGGCAAGATTGGGCGCCAAACCCAGAGGAAAACACAGGCAGGCTGACATACTGTGTGCCATTTTAGAAGCATCTTTATCTCCTAACTCGAAAGTAACCTCCCCTACTTCCTCACTGACTGAATACTATGGGTGAACAATCTTCCCAGACATCATCATCTCTTTTGGTGGTTGCATTTCTTATTTTAAAGTTTCTACTTCTTGGATGGGTTCCCATCCCCCTCCCCCTCCCGCTCCCCCAATTCATCCTGCTCACATACTCCAGGTGCATGGTCTCCTGTTGCTATGGTGGTGGTAGTATGCCATGGAATCGGTTCCAATTCATAGCAACCTGTACAGGGTTTCCAAGGCTGTAAATCCTTATGGGAGCAGAATGCCTTATCTTTCTGCCGCTGGTAGTTTCAAACTGCTGACTTTGAGGTTAGCAGCCCAATTTGTAACCACAGAGCTCCTTCCTGTTGCTATACCAGCTAACAATTTCAATGAACAACTCCTGGACCCCTTATTCCTGAAGATGGACCATCTTGAGAATTGTTTCTCACATAGTGATGCTGGTCATTGCTGTCCCCGTTCTCCCCTCCCCCTTGTGGATGGTCCCAGCACTCTCCCTGCAGAGTGGGGGCTGGGTCTCACCCTAGGAACCCAGCTGCATGGCAGGCCCAGGATCCAGTCTAGAGTGATCAGTGAACAGAGACTTTGCAGCTTGTTTTGAAACAACGAGCAGAGTTATTGGAATCTTCCTCAAAATTAAGAAGAAACCTGGTACCATTGGTGGTAGTCTCCAGACATAAGGATAGGGGTTGCAGACAGGGAGGGCAGTGCTATGTCATTTGCAAAATGAAGAACGGGAAGGAGGCAGGAAGAGCAGGTGGAAAAAAATCCAGCCCCAATTCAGCCATTTCCAGTTATCATAAGGCCTCTTGAATGCTATTTCCTGTTGTTTGATCCCCTGAATTGTTGGCATTCTTGCCACTAAAACAAAAAACAAAAAACAACCTGCTGCCATCAACTTGATTCCAACTCGTTGAGAACCCCTGTGTTAGAGTAAGATTATACTCCATAGGGTTTCTTGGTTGTAACTTTTCTGGAAGCAGATTTTCCAAGCCTTTCCTCCTTGGTGCCACAGGATGGCTTTGAACCACCAACTTTTAGGTTAGCAGTCGACAGCAATTCTTGTCATAACCTCCGCTTCCTGCCCCGTCCCCAAGTTGGTAGAGCGAGTCTCTAGTTCTTCAATGCTCACAGACCCCCATCTCTCTGGGGAGTGGTTGTGAGCATTATATGACAGTAGGGCTCAGACCCAGGGTCTAACTCCCCTGGAGATGCTGTTTCCTTCTAGCACCCCAACCTCCTGTCACTTCGTTGTCTCTGCCTCAGTGAATGTTCCTCTTTCCCTGTGTATTGTCTGTATGCCCCTCACCCCCCAAGCAGTCCTGTGCCTGAGGAACCTTTCCACCCTGCTCCTGCTAGCTCTATATAACCACTGTGTTGTAATACCAGGCCCTTGGCAAGGCTTCAGGTAAAACCAAATGTTGAATTCAAGAGTGATAGTGTCCCACATGGCCCAGCGGGATCAACACTGGAGTGCGAACCAGAAGGTTGATGGTTCAAACCCACCAGCTGATCCTCAGTAACCCTATACAGGGTCCTCTGAGGCGATCAGACTCGACGTCACCTAACAACATTTACCCAAGTTTCAGGAACTCTGGGGTCAGTCAGCCCCTGGCTTTTACCTCTTCCTGAATACCTCCTTGTCCCAGGTACCTCCTGCAGTCCACCATCCCTTCTGCTTCCCAGGGAGTCCCAGGACACCCACACCCTTCAGTGCCACCTCGTTGCTGGCTCAAACAACAAACTGCTTAACCCTGAAATGACTCGACATCCTGCCTTTGCCCCAGCCCACTCCACCTCTCCTGGATCCCCTTGAATCTAACTCATCTTCTAACAGGCAGTTTACTAGCACCATCTCTTCCCAGGCATCCAATGCTTCTCCAAGCTGAGTCAGTGTCCCTCCCTGGAGTTCCCAGAATCCCTTGTGCTTCCTCTAAATGGAACTCACCTGTCTATGTTCTCGATTCCTCAAGATGAAACAAACACCCTGCTCTTCCTAGGAGCTGTGGTTTTTGAGTGAACATTTGAAAGTAGATCCACCTGGGTTAAATGTCCGCTCTGCTCTTTTCTAGTAGTGTGACTTTGGGTAAAGTGTTTAACTCCTTTGTACCCACATCACAAGATTATTGTGAAAACTAAGAGTCCGTGCCTGCCAGCTCTTCCCAAGATGCCTGGCTTGTGGGCATGGCTCCATCCATGTTAAGTGCTGTTACTATGAAGAAAACGATTTCAAAGCTTGCAGGAGCACAACACAAGGTCTCCAACACCACAGCTAAGTGTTCCTAGGAAGAATTCAGAAGTTTTGTAGAAAAGGATGACGACAGCCTCCCCCCCCCCCCCCCCCCTGCTCGAATGTTCCTTCAAGGAAAATTGGGGTTATTTACTGAGAAAGCAGATAACCCGCATCATGCATCATCAGCCATGACTGAGATTTTAAAGTGAAACCCTGGTTTAAAACCGGGATCTCTCCCTAGTTTAAAACGGGGCAAATGGGGAGTACTTGGGTGTGCTGGAGACAGGTGGCACTTAGTGGCAGGGTGAGTGGCAGAGGTTAAGATTCAGCTTCCAGGTTGGTTCAGTGCTGGCCTGGCCCTTCTGTCCCTGTAGATTAGCAGCTTCTGGTCAGAGGTGCAAGAGGGTGGGAACAATCCCTAAAGTAGCCAAGGGGGCGGGGGAAGGAAGTGTGTGTGTGTGTGTGTGAACTCGGTTGCCCCCATCCCTGGCCCCACGTCCCTTGATCTCAAGCTGAGGATCCAAGCACGGTCCTAGGGGTCGCGCAGGAGGCGCTTCTTGGCGGCCGCGGGTCTCCAGCCCCGCAGCGGGGCGAACAGCTCCTGGAGACCCACCCGAGTCAGCCCCTGCACAAAGCCTCCCCCAGGACTGAGGAGCGTCGCCTGTTGGTTCACTCCTGCCGCCCCAGGGCCTGGGCCAGAGGGGCCATCCGGGCGCTGCGGGCCAGGAGCGCACCGAGTGGGGCAGACTGCACGGTCTGCCGAACGCGAAATTCCCCGCAGGGGCGGCGTGCACGGGCGGGGCCGGGGTCGGAGGGCTGGGGCGCTGCGCTGGGGGCCGGGCGGCCGCTCCGGGAGGTCCGGCCGCGAGCGTGACCTCACGGGGAGGGGCCAGCGCAGCGAGCTCTGGCGCAGAGCCGAGCGCCGGGAGCGCAGCGCAGCGCGGAGCCGAGCAGAGCCAAGCCGAGGGTCGCACGCCGGGGGGCCCGATGGAGCGTTACAAAGGTGAGGCGCAGGGACTAGGGAAGGGTGGCACCCAAGGACTCAGGTAAACCGAGCCGGCTGCCCCGTCCTGTCGGACTGGTGAGGGGCGGCCGACGGCCGGCCGGGGTTCCCAAGGGTCCACCACGGGCCCCATCCGTGGACCCTCCCGGACGCCGCGGGCGGGCTGCTCACCTGTTGGAGCAAAGAAGGGGCACTCGACGGCCCCCACCCCCGCCCTGGTGTAGGGGCCGAGAGAGCCGCAAGAAAGGTGCGAGCCGTGCTGCGCTGCGGGAGCAAAGAGTGAACCGTTGGGTGTTCTCTCTGGGCGTTAGCCGGGGTGGGGGGACTTCTTGTCGGCTCCAGGAATGAGGCCACGCGGAAGACAGGTTGGGCGTGCAGTTCCCCTGAAGGCTTGTGGGGCCACCCGGATCGTCCGGTCGCGGGGAGTCGTTTTCCCAAGCCCCAAGTAGGGCCAGGAGCGCGGGGTTGGAGATCGAGCGCGGTACCGGCAGGTGGAGCACCAAGACATCCCAGCCGCCGGCTAGTTAGAGATTTGGTCGGATCGGGCTGGTGACCAAGTCCTAGTGGGCTGGCCGGCCGCGGTTGTGCTCAAAGTTTCCGGCTGGAATCTAGAAGCCTGGACCCCTTAAAGGGGTCGCTGCGGGCGCCCCTACTCACTTTCCTTTGAGAAAGATCTCAGTACTTGCTTTCACTCGGTTTGTCCCTGCCAAACTGTTATGGGAAATACTGTTTGTATACAGGTATTTGCCCCTCCCTTCCCCACCTCGCCAAGGCATATCTGCGGGAAATCGCGCCTATGGCAAACGCTGAAATTGCGCCCCTGCCCAAACATCTGATACCCATCTTAAATATTTAGCATCCTCCTGCACCTTGGACAATTAACCCAACAAAAAAATTCTTTGTTGTTGTTGTTAAGTGCCATCGACTCGGTTCCAACCCATAGTGACTTTGTCTTTGGAGTCCAGTTATTCATGAAGGAGAGACCTTTTAAAAAACAGACGAAAAGCAAAAAGCACACAGCTCTCCCAAATCAACCCTCTCCTCCACCCCCCACCCCCACCTCTACCCACCACAGCGTTGTCAGGCTTCTGGTCACTTTACCCTCCAGTTGGGGGAAGGTTACATTAGAAGAAAATAGAAAACCTATACAGGGTCGCTATGGGTCGGAACCGTCTCGATGACAGTTAACAACAACAAAATCTAGAAACTTGGGATTCACGACGGGAGTGGGTGGGCGGGAGACCTGGACTGAGGCAGGGCGGTGTTTTGGCTTTGGATTCTCATATAGGAAAGTGTTAGTTTTAACTTGCTGATGAATGATCTCTCCCAGCTGCAGATGGAAACTGCTTAGTGGTCCCACCTGAAGGGACACGTGCCATGCCTTCCATGTGTTTGTGCCTGGAAGAGAGTTGCTGGAGCTGTTCACTGCCCATGTTGTTATGTGCTGTGGAGTCGGTTCCGACTCATAGCGACCCTGTACAGGGTTTCCGAGGCTGTAGGGAGCAGAAAGCCTGTCTCATCTTTCACCCGCGGAACAGCTGGTAGTTTCGAACTGCTGATCCTGAGGTTAGCAGCCTGATTCGTAACCACTACGCTACCAGAGCGCCTTATAGCGACCCTGTATTCGGTTTCTAAGGAGCAACTGGTGGCTTTGAACTGCCAACCTTGAAGTTTAGGAAGCCAGCGCTTATCCTACAGCGCCACATCAGGGAGAGGGAATAATAAAGGCTCAAGGTCCCAGGGGAATTTCACAGCAGATGCCTTCTCATGTCTGAAACTGACTTAGAAGGGCCATGGGGGCTTTAGCTCCCTAGACTGCATAGGCTCACTGCTGTTTTCCATCCAGTGAGCGTTAGAGATGTAGATGCTACACAGCATTTGATATAAGGTCTTTTCCCAGAGAAAGACAGTCAGCTGGGGTTGTTGTTAAGTGCTGTGGAGTCAGTCTGACGCATAGCCACCCTGTATAGGGTTTCCGAGAAGCGTTTGGTGAGCTTGAACCACGGCCGACATTGCAGTTTAAACCGACTTTACAGGCCAGCGCATTGATCCACAGAGCCACACCAAGATTCCCCACCAGCTGCAGGGACAGGGTTAAATTAGTTGGCTACCTTCAGTTTCTCTCTGGGAACCCTCCCTGTAGTGTCTCTCACATTCAGCAGGGATCACTTCAGTGTTCTGCAGTCTCAGAACTTGAGGAAGGTGCATCACTGTCATCACCCTCCCTCACCCCCCTGTAAAATGGCAGCTTGCTGCTCACTCTCCCTCTCCAGGCCTGGCCACTGTGGCCCTTTGGGAGGGTCCCTCTTGGGAATTCAAGCCTCAACTTGCCCCTGACCGGAAGTACTGGCCTCTGGGTCCCTTCCAGCTCTGCCCTGAACTGAGAAGCAGAGGCCAGGGGTTGAAGGTCTTGATTGCTAGCTACTTTCTAAAATCAGTATATTAATATTTATGAGTTAAGGCAAAAGATGACCTTTGGAGTCTTCCTTCCAAATCCTAGTTACTATCAGAAAGTTTTTGTTTTATAGCTTTTGACTTGATAAAGAATTCTTGGCTATCTTTTTCTCTTGGGAGCTTCAAATTCTCCCACCCTGAGAGAGAATCAGAGAGTTGGCTATTGCCACCGAAGAAAGTTGGTGCCTAGTTTGGGGTGTTTATGTGTTTGGAAACACATGTAGCTGCCTCATCATTTTGCCTTAAATCAGACACAGGGATGAGTGGGTAGACTCGAGAATGGCCTAGATGGTAGAGCCAGAATCCAACTCATGGTCTGACTCAGGAGAGAAATCTGCATTTCAAATCTCACTGGTGTCATGCTTCTAGTGTTTTTATTGCATTTTTCAGCCAAGGAATTTGGGACTTTTTCCCCTCACCCACAGGGACATAGAATTCTCTGTTCTCTGAAGAAGCAGGTGAGCCGTGTTGTGAGCAATTCTTGAACTGAAGAGTTAGTTTGTGCAAAATTAAGCAGAATTATCTAGAGAAAGTCTCCAGCTAATCCGTCAAACGCTGATTTAATCAGTAATCTCCCTACTTGTCAGACTCCTCAGATAAACTTGAATAATTATGCCGTGATTCAACACAGTAGGTTTAACAACAAAGTTAAATAGAAAAGCAGGGTGTACTTAGACTCTCAAAATCTAGTTAATTTGTTAAGAAAAATATTATTACTTGGAACACTCTGATTTGTTAAATAATCCCATTCTACATTTCAAACATCAAATTTTCAACTCCCTCACCCTCCAAATAGGACTCCTGGTATGGCACTGTAGGATCAGCACTGGACTTTGAACCACAAGGTCGGCAGTTCAAACCCACCAGGTGCTCCTTGGAAACCTGATACAGGGTTGCTATGAGTCAGAATTGACTAGATGGCACTTAACAACAACACCCTCCAAATAGGTAGAATGCCTCATCACTGTCTCCAGATTTCTTTAAAGTTTTTTCCGATTTGTAACTTTTATAAAGCAGTAGATGTGGGAACATTTGTTTATGCTCCCTTGTTATTATATTCACTTCAAAAATTGTTTATCATTTTTAGATTTGGGGCTGATCTCACATTGTTGTGTAGGATGTAAAGACATGGTCTGGCACAAAAGGGTTGTTGGACGGTCACTCTGTGTGGTAGTGTGGTAACATTTTCCACCTTTCTCCCAGTTCCTTCCCAGCTAGTCTGCTAGACTCAAGCAAACACAAGGGTCATATGGGGGATCATTCTCAGAGAAATGGAGATTTTTATGAGAGTTGTCATAAAAGTTATGATAAAGTTGCTATATATTACATGAGAGTCTCTTTGGTGGTATCCTTATAAAACACTTAGCCTGTATGTCAAATCTTGTAGGGTTTCCAGGCTAGGGTTTTGAAAAGGTTCCGTGTTTGAGTACTTACATATTCATGACTTGGACAGGATATCTGCATATCACTGTGTGTGAGCGCATTGGCTGAACTCACACCACGTGATAAGAATTCTATTTCCTACTGCTCTTCCATAGTATTTTCAATAGCCTCATATGCACGGGAAAGCTGGTGAATAAGAAAGACCTTAGAAGAATTGGTGCATTTGAGTTATTGGAGGAGAATATTGAAAGTGCCATAGGCTGCCAAAAAAACAAACAGATCTGTGTTGGAAGAAGTGCAGCCAGAGTGCTCCTTGGAGGCCAGAATGGCCAACCTTCGTCTCGCTTACTTTGGACATATTGTCAGGAGGGACCAGTCGCTGGAGAAGGATATCATATTTGGTAAGGTGGAAGGTCAGAGAAAAAGAGGAAGGCCCCCAGTGAGATGGATTGGCCAAGTGGCAACATCAATGGGCTCAAGCATGGCAACAATTGTGAGGTTGGCCCAGGACTGGGCAGTGTTTCGTTTTGTTGCTATGAGTCGGTACTGACTTCATGGCACCTAACAACAACAACAACAGCAACTGCTCTTCCAGCTGGTGAGTATGTCCACGGCCAAATGGGACTGACCTCTCGTCTGTGGCTCATACTCGGAATCCCCAAACCAGAGCTTCCTGAAGTTGCATCACATTTGGGTCCAAATTGGCATGGTTGAGATACGCAGACTTGGATTGAATTACAGTACCTAACTGGTTGTTCTGTATCTAACTGGTGTGGCACTGTGGGTTAATGTACCGGACCACAAAGTTGGTTTGAATCACAAGGTTGGCGGTTCAAACTCATCAGCTGCTCCTTGGTAACCCTATACAGGACCACATTGAGTCGAAACTGACTCAACAGCGCTTAACAACAACTATTTGCAACTTTTTCTGTGTTCTTTTGTGTCTAAGTCTGATCCCCTTTATCTCAAGAGAGGACACTTCTGTTGGGAGATGGAGATGAAGATGAATTGTGACAAATAAGGCAGGAAAAATACTAGACAGTTTGCCCGGCAATCCTTAGGTCTGTGGGCAGGGAAACCAAAACACCGATGCCACTGCCATCAAGTCGATTCCAACTCATAGCTGCCCTATAGGTCAGAACAGACTTGCTCCATAGGGTTTCCGAATCTGTAAAGCTCCCAGCAGGCAGTCTCATCTTTTTCCCTAGGAGCACCTGGTGTGTTTGAACCGCTGACTTTGCAGTTAGAAGCCAAATGCTCAACCTGCTGTGCCACCAGGGCTCCTTGTGGGCAGAGAAGGTGTGAAAAGAACAAGCAATTAAAAGAGACCTGTTCATTGGTATTGTTCTCACTTTCAGGGGTCATCTGCATTTGTCATTTCCCTATGCCTAGGAGCTGACTTTTCCCCCAGGGAGCGTCCACTTAAGGCATTGGTTCTTGAGCTGCTCTGTAGGCATCATCTTAGGTGCTTTAAAAAATACGAATATATGAACCCACCCATACATTCTGATAAAATTGTGGTGTGGGGGTGATCACTGACCATTGTAGTTCTTAAAGGTTTCCAGGTGATTCTAATCTGTAGCCAAACTTGATGACCATTAACCCAAAGATGGAGTCCTGGCGTAGAGCTGCAGGATAAGCACTGGACTGCTAACTGAAAGGTCGCAGTTCAAACCCTCCAGGGTTGCTGTGAGTTGGAATCAACTCAATGGCACTCAACATCAACAACCCAAAGATACTGACCCGAAGAATGAAATGACAAGCGATAGCAATCATATACTCACCTACCTCACCTGGGCAATTAAAAGCAAATGTGGAATACAAATGAAACCCACTCCACACTCAAATGATAGGCTGGCTGTAACTAGATCTTGTAATACCTGCAGAAATCTGATGTCATTCACCAGAAGCAATTACAGGCTTTAACAGGCTATGGGAACGCTGCTTAAAAACAATCTCAAATGTGAGGCTGTAGAATCTGAAACTCTGGGCTTGCTCCCTGCTGCACTTAACCTTGAACCCTGTGACTTTGAAGCTCTGTGTGGGAGCCTGCCATGTCTTGGCAGTGAAATGGTGAGAGGTCCCTTTTAGGTCCGAAAGGCCAGGCTAGAGCAGGGGAATTCTGCTTCAGGCCTCTCCCCTCTTAGATGGGTGGGCAGCGCTGAAAACTGGGCTGGTTCCAAGCACAGTTAAAGGGCCAGGAGGGAGAAAAGGAGCTTCAGAAGCCGGTCCTGTTTTCTTTCTGACTCCTTCAGTGATGGGACTTCTGTCCTTCAGAGCAGGGAAACGTTCCCCAAACCTAGGGAGGAGGTGTCTTCTGTCCAGACCCCAGGCTGACCGGTGGGAGCAGTCAGGATGTAACGTAGAAAATGGTGACTTCGTTCTGTATTCTTGGGTGAGTCACCAATGTCTCTAGGTCTCAGTGTCCCTGTGTAGTGTACCAGGGGTTCGGTAACAAAGTAACACAAACTAACGAGGTGACAGAAACCCCCAGAAAGGTATTGTTTTCAGCTTATGGGAGCTAGAAGTCAGACATCAAGGAGTTGGCAGGGCCATGTTCTCTCTGAAGGCTCTAGAGAAGCCTTCCTCCTCTCTCCCAGCTTTGGATGGTCCCAGGCATTCCTTGGCTTGTAACTACGTCACTCAGATCTCTGCTTCTGTTTTTCACATGGTCATTTTCTCTGTGTGCGTGCGCGTTCCTATTCAAGTTCCCACTCGTGAGTTCTCTGTAAGGACAGTGGTCATTGGATTTAGGGCCCATCCTGATCCAGTATGAATTCCCCTTAATTTCACTCATCACACCATCAAAGACCCTATTTCCAAGTTAGGCTGTGTTCCCAGGTGCCTGGGGCTAGGACTTGAGCAAGTCATTTTGGGGACCCAGTTGACCCCACCAGTCACCAGCTAGAAAACGCCCTCCCAAGTTCTTCCCGTTGACTTTCGGAGGACTCTCCAGAGTTACTCTGTGGTCACTGAGGAATCTTGGGAGGCAGGATGTGTCTTGAGAGGAGAGGAAAGTGAGGGAGGGAATGTGGGTGGTTAGCCCAACAAAGGTCAGTTTAGGATTGTAATTTTTTTATAAATAAAACCAATTTCCTGTTGAGCGCTGGAGACTTAGTGGGAACGAGAATGCCGTGGGCCATGTGAGGAATTTGATTCTCAAGGACTTTTGTTTGACAGTATCTCCAAAGATGTGAGTTAAACCCGAGGCACCCTCAGAACCACAGTGGGGTTTTCACTCCCATTCCGGAGACAGATCAACTGAGGCTTACAGAAATCAGACAGCAACTCAGAAAGTCAGAAACTGGATTCAGTATCACTGAGAACTGAGTTTCTGGAGGATAGCTTTCCTGTTCTAATAAAAGGAAGGGTTGTTTATAAAGAGTTCAAAGCATTTCCAGACCCACTCCTTCTATTTCAGGTGCCCTTTAGCTATAAGGGCCTGGTTGCTCAATGAGCTATTCCTTCTCTTCCTTGAACCCTTCCTGGACTTCTGTGGCTAGAACCCACATCATATGGTTCGTGTTGCTGTTGAGTTCCCGTAGAACTGTTCCATGGGGTTTTCATGCCTATCATCTTAATGGCAGCAAATTACCAGACCTGTCTTCTGCAGTACGCCTGGGTGGGTTCGAACCACCAACTTGTAGGCACTCAACAAATATGAGGGAGCTTCAAGTTCATGGGAAAATTCCATTGTCTTTTCAATTTTCTACAAATTCATGTCACCTTGAAGTAGCACCACCTTGTTTTAGGATTATATGCTGAGTGGCCAGGACTTGCTTTCTCCTCCAAATGTCTCTTCCCAGCATCTGGTGCCATTGACAAGTTTGGGGAATGAGTGAATGACTTCCAAGTAAACAGAGTACCTGTTCGCCTATGTGCTGGCCCCCCAAAGCAGGTGTGATCCACAAAGGGACATGCAGCAACATCTCAAAGCCAACTTCTGCAAGTGGAGATGAAAGCCCGCCGTGGCTGTCCTGGGCAGCCCCGACGTGAGCCTTGTTTCTGTCTGTTCCAGCTCAGACCTGTTGCTGTCTGGTGGTGCAGAGACGGACCCTGCAGGTCTCGGCTTGTGAGTATGAGCCTGCCTGTGCCCCCTGCAACAGCTCACCAGCCCCAGGAGCCCCAGGGTGCAAACCTGGCTCAGCCCATGATCCAACTAGATGCACTCAGGCTCAGGGTTCTAACCCGGGCACTCAAGCTCAGGGTTCTAATCCGGCCTTTCCCACTAACTTGCTGTGCGACCTTGGGCAAGTCAATTAATGTCTCTGGGCCTTCTTTCCTCCTCCTGCAAATATGAGGTTAATGACTGCTAGTACTAACCTGCCTCAGAGGGCGTGTGGTGGTAAATGCTTTAAGAAGGGAGATGTTGACTTGAGTCAGGAAAGCAGGTACCCTCAAACCTCTGATGTGGTTTTGACTGCACTGGGTCCTGTTTTTGCCACGGGAGACTCAGAGTTATTCGGGCATCACCTGTGCCCATTACCTGCTTTATGAA
Source organism: Chrysochloris asiatica (assembly GCF_000296735.1). NCBI lineage: Eukaryota > Metazoa > Chordata > Mammalia > Afrosoricida > Chrysochloridae > Chrysochloris > Chrysochloris asiatica. The sequence goes on along the minus strand of NW_006408521.1, from coordinate 43,754,014 downwards.
GCCACTAGGAGCTCTGAGTTGAGGATTTTCAGCTCCAGAGATGTCATTCATGTCTTTCCCTCTCTTCTGACATCTGGAAAAGGAATCGTTGTTAAGTGTCAACAAGTTGGTTCTAACTCACAGTGACCCTGCATAGAGTTTCTGAGGCTTTTTAAATCTTTACAGTAACAGAAAGCCTCATCTTTTCTCCTGCGGAGTGGCTGGCGGGCTTGAACCACAGACCTTGTGACTCACAGTCCAGTGCTTATTGTAGGCAAGCAATTGCTCGTTCTTAAGCCTCAAATGTGAAGCTACATCCGAACCCTCCCTGCTTTTACTTTGATGTCTCAATAAGTTCATAGGTAGGGCTTTCTTAACATTGAACAAGAACTTTGAACTCTTTACTAATTTTCCTTGAAAATTTCATTTTAATGAACTCATATTAAAGATATGAGGAGAATAGAAAGATGGTACAACAGTTCAAAGAAGTATTCAAAGAGTAGAGACATACCGAGGGAATAAGACATTCTGAAATGAGTTTGCAAATAAGTACAAACTGAGTGTCTTTATAGGCAATAATCGAGTGCCTTCTAAACCAAATTTGCTCTTCTGTGGACAAGAATAACTTACATTCTTTTTAATTTTCTACACTTTTTGCATAGGGATAAAACCCCGAAAGACATTGGGTGGAACTCTTGATGGATTCTCTTATCCCATGGCTGTCACCATCTCTGTGGTTTGTCTCAGAAACCAGTGACTGAATCCTGCCCTATGGGGGAGGGGAAAACAGTAGATGCTGGCAGAACCCCGAGGGGGTTGTGGTCGGGATGGGTGCACAATCGGAATGTGTGCAGGGCATGTTCACGTCACATCTCTGGGAGTTTCAGTGTAGGAAGGGCTCAGGGATGGGAGCCGAGTCCAACAGAAACCCCACTCTGCAGTTTCTCAACAGAACCTAGGTTTCTCCTCTGTTGTTCTCAAGCATCTCCAAGGACTTCAAAGGCAGCTGCCAGCCTGGTGGAGGCTAGGGAGGGCAGCAGAGCCACCAGCCCTTACAGCTTACAACTCAGCCTTCTGCTCCTGATTAAACCAGGCCTAGTGAGCTCTTCTACCCTCCTAGGAAGTGCTCTCAGGTAGAGTGACCAGCTGTCCCGGTTTACCTAGCACTTTGCTATTATTGGCATGGAAGTCTGCCTTCCTGGAAATCCCCTGTTGTTGTTAAGTGCCATCGAGTCGATTCCGACCCATAGCAACCCTGTATAGGGTTTCTGAGGAGCAGCTGGTGATTTTGAACCACCAACCTTGCAGTGCAAACGACTTTGCAGTCTGACACATTAACTCACAGCACCACACCAGGGCTCCTGGAAAGACCCCGTTGTTGTTGTTGTGATGTGCCGTAGAGTCGGTTCCGACTCATAGTGACCCTGTACAGGGTTTCCGAGGCTGTAAATCTTTACGGGAGCAGAAAGCCTCATCTTTCTCCCATGGAACAGCTGGTAGTTTCGAACTGATGACCCTGAGGTTAGTAGCCCAATTCGTAACCACTATGCTACCAGAGCTCCTTTGGAAAGCCCCTAGTCCTGGGCAAACTGAGATGGTCGGTTTCTCAGTTCCTAGGCCTCAGCTCATACCTACAAAGATGAGCTGTTTACTAGGTGCCTTGGCTCATGGTGACCCCATGCACAAGGGAAGGAAATGCTGTATGGTCTTCACCCCTCCCACCACCCCCCTCGCCCCCAGGACTGATTGTGGATCATTGTGATCCACAGAGGCTGATTTTCAGAAGTAGATAGCCAGGCTCTTCTTCCTAGTCTCTTAGTGTCTCAGAGTTGCTGCATCCTGTTGAGTATGATGGCAACACTCAAGCCCATGCTGACAGATGGGCTATGCTTGAGGTATGGTGGCAGAGAATCCAACCCAGCTCTCCTGCATGACAGGTGAGAAGAATGAGACAGACAAGCCAGTCCTTTCTTCTCTGACAAGAAAATAAAAGTCTAAGGTTTAAAAACCAGCCATTTATAGATGTTGTTTTTTGGTGGTGGTGATGTTAAGTGTTGTTGAGTCCATCCCGGCTCATAGCAACACTATGTACAACAGAATGAAACATTTCCCGGCCCTGCGCCAACCTCACAATTGTTGTGATACTTGAGCCCATTGATGCTGCCCCTGTGCCAATCCATTTCATCGGGGGTCTTCCTCCTTTTCGCTGACCCTCCACTTTACCAAGCATGATGCCCTTCTCCTTGGAAACCCTATACAGGCTCACTCTGAGTCGGAAGTGACTCAACTGTACTTAGAACAGCAATAGTGATACCTAATGGCATGCTAGGTGAGTGTACCCTGGCCTGATAGCTAGGTATTGTGAAACTGTATTTCTGTGATTTCTTAGGAGAGGCAAATATGTTATGGGGATAAAACCTATCAATCATGGCTGGGGCTGAGGATGGGGGTAGAGCTTGCCTGTGCAAAGGTACAAGAGAAATCTGGGGAATGATGGGACTGCTCGATATGTAAACTGTGCTGTTGGGTTAGCATTGCTCTGTGTCTTTGTCCAAACTCACAGAACTGTGGACTCGGTGCAAGTTTTTGCTGTGTGTAAATTATACCACAATGAAGTAGACTGAAAAACAATTTAGCAGTTTGTGAGGTTGTGGTAAAAGACAAAGAATTCATTCAGCACCCGCTTGGTCATCCTTGGTTGTAAATAGAAATTGAGGTCTGAATGTTGGTATGTCTGCAGAGTTGTCGGAGGTAAAAGAAGCTGCTGTTGGTGGTGGTTGTCGAGTTGGTAACCTCATGAGCTTTGGAAGGAAATGGTGCCCATTGTTGCACCATCCTCTTGTTTTTTTGCTTGAGTCCATTGTTGTAGTCCCTGTATATTTGAGGGTCTTCAAACACAGGGGGCTTATCTTTCAGCCTTATTCTGTGGTGATCAACAGGGTTTTCACTGGTTAATATTTGGAAGTAAAGCATCAGGCCTTTCTAATCCTCATTTGGAAGCTCTGCTGAAACCCACTCACCATAGATGACCTTGCTGTGCTTACAATACCCTTAGCTTCATTCCCAGCCTCATAGTAACACCCAAGCCACCGTAGTTCATGCAGTGGAAAGTAGAAGAGCGTGAAGAATTGAGGTCCCAAACAAAATGACCAAAGACCCATGACTTGCAGGAGCCTAAATACTAGAGACTTTTTTCACCAGCTGGTGGATGTGAAGGGAGCAGGGAAAAGCAGCTCCCTGAAACCTTGAAAGCCCAGAATGTCGTGCTAGTAGGTCCATGGAGTCTCAGAGCACTAGCCCTGGGTTTCCCATCCTGGGAACCCTGCTGTCTGCACACATGGATCTAATGTATTGACTTGGCAGACTTTCTGCAAGCCTTTGTTGTTGTTGTTGTTGTTTCCCCCCTCCAATAAAGTTATTGAATTGGAATTGAATGTCCAAGTCTGTACCATAATTATTTCTTGGTTGAGTTTTTTGTGTTTTTTTTGGCAGTCCTGCTTGTCTGTGCTAGCTAAGATGGGTTTTGAGGAGGAAACTCATGATTTAGCAAAATAATATACCTAGTCCCATGTTATACAGTGGGCTGGACCTCTTATTTTCACCCTGAAGTGTGGGGATCACAAGTCCTCGCTGCACCAGTTCAGGAAATGGGGTTTGAAACCCCATGAAGTTGAAAGACATTAGTCTTGTGATCCCAATTAAATTGTACGATGTTGATCATTTCCATTTTTCAAAATTCAAAAGCCACTTGACATTAAGTTCATTCTAACTCAGGGTGATCTCATGTGCACCATATAGTGTTCAGTGGCTGTGGTCTTTCACAAGTAGATCATCAAACCTTTTTTCCAAGGCACCTGGTTGTGCTACCTAGAGACTCGAAATCCCATGGAGAATTAGCCTGTTCTTCAGGTGGGCTTTCTCACTCTCTGTGTCCTGGGGAAGGGAGCTGGGGTTGTATCTTTGCATCTCCACTAAGTACAGTGTGTTGGAAGATTGTAGAGCTCCCATCCATGAAGCTCCCATGGGCTGAGGTCATGTTCAACCACGATTTACATGGAATACTTAAATGCATGTGTCTCTTCTTAATCACAAACACATCCAAACCACCCGTCCCCACAAAAGCAAGTCTGTTTCACCAGTTCTGAGGCTATTCAAAAAAAAAAAAAAAAGGTACAGTCCTTAGTTCTAATTGAGCAGGACGTGATAGACGGATGTTCAAAATGAAACTGTCAGGCCTGGCTTGTGGCTGGTCTAAGAGTGAGGTTTGGGGCACCCAAGGTCTCACTTCTAGAATGAGTTTAGGGAATGGAGCGCTGCCAAATGCCAAGGAGAAGTTGAGAGCATGTGGGTGGGGAAAGCCCAGATCCTTCCTTGCCTAGAAGTGGCCACCATCTCCCTAGGGCTATCCAGGCACACTGGCATCCTTTGGGGGTGTTGTGACCATCTTAGCATTCCTGTCCTCATTAGACCGACAAGTGGGGATTCTGCCATTTCCTACCATCCTCCACCCTCCCTTTTTTTCTTCCCCAGTTTTTATACAACGGGATTTATTCATGTTCTCTATATTCAAGTCCCCAGATGGGGGCAGAAAAAAGGACGATGTTGAATGAGCTTATTGTTTGGAGGTTTCACTGCCTTCTTTTATTGAATACCCACAATCTCAGAACATATTGAGCTGATTTACTAAAATTCAAATGTGGTCCTTTTGGAAGGAACTCTGATGGGGTGCTGTGGGTTTCTGCTATCAGGGCTGGCACCCATTGTGTTTGCTCAGGACATTTCATATTCAGGGTCCTGGGTCTCAGTTATAATCTCAAGTGTCTTCAGAGCCTGAGAGAGTCTCCACTCTACTATCCTTTGATTTCTTTTTCTGGCCCATTCTTTAAAGACATAAAACTGGACATCACCATATGGTACTAAGGTTAATGGGTGTCCCCATGGTTTCTGCCTGGCAGTTCTCCTACACAAGTGGAAGGAGACACAGGGTGGTGAAGTGGTAGATCCTGGGCACCCTGGGACCTGGCCACCATCCCACTTGGCCTAGCAGTGAACAGTCTCACACCTGCCGCTCGAATGCCTAGCTCCATACCTAGTGTGACTGAGCAGCCCTTGACAAACACTGGCAGAGGTGACTTGCTTGACTTCTAGCATGTGCTAGAGATGGGGTTCCCATTGTTGCTGGAATCGTGGCGGCGGCGGAGGATGTGAGTGATGACCATGGATGGTAAGTTTTGCCTCTGTGGCTGTGACACAGTTGTGCTGTGACAATGAAAGGTGTCTTGAGCTATAGGGGATTTTCTGAGCGAGCCACCATTGGTACTGAGTGAGGCTCTTGTCTCGGCCTCTGACTCAAGTTGGTGACATCTCAGGTGCCCGGGAGGTGGGACTGATCATAAGACCATCTTGCACAGTGTGTTGGGTGCCCCTGGACTGTCTTGGTGGTCCCAGGTGGACACCTCCGCATACACAGCGTTCTCTTCTGTCTCTTCTTCCAGCCCCGGTTCTCTCCTCATGACTTTCTCGCTCTCTCTTTTCTGCCAGTTCCCAGCCTGTGTCCTGGGTCTTGAATCTAAAACAGGGGCTCCCACTGGCTCCCGGTGTTTGGTAGCTGTAGCTAGAACTCCAGCCTTCCCAGGAGGAGCTGGTGACCTCAGTGGCAGGGTAGGGACAGTGGGGCTTGCTCTCGGCCAATGAGAAATGAGAAACATCTTTCTTCTGGGAAGAGGAAACAGGAATGAAATTCCAGTCTCCATTGCTTCTGCTACTTCCTCAGACCCGAGAAGGTGTTGCATCACGTGGCTGGCTGCAAAGCATGGCCACCCTGCTCAGCCTTCAAGCTCATACTGTTTGCTCATCATGGGACCTGCCCACCCACCCCACCTGGCTGAATGCAGGGTAGAGTCATGAAGTGACCAGGATTCTCACGAAAGGGAGTTCTTTCCTCCATCTGTGGCTTCTGAAATCATCAGGATCTGCTCATTGTCCAGGGTTGGGTAGTAAATAGTCCCACCCTTTGTGGGGCTCACTGGAAATTAGTATCAGAGGAAGGACTGGCATCCATACAGGAGAGCTTGAGAACGTCGCCCTTGTTTGGATTAAAGTTTCTAACTTGAAGGCTCAACATTGACTAAAATAATTTTTTCCCATTGACCTCCTGGCTCCTCAGTGGGCAAGCGTCCATCTCCCGCCCAGCTGCTGTTGGTTTGGTGTGGGTAATTGTAAACAGTTCTGGCTGGGAGCAAAGCTGCTGGAGTTATGGGATCCAGGTGCCGCTCCCAGGCTCACCATGCATCAGCTCCCTCGAGAGTGGGAAAGGCCATTGAGGTCTCAGAGGGAGAATTTTCACTGTTTCTTTTTAGATCAAATCCTTCTGAAGCATGACTTCCTTCCAGCCCCAATCTCCACCCACAACTGAAAGAGACTTTGGGGATGCTAATTTATTAGTGTGCTAACAATTATTAAGGTGGTGTGGGGCCAGACGGTGTTTTGTTCTGTTGTTCATGAAGATGCCATGAATCGAAGGCAACTCAGGGTAACTAACAAGATAACGTATTAGTCAGTCTCTTCATGTGTGTGGGGTTTTTGCTTCTCTGACTCTGAGGTACGGGTGTGGATCCTTTAAAGCTTTCCAGTATGCTGGGAGGCACTCAACTGTTGGTGGTTGATGAGACGAAGGAACCAGCAGCCCACGTTTTCTGTGTGGAACTTGGGGCTCACGACTGAGGCAAGAGTGGG
>NW_006408521.1:43579128-43744521 GCF_000296735.1 Chrysochloris asiatica | reverse complement strand
ACGATATACGATAGAATGAACGTAAAACTAATGTTCTCCCATGTAAACTATCACATAATTCACAACAAAACATTAAAAAAAAAAAGGGGGGGGGGTTCAGGGTAGGTTCAGCTGTACTGAATTCCTAACTTGGGTTCCCGTGGATGTTGGGAGGCAGAAGCCCCTTGTCATAGGAGGCCTGAAGACAGTGTAGCTGGCTTTGGTAGCTGGTTATGACTCTTGAGGAAACAGTTCATTCCGCTAGCTGTAGAGTTGGAAACCATCTAAGCCCAAAGTGGTCAGAGAGATGTTGGAAAACACCTCTGGTAGGTGGAGCCCCAGGGTAGTGCAGATGCTTAAAGGGCTCTGCTACTGAGTGGAAAGGCTGGCAGTTCAAACCCACCCAGAGGTGCCTCTGAAGACTGGAAGCAGTTCTACTGTGACCCAAACCGAGTCACCCTAAGTTGGCATTGAGTCAGCATCATCGACCAAGTAAGAGGGGTGTGGGGAGTATCTGTCTCAGGTCCCCGACTCCTCCTCCCCTCTGTGCAGTCCTAAGCGTATCCAGCTGGTGGGGCTACTGTGAAGAGGGAGAAGTCAAAGGTAATCCTCTCACAGACTTGCAGGTGTGACTAGGACATAAAGAGACTATTGCAAGAAAGACTATCGCATAACATGACAAGTTTGGTTTCCCAGTGGAAAGCAAAGTACAGAAAGGTATACTAACATGACATTGTTGGCTATTCAGTGCGTAATAGCATTATGATCAAGTGTGCAGTCTTGTGAGAATGACCCAAATGTGACACAGAGACATGCTCACTTGGAAAAATGGGGGCAATAGACTCTCTTCCTTTATGACACAGGACTTCCACCACCTTTCAGTTTGTAAAATACACAAAATCTGTGAAGTGCAATAATTAGAGGTGTGTTGTTGTTAAGTGTGGTCAAGTCGGTTCTGACTCATAGCAACCCTGTATAGGGTTTCCAAGGAGAAGTTGGTGAGTTTGTACTGCCAACCTTGTTGTTCAAACCAACCTTGCAGTCCAGTGCTTTATCCCACAGAGCCACACCAGGACTCCAAATGAGAGGTATACCTGTATAGGTTTCTGTTCCAGCTGGAAAAGAAGAGTATCAGAGTTGTCATGTGGCTGGAAGTGAAATTACTCTCTGTAAATGGTGCCTTTTTTTTTTTTTTTTTTTTTTTACCTTTTCTCTTGAAAATGACCACTATTGATTGTGAGAATGGTTTGGATTCAGGAGGAAACAGATGGCTAGCAGAGATCCTGATGGAGTCTTGGGTAAGGCGCCATGATGCCACTACTGACTTTATTTGCACCATTTCTGACACAAGTACAATTGGCAGAAGAGGAATTTTGTGGCTGAGAACGTTCATCCAGGAAAGAGCAGAAGTAATCTCCAGATGAGGCTGAGAACAGAAAGACTTCACTTCCTTCCAGGCAAGCCAGCCCTGTCCACGAGATGCTTTGATCTCCCTTGAGGGTTACACTTGGATGCCTGAGCCCGTCTTTCTAGGATCTTCTGTCTGTAGGTTTCTCAGACTTCACTACATCTGTAGACTCTCTTCCTTGAGTGCAGACACCTTGTTAGTGTGGGGGGAGCAAGGAAGAGTGAGGACCTCTATTACTACTCATGAGACCCATTCTCAGCCATACTGGGCTCCTTGGAGCTTCCCACATTGGGCTTTCACACCTATTCTGTTTGCTTGGAATGTACTCCCACCTCTCTTCAGGGGCTGCCTGGCAAAGCTCTACCTAAGTTTGGTTCAGCCGTGGAACCTTAACCACCACCTACTTGAAACCTCCTTAACCCCTGGCCCTGGTTACTATGTCTGTGTTATCGTTGACAGAAAATCTATACCTCAATAGACTTTAAGATGCTCAAAGATTCAAACACATTCTTCTTCTTTGGTTTTGCATCACCGAATTCAAGGTGTGGGCCGCTGCGTGCTGAAGAAAGAGGGATTGAATAATTGAGAAATGGTTACTGTTGTGAAAACATGGAGCCAACCACCCCTTCCACAGCACTGAACTTCTCACCTGGGTTCCAGAATTCATTGCATAGGGCACACCATTCCACCAAAAGCCTCAGCCTGAAGGCACTTGTCTCAACTGGGTTAGCATACTTTCGTCTTGTTAAGTGCTGTCAAGTCAATTCCGGCCCATAGCGACCTTGTATGGGGTTTCCGAGGAGCATTGGTGAGCTTGAACTACCAACTTTGCAGTTCAAACCCACTTAGCAGTCCAGTGCATTAACCCACAGTGCCACACCAAGGCTGCCCCCAATTAGTGCCTGGAGGCACTCCCCTCTGGAAGCAAGCCTCCTGCCGGAAATCATCCCGTTTCCTTTGCTCTGGGGGCTGGGAAGCCAGCTGCGCTGTCTCACGTTCTGGCTCTTGATTCTGCTGCTGCTGTGTGATTGCTACTTCCCTGGTGTCCCAGTTCCCTGGGTCAAGAGGTTCGGTGTGTAGGGATCTTGGGGTGCAAAGGAGGCGCTCCATTCCTGGCTCTTTTTGTTGCTAGTGAGATCCCCTATTCTTGCTTTGGAGATGGTGCATTTTACATCCACATTTGAGTTCCAAGTTTTTAGAATCACCAGCTAACAACCACGCACAATCGCATCGTATCATCCTATCATTCTCTTCTCCCACCTTCTCTTACCCAGACCCATGTGGAAAGTCATCGTTTGGTGGGAGTTACAAAGACTATAGGGATCAGAGCCATATGAAGTAATTCAATGCACTGCTCTCAGATTTTCTTAGATTTGGGTCACATCAAAGTTAAGGTTTTCCCCAGGGATACCTGGGACATAGTTAAATGGGCATGGGGTCTGAACAAGAAGCCTCCAACTCTGAAGAGATGCTCCAGCTCATTTGTCATCCAGAGACATGCCAACCAGCCAGTGCCCCATGGCCTGGCCAGAGTGAGGAAGACCCATGCTGCCAAGTGTTTGTAGGGAGGCTGGAATCGACAGAGGACTGAGGGCTAGCCCAGAAAGCTTAGTGAGTCACCAGACTTTCTTCATCACACTGACTACATACTTACCCAATGAATTGTACCCAATTCCCAAAGAATTGTTTGCACAGGTCCATGATGCATTATTTGTGATGGAGAGGTAGAAGCAGTCTAGACGTCAACTAGGAAAATGTCCAGGTCAACTGTCAGGTCACATCCTAGGGCATCGCTTAGCAGCAGAAGCAGTAGATTAGGTGCCCATCCAAAACACAGATGGATCTGTAAAACATCCTGCTGACCAAAAGGTAGGAAGCACATGAGGCTATTTAAACTATTGCATTTATATCCATTAAACATTCAGAGTCCTGGAGCCCTGATGTGGCACTCTGGGTTAATGTGCTGGCCTGCAAAGTCCGTTTGCACTGCAAGGTCGGTGGTTCAGGCTCACCAGAGCCTGAAACCCTATACAGGGTCTCTATGGGTCGGAACCAACTTGACTGATTTTAAGAACAACGACAAGAATTCAGGAAGCATTGGAGGCAGTTTCACTTAATGGAATAAAACAACTAAAAGAAACAAGAATGTTGACGCAGTGTGGAGAACGTGATGGGGGCCGCTAATCATTAGGTCTAGAAACTGGGAAGGCATTGGCTTCGCTGTGTGTATTTTCACCAAAAGTAAAGTATTAACATTTTTAAATGTTAAGGTACACATTAAGCAGGAACACATACATCTTTGTGGAGGGAGCACAGAGTAGAGGAGTGCAAGTGGTTTGCTTGTAGCCTGTTGTTAGAATTCTAAGAGCAAACCTGTTGCTATGGAGCTGACTCCAACCCATGGTGTGTTGGAGTAGAACTGCCCTCCATTGAGTTTTCAGTGGCCAGTTGTTCAGAAGCAGATCACCAGAACTTTCTTCCAAGTTGACTTTGGGTGGATTCGAAACTCTAATCTTTCAGTTAGCAGCTGAGCACCTTACACAGGGCCTCAGTTGTTCATACCAGAATCCTATACAACATTCTAGTACCAAGCAGAATTTGGTGTAGTGGGACAGCATGGGAAGCTCAGGCTGAGTACTGTGGGAAAGTGGGGAGAAGGAGTCCAGGGTTCTTCTCCATTGTCAACTGGGTCTTTCTCATGGTGAATGCCTCTTTCTTCTAGCTGTTCGTCATGGGACCATCCCTTTTACTGGCAATGCCCACTTTCTGCCCACTTCCGTAAACTGTCTCCTCAACTCCTGGCCCCACTGGTTGTTGCTAACTCAAGTGGTACCTCAACTCAGGTCTTCATTGTGATGTTTTCAAGTTCAAGCACCAGCGCTTCTAGTTCAAAGGATCTGACTGGAATTAACTTGCTGATGATATTCCCTCTACATGGGGGGATATTCATGTAGTTACATAGCAGACACTTCTTGAGCTTTACTCTGTGCCAGGCATTGTCTTGGTGCTGAGGTAAAGCTAAAGCCAGGTTGATGAGACCCTCTGTCTTTCTGGGATTTACTTCCTAGTGGAGGAAAGCAGATAATGACTAAGCAAGCATAGCCTCAAACCAAATAATTTCCAATAGTGGTAAGATGAGAAAAACCATGAGAGCAGTGGGCGGGGGTGAGGGTGGGGGCAGGCTGACAGTAGTCAGATAGTCAGGGAGGGTCTCGCAGAGGTTGGTGACATCTGGGTTAAGATTTAATTGAAGAGGAAGAGCCAGCCACGTGAGAACCAAGGGGAGAGGCTTCCAGGCAGAGGGAACAGGCGGTGCAAAGTTCTGAGGCCATCACACTAGGATGTTGTGTGTGTGGAGGGGTGAAGCCTAGACATCAAGTGGGGGGACCTGCTGTGGGAGAACTGGTTCATACCAGATAGCTCAGATCTTATTCTGGGAGCATTTCATAAGCTTGAAATTAAGCTTCCCAGCCACCCAGTCCAATGGTCACTGCCTCTCACAAATGAATAAGGCACCACCAGATGGGATATCATAGGTTCTAAACAGTTCTTTTTCAACCCAGAAGATTCCAAGCTTGACATCCAAGAATAGCCTCCTCCAGACTTTTCTGAAAAGGTAGAGGCATGGCAGACCTGTTGCCATTTTCCACATTTTGCTGAAGGTGGCAGGGCAAGAGCTTGGCACTTAAGAGTCAAGAGACGGCACTGGGCAAACTCATTGGTGGCAGATCTGAGATTCCCAAACCCTGGCCCCATGTTATTCCCACCAGCAAATCTGGGGAAGGAGAGCCGCTCTTTGAATTCTGAACCATTCAGTGTTTCCTAATTGCTTCTCCCTTGAAAAGGCATCAGATGCTTTTTTCTCCACTGTTCGGAGTATCCAAGGTGTGTGTATAGCTGTAGGGAAGGCACAACAGTGGAAAGTTGTGGGGTTTGGCTTGATGCAAAGGTGATTTCACATCTTACTTATCCAGCTGGGACACATGTGACCTTGAGAAATCCCTTCTTAGCCTTTCTTCATCTGAGAGGAGCTGATGCCTTTTCCTGGGGGGTTTGTAGGATTGAGTGAAGCCTTGTACTTAAAGGGTTTGGCTGCAGGCTCCACATATGAGCAGAGCCTGGCATACTAATCTATTGGTGGTGGTGGTGGTTGTGGGGCTGATGGTGAGACTTGATGCTGGGCTAAACGTGCCATGGATTCCCCATGTTTCTTTCTATTAACTAAAACCTTTGCTTCTGGAGCCCTGGTGTGGCACTAAGAGTTAATGCACTGGACTGAAAAGTTGGTTTGAACCTCAAGGTCTACGGTTCAAGCTCACCAGCCGCTCCTCGGAAACCCTATACAGCGTCGCTATGGGTCAGAACGGACTCAACAGCACTTAACAACAACAACCTTCTAGCAATGCTGCCACTTACACCACGTGTGAGAGCAGGAAATGCTGATCTGGTCGTAAGAGCTGTCTTCTGTGGACCTTCAGTACTAAGAGTTGTGCTTTGTATCCCACAAGCCTGGGTTTCCCTATGTATAATCATCACTGCTCTACTCATGTCCTAGGTTTGATGCGAAGATGAATGAAAAACTCTGTATAAAAATGCTTTGAAAACTACAAGGCACTAAGCAAATAGAAAATTAAAACCAGTTGCTGTCAAGTTGTTGTCAACTCATGGTAACACTGAGCTGTACTCAATAGAGCTGTACTCGGGAGGGTTTTCAATGGCTGGGTGTTGTTGTTGTTTTTGATCACCAGGCCTTTCTTCCAAGGTACCTCTGGGTGGACTTAAACCTCCAGCCTTTTAGTTAGCAGCCAACTCAAAAAGGGTGACGTCAGCTGTTCGCACGCCCTGTGGGACCCAGTTAGCTCTTCCCTGCCCTGGTGTCTCTGCTCTGGGTTCCTTGTGTCCCTATCTTGTCCCCATGGCTAGTTGTTGTTGTTGTTTTTTAATTTTTGATAGAATATATAAGAAAACATTTGCCTTGTTTAGCATGTTTTATGTGTGTAATTCGGTGCCATTCTGTTCACCTTCCCCATTATCCATTCCCAAAGTTTTCCATCACCCTTAACAGAAAAGTCTCCATTTCTCCCTTTCACTCACTCCTGCCAACCACAAATACACATCTGCGTATCTTGATTTCCCATGTAGTATGTGTTCTTGTGTATCTGAGTTACCTTACTCAACGTTTGCAAGATTCCTCCTTATGGTAGCATGTCTCAGAACTTTCTTTACGTGACGGAAAATGTTGTGTCTCATACTGACCCTGTAGAGGGTTTCCAAGGAGCAAATGGTGGGTTTGAACTGCCGACCTTGTGGTTAGCCGTCCAGTGCTGATCCTACAACGTCATGGCTGAATATGCATGTACACATTTTGTTTATTCGTCTGTTGTGGACACAGGTTGTTTTCAGCCATTGGCTGTTTTGAACAGAGTTGCCATGAATGTTGATATGCAAGTATCAATTTGTGTCCCTGCTTTCAGGTCTTTAGGGTGTCTGCCTAGAAGTGGAAGGAGCTCTGGTAGGTTACAAATTGGGCTGTGAACCTCAAGGTCAGCAGTTCGAAACTGCCAGCTGTTCCACGGGACAAAGATGAGGCTTTCTGCTCCTTTACAGATTTACAGCCTCGGAAACCCTGTACAGGGTCACTATGAGTTGGAACCGATTCCATGGCACATCACAACAACAACAAACCTGGAAGTGGAACTGCTGGGCCAACACTAAATTTATGTGTGGAATCCCTGTGTGCTGTGAATGGTTAACATGCTTGTCTGTTAACTGAGAGGCTGGCAGTTCACATCTACCCAGGGCACTGGCGGCCTACATCAGAAGAATTAGCCATTGTAAACTCTGTGGAGCACAGTTCTCCTCTGACACACACAGGTTGCCGTGAGTTGGATTAGACTCAGCCGCAACTGTGTGTTGTTGTTTGAGTGTTTGGAAGTCCCTGCTGACTGGGGGGCTCAGCACAACCCAGGCACTTGGGGAGGGCCCTGGCAGCACAGCACACAGGCAGCTGTGAGTTTGGACACTGGGCATCTTTCTCTGTGGGGTCAGCATGGCCTGGAGATGGTGGGGATTCTTTGAGGACATTCCCCGTCTCTCCCAGTGGGGAAGATAAGATATGTGAGGGTGTTCCACTTGGTTCTCACACAGCCACACGCCCATCAAACCCAACAGCTGTCTTTCGTTTGTTGGCAACGATCCTGGTGATGAATGTCTCGTCTCCGTCCAGCCTCGCAGCCATCCCTAAATGGAGGTTTTGGACAAGTGTGGGGGGAACAATAGCCCCTCTGAGAGAGCCCTCTGCAGACGCGCCAAATGGAGTTGCTTCATCAAATGGACCACAGACAAGATGCCATTGATTCCGTAGGGGAGGCCCCAAGCAGCCATGGTGAGATGCAAAGAGATGGGATGGATGGCTACTGAGAGAGGCCTGCGTAGTCGGAATGAATCACTCCATCTCTCAAAGACTGCCCTCCACACGTTTCCTTATGGGCCAGTGGTCCATTGTCCTAACATTCCTGGGTGAGGGTTTTGACTGTGGTGGTTCAGTGGTAGAATGTTCACCTTTGATGCATGAGAGACCCAGGTTCGATTCCCCGTCGTTGCACGCCCTCCTGTCTGTCAGTGTGTGGCCATGACATTGAACAGGTTTCATCAGAGCTTCCAGAAGAAAGGTTTGGAGATCTTCTTCCAAAAACCAGTCGGTGAAAACCCTGTGGGTCACAGTTGGTAGCTCCACAGCTGATCAGAGAGATGATGCGGGACTGGGAAGCTTTTGTTCCTTGTACATGGGGTTCCTTGTAGGATTGGGGACCTACTTGACACCAGCCAACAGGGACACAACCTTTCTTGAGCAGAGCATGTTGCTGTTTCCATACAGCAGTAACGAGGCCATGGGGTCCCTGCTTCATCCTCTGAGGTCAGCATGGAGAAGAGTATGGTGAGCTGGGGAGCCAGGAAGAGCCAGGGGAGGCTCTGGTCTCTGAGCTGAGGTGGATACTCTGCAAATCCTTATCCATAGATTTCTGGAACCCCAACCCTACCATGTTCTGCTGTGGTTCCCCCTCTGGTTGTGTCTCAAATTTTCTTTCTCATTTCTCTTTTTCAAATGGAATTATTTTAGAGCATTTAAAATTGCGTAAAAAACAAACAAAAACAGCTGCACATTTCAAATTGCTATGTCGCTTGGTAAGGAGTTCGGTGTAGTAATTCAGCATCTCTATTTTTTGTAGCAAAAGTCATACTGCGTATGATAAAATGTGCATATGTAGCAGAAATGTTTGTCAGGGAGTGTGAATTCTCTAGAATTCCACCCCCAGTGATAGTATCTGACAGGGACGTATTTATCCAGATATTTCCCTTCCTCTCTGCAGTAATTCTTTCCTCTCTTCAACCTTTCCTCCTTCCTTCTCTCCCTTCTGCCTACTTTCTTCCCTCTTCCCCTTCCCCAGTTTCTGCCCCTTCCCCCTTTCCTCTCCTATCCAAACCCCAGGGCACCAAGTTTGAAAAAGCAAAACTGTAGAGTTATAAGAAAGCCTCTTGCTTCTCTTCTCACTTCAGCGCCTGAGGAAAGCACTACTCTAATTGATTACAATGTATCCTTCGTGTAAACCACTGCCATCAAGTCGATTTTGACTCTCAGTGAGTGACCCCTCTGGGGTTGCAGAGACTGTAGATCTTTGTGGGAGCAAGCAGCCTCCTCTTTCTCTCTAGGAGTGACTGGCAGGATTGAACTGACCAGAAGACCAACAGTGCCCACTTGCTGTCGTTGAATCCATTCTAACCCGGATGGTCCCTGCATTACAGAGCAGGACTGCTCCACAGGGTTTTCGTGGCTGTCATCTTTAGGGAAGCGGACTCTCTTCCATGTTTCTGCTGGGTGGTTTTGAACCAGCAACTTTTAGGTGGTGGTGGTGGTTCTTAAGGGTCGTCAAGTCTATTCTGACTCATAGCGACCCTGTCTAGGGTTTCTGGGGCTATAAATTTTTGTGGGAGCAGAAAGTTTCATCTTTCTCCCATAGCAGCTGGGGAGCTTGAACTGCCAACCTTGTGGTTCACAGTCCAATGATTATCCTACAGAACCACCATAGTCCCACCTTTAGGCTAGCTTGTTGCTGTTGTTAGTTGTCGTCTAGCCGATTCTTCTCAAAAAGGGCTGATTCTGACAATTGCTCTGTATGGTCTTCAAAGCCATGACTTTTTAGAAGCAAATACACCTTTCTTCCAAAGTGCCTGTGGGTAGGTTCGAACTGACGACCTGTCAGCTAGTAGTCAAGCATTTGTACTATATAGCCAATTGCAAACCACTTGCACCAGTTAGGGACTAAGTAAGGATGAGTATGGTGCCAATGATTAATGTCCTCTTCATTCCTAACCTCTGAAGGGCTGACAGTTCAAATCTACCAGAGGCACCTTGTAAGAAAGACCTGGTGATTCTGAAAAATCAGCCATTAAAAACCCTATGGAAGTGACTGGCTTACAAGGTTTCAAGGGGGAGTTTAGTTTAATAGTGTGTGGGGGAAGAAAGAGTCCCCACTGAATAGTTTTCATCTTGTCTAGATGGGTCTGGTTAAACGAGATGGGGATAAAATTCTTATGATTCAGTAGTGAGTAATTGTTATCATGACTAATTGCGACTATCACAATGATAAAGGTAGAAGTTTTGTAACAAAAATGGGGGAGAAAAGCACAAGTGGAATGTGAGACCTTATCCAGAGAAGCAGCAACACCAGAGATGAAGGCATAAATGGGGACATGGAGAGAGGGAGCAGCTGGGGACTCTAGATTCATGGAAAGAGAGGAACTGAGAGCTGGCAGCCAGGAGGCAGGCTTGCAGAATGTGCCCTTTAATGGTGTAAATTATTATATATGCCTGAGTGTTTTAAAAAAAAAGAGCTAAAATGAATAGAGACAAATACTGTTATCTGATAGTACATGGAGGGGATTATAATCATTGTAATGAAACAAGGTGTATGATTTGTTGAATGTAAAACTGATGTCTGCCCTGAAAACTTTCACTCAATTCACAATAAAAACCTTAAAAACAAAACAAAACAAAAAACCCCATGGAACACATGGGGTCACCCTGAGTCAGAGTCAAGAGCAATTGACTTGGGTTTTTTGCTTTTGTTTTAAATCCACATATAAACAGCCATAGTGTCAAATATACCCCCTCCCCACCCATGGTTTGCATTCTCAAGTTAACAACTTATCTGTTGTGGAGGTCATTCCTCACGGAGCTCCTGTGTTCTTTGAGATGCTGTTGCTTGTCATTAGGTGCCTTGTGTCGAGTTGATTCTGATTCATAGTGATCCTGAGCCTGGGCACAACACAAGAAAATACCGCCCCATCCTGCCCCATGCTCACAATTGTTGTCACGTTTCAGCCCACCGTTGCAATTTCTGTGTCCATCGATTTCCTTGGGGGCCCCTGGGGGTCTTCCTCTTTTTTGCTGACCCTATTCTTTGCCAAGCATGATGGCCTTTTCCAAGGACTGGTCCCTCCTAACAGCATGTTTGAAGTAAGAGAGATGAAGTCTCACCCTCCTGGCTTCCAAGGAGTATTCTGACTACTTCTTCCTATACAGATTGGTTTGTTCCTTTGGCAGGTCACGATACTTTTCAGTATTGTTTGCCAACACCATAATTCCAATGCATCTATTCTTTTCTGGTCCAGTATTTCCTTCACATGGAGATTGTGCAATTGCTATTGTCATTGTGCACTTAACGTTTCCACCCATCTATTGCTATAATACGGTGCCAACATGAACTTCCTATGTGTAGACTTCAGCAAACACTTGGGACTTGGTGGTCATGGGACTAGGAGAGCATCATGTGACTGCCCTGCAAAGGTTCATTTGTAGGAATGTGGGGTAACTGTGTGTCGAACAAAAACTCTCAAATGGATTTTGCCTAGAAATGACAATAGAAAGTCAATCCAAGTTGCCTCCATATTTTAAAACTTCTGCAAAAGGAGAAAATGCTTCTCTCCCCTTCTCTCACTCCCCAAGGCCTTGTGTTTCATGGGATGACTTTCCCCAGAGTTTAGCTCTTCCACTGGGTGTTGGGTGACTTGTTGATTCATTTATTATTTTTTTTTATCATGGAGAAAATAGGATATTTAGACCAGGTGAGTGTGACATGGTGTGGACGAGCCCAGTTCTGCTGACTTGTCTCAAACATTGCCGTCCAGGAGGAGTTGGCTCTGTAATCCCTTTACTATCTTGCCTGAGGCCATGCCAGGGCCTGGTGCTTTGTCACAGTTGGTGGACTTGATGGTCCAGACTCCTCAGTGATCCCCAATGAGTGATGTGTCCTCGGTTCTTGTGGTGGCCAATATATACTTGAAAGCCTGTGGATCAAGCATCTTCCTCCATGAGTTTTTTTGGGAGAGGCTGTATACCAGAGTGTCTTGGGAAGCTGGAAAATGAGGATCATTTCTTCAAGCCCTTATCTTAGCTTTTTTTTTTTTTTTTTTTCGGGCACACAAATCAGTCTTAAATACAACCAGAGTTGAAGCAAGGATGATGAGACTGTGACTCACTTCAGACACATTTTCAGGAAAGATCAATTGCTAGAAAGGGACTTTATGTTGACAAAGAGTCATTGAAAACCAGGGAGCCCTTAATGAGATGGGTTGACACAAAGGTTGCCGCAATTCTGTCCATGTAGTGTTGCTCTAACAGATACATCACAAGTGGATGTCTTTAACAAATAGAAATGCATTCTCTCACAGTTTAGAAGACTAGCCATCTAAATTCAGTGGGCGGGCTCCAGGGGCAGGCATTCTTTCTCTCTCTGTCGGCTCCAATCTTCCCTTGGGTCTAGGAGTTTCTCAGCCCAGGGACTCCCGACGCACTCTCTCCTGGCTCCTGTTTCATGGTATGGTAATAGTACCCCCTCTCTGCTGAGTCTCCTTTTTTGTTTTGCTAGATAAAAGGTGATGGATGCCTGGGGAAACTCCCTTTACATTGGATCAGGGTGGAGACCAAAGCAAGAGTGTCACATCCCACACCATGCGCAGCAGAACCAAACACTGCCTGGTCCTGCGCTATCCTCACCACTGTTAAGTCTGAGCTCATTGTTGCTCAAACCGGACAGTTGTGCATAGGGTTGTGATGAGTCAGAACCTCCTCAACTGCACTTAACAGCATCCCACAAGGATCCTCTTACAATTGATTGGCTGATGACACATTACATAACTGCCAATGAAAACCATAGCTTGGCCAAGTTGACACACTTCTTTTCGGGGTAGATGGGGCACAATTCAATGCATGACAAATGGACTCACACATACCAACCATCATGAAGATGGTCCAACACCAGACCCCATTTTGTTCTGATATGTGTAAGGCCATTGTGCACCACCTGCTTGAAGACAGCTGGGACTAACAAGCAACTTTACTTCAGGATATGGCTCTGAGACACTCTGGATGGTGACATTTGAAGGAGAAATCAGACAACACTCCTTAATGGAGAGAGGTGGTTTCTCATGTAAAAGTTTGCAGTCCACCCTGTTGTTAAGTGCTGCTGAGTTGGTTCCAACTTGTAGAGGGTTCCAAGGAGTGGCTGGTGGGTTTGAACTACCGGCCTTGTAGTTAGTAGTCCAATGCTTTTCTTACAGTGCTATACCAGACATTCATTTATGCTCCAAATCTCTTGGCCTCTAGGAGTAGAATGAAGACACTAGTGACCCTTTTAGTATTTGTTGATGGAAAGCTGGTTAGCTTGCCCTGGAAAACGCTCTGATTTGGTTTGTGTTCCAGGCTTTTCTGGCAAGCACTCAGGAGTGTACAAGAGTGTTGACTGGGGAGATTTAATAGCATCGTTGGTGTAAGCTTCAGTAAAATGAGATGGTTTTGCACCTGATTGAAAATTCCCAGCTAGTGTGTCATGTCAATACAAAGCTATTTCTTCCTTAAAAACGTGTTTGGTATTGAAACAAGAAAGAATTATAAGTGGCTGTCTTGGGAATCCCATGAATAATGAAGAAGAACATTTCTTCATCTTCTTTGCAAGCAAAGCAAGTGAGCCATTGGCTTTTGGGAGGCTGGGAGATTGTGGTGGTGTGTACCCACTTTTGAAGCCCTTGACTTGGCTCTGTTCTTGCTGCGGCAGAATTCCTTGTCTGAGGGGCTTCCTGAAGTAAAGGGGCCCAGCGTGTGGGTGTCTTTCCTTACTAGATACATTCTGTTTCTTAGTTAATGACTGCCGAGAAAGCTGCAGGAAGCCCATGTGAACTCTTTAAAGGATCGCTCAGAATATGGCAGACTCTCAAAGTCCCTTTTAAAACCTTGGAATGGAGTTGTCCTCTGGTGGTTCTAGTAGGAGCCCTGGTTGCGCAGTGGAAGAAGCACTTTTCTGTTAACTGAAAGGTTGTCGATTTGAACCCACTAGCTGCTCTGGGGAAGGAATATGAGGCTGTCTAGTCTTGGAGTCCTAGTGTGGCACTGTGGGCTAATGTGTCAGACTGCAAAGCTTTTTGAACTGCAAGGTTGGTGGTTCAAGCTCACCAGCTGCTCCTTGGAAACCATATACAGGTTCGCTATGAGAGGAAGACCCCCAACAAAATGGATTGGCAAAGTGGCAGCATCGATGTACTTAAATCTGGCAGCAATACTGAGTTTGGCCCAGGATTGGGCAATGTTTCATTCTGCTGTGCATTGGGTTGCTATGAGTCCGTACCGACTCGATGGCACCTAAAAACAACAACAACAACAACAACAGGGTCGGAATCGACTCGACTGCACTTAACAACAACAACATTCTTGGGCTCCTGCTGTAGTGCAGTTGGATCAGCACTCGGCTGCAAGCCACAGGGTTGGCAGTTCAAACCCACCAGCTGCTCCTTGGAAACCCTCTACAGTGTCGTATGAGTGAGCGCACTTTTCCTAGCACTTAACGGCAACGTTCTGATTGACAGTCTCAGCAACCCTAGAGAGAGGTTCTACTCTGTCTTATAGGTTTCATTTTGGGGGGGATGGTGATTCAGGAAGGAGCCCTGGTTGCACAGTGGTTAAGTGCTCACTTACTAACTGGAGGAATGGTGGTTTCAGCTCATCAGTCCTAAGGGAGAATGATGCGACAGAGTTCTAACGGAGGGAGAGCCTTGGAATCCCGCAGGGGGCAGTTCTGTCCTGTAGGGTGTTAAGACTCAGGATGGACTCACTGGCAGTGGCGCTGTGTACTGCGGTAGAATTTTCGCCTTTCACGTGAGAGACTGGGTTAGAGTCCTGACCAATACATTTCAAGTGCAGCCACTGTCGCTGGAGGCTTGCATATTACTAAGATGAAAGGAAATCAGCCAATGAAAACCCTATCCCTGTGGCCCCTCTGTAACTGACCACAGGGATGATGCAGGCCTGGATGGTGCACAGGTTGCCTTGACTTGGGCATTAATGGGAACTAATAAGACCAGGGGACATGTCTTATCTGTGTATTATAACCTTGCCATGCATCTCATGCCTCCTACTGACGTTGGACTATGCCAGTCGATCCCTCTGGCCTTGGTGTGTTGAGCAGGCAGGTGAAGGGTCTGCTGCTGAACCAACCATCCCCCTCCCATCCCTCATGGCTGTCTGGGTGGTTACTTCCAGGGAGGCCTGGAGCTCCAATGGTTTCTCAGTCTCTGGCAGCTTCTGCCTGGGTGGCCTATGTTTCTCAGTTCTGAGTCTTCTCTATTACTATCCCTTGGATAGTGTTGAAGTTGTATGTGTGTTTTAATTGAGTGCCAATACTTCTGGATATAACACATCCAGCAAGTGAGTTATCAGGCTCTGAATTTACACTGTTGTTTCAGCCCATGTGGTTGTTTCAAAACACTTTTCCTTGTGGTTTTGAACTAAGTAATGGTTTTAATCCTTTTCCAAGGGGAGCAACAATTATATAGATACTAGAGTTCTGAGTAAGAGAAATCAAATACTCTATCCCAGGTTTTAAAAACCCCATTTATGGGATCCAGTGAGGACTGGTGATGTGCTGCTCAGATGCTGATGTAGCCTCTGGTACCTAAAGGTGGCATTTACTACGCTTCCCTTCTGGGTTGGAAAGGGCTTAAGTGGGCTACTATTTCCTATTTCTTGTACTGCACTCAGTCCCCACCCCACTCCCAAACCAGACCCTAACACAAGGCCTATTTCATAGTGTGTATTGGAGTCCTGGTGTGGCACTATAGGATAAGAAGTGGGCCGCAAGGATGGTTTGAACCACAAGGGCAGAGGTTCAAACTCACCCATCGCTCCTCAGAAACCCTATGCAGGGATGTTATGAGTTAGAACCGACTTGATGGCACTTAACAACAACAACAATGTGTAATATTGGAATACTGTGGCACTGTAGGGTAAGCACTGGACTGCTAACTGCAAGGTCAGCGGTTTGAGCCCACTAGTTACTCTGGAGGCAAAAGAGAAGGCTTTCTGTTGCCATAAAGATATATGGCTTCAGAAATTGTACACAGGATTGCTATGAGTTGGAACCGACTCATCGGCACTTAACAACAACAACATTAGTATGCACAACAGAACAAAAACACTGCCCGGTCCTGCTCCAACCTCACAGTTTGTTGCTATGTTTGAGCCCATTGCTGCTGCCACTGTGCCGATCCATCTTGTTGGGGCTCTTTATCTTTTCTCTGACCCTCTACTTTATCAATCATGCTATCTTTCTCCTGATAATATGTCCAAAGTATGAGAGATGAAGTCTGGCCATCCTGGCTTCCAAGGAACATTGTGTCTGTACTTTTTCCAACACAGATCTGTTTGTTCTTTTGGCAGCCCATGGTATTTTTAATGTTTTCTTCAAACACCATAACTCAAATGTATCAATTCTTCTATGGTCTTTCTTATTCACTGTATAGCTTTCGCATGTATATGAGGTTACTGAAAATACCATGACTTGGTTTAGGCGCACCTTAGTTCTCAAACTGACGTCATTGCTCTTCAACATTTTGAAGAGGTCTTATGCAGCAGATTTGCCTAATGCAATATGTCATTTGATTTCTTCACTGCTGCTTCCATGAGTGTTGATGGTTGATCTGAGCAAAGTGAAGTCTTTGACAACTTTTCTCCATTTATATGAACGTTGTTTATTGGTCCAGTGGTGAGGATTTTTGTTTTCTTTAGACTGAGGTGCAATCCATATTGAAGGCTGTGGTCTTTGATCTTCATCAGTAAATATTTTAAGTCCTCTTCTTTCTTCCAGGAAGCAATCATTTACACATTGCAGATTGTTAATGAGTTTTCTTCATATAATTCAACTTCTTGGATTATTTGCTCAGCTCATAGATTGATTAAGTATGGTGAAAGGATACAACCCTGGCACACATCTTTTTTAATTTGAAGCCATTTGGTGTTCCCATGTTCTGTTTGAACAACAGCCTTTGGGTCCATGTACAGATTCCTCAGGAGCACAATTAAGTGTTCCGGAATACTCACATTTCACAATGTTGTCCGTAGCTTGTCATGATCCACACAATCGAAAGCCTTTGTGTAGTCAATAAAGCACAGGTAAACGTCTTTCTGGTAGTCTCTGCTTTTAGCTAAGATCCATCCGATGTCATCAATGCTATCCCTCATCCCACATCTTCTGAATCTGGCTTGAGCCTCTGTCAGTTCTCGGTCAATGTATGGTTGACACCATTTTGTATTATCTTTAGCAAAATTTTACTGCATGTATGTTTGCAATCATAATGAACTCTAGTTATCCACTCACCACTAAATTATATAATCCTACCAGCATCTTCACCCACCTTCTCTTACCAAGACCCATCAGGGCAGAAATGTTTGGTGGAAGTTACAAAGACTATGGGTAGAAGTGTCATATGAAGTAATTCATTACAGTGTAACTTATATATACATAGGTGCGTGG
Source organism: Chrysochloris asiatica (assembly GCF_000296735.1). NCBI lineage: Eukaryota > Metazoa > Chordata > Mammalia > Afrosoricida > Chrysochloridae > Chrysochloris > Chrysochloris asiatica. Next base: position 43,727,274 of record NW_006408521.1, on the reverse strand, counting down.
CTATATGTATGTATACATGTGAGAGTGCTGTGGTTCTGTTAAGCACTGGACTGCTAACCAGGAGCCCACCAACCACTCTGCAGGAAATGAGACTTTCTGCTCGTATAAAGATTTACAGCACTGGTAACCCTGTACGGTGTAGCTGTCAGTCAGAAACAACTGAACAACACTTACCAACAGCAACATGTGTCTCGTTATTGTTCTTAAGTGCCGTTGAGTTGGTTCCAACCCATAGCGACCCTGTATGAGGTTTCCTAGCAGCAGTGAACTGCCAACTTTGCAGTTCACACCGACTTTTCAGTCCAACTCATGAACCCACAGTGCCACACCAGGAGCATTATTTAGAGTTGATGTTGTTAGGTACTGTTGAGTTGATTCTCATGGAGCTGCTGGCTGGGTCTGAACCTCCAGCCTTTTGGTTTGCAGCTGAGTGCATCACTGCTGTACCAGCAAAGCTTGTGTGTGTGTTTATTTCAGAAGCCGGAGTGTTTATGTGGCGGTCAATCAACATGACCCCACTTCCGGCAGATCTTACTGTCTCACCAACACAGTTTTGTGTGTGTGGTTCCTCACAGGGTTGCCTTTTTTTGTGGGGCAACGCACTATACAATTGGCCTTGTAATATTTTGTGATCCCAAATCCAATTCAAAATGCTTCTGTTGTTCCCAGTTAACCTTGTATGAGACAAAAACATGACATTAGAACATCAAAACCTCCTTCCTGAGCAGGTTGACAAACCACTATCTACTGGCTAACTCCAGCCTACTTTTTGTGTGCCATTCAAACTGGGAATGCTTTTTACATATGAACAATTGATGAGTGGAAACATAACTTTTAACCCCAATTACATGAAATGTCCCACACCCCAAGAGCGTCTTCTTCTCACTATTATACCTTTATTATACACACACAAATTGTACTCAAATCTGTCTTGGAAGAAGTACAGCCAGAATGCTCGTTAGAAGCCAGGATGGCGAGATTTCATCTCTGTTCCTTTGGACATATTATCCAGAGGGACCAGTTCCTGGAGAAGAACATCATGCTTGGTAAAGTAGCAGGTATACAAGAAAGAGGAAGACCCCTAATGAGATGGAGTACAGAGTGGATGGGGTTACAGAGAGGATGGGGTACAGAGAGGATGGAGTACAGAGTGGATGGGGTATAGAGTGGGTGGAGTATAGAGTGGATGGGGTATAGAGTGGATGGGGTATAGAGTGGATGGGGTATAGAGTGGATGGAGTATAGAGTAGATGGGGTACAGAGTGGATGGAGTATAGAGTGGATGGGGTATAGAGTGGATGGAGTACAGAGTGGATGGAGTACAGAGAGGTTGGGGTATAGAGTGGATGGAGTATAGAGTGGATGGGGTACAGAGAGGATGGGGTATAGAGTGGATAGAGTACAGAGAGGATGGACTACAGAGAGGATGGGGTATAGAGTGGCAGCAACAGGGTCCAAATAACAATAGGGAGGGTGGCACAGGAACAGACAGTGTATCCTTCCATTGTACATGTTGTTGGTGTTGTGAACTGCCTCCCAGTTGGTTCCAATCCACAGCATCCCTGTACAGGGTTTCCTAGGAGTGGCTGATGACCTTGAACCGCCAACCTTGCAGTTCAAACCAACACTGCAGCCCAGTGCATTAACCTGCAGTGCCACACCAGCACTCGGTTGTATATAGGGTTACTGCAAGTAACAACAGCTCGTTATAGTTTGGATTCCATCGACAAAACATTGCTTCCATTTGTGTTGTCTGGTGTGGCGCTGTAGGATCAGCACTGGCCTGTGAACCTCAATGTCGGTAGTTCAAACCCATCAGCACTTCCTCAGAAACCCTATACAGGGTTGCTGTGAGTTGGAACTGCCTTGATGGCACTTAACAAAACAACAATAACACGTAATAATAGCCTCAAGGTTATCTTCTAGATTTCCTTAAGAATAAGGACTGGCAAGCCCCCCAAAACAAAGCAAACCATTGCCATCAAGTTCTTACTGATTCCTAGTGACCCTGTAGAGTAGAACTGCCCCACAGGGTTTCCAGAGGTGTCATCTTGAAGGATGCAGACTGTCTGCACAGCTTTCTCCTAGCAATCCCGTGCCTGACCCACATCACCACCAGCACTCCTTGAGAGGATGAGGCTGTTTTTAAGTGCAGCGGAGTCAGTTCGGACACATAGCAACCCTGGATGTTTCAGAGGAGTGGCTGGTGGATTTGAACCACCAGCCTTGTGGTTAACAATCCAGTGCTCATCCCACAGTGCTGCCCCAGGACTCCAGTCCCTAAATACTGCCATGTTCAAGTGCATGAACTTAGACACTCAGGGAACCTGGACAAGATGCAGATGATGTGTGGCAAAGTGACAAACACCCTTCTCACCACAGCCACGAGGCCTAACCCACAAGGCTCACCCACCCGCTCCACTGTCACTGTGTCCCACAGGCCTCCTTCCCTGAAATCTGTCTAGGAAAGCGTTTCTTCAGGATGCAACCTCAGCCCTGGGCTCCTTCCAGCTCCTAGTTGGAAGTCTTTTTCCAAGAATAGAGAAGCTGAAACAGCTGCCTTATTTTTTCCCTGGAATCATCCAGCTGAAGGGTGAGTTCAGGACTCTGGCAACTTCTCTGTGGATGCTGAGCAGCTAAAGGCTGGGAACAAAACTAGAGCTAACAGTGCTGCCCCCCTTCCCCACCCCTCACTCCCACCCCCGCCCTGCCAGGGAACATGGCCTCACCTAAGTCAGGGCTTGAAGCATCTGCCTTCCTTCTGAGGCCAGACCAGAGGGAAGGGAATCTCGCTGAGAGCCAGGGTATGTGTGCCTGAGTCTCCATGAAGTCACCCCTGGGACGAGGGCACATCTGCAGCTCCTTAAATGAGACCACTGTCCTGATCTGCAGTCCTGTGCCTCAGGCATCGGATCTGTGCCAGAGATTCAGCCAGCTGTGATGTGTGTCATGGAGAAAATTTCCAGAAACACTTTTTCCCCTTTCTGCTTGAATGACCAAGTTTCAGAAAAATTCAATGATCATGTGCAGACGTTTTAGATCTCTCATTTTAACTGGGATGTTTGGGACCTCATTGCCTAAGAGATTCAAGGGGTGGCTGTGTTGGAAACAAAACCACACCATTGCCCTCTAATCAGTTCTGGCCAGCGTCAGTGTAGACCTGCTCCATGGAGTTTTCTTGGCTGCCGTCTTCATGGAAGCAGATCATGGCATCGTTAGGTGAGTCTGAACCACTGACTTTTTGGTTAGTAGCCGAGAGCAAACCATTTGTAACACCCAGGGACCTGTGGACATGTGAAATACCCCAATCAAATGTTCTCCTAAACAGAAAATGATAAAGTAACAGAGAAGGAACATGAGTGGATTTTGAGGGTGGAATTTGTGTAACCTGTTTAAGTTGTTATTGTGAATTTGTAAAATGAGTGATAGCTTACATGGGAGAACATTGGTTTTATGCTCACTGTTTCATTGCCATGATTACAATCGCCTCTGGGCATCATCATTCAACAATATTTGCTTCTATTCATTTGTTTTGTTTTGGTATGTACACAAAAATTCTCAGGACTGTATAATCATTTAAACAACCCAAGGGCACATTCTGAAATGCAAGCCTGCCTCCTGGCCTCCAGCACACAGTCTTTCTCTTTCCATGAGTCCAGAGTCCTCAGCTGCTCCCTCTCTCCATGTCTTCGTCTCTGCCTCCATCTCTGGTGTTGCTGCTTCTCTGACTAGGGTCCCACATTCCACTGTGCCCTCCTCCCTTGATGGTCTTAGGGTCCCCCCGTTTCTGGACTGTGAGATTAACTCCTCCCCCCTTTTTGTGCAGCCTGGTTTTGTGTAGTGGGACTGTGTTGTTATTCTGGCAGTGTCTAGGCTCTGTGAGATCGGGGTTCCTAGCTCTTCTATCCTCCACAACACTAGTGTAGTCTTGAGGACTGCAGTCCCAGTTCAGCATCTCATCTCTGTTGTAAGCTCTGGTTTGCTAATTCACCAGAGGAGAAGGGGCAGGATTAGCCTGCTGCTTGCTGGAGAGTGAGGGGCCTGAGGTGGTGGTAGCAGGTTCCTGTGGTGACACTTCCTCGAGAGGGTGGAGGGGCTCTGAGAGTGTGTGCTTGACCTTCCCAGCCCCTGTCCTCTCTACTGGCCCTTGAGCGTGTGCTCCAGTGGTTATCATCTGGGGGCAGCTTGGGGGTCAGGGAGATCTTGAAAGTTTTGAAAAGGGATTGGGTAGAGGGGGAGTAAGAGTTAATGAGACATTTGCAGTAGCATACATTTCTGTAATACAGGTTTTACACAATAATAATTGTGTCAATAAAAAAATATGTATTTTAGAGTCACAGAAAATTAAAGTACAGAACATTTTTGTATACTGTCTTCCTGCTCCCTCAATCCTCAGTTTCCCCCCATTATTAACATCTTACATTGTTGTTGTTGTCATTAAGTGCAGTTGAGTTGGTTCCTACCCATTGCAACCCTGTGTAGGATTTCCTAGGAGCAGCGTGTGAACTTGAATCACCAACTTGTGGTTCAAACTGACTTTGCATTAGTGTGGTACATTTGTTAGAGTCAATAAGCCAGTATTCATACAAAATTTATACATATTCATACATTGCTCACTAAAATCCATAGCCCTGTGGGTTCTGACAAATGTATGATGTCTTGTACCGACCATGACATGGTCATACACAGTAGATTCACTGCCCTCAAAATGCCCTGTACACCACCTCTCCTCTCCCTCAAATCTGTAATATTTATAAACAAAGAACAGCCCTAGTGGCACAATAGTTAAGTATTTCTAACCTAAAGGGTTTGTGGTTCGAACCCACCCAGCGTCTCCTCAGGAGAAAGCTCTGACAGTCTATTGTGTTGATAGCAGCCTAGATAACGCACTGGGGTGTTTCAGCTCTGTCACATGGGGTGGTTCTGAGTCAAAGTCAACTAGACAGTACCCAACAATAACATAAACAAGAAGATAAATGTGAGGGGGGGCTTCCAAAAGTCCATGGGGAACCCCATTATCTTTTTTTAATGTTTTATTATGAATTATGTGATAGTTTACATGGGAGAACATTAGTTTTACATTCATCCTATCGTATATCATTTCATTGCCATGATTACAATCCCCTCCATGCATCATCAACCAACCAAAGGGTATACCCTGCAAGCCTATCCCCCAGTCGTCAGCACACAGCCCCTCTCCCTCTCTGGATCTAAAGTCCCCAGCTGCTCCATCTCTCCACGTCATCGTCTCTGCCACCGTCTCTGGCGTCACTGCTTCTCTGGGTAGGGTCCCGCCCGCTCTCTGCTCTTCTCCCTTGATGGTCCCAGGGACCTCCACTCCTAGACTGAAAACTTAATTACTCCCCTCCGTCCTACAAAACATCTACCTTTACATTTCCAACCCTCACAAGCAGTCCTGATAACAATTATTCACTATTGTATCACAAGAGACCTATCCGCATCTCCTTTCATCAGCCCCACCCAGACAGATAGGATACTACTCAGGGGAGATTCTTTCTTCCTTCACGCCCTCTGGATCTAGGTTCCCTCTTGAAAGCTTGTAAGCCAGTCACTTCTTGCCTTTGTAGCTCCTCCATTTTGGGTCGCCAATGTCCCAGTTGCCCATCCCTGTCTATTCTGTGTATGGAGAGGTTGGGAATGATCCTTGCTGTAAAGATTTGGGGGAACCCCATTATCTTGAATTCCATTTTCTCACAAATATTTTGAAGCCCTCTCATTTTTAAATGTTTAGGGCATGTATTCAAATGAGTACCATTCAGTTGCTGAAAAAAAATGAGGCATATACATGTGCTTCCAAAAATGGACCACCCAGGGGCAGTTGTTGTTGTTGTTGTTGTGATGTGCCGTAGAGTCGGTTCCGACTCATAGTGACCCTGTACAGGGTTTCCGAGGCTGTAAATCTTGACAAGAGCAGAAAGCCTCATATTTCTCCCATGAAACCACTGGTAGTTCGAACTGTTGACCTTGAGGTTCGCAGCCCAATTTGTAACCACTACACTACCAGGGCTAGCAAGTGAAAATAGCTACATGTCCTATTTGTGCATAAAAGTTTTATCAGGACATTTCTCTATATCTTTTATAAAGACTATTATGCACAGGAAAAGCTATTAAAAATAGTTAGTTGCCAGGGAGAGGGGGCTGATGCTGAGACTGATGATTGCCTTTGTATACTGCTGCTTGATTTTAAGTAAAAGCAAAACTAAAAACATGTGTATGCATACATTTTCTGATGAACACATTTACTAATATAGGGAAAAATACAAGAAATAAGTAATTGAGAAGGTATTTGGCATCCTGAAAACTTCCGGAGCTGGTCACCCTTGGCTTGTTTTGGACATTGAGATACAGAGAAAAAAGAAACAGAAAATACTGGGTTATTTCACTCCTGGCAACCCTACTCCACCCACCCCACCCAGCTCTGTGCAGCTTTCCTTATCTGAACCATAAATTCTGGAACAAACAATGGTGAGTCAGTGTGTTTAGTGAAAGAGAACCAAGGGACCTGTTGGAAGAATGGTACCCAAAACTTCTGGGCTCTCCAGGGCAGCCTTGGAGGTGCTCAGTTGACTGTCCAGGGACTTACCAAGGCACCAGGCCACCTCTCTTTGCTGTGCTCGATAAAGCTTAAAACTTGGAACAAATTTGTCCAGGATTTTGCCCTTTCATGCAAGCGAAAGGGGAGGCAGCCTTTGCTGTTTCTGTCTCCACGGGATGTGATTCCCTAGTGATGTAAAAGCTGGGTCCCTGTGGGGACAGGTGCTCCATTTCACCAACTTCTCCTTGATGAACACAGTAGGATTCGCCCATATCACCTCCACATGGAGTCATCTCTTCTTCAGTAGGGTTGTTAGCTGTGAAATGGCCTTTTTCCCCTTCACTAAAAAAAAAAAAAAAAATCTTCCCTTTGCTCTTGTACTGTTTAAAAAAGAGAGAAAGAAACAAACATTAGGAATTTTCCACGGTCTAAATTTTGACCTTGGGAAATCATTTTCTCTGGCCTGAGGAGGGGCCTTGCCCTGCTGTTTGCTGTCTTCAGAGTCAAGATTTACAACTGCCCATGGCAGAAACTCTATTCCACGAGCTCCTTGTTCCCAGATGAACTGGATTTCTTCCTAAGACGATGGCCAAATCCCAGACCGTCTCCTCCCATTCCTTTCATCAGCACCAACCCTCCTGGCTTTCTACTCTGATAACTGAGCATACCAACAACAGTGTTTGAACTACTGCCGCTTTCCCAACAGCTGGTGGAGACAGATGCTGGGGAAGGAACTTAATTTAAGTGGCCCCCACCAACCAATGGTAGGAGTCCTGGTGTGGCGCTGTGGGCTAATGCGTCAGACTGTAAAGTTGTTTGAACTGCAAGATCGGTGGTTTCAGCTCACCAGTTGCTCCTTGGAAACCCTATACAGGGTCGCTATGGTTTGGAATCGATTGGATGGCACTTAACAACAACCACCAATGGTGGTGTCTACTTCATGGGCCTGTAGCAACCCCACAGACACCAGTTGGCCACAGTGAGGGTCTCACAGCATTCCTGCCAGCCCCATATACACCCGCTTCTCACTTACTGACATTATTAGATTCCAAAGACCAAGTGAAAATCGAAGTCATGAGAAAAATGAAGGGTGATCACGTAGGAGCAGAGTGGAGGATGATACCGTTAGCAGAACTGCCGGACTACATCATATAACTTCCAGACCACTGAGAGTCATGGATGGCCCAGCCAGGGTAACAATATGACCTTAACCACCCCAATCTTTAGTTAGTCATTACAGTCAGACGTGTGTCGTTAATGTGAAAAATAGTTGGATGATAATGTTTTGGTTTGTTTTTAACCATTGTCATCAATGAGAATTGTCAGGTAATGAGACAGTCAATAATGAAGAAGTCGGTGTGTGTATCGTAGTCCTGGGAAATGCAAAAACCACTTCAACATTGCCTTGCTCTGCTACCTAAGTCCCAATGGTAGAACGCTTTTTGGAGGAAGCAGGACTTTAACTTTGAAGGGTGGAGAAGATTTATGTAGAAAGGGAAAAAAGAAATTGCAGATGGAGAAAAATTATGCCAGCGAAGTTGAACGGTAGGAAGATAACCATAGTGTGGGTGCTTTGGGTGATCTTCCATGGTTGACAGAGAAGAGGCATAGGGCCCCTCCCCACCGTGCCACTCCCAGTGGGTTTGTTAACATGAAAACAAGTCTGTTATAAGCAGTCATACTGTGTGTGTTCTATGGGCTTGAAGTCTTGGCTCCTCCAGCATGTAGCTGTTGTGACCAGTAAGCACCTCCTCACTCAAGGTGAGTGCAGCGAATTCTACTGGTACGATTTAGCCAACCTGGGTGGTGCAAATGGCCAGTGTGGTCAGCTGTAAACCAAAACAGTGGAGATTCAAGTCTACCAGAGGTCACTCAGAATAAAGACTTGGGGATGTATTTTCAAGAAGTCTGCATAATTCTACTCTGACACACATGGATCCCCGTGAGGCAGAACCAATTCAATGGCAACTGGTTGTGGATCAATCAACAGAATCTTCTAGTAACTGTACTGCATAGTGTCTTGGGTCTAGGGTGCAGTTCTGAATAGTATAGGCTCTGAGTTTACCCAGATTCCTATTTCCTGTTTATGTGAGAGTGGAAATGCTAGGAAAATATTTCCTGCCACTCCACTTAACCTGAACACCTCTCATTTCAGCAAGGAAACATTTTTAGCATCTGTAAAAATAGCTGAAGTCTTGTGGTAGCTGTCACAAGGGCACTTTCTCTGAGTTCTAAGTGGAGTCATGTGTGTGATCTGATTGTTGGTACAGAAAGAAACATTGCTTGCACCATTTTCATAATCTTTGGTACGCTTGGACCTGGTGGTTCTACCATGGGATGAGTGCTTTCGAACACAGGGAGTTCATCTTCCAGCACTGTATTGGGCAATATTCTCTTTTAACCCATAGCATCTCCATTGACTAATTTTTGGAAGTAGATGCCAGACCTTTCTTCCTAGTCTGTCATAGTCTGGAAGCTCTGCTTAAACATGTCTACCACGGGCACAAGACTGCTGATATTTGAGATACCAGTGGTATCGTTTCCAGCATCATAGCAACACACAAACTGAAATACAAGTGTTGTGTAATCTGATTGCTGTTGTGTGCCGTCGAGTTGGTTCTGACTCCTAGGCACACTGTTTAGGGTTTCTGAGAGCGGTTGTTGGATTTGAACTGTCAACCTTGTAGTTACCAGTCCAGTGTTTATCCTACTGTGCCCCACCAAGACGCATAGCTTCCAGCACCATAAACCACCACAGTATGACAAACTTACGTACAGTGTTGTGATTTTTTAAGTGCTGTCGAATGATTCTGACTCACAGTGACCCTGAATAAGGTTCCCAAGGCTTTGTATCTTTGTGGGAGCAGAAATCCTCACTTTTTTCCCGCAGAACAGCTGGTGGGCTCAACCACCACTTGTGGTTCATAGTCTAGTGCTTACCCTACAGAGCCAGTGCGTTCCCTGTAATCTGATTGTTGTTGTTGTTGTTTAGTGCCATCGAGTCGATTCTGACTCATAGCGGCCCTTTATAGGGTTTCCAAGGAGCTTATGGTGGATTTGAACCACTGACATTGCAGTTCAAACCTACCTTATGGTCCAGTGCTTATCCTGCAGTGCTATACCAGGACTCCTGATCCGATTAGGGTAGTTTCACTATTACCTCCCCCTTGTGAGATGGGAGCTAGTTTAAGCTGATGTATCTGTACATGTATATTGCATGGCTCAACGACAAGGATGTAAGTGACCTATAGGCAGTGTTAGGAGTCTTGGTGTGAAACTAACTACAAGGTCAGTGGTTCAAGCACTGCAAGGACCTTGGAGGCCTGAGAGTAGCTGTATCTTAAATATCTGGAATAAGAATAAGACTTGAGACCAACCCCTCTGATTTTCTCTGAGTGGTGAGGAAACACTTGTCCAGAAGCCCTCCTTAGTGGAGTTAGAGTAGGATTGGATATCTCAACTCCCAGAGAGAAGTTCCGTCCACATCTGGGCAGAGACGGGGCAGAAAATATTCAAGCATTTCATTTTGCTGAGTATGATCATAGGTGTTGAATTAATGTTAAAAGGTCTCATGTGATAGAGACAAACTACTTACACATATTGCAGTATTTATTCTATATTTTAAATATTCCTGGTGTGGCATTGTAGGATAAACACTGGATCACAAGGGCAGCTGCTCCTTGGAAACCCTCTACAGGGTCGCTATGAGTTAGAACCGACATGATGGCAGTTGAACAACCTATTTTAAAGATAGTCCTGATGGTGCAGAAGTTCAGTGCTTACCTGCTAACTGAAAGGTTGGTGTGTTCAAACTCACAAGCCACTCCGTGGGAGTAAGATGTGGCAGCCTGCTTCTGTAAAAATCCCCCAAACAACACCAAAGCCATTGCCAGCCAATAGACCCAGACTCAGTGCATTGGGAACCTGCGCTGATCTGTGGTGTTGCTATGAATGAAAATCAACTCATCAGCTGCGGGGTTTTTATGATTTAAATGGGTTTGTTTAAAATATTTGGCAAAAGGGACAGGGATGACATAACAATGGCAAAGTATTTATAAATGATAACACTCACTACTGGGCTTATTTTACTATGTATCTTGTGTATTTGAAAATTTTCACAGTGAGTTTATAAAACATTCGCAGTGATTTTTCACACCAAACCACATGCTTTAGAGTGTCTAAACCAAAACCAAACCCAAACCCTAACCCTTTGTCACTGAGTCTCTTTTGACTCCTAACAACCCTACAGGAAAGAGGGGGACTGACTCAGGATCTCCAAGGCGGTCACCTGTATGGAAGCAGACTGCCGCCTCTTTCTCCCGCTGAGGATGGTGGGCTGCAACCACAGACCTTCCCATTTGTTGCTGACTTTTTTTTTTTTTTTAATGTTTTATTGTGAATTAGTTGTTGTTTTCCTTGGAGAACATTCGTTTTACAATCATCCTATCGTATATCGTTTCATTGTCATGGTTAAAATCCCCTCCATACATCATCAACCAACCAAAGGATACACTCTACAAGTCTGCTCCCCAGTGGTCAGCACTGCTGCTGAGTTTTAAACCAATGCACCACCAGGACTCCAGTGAACATGGCTTTGTTGTGGTTGGTGTTGGATGCCGTTGAGTTGATTCCAACTCATAGCGCCTCTGGGCACAACAGAATGAACCACTGCCCAGTTCTGCGCCATCTTCAGAGTTGTTAACATTTCCATTGCCACTTCCGCTGTGTCAGGCCATCTCATTTGGGGGGGAGGGGTCTTCCTCTTTTTAGCTGACCCTTCACTTTATCAAGCATGATGTCCTTCTCCAGGGACTGGAGAAAGCTAGTTGTGGTTAATTACTGCAAAGCATGCTTTAGCCCAACTGCAAGGGTGGGAAGAATAAGTAAGTCTTCTGTTTTTATTAAATTATGTGCATTCCCAGAATCATCAGCTGCTGCTGTTAATGTTGCAGAACATTACCCACAGAGACAGGGCAGAGAACAGTCCTTTCTTGCACCCCACCCCGCATCCGCCTCTGCCCCTTGCCAAGGAGCTGGGAGACCTTGAAATAAATAACCCTACATAAACTTGCAAGTTTGAGCGCCTTCATTCTACTTTCTGGCAATCACCAGTGACTTACTGGGGGTTGCATTCTAACCTGGCCTCTGGCCTTCTGTTATCAGCTGCTTGGAGGGCAGACCTCATTATTGGTCAGTTTCTTGCTGCTCTGCAAACAGCCCTTGTCACATTGAGCTCCTGCCCACAATCCCTTTAGCATTGTTCACAATGGGTCCACTAGTACCGCTGTGGAAGGGTGGGAGTGTGCAATGACAGACAGACTAGATCATGAAATCATTTTTCCCTCTTGCAGTTTGGGGATGGAAGGAAGCAGTACACCCCAAGATCTGCTCCATGTAACATGACCCCGGGAGACTTCAGGTTGGCCTGAAATGAGTGTAAGCCCTAGCGTGTCCATCTGTAAACAGCTGGCGAGACTCTGCTTTGCCACTGACAGATGGGCGTTTCCAGAAGGCTATTTGTCTTCTCGCCTTCTGTCAAGGAGGCCCCTGTTACAGAAAAGTTATGGGAAGTCACCCAAAGTTCTGTTTTCTTTTGGCTCAACCAGTAAGCGATGTGTGGGCTCTTACCGCCTACACATTCAAGGTCTGCCCATGGACAGCATGTGTCCCAGCCATCTTAACCAACTGTCTTGGCCTTGACCGTAAATGCTAAGATGGGAAATACTGGAGGAACCTTGACCGGTCACATGTGAGGAAGTCCTCCTCCAACTCAGTACCAGGAAAAAGCTTGTCTCTCCTCAAGAACTGGTGTGTTTCCTTTTATTGGATAAAATCATAGTCTGTCTCTCTTTCTTTAACTTCCTCTTTAAACTACCTTGAAAGGCAGAGCTCAAGTTCATCATCTTTGCATATTTAGCTTAGTTTGGGGTATCTTTTATTTTCTCATATGGTTTGTACTCAACTACTAACCTAGTAGTTAGCAGCACCACGGAAGAAAGACCTGGAAATCTTCTATAAAGATTAAAGCCAAGATAACCCTATAGAGCAGTTCTCTATTACACAGGGTTGCCATGAGTTGAAATCAACCCATCAGCAACGGGATTGGTTTGGTTTGATTTTCATCTTGCATTTTGACTTTGTGTCCATTTTCGGAAATCCTTTAGAAGAAGGGTAATTATTGTTGTTCAGTGCTGTCAAGTCTGTTCTGACCCATAGCCACCCTGCATAGGGTTTCCAAGGAGCGTCTGGTGAGCTTAAACCACCAACCTTGTGGTTCAAACGAACCTTGCATTAACCCACAGTACCACACCAGGACTCCTTAGAAGCAGGGCACAGGGTACAAATGAGAGGTCTGTTAAAGGCAGTTAGTCTTGCTTTCTTCCCCTTCTGTTGGTCATGGCTTTGCCCTGTGAGGGAGAGGACTCTGCCTCCCTGACGGAGTCCTTGTGTGAGGCTTCCTCTTGCCCAGGCCTGCCTCAACAGTGTATTTCATCCACGTGCAACTTTTCTGTTGCTGCTCCTGTTGTCATTGGCTGTTGTCACGCTGATTCTGGCTCTCACCAGAACTCAGGTCTTATAGTAGAACCACCCCATAGGTTTCCTTGGCTGTAATCTGTACTATGGAAACAGAGCACCAGACTGTCTTCCTTGGAGGGTCTGGATGGATTCAAGCCACTAACCTTTTGGTTAGCAGCCCAGCACAAAACCGTTGTACCACCAGGTTCTTTTATGCTAAGAGATGGCATATTGTTGCTGGGAACTGAGACCCCAGGTCTTCATGGTAACCAGTGAATCTACTCATTGGCTATCCCTGCCAGTAACAGTTATCTCTGCAATCACAGTGACAGGAGAGAGGTCATACATCTGCAAAATCAGGGGGGATGGTCCAGAAAGGATGCCTGCCCCTCAGACTGACCATGCTAACTGGCTTTGCATGGACTTTGCTGGAAAGGCGCTTGTGGAAGGTGTTGAGCCTTGAGGGGAACAGGGGCTAATTCACCAGCAGCTGCTGTTGAACTGGTTCATTCTGGTTCAACCCCTTGCTGAGAATTTACATTTCCACCCTAGATGTATGGACTAGGAATCTACAAGATTTTAACAAAGCCCCAGGTCATTCTTAACACATGTGTATCTGGGGATCTAGAAACATCACTTGGGGGTCTTGCTAAAATGCAGAATCTGATTCCATATACCTGGGGGTGGAGATGCAAAGTCTCAGGAAGGGTTCCACTGGAAGGTACTGGTTCTACATGAGATCCCTAGTTTTCCCTGAAAGTTTTACTGCTGGCACAGGGGCCTTCAGAAAAAAGCCTGTGGGTAAATGGAATTAAAGACAATGGAGAGGCCTCAGTACTTGCCTTGGGGTGGGCTAGCTGCTGACTTGGCGCCCTGCAGGATTCTCGTGGTTTCCCTGATAATCCAGGGGGTATTGTTTATGGGGTTCCCCGGACCACAGGCGGCGGAGCCATGTGTGCATCATCATGGATAAAAACTGGGAAGAGTTGCTGGAAGGAGAGTGGATGATAAAATTTTAGGCTCCATGGTGTCCTAGCTTGTCAAAATCTTCACCCAGGATGCGACAGTGTTGCTGAATTGCAGAGAAGATCTTGAAGTTAATGTTGCATAAGTAGACATCAAAGAGCAGCCCGGGCTGAGTGGACTCTTTGTAATAACTGTTCTTCCTACTATTTATCATTGTAAAGATGGTGAATTTAAGCATGACCAGGGCCCAAGGACTGAGAAGGACTTCATACACTTTATAAGTGAACAAGAGTGGAAGAGCATTGAGCCTTCTTCATCATGATTTGCTCCAAGTTCCACACTTTTTCAGCCATCTGTGTGGATTACAACTTGCCATAACTATTTTGTTGAAGACCTTGGGTTACCTGTAGGGATCATCTGCAGATTTTGTTTTAGCAACTCTGCTTTCAGGACTGACTTTAGGGCTATGTATGATATTTGTGGCAGATTGCCTTTGTCCTGCAAAAAGGCGCAGACCACAACCATACCCTTCAAAAAATTATGACCAGAATCTTCTCAACCTTTGAACAAAGTGGAGGAGGAACAAGAATCGGATGAAGAAGACATTTCAGAAGAGGAAGCTGAAAGTAAAGAAGGAACATTCTGTGGGTACTTCTCTGACCATGGAACAATCACAGTTTGTTTTTATACCTATTTTAATATTGTGATTTTTCACAAACACAGAAGATTGACCCTTTCTTTTGGTTTGGAGTGAATTGGAATCTTCTCGTACATTGTAGTGTTCAGTCTAGATTGCCATTAGACTGAGTAATCTTCAGAAAATAGAAGTAGTACCAGGTATGTTGTTGTTGTGAAGAGCCATCAAGTTGGTTCTGACCCATAGTGACCCTGTGTAGGGTTTCCAAGGAGCAGCTGGTGAGCTTGAACTGCCGACTTTGTAGTTCAAATGGCTTTGCAGTCTGGCGCATTAACCCACAGTACCACACCAGGTCTCCAGTACTAAGTATAAGCATTTGAAATATGATTTATGAACAGTATGGTGGTTTAAACAACAATTCTTTGAAAAATCTGGTGTCAAGCAGTAAAATTGGGTATGTTGGTTGGTTTAATAACTTGTTTTAATTAAGTCTGAGATGAGAATTTACATTTTCCAAGTCTTGCATTTTGAGTTAGTTAAGAAGTACTAACAAATTTAGTTTAGAGAAAAAGATTTCTCATTGGATACAATTTTTCTTTGTTTCACTGTGTGAAAACAAACAAACATATTTCCTATAAGTGGGAGTTTTGCCCATTGTCTCAAGAAATATATATTTCAGTGACAACTCTGTGGTCTTTTTATAGATATAGTTCCAAATGTCCTCATTTTTATGTTATGCAGCTAATAAAAACTACGTTAACTCTAATTACAGTTTTCTACATAAGTCAGGATATGGTTTAGGCAGCTTTTATAAGTATAGGATGTTATAGGGATTTTGATAAAGGGTGTTGATTACCTCCTTTTCCCTCTGTTGAGTCTCTTGTTAGTATTTTTCTTATTTGTCATGGTTTACTTTCTTAATTTCCAAAATTTAGATGAAAATTGTCTGGAAATTTTTCCATGCTTTTGTTATTGTTGTTGTTGTTGTTAGGTGCCATCAATTCGGTACCGACTCATAGTGACCCTTTGCACAACAGAAGGAAACACTGCCTGATCCTGGGCCAACCTCACAGTTGTTGCCACGCTTGAGCCCATCGATGCTGCCACTTGGCCAATCTATCTCACTGGGAGTCTTCCTCTTATTCTCTGACCCTCCACCTTACCCAACATGGTATCCTTCTCCAGCGACTGATCCCTCCTGACAATATGTCCAAAGTATGAGAGACAAAGTTTGGTCATTCTGGCCTCCAAGGATACTTTAGTAGAGTACTTTTTTGTATCTTAAACAAATAAAATTTACCGAGGGATCCTTAAAAACACACACCAAAAGACGATGGCATATTTCCATGAACTTTTGAAGCAACTTTCTATTGGCAATTGTTGTCTGTGAGGGTTTAAAAAGTCTGTGTTTCCATTTTATTAGTGACTTTAGAAATAAATGTAATTCTGGACCATCTGAATGGCTGGAAGCTGGGAGCCTGGTTTCTGTCTGGATTCTCGGAGTAGGCAGGAATGTGAGCTCACCTAAACCCCCTTGGCACAACTTGCTTTATGATGCTGCGGTGTAACCTAACTGAGGGCCAGGCGGGGATTGGGGACGTCACTAGGTTCTCTGACAAAGTGATCGCAGTGATTTCGTACCTCTATGAAGGTGTATGTGGAGAAAGGGGGCCATGGAAGGGAATTCCTTCCTATCAAAACATGATTCCAGGCTGTTGTGCTTAAGAAATACGTCTTGCTGGGGGTCCCTGCATAATGTTTAGGGCTCACCAGACAGTTGGAGTACTGGTGCGTCACTATAGGATAAACACGGAACTGTTAACTGCAAGATTGGCAGTTCAAACCAACCAGCTGCTCCCTGAAAATCCTATACAAGGATGGCTAAGAGTTGGAACCGACTCAAGCGTACTAACTAAACAGTAACTGTTGGCTGCCCACTCTGTCAGAGCTAAGAACATGAAATTGCAGCTGGGCTGGAACAGAGAGGGTTCCGGGTTGCTGATCTCCAGCTTTCTGTTTCATCACATGCGTCATGGCCAGCTAACTCTTCTACAATTCTGTTTTCTTTGTCACCCTTCTGCTCTAAGTCATCCGTAACTCTCCATTACCAACTGACTGGTGTCCTACACCTTTTCCTGGTGGCCAAGCCCTCTCCAGGCCTCATGGCTTACCATTGTTGAGGTCACATCTCCTTAACCAACCCCATTTTACCACCTGCCTGAACACCCTGTCTCCACTTCCTGAATCCAACCAAAGTCCAGCCCACATACCAATTCGCCTTCTCTGATCGATCACCCTTGCACACACGCCACTCTCCTCTCTTCATATGGGGTTAACCTGTTATTTCTTGGATTCTAGAAATAGCAAATTGGATGGGTTGAGCCCACCTTCTAAGCCTTGGTGGTGGTGGTGGTGTGTCGTGAGTTGGTTCCAACTCATAGCGACTATGTATAGGGTTTCCAAGGCTGTAAATTTTTCTGGTAGCAGAAAGCCATAGACACTT
Organism: Chrysochloris asiatica; assembly: GCF_000296735.1. Classification (NCBI taxonomy): domain Eukaryota; kingdom Metazoa; phylum Chordata; class Mammalia; order Afrosoricida; family Chrysochloridae; genus Chrysochloris; species Chrysochloris asiatica. The sequence continues at coordinate 43,710,096 of NW_006408521.1, read as the reverse complement.
AAAAATCAGGATTTCACTCACAGAGCTTTGTCTTCTCCTAAAATGCCCTTCACAAGGAGCTCTGGTAGTTACGAATCCGGCTGCTAACCTCAAGGTCAGCAGTTTGAAACTACCAGTGGTTCCATGGGAGGAAGATGAGGCTTTCTGCTTCCATGAAGATTTACTGCCTCAGAAACCCTATGCAGGGTCGCTATGAGTCGGGACTCACTCCACGGCACATCGGGCTATGCACCTCATTAGCTGCATGGCTTTAATGTGGCTACAATGCCTGGGCATAGCAGGCCACTTGCTATATGACCATGCTGACCTTCCCGTGGCATGAATAGCAGCATGTGGGAGGACCAACACCTCCTGAGCAGGCCTTGGCTGACCCGCCTCCTTCAGGTGGACACTGGACACCAGGCCAAGGACTTGGGCTTTCTTTCAGCTCTGCCACTTGTTACCTCTGTAACCTTAGCAAAGTTGCTTAACTCTGGCTCCTCACCTTGAAACTGGGTTAATGAAATCTGACTGACAGCTGAAGCACTCGATGAAGTTGTGCTCATGCGCAGCCTGGTTAATGGTGATTGGATAAGAGCCATGAACGAACTTGAGAACAGAACATGGAGCAGGAGTCAGGACCAGAGACCAGGGCACTTCTCCTAGCTCCTCCCGCTTGCTGCTGGCAGAGGCTTGAGGCTGAGGAATGGAATTGAGCACGAGCAGCTCGCCTGATTCTGGGCCAGCGAACCCTGCCCTGTGGTGTGTGGCTTGCAGGCTGTGGATAGACGCAGTAGGAGAAGACCTTCCAAGAGGCACAGTGTAGAATTTCTGAGTTCTGTCTATATTCCAAGAGTTGTGACTCCCAGAAGCTCTAGCTATCCCAGTTTGCTCCTCGGTGTCCAGAACTGACTCCTACCTACTAAGTGGTTCCCAGTGCATGCAAGGCTCAGACCCAAATGTCACCAAGTGAGTGCCAGCTGGTGCCCATCATCGTGAGGGCTCCCTGCAGCTGTCCTGCCGCACCTGTCTGGCTCACACCTGTCTGGTCTGCACCTGTTGGGTTCGCTTCCTAGGAATTTTTGTCAAAGTTGTTTATAACCATGACAACATCGAGGACTCTGTTTGGCCAGAATGAATGTTTGCAAATGCAAAAGATTGAAAATACAAAAACAAACCTAAGAACCCATAGGGCTTTTCATGAGTCAAGTAAATTATGACCTCAATTCTTAAGTCAGATCTTTGGTTATGTAATTCAGTTTCTTGTGAGTGATTGTGCGCCTTGAAAACATTATGAACTAGCACAGCCCGGCTAGTTCATAAATGTGTCAGCATTATGTCCTCTCTTGCTGTCCTCCTAGTATGACATGCCGAAGCAAAGATGATCAATTATTTTAATCTAACAGGATATTTAAATTTGATTATTTAAACACCTAGAAATTAATTGAAATTTTGACGGTATGCTTTTTTGTGTTTCTCATATTATCCAGTTCAGAGGTTTTTGTTCTGACTGCTTTTAAATCTAATGAGATTTTTATAATCCAGTGGAAAATCAGGCCTTTTCCAACCAGGTTAATCTTTTGCAAGTCTGCTCCTCATACTGCCCCTTTGTTTTCTAACTCAGGCTGTGTCGGAATATTCTGTCCTACCTCTGTCTTAGGGTGGGTTCTGTAGAGACGCCAGGCCAGTGCAGCACGTATAAAGAGAGGAATGGCTCACATGGACACGGAGGCTGGCAAGTCCCCAGTCCATGGGCCAGATGTCAGACTGGAGACTTCGCCCAACTCTCCTAGCCGCAGGGCCTGATGGATCCAAGACCAGCAGGACTGTTGGCACACAGGCTGAGGAACCCCAAGAACCAGAGGTCAGATGATGACGAGCTGGATGCAGGACCCAGAGCAGGCGAGCAAGCTTTGCCAGAGCATTTTATGTATATTGGATGCAGGCCACAATCCTGAGGAAATTCCCTTTATAGTTGATTGGCTGAGTCCATCAGATCACGTCATGGGAGGTGGGGAGGAGGGGAGGATGATTACATCATTACATATGTGCCAAAATACATCATTAGATACTTGCCAAGCCTCTGAGAATCCTGGTCCAGTCAAGTTGCCATATCTCAGTCCACCTCTTGTCAACTTGGCACCTGCACTCATATCAGACAGTCAACAACTACAAAGTCATATTGTGCCTGTTGTTGACAAGTGCCGTCGAGTCAGTTCCAACCCAAAGTGACGAGTTTCCAAGGAGCAGCTGGTGAGCTTGAACTGCTGACCTGGCAGTTCAAAGTGACTTTGCAGTCTAGGGCGTTAACCTACAGCACCACACCAGGACTTCCATATTGTACCTTACATGGTACAACTCACATAGACAAAACCAAACACACACTGGCTCTATTTACATGTTCTGTTTTATGAGGAAGGGAAGAAAGCAAAAATAATTGCACTCACACATACACAGAGTAAAGGAAGACCTATTCCACAATGGCAGTCTTTGTCTCTGTGGCTAGTATATAGAATACCTTCTTAGAGCATTTATTCTGTTTTCCCTTTATACTCAGCAGGTCCCTAGGCTGATCCTGGTTCTTCCTGGTGCTTTGACCTAAGCCTTCATTCCTGAAAGGTCTGGGCCATTAGTGATCCTGTAGGAATTATAATGGACTTTAATCACAGGGCATGTCGTACTTAGAGAAGCCCTAAGGCGTTTCCTGTGTTCCAGACATACTCTCTTTTACCTCCATCTGCAACATCAGTCTGGTTTCTCCTGGTCAGTCACGCCAGCCAATACAGTAATTCCTTTTTTTGCCTATTGATCCAGAGGCATGAGAAACCCAAAATGACCCGGTGCCATTTTTTTTTTTTTTTTAAGGTTTTTTTTTGTGAATTGAGTAATAGTTTACATGGGAGAACATTGGTTTTGCACTCATCCTATTGTATTTCGTTTCATTGCAATGATTACAATCCCCTCCATGCATCATCATTTAACAGTATTTGCTTCTCTTCCCGGTTTTTTTTCTTTCCTGATGTACCTGAAAACAGGAATATATAATCATTTAAACAACTAAAGGATGCATTCCGGCCTCCAACACACAGTCTTTTTCTTTCCATGAGTCTAGAGTCCTCAGCTGCGCTGTCTCTCCATGCCATACCCTCAGCCTCCATCTCTGGTGTTGCTGCTTCTCTGGTTAGGGTCCCACGTTCCGCTCATGCTCTTCTCACTTTATGGTCCTAGGGTCCTCTGTTCCTGGAATGTAAGATTACCTACTCCTTTTATATTACAAAACTTCTACCTTTACAGTTGTGACAATCGCAGTTAGTCATGATAACAATTACTCACTATTGAATCAGAAGAATCCTATCCCTAGCTCCTTTCCCAGGTGACATTCTTAACTTCTAGTTCAATAGAATCCTTATTCTATCTCTAGGTGGGAGCATTTGTTTCTTTGGAACTAAGACTTCTGACCTGGTAGCACAGGGTTGTGGGGACAGGAAGCAAAAGTGTCATGAATGAGTCTTTAGGAGTGGTACCACCACCTCCACCCCTTGATTCCTGGAACCATGAATCCTGGGCTGTGGGAGAAGCAGCACCATATATTGGGCGCTGGTTTAGAGAATGCCCAGCCTCTTAGGGATCATTGCCCCAGCCCTGCAAGAGCCTGCCACTTAGTTGGCTCCATGGTTGTGTGTTTAGAAGGCCATCCCATCATTTTATCAGGTCAGCTCCTTCAGTATGTTGGGGAATGTGGTAATACCAGTGATTTCCCCTTGGTAGCCCCAGTCAGTCACACCAACCAATAGGATAACACCTTTCTTTGTCTGTTGCTTCAAAGGCATGAGGAACCCAAGGTGGCTGGGTGGCAATTTTAACTTCCAGTTCAGTGAAGTAAGCGTTGCTGTGGCATGAGCTCGTTGATCCAAGGTGATGTTGTGCGGGTACCATCACAGTGGCTAAGACATTCTGCGAGCCCACAGTTTTGGCAGAGGCCTTGCATGCGGGGAAGACAAATCCACAGCCAATGTAAAGGTCTATTCTATTAAGAGCAAAATGATGCCCTTTCATGATGGACCAGAGTTCCGTGTGGTCACCCTGCCACCAGGCTGCTGGTTGCTTGGCTCGAAGATTGGTCCCTATCAGGGACTGATCACTGGTCTCTGCTGCTGGCAGTTTGGGCATCCGGCAGTGAGTGTGATCTAGTCAGCGCGGGTGAGTGAAAGCCATGTGCCGAGCCCATGCATAGCTCCCATCCCTGTCACCGCTCAGAACTAGGGAAAGACAATGACTGGTTTCTACAGAACACATCTTCCTATCCCCTTGATTTTTAAAATCCTCCTCTGCCGAGGTCATCCTTTGGTGAGCATCCACATGAGACACAAATATTGTCACTTGCCCCATTCAGAGAGGTTTATCCTATTTCTTCCCCAAGCCTTCCTGTCAACAGTTTTTCTAATTATGGTCCTTCGAAGTCTCTGACCATCCAACCAAACCATGTCCATTGGAATAACTTTGGGACAGATGACTAGCCAGGAGGTTTTAGGGTTTTGAACAAAAGTGGTAAATGTTTTAATTCCCAACCAGGTAAAACACTCCTTTTGTTATAATGAAAATATACACACCGCAACGTTCTTCAGAACAGCTACTTCCACATATTCAATTCAGTGACACTGATTATATTTTTATGTAATCTACCACCACTGTTGCTGTCTTCTTCCAAAATATTCTAGCACCATTGATATTAGGGGTCTGGGGTGGCGCCATAGGATAAGCACTCGACCGCAAGGTTGGTGGTTCAAACTCATCAGCCACTCCTTGGAAATCCTATACAGGGTCGCTATGAGTCGGCACTTAACAACAACATTGATATAAACTTAATTCCCCGCCGAACAAAAACTCTTCCTTTCCCCCTCCCTCTCACTCTCACTTTAATAATCTTTGGTTTCTATGGTGGTGATGTGCCGTGAAGTTGATTCAGACTCACAGTGACCCTGTATATGGTTTCTGAGTCTGTAAATCTTTACAGGAGCAGAAAGCCTCATCTTTCTCCCACAGTAGAAAGTTTCGAACTGCTGACCTTAAGGTTAGCAGCTGGACTTGTAACCACTATTTCTTATAAGTGTGATCATACAGTATTTGTCCTTTTGTAACTTACTGTGCACAACATGATATTTTCAAGATTCATTTATGTTGTGGCTTGCACCAAGGCTTCATTCTCTTTATGACTGTGTAATACGGGGTTGCTGTGATCGGAACCAACTTGACGGCACTTTGCAATATCCCACTGTATGCATGTACCAGATGTTGGTGGACACTGGTTGTTTCTGCCTTTTGGCTGTTGTGAAAAGGGCTGCAGTGAACATTGGGGTGCAGGTTTCTGTCTACATTCATGCCTTCACTTCTACAGGTTATGTATCTAGAATTGAGATTGCTAGATCATATGGTCATTCTGGAGTCCTGGTTTGGCACTGTAGGATAAGCACTTGATCACAAGGTCTATTTGAATCACGAGGTCGATAATTCAAACTCACCAGCTGCTCTTGGAAACCCTATACAGTGTTGCTATGAGTCGGAACCGACTCAACGGCACTTAGCAACAACATGGTCCATTCTACGTTCAACTTTTTGAGGAAATACCAAAGTATTTTCCACAGTGGCTACACCATTTTCAATTCCTACTAAAAATGGATCAGAATTCCAGTTTCTCCACAAGCTTGCACACATTTGTTTTCCTTTCTTTGTCCTGATCATTGCTATTTTAATGGGGTGAGGTGATGTGTCCCTAATGAGTAATGGTGAGGAGCATCTTTTCATGTACTTCTTGGCCATTGGAATATCCCCTTTGGTGAACTATCTGTTCAAGTCCTTTGCCTATTTTTGTATTGGATCGCTTGCCTTTTTGCCAGTAAATTGTAGAAGTCTCTCTCTCTATATTTAAAATAGTAGACCCTATACACAGCCTCTCTATGGGTCAGAACCAACTCCATGGCACTTAACAACAACTATAATCATCTGTATGTTGTCTTTTCACTAAGTTGATCTAGTTCTCTGATGTAACTTCTTACCTTTAAAAAAAAAAGTCTTCCAACTTGCTCAAAACATCTCCTTGATTTTCAAAATCTCTGTGTTATTTGTTGGTGCTCAACTCTCGAAGGGTATTAGTGTCATATAGGACCCTTTTTGGTGTCCCTGGCAAAGATATATTGAAAGGAAAGAGTGAATGGGTTAGGACAGAAATCTCAAACAGGGACTCGTGATAGGATGTTTGGTTTGCCTTCTGAATTTCTGGTGGTTTTTTTTTTTTTTTTTGCCTTTTGCCCTAACCATGTTGGTACTCTTCTTTAAATTAAGAGTAAAAATGGACAAACACATTCTTAACAGTGTAGGAAGAGTTGTCTGCATTTCTTTGGTCATATCTACAGTAAGCCAACAGACTGCTTGATTGAAAGTTGTTTCTAATAGCCAGAGGAAAACTGATTAAAACATGATTTGCCAGCCAACACCATTCCTCTACCTTTCCATTAACAGACATAACTCTCCCCATGAGCCTCCCTGGAGAGACTCCAGTTGACTTGGATGGATACCATTTGTGGCATTGTCCATGGCTGCCCATCCCACCTCCTTCCTACTTTCTGTGTTTAGCACAAGTCGTGTTTCTGCGAGTGGCTCGCAAAATACAATGAACAGAATGGCATATTATAATTATTATTAACTCAGTTTATTAGAAGGCATTTTGTCTTTTACAAACCCAAAGTCATTTGAAACCCAATAATAAAGTTGATAACATTTTGAAATTTGGCCGCTTATGCCTAACACTGCATTCATGTAAAAAACAATCCCCAAACCGTTCTTCCCACAGCACTGACTATGCAACTGAGTGTGACCATTCATCGCAATGACCACACAGAACTCAGACACCATACTGATAGTCATCGGGCTTATTAGGGAAGTTGTTGTTGTTAAGTGCCATCGACTCAATTGTGATCCATAGCGACCTGGTATAGGGTTTCCAAAGAGCCGCTGGTGAGTTTGAATCACCAACTTTGCAGTTCAAACGAATTTGCAGTCTGACGCATTAGCCCACAGCGTCACACCAGGACTCCATTAGGGAAGTTAACAGGTTACGATTCAGGGTCAGAAATGTTCAGAGCACAGTTCTTCCAGTCAGGATGACCTCTCCTCATCTGTGCCCACAGGCAGGCTTCTCTTTGCTTGGTCAGTGTTACAAAGCTCTTTTAGGGCTGCTGATACATGCTTGTAGAGCACTCCATTCCACTGTAAGCCTCAGCCTGGAGGCACTTGGCTCTAGTTCTCTAAGCCAGCAAACCTAGTTCCCCTAATTAAGCACCTGGAATCTCCCAATTCTGCAAGCAACCCTCCTGCCCAAAGTCTCTGCTTTACTTGCTCCGTGGGCTTTTCTTGGTTCTGGTGCTGTGGGATCCTCTTTAACTCCTCCAGTTTCACAATTTTCTGTCCCTGGGTTGAGGTGGTTCAATGTGCAGAAATCTCAGGGTCCAAAGGACATACTGCACTCATGGGTCCTCTTCTTTGATGTTAGTGAGCTATCTCCCCTCCTGCAGCTGAGCTAGCTCAATTTATAACCATGCTGGAGTTTCAGGTTTTTACAATCACAGTGACCTCTGTTAGCACCCACAGCTGAATCATATCATCTGTCAGTATCTTCTCTTAACTTCTCTTACCCAGACCCAGCAGAAAAAGAGTCGTTTTGCGGCAGTTACAAAGACTAAGGCTCAAAGAGACATTAAATCATCCACCATATCACAATTAACAAAATAATCATTGTGCCAGATTTACTGGCAAACTTGACAAGGTTTTAAACCACTCAGTGCCACACACCAGAGACCTTCATTACAGTGATCTCTGCCCCTGCTGTAAGTTTCAGTGTGTTCCCTGAGCCTTTACTGATTTACTGGTTTTCTGTTCTCAGGATATGACCTGGTCACTGGCAACTTGGCTTAATAAGCAGGTCAAAGTGGACTATAGAGTCAGCAAAAATATCCCCTAATGTATGCCTTCCCTAATAGATGCCTTCCCTGCTAGATTCTGGAGGCCTGGTGTGGCACTGTACGATAAGCACTTGACCACAAGGACAGTTTGAATCACAAGGTCAAAGGTTCAAAGTCACCAGTCATTCCTCGGAAACTCTATACAGGGTTGCTATGAGTCAGAACCAACCCAGTGGCACTTAACAACAACAAACCACTAGGTACTATCTTCAAGTGACCATGGATTCCTTTTGTAATTTTATTTTAAGTTTTACTATTTGTTCTTGAAAAAAAGAGATTGCAAGGAACCCCATTAGAGCTGGAAATGGGAGGCGTCAGAGTGACTTGAATTCGGATCTGGACATACTTGCTGTGCAACCTTAAGCCAAGTGACTTAACTTCCCTGAGTCTGTTTCTTCATCTCTAAACATGGATGATCTTTGTAGGGTTTATTGTACGAGCTCAGTGAAATAACCTTTGTCAGATGGACTTAATTATTAATAAAAACAGTTTCCTTCGTTTGGGTTGTACTCTTTCTGTTTTACTGGTTTATTATTAATAGCATTTTGTGTTCTTTACTTTAACTGTAGTTTTGTCTTCATAGTTTAAATTTCAGTAGAAAATCACTCACGATATCTACCAATCCTTGTTGAATCTGGAGTTCCCTGAGTTTTTACTTTACACGTAGCTTCATTCAAAATAATGGTAAGACAAAAGAAAGTCTTCATTCTTGAAGTTTTCTGATTCAGTCCCACTTTTGCAGAAGCAACTCTCAAACCAAGTTGGGGCTCCACACTAGGATTGTTTTGGGGGTGTTGCTTGGGCTACTAAATGACCAATTTTGAGTGGAAGGGACAGAGATTTACAGAGCTCTGAGCTAGAAGAAAGGAACCCTAGTGGTGCAGTGGTTAAGCACTCAGCTGCTAACCAAAAGTCACTAACTTGAAACCACCAGCTGTTCTGTGGGAGAAAGAGGTGGCAGTTTTCTCCTGTAAAGATTTACAGCCGTGGGCACCTTATGGGGCCATTGTGTTCTGTCTTACATGGTCGCTATTAGTCTGATTTGATGATGACAGTGAGTTTGGTTTGGTTTGGGGGCTGGAAGAGGCAGGTTCATCACACCCAGTTCGCTAAGCTCCATGAATGCCTGAGCAGGTACAGGAGGGGAGGTACTGGGCATTTGGTCACTTCCAGGTGACTTGGATGGACACCACCAGTAGCTCAGTTCATGAGCAGCTCCAATGATCACACTGGTTTGGGGCTTGAGACAGAGCAGCTTTCACATCTAAGGAACTTGAGAAGGACTTATAAGGCAACCTATTGTTCATTGAAACTTTGCACATGCCCTCTAATGCTGAGGGCATGGACAGTGGACAACATGGCTGAAAGGAGAGAAGCCAATTGAAAAATAGTGTCTCAGATCTCAAAGAGATGAAGAACCATCCTCCATTTTTAGTAGAATCTCTTTGATGTGGGGGTGGGGGGTGCGCTGGGAAGGGTGGGTAAAATGAACACTGCTACGTTATGTGCATGCAAGCAGAATTGCAACATGACTTCTGATTTCATGGTTGCAGAGAATACATGCAAATTAGACACAGGAAAATGGAGATTGACTTGTCTTCCATATTGCTTTGTCTCACATGGCCCTGGCAGACCAGAGGTGCTCACTAGTCTTTAAATGAATGACTGGGAGTGCAAACAGTTTGTGCTCAAATACTAACCTAGAGGTTGATGGTTCAAACCCACCAAGTGGCAATTGGCTTCCATAAAGTTTACAGCCAAGAAAACCCTATGGAACAAGTTCTACTCTAACTGTGGAGACGCCTGTTTAGAATCCACTGAAAGGCAGCACATTTGGTTTATTTGGTTTGTATTTGCATGTATAGTCAGCACCCAGGAAAAAAATTGAACAATTATGAGGGTAGACGAGACTGCAGTGAGATTTGGGCTGGTATGTTGGTGGGCTGGAATGATGACCATGCCTTGAGGTGCTGTTAAAATCTGGGTTGACGGCCAAGAGTATGGGTGTGCCTGGGTGTTGATCAGAGACCTTGGTTATGCAAAGAAGCAGCTGAAGACGGTCTTGGAGTGTTTGAGGCTAGAAGAGACAAACTAGGAAAATGGAGGGGGCAGAGCTGGAAGATGACATGCTAAGGGGTTAGTTTGAGAAAGGCCAGGGACATCAAGGGAGGAATAAAGGGCCAAATGCAAACTTAGAATGTTCCCCCACCAAGGAAACCCATTAGAATAGTCTGAAATTGTAAATCAGCAGTCTCTATTAAAATTTTTGGCTGAAACATTAAGCAAAAGCAACGTGCCAGCTCAAAGATTTGTGATACCTTCGTATTGTTTATATAAATGAGCTTCAAAGGTTTAATTTAAAATATTTCTGTGATAAATATCAGGCGCCCATCCATGAAAACAAAATGTAGCCTGCACTCAGAGCCAACTCTTTGGGGTCGTCCAGGTCTTGGGTGTTTTCCTGAGGAAAGAACATTTCCTTCTTAGCAGCCCCCTCTCCCTTCCCACCTTGGAAAATGGGACCCCAACACATTTGAAAGTCTCATCCTTGCCTGCCCTTCTCTCTGCACCTGAGGAACTCTTTATTCAAGAATTTCCCTTGTTCTTTTCTTCTCTTAGTTCTCCAGGACACAAAACAACTTGAACTTAGATATCAAAAGCCTTGGGCAGGGAATTAGGGCATTTGGGTTTTCCACAACCTGGTAAGTTTGGCCAAGTCCTCATCTTTCTCTGAATATTGCTTTGTTTTAGTGAGAGGGATGTTTTTTTTCTTGCTGTTGAAAAAGCTCTGAGTCGATGACATGTCTTACGTGTGTGTGCTGCCCAATAGAATCATAATGCTAACCACATATACACGGGGACTTCAAAACCTTTCTAGAAAGATGGAATTAAAAGATAATGGAATTTTCCCACGAACGTTTAGTGTGCCCCCCCCATCACTTTAACTCACACTATGTTTTTAATAAATATATATTTCTTATTGTTGAGAATATACAACAGATACACCAGTTCAACAATTTCTCTGTGTACAACGTGGTGACATTGATTACGTTTTTCTTGTTGACCACTCTTACCCGCCTTTTCTGAGTTGTTCCTTCCGTGTTAACGTAAATTCACCGCCCCTTAACTTTCCTTTGAGTTGTTACTATGTATGAGTTTGATCTCATCTAGATGTTTCTTAAAAGAGGACAATACTCAAGGCAGACATTCTTTACTCATGAAATCACATTAACATTTTTTAAACTTAACAGAAAACAGGTGCGATTTATTTTAGATCATATACTTGAACTCAATACCTTATTTCAACATGTAATCGTATAAAAATTACTGATTTTTTTTCTAATTTTTTGAGCATACATTACTATTCACCTCTGTCCCATTTAGTCCATGCAAACCTGCCTCAGTGTACCCCTGTCTACCTTGTTTTTCCATGCCCCTCCCCTATGTCTCTAGAGAAACAAAGCCGGTGAGAGGGACAGGCGCAGACAAGGGGCCTTCAGAAAGTTCAATGCAAAACATCGTTATCTTTCAATTCCATTTTTCCATGAACATTTTGAAGCCCCCTCATATATATATTGTTTGCTGTTGTTAAACACCTTTGAGTCAGCTCTGAATCTTAGTGCCTGTGGTGGTGGTTGGTGGTCATGTGCTGCGGAGTTGGTTCCGAATCATTGCCAACGGAGAAAAAGCTGAAGTTTCAAGGACTTCATTTTTCTTGGATCAACCATAGACACTCATGAAGCAGCAGTAAAGAAATCAAATGACGTATTGCATTAGGTAAATCTGCTACACAAGACCTTTTTAAAGTATTGAAGAGCAAAGATGTTAGCTTGAGGACTAAGGTAACCTCATATGGATGCAAAAGCTGGACAGTGAATAAGGAAGATCGTAGAAGAATTGATGCCTTTGAGTTGTGGTGTTGGAGGAGAATACTGAAAGTGCCATGGATTGCCAAAAGAACCAATAGATCTGTTTTGGAAGAAGTGCAACCAGAGTGCACCTTGGAGGCCAAGATGGCTAGGCTTCGTCTCTCATACTTTGGACACATTGTCCGGAGAGAACAGTCGCTGGGGAAGGATGTCATGCTGGGTAAGGTGGAAGGTCAGAGAAAAAGAGGAAGACCCCCAACGAGATGGATCAGCCAGGTGGCATCATTGATGGTGTCAAGTGTGGTGGCGGTAGTGAGGTTGGCCCAGGATTGGACATTGTTTCGTTCTGCTGTGCATGGGGTCGCTATGAGTCGGTTCCGACTCGATGGCACCTGACAACAACAACAAAATCTTTACAGGAGCAGAAAGTCTCATCTTGCTATCACAGAATAGCTGTTAGTTTTGAACTGTTGACTTTAAGGTTCTCCTAGTGCCTGTACGCACAACAAAATGAAAATTTTTCCCTTCCTGTGCCATCTCACAATTTTGTGTGAGCCCATGTTTCAGCCATTGTGTCAGTCCCCCCTTGTTTGGGCTCATATTCTTTTTCATTCTCCCTCACTTTACCAAGTATGATATCCTTTTCCAGGGACTGGTCCCTCCTGATAACATGTCCAAAATACAACATCCTCCCTTCTAAGGGAGCATTCTGGCTGAACTTCTTCCAAGACAGATTTCCTTGTTTTTCAGGCATTCCATGGTACTTTCAATATTCTGCACCAGTACCATAACTTAAATACATCAGTTGTTTTCTGCTTCTCCTTGTTCATTGCCCAGTTTTCATGTGCATGTAAGGCAGTTTAAAATACCATGGCTTGGGTCAGGTGCACCTTAGTCTTCAGAGTGATCTATTTGCTTCTTACTACTTTAAAGAGGTCATTTGCAGCAGATTTGTCCAGTGAAATACATTGTTTGCTTTCTTGACTGCTGCTTCAAATGAGCATTGATTGTGGGCCCAACTAAATTGCAATCATTGACAGCTTCAATCTCGACAACATCTTTTCATGTTGTGAGGTTTTTTTTGTTTTTTTTTTACATTGCAGTGCAATCTATACTGAGAACTGTGGTCTTTGATCTTTATCATCAAGTACTCAAGTTCCCTATGCATTTAGCAAGCAAGGTTGTGTCATCTGTATATAGCAGGTTTGCTAATGATTTTTCCTCCCATTCTGACGCCACATTCTTCTAGATATAGTCCAGTTTCTTGGAATAGTTGCTCAGCATGCAGATTGAATAATATGGCAAAAGGATGCAACCCTGGTGCACAGCTTTCTTGATTTTACACCATGCAGTAGCCATGTTTTGTTTAGAACAACGGCCTCTTGGTGTATGTGTAGCTTCCACATGAGTACAATTAAGGATTCTGAAATTCCCATTCCTCATAATGTTATTCATAGTTTATGGTCCACACAGTCGAATGCATATGTGTTGTCACTAAAGTACAAGGAAACATCTTTCTGATATTCTCTGCTTTCAACCAAGATCCTTTGATTTCGGCAGTAATAATCCCTTGTTCCACATCCTCTTCTAAATCCATTTTGAATTGCTGGCAGTTCCCTGTCTATATGTTGCTACAACCATTTTTTAATTATCTTTAGCAAAATTTTACTTGTGTGTGATATTAATGATATTGTCCAATGTTTTTCAGGTTTCATTGGGTCACCTTTCTTTGGAATGGTCACAAAATATGGATCTCTTCCAATTGGTTGGTTAGGTGCCTGCCTTCCAAAATTCTTGGCATAGATGAGTGAGCGCGTCCAGTGCTGCATCAGTTTGTTGAAACATTTCAGTGAGTTTTCCATCAATTCCTGGAGTCTTGTTTTCACCAATGCCTTCAGTGCTATCAGTTCATGATCATGGGCTTCCTGAAATGGTTGAATGTCAACCAATTGTTTTTGGTCCGTGACTGTGTATTCGTTCCATCTTCTTAACACTTACTGCATTGTTCAGTGTTTTGCCCAGAGAGTCCTTTGATATTGTAAATCAAGATTTGAATGCTTTTTTTTTTTTTTTCAGTTCTTTCACCTTGAGAAATGCTGGCTGTACTCTTCATTTTTGGTTTTCTAACTGCAGGTCTTTGCACATTTATTATGATGCTTTGTCTTCTTGAGCTGCCCTTTGAACATTTTCTGTTCAGCTTTTGAACATCATAATTTCTTCATTCGTTTTAGCTGCTCTGTGTTCAAGAGCAAATTTTAGAGTTTCTTCTGACATTCACTTTGGTATTTTCTTTCTTTCCTGTCTTTTTCTACTCTCTTCGTGTATGATGTCATCCTCTATCTCCTCAGGTCTTTGGTCATAGTGTTCAATGTGTCAGGTCTGTTCTTGAGATGGTCTCTTACGTTCTGGCAGGACATACTCATGGACTTGTCATTTTCTTCAACTTCTGCTTGAACTTGCATAGGAACCATGGTTTCTTTTACAGTCAGTCCCTGCCTTTGTTTCTAGAGATGTCTCTTTCTATAGATGTGATCAATTTAATTCCTATGTATTCCATCTGGCAAAATCTACTTGTATAGTCTCTGTTTATGTTATTGCAATGAATCAGTCTTACAAAATTCTATCATGTGATTTCTAGCTTTGTTTCTATCACCAAGGCCATATTTCCCAACTACTGATCCTTCCTCTTTGTTTCCAGGTTTTGCATTCCAGTCGCCAGTAATTATCAGTGAATCTTGATTGCATGTTTCAAACCTGAGAAGTTGGTGGAATTCTTCAATTTCTTCATCACTGTCTTTGGTGGTTGGTGCATAAATTTGGATGATAGTTGTAGTAATTGGTTTTCCTTGAAAGTGTTTAGATATTATCCTATCACAGACAGCATTCTGTTTCAAGCTAGATCTTGCATTGTTCTTCTTGTTCAACTTGTCATTCCCAGCATAGTAAACCATAGGATTGTCTGATTCAAAATGGCCAATACCAGTCCATTTCAGCTCACTAATGCCTAGGATGTTAATCTTTATGTGTTTGTATATGTCGTTGTTAAGTGCAGTGGAGTCTGTTCTGACTTGGCAACCCTGTACAGGGTTTCTGAAAAGTGGCTGGTGAGTTTGAACCACTAATCTTGTAGTTCAAACCAACCTTGTTGTCCAGTGATTGTCTTTCAGCACCACACCTGTGTGTATGAATACAGAGTTCCCCTCCAAGGAGTCCTAGCATAGTGGTTTAAGTGTTGGGCTGCTAATAATAAGGTTGATCTGTGGAAGAAACATGAGGCTTGTCTGCTCCTGGAAAAATGTAGAGTCGCAGAAGCCCTAAGGAGTGGTTCTACTCTGCCCCCATAGGGTCTCTTTACGTGTCAGATTCAGCTCGTTAGCAGTGGGTTTGCTTTAGGGTATGTGTTGAGGAATGGGGAAGAGTATAAAGAAGGAAAGAAAAAATTCCCATAACCTTCCATTTCTGTTAACATTTTCCAGCCACTTTTTTCCTATCAGACACAGTATTTCCCAAACTTCCAGTGTGAACTTGAGTGACCCCCAGCAGCCTCTTGTACTGAGATTGAAATTGTTTGTGCCACTTGTGTGATTTGCCACGCAGAGCCACCAGCTGTGCCTCCTACCCGAATAGCTGGCCTCTGTTAACTATGAATGAAGTCACTCTTCTGGTAGATTGCATTTAAGGAATGTCATCAGTGAGCCCCCAAAGCCTCTTTGTCTGGCCGGGACTCTGGTGGAGCTCTGATTCCTACCCTCATTCTCATCCTGACTGCAGGAGTATGCTCTAGGGTCCAGTGGGTTTCTGATATCTGAGAGAACAGCTACCATGCCCTGCCCATCTTCGCCTTTGAGAATGTTCTCCACTAGAATGCCTTCTAGGAATAAAATGTCCCCCACACTAGCTGTCAACAGGACATCCTAAGATGTTAACTGACCCAGGTGGGGACTGGAATCCTAAGCAGGGGCTGGTGACCCTTTTGCTTGGCTTGACACTTTTAATAAGATGCACTCAGGCAGAACTTTCCGTAGGCCGTGTGTGTATGCGTGTGTTTGTGTGTGTCTCTGTCTAGAAGCCAACGTCCAGCAAATGTTTCCCAAGCATTTCCTACTTTGTGCAAAGCGCTATGTTGGCACAGTGGTTGAAAATGAAGCAGAGGGTGTGGTTCCTACCTGCCCTTGTTGTGTTGTTAGCTCCACCCATGATGTTTGATGACCTCATGAGCAATGGAACAAAATGATTCCCTGTTTGCACCAATCCATGACAGGTTGTGGCTCAGACCATTGTGATCTGTCGGGCTTCC
Organism: Chrysochloris asiatica; assembly: GCF_000296735.1. Classification (NCBI taxonomy): domain Eukaryota; kingdom Metazoa; phylum Chordata; class Mammalia; order Afrosoricida; family Chrysochloridae; genus Chrysochloris; species Chrysochloris asiatica. The sequence goes on along the minus strand of NW_006408521.1, from coordinate 43,693,936 downwards.
ACTGTCTGGTTTCTGGAGTCAATTGCCAGGCCGCCTTCCTACTCTGTCCTAGTCTGGAAACTTACTGAACCCTGCTCAGTATCATTAACAACCCACAAGCCTCCAGTGACAGAAGGTGGCTGTACATGATGTGCATTGGGCGGGAATTAAACTCAGGTCTCTTGTATGGAAAGTGAGGATTCTCCCGTGGAATCTCTGCCCTTACCTACACAGAACTTTTAGTGTAATTGGGCATAAAGGACATGCATTTGGTGGGACAAATAAAGGACATTACAGTGTGAAAATGGTCATGTTACAGCTCTGGTTTGCTGGGTGGGTGAACAGTGCTCTGGGTAATAAGAGGCCGAGTATGGGCAGCGGCGGCCTTGGAGGGCCTGGCCCTTTTCTGCCTAACTGGGCTTGGTTTGATGTCTTCAGCTGTTGCTGTGTGAATTTCCAGAGGGCCCCCATCTGCAGCGCTGGTTCCAGCTGGCTCTTTAGCAAGGGGGTCGGGATTCTGCTATTGGAGGGCAGCAGTGAACAACACAAGCTGTTTTTCTAACATTGCCAAGTACATCCATCCCATCAACACAGCTCTACAGCTTTATCTGGGGGTGCAGAGGGGCGGGTTGTTCTTGGGGAAAGTGTGTTAAGTGATAAGACTCAAAGGCAGGTGAGAAATAAGTGATGGCAAGAGAGCCTTGCAGGACAGGCTTAGCAGGGAGCAGAGAGCTAACAGCGCTGGTAACTGAAAGCTAACCCTGCTCCCCTCCCTGTGTCTCAGAGATGGAGATAAAGACCAACTCCTGGAGGGTTTATGCTGGAGAGCGTGATTTGTGTCTCTGGTGCAGTCCCCTGGGGTCCAAGCAGACAGGCCCCACTACAGTCTGCAAGAGGAGGTCTCTGTGCTACAGCGTTGACTACTTTCAGTGGAATGATGCGTTGAGCCAGTGACCTAGAACTCTGAAGACATCTTGGTCTGGCCTTTCACACCCTCACTGCTCAGAAGACAAAGTACGCACTCCACTTTGGTGGAGGGTCTTTTCAAGGGTATCTAAATTTATGTAACAAGTATGAAATGAAAAGATTCTCTGAGAAAAATCAGAATTGTGTCCTATAGAAACACTATGGAAACCTATTTCTTTTTATAAAACCTTTTATTGTGAATCATCTCAAGGTTTATAGACAAGATCATCAGCTTTATATTCAACAAATCATATACTTGGTTTCATATCAGTGAAATCCTTAGAGGATTACAATCCTCTCCATGCAAACAACAGCTATCCTACTTCATCTCTGTGGTTCCCCATTTACTAACTTTAAATGAGAATGCTCCCAGTAATGACTAGTAGACGACCTTGGAAGGAGACTGTGACCTTGTAATACCCAGTGGACAGGGGTTGGGCCGGGGTGAGACTGGAGGAGGGGTTTTCTGGGACAGGGGAATAAAACTTTTTGTGGGCTGGCCATGTGGCAGGTCTGCCCATGTCTATGGGTTGATTTTGCAAGATTGAATAGAGAAAACCTCACTTTTGCGAAAATGAGTACAGATTGGATTACTTGAGCGTTTGTTGTTATTGACAATGTTTCTCACAGTAGCAAATCCAATCAATTATAGGCTGAAGGCAGGCATGCAAGCTTTCTGTAATTATAATTCCCAGTATTCATTTCCATCACACACATATGTCTATTTTACACTAATAGGCAAGAGAAACCAATAGCAAGAAGGCAGTCAAAAACACAAACTTTTTTTTTCCTCCATTACCCATTTAGCCTATGAATCAATCCATGTATCTATCCACAAAACACTGTTATTCCAAGGTTGTGTGTATATCACTGTTGACCTCTGGCCCCTTTAGCCCATGCATACCTCCCTGTGTTTTCCTCTAGCTTCATCATTCTTCTGCCAGCCTCCCTCTTCTTGTGCACTGAGCTCTCTCTTCTTGTATATTGCCCTCTCTGCCACCAAGCTTACTTGTATCTATCCTCGAACTAGTGAATTACTCTTGGGACGTTTGTTTCTAAAGGACTCATACAAATAACTTTATATAGCAAGAAGACCCCATAAAACACATGATCATAGCTTTCCTTTTTTTGTTAGTTCTGAAGTGTGAGGGTATATCGGAATCACCTGGGATGCTTTAAAAACTCTCTGTGTTCAGAGCACAGTGCAAAGCAATTACAAAGAATCCCTGGGGAAGGACGGAGACATCAGTGCTTTCTTCTCCGCCTCTCCACCAGCATTTATTTCTGCTCTTGGTGAAAATTGAACCACAAGAACCACCGTTCAAACTCACTGGCCGCAACTTTGAAATGCTATACAGGGTCACTGTGAGTCAGAACCCCAATGACTCAATGGCACTTAACAACAGCAGTTGGAAATTTACAAAGCAAATGGGTTTCCCCTTGAACCATTCATGTACAAATTGTTGTCTGGTGCTGGCTTCATACTGATGTGTCAACTTTGTCCCCATTCCACTTTGTCTTCTCCATATTCATCCCTCCAGTTTCCTCGCCATTCATCTTTGCTTTGGGGCACTGTTTTTCTTGCTTAGCTGATTGTTCTAAGGAGCACATTGCTAATGGGGGCTAGTGTTTATATGCCACCGATTAGATTATTGGGCTGAAAGGGGGCCTCTGGGAGTTCTTTCAGTCACAGGTTGAAAGGGTGTCTCAAGTTTGTAGTTTCAGTGACTCCTCCAGTCTCCACTCTACTCTATTTGAAACTCAGTTTGAGTTTTGTTGTATTTTTTTCTTCGATTCTGTCTTCGTTCTCTCTCGTGCTGCTATAACAGAAATGCCACAGGTGAATGATATTAACAACCAGCAATTCATTCTCTCACAGTTGAGGAGGCTTGAAGCTGGAATTCAGGACAATGGCTCTGGAGAAAGATCCTGGTCTCCTTTCAGTATCTGCAGGCCTGGCATTCCTTAGAGATCGCCAAGTGTCTTGACATCAGTCGTTCCCTGGGTCTAAGCTTCACAGTGCGGAGACCTCAGGATCAAAGGACACACTCCACTCCCGGCTCTTGTTTCTTGGTGATAGTGGGTACCTCTCTGCTCGCTTCGCTTTCCTTTTATCTCTTGTAAGATAAAAGGTATTGCATCCCACACCCTTGGGAATCTCCCATACATCTAATCAGGGTCCTAGTGGGATTAAGGTAGTAGTTCTGACTCATAGCAACTCTATAAAGGATTTCCAAGGAGTGGCTGGTGGTTTTGAACTGCTAATCTCGCAGTTAGTAGTCCAGTGTTTATCCTACTGTGCCACACCAGGACTCTGTGAATCTGCTTTTTGGTTTATCACTTCAGTTCAAGTCATTGCAGGATCATCACATAACTGTCAAAACCTCTGAGAATCATGGGCCAGTCATGCTGATACATGTTGGGGTGGGAGTGGGGGCACAATTCAATGAATGATGCATTCTGAGGTCTTCTGTTATGTCACTGTGGTTGGTGGTGGTGTTGTTAAGTGCCATCTAGTCAGTCTGAGCTGCCAACCTTGTGGTTAGAAGTCCAGTGCTTATCATTTATCATTTATTCTTGTGTACCTCTCAGTGCCTTCATTTGCCTTGGTCACTTTGTGCTGACTTCCCCCATAGTGGTGTGTGTGTGTGTGTGCATATATATACATATATATATGTTTTTTGTGTTTTTTTTCCCCCTTTACCAGAATTAACATGTGTTTCCTGTCTATTAAGTGATTATCCTTCCCTCCTTCCCTCTCCCTCACATCTCTGGTAACCATCACAGAGTGTTGTTGTCTGTGCGTAAACCCTAACTTTTTATAAAGTAGCATCATACAGTATTTGTCCATATTTGTCTATTTGTGATTGCCTTATTTCATTCAGCAAAATGTCTTCCAGAGTCTTCCCACTTACCTTTTCACAGACTCATCTTTTTTTTCCCCGTCATTGCGTAGTATTCCATTGTATATAGATGCATACATCTACACCACATTTTGTTTATTAATCTGGTGATGAACAATTAGATTGTTTCTGCTGTTCTGAGCAATGCTGCAATGAATGTGGGTGTGCAGAGGGGTTTTGGATGCTACTGCTCATATTTCTCTAGAATAAATACCTACTAGTGGGATTGCAGAGTCCTGGTGTGGCTCTGTGGGTTAATGCGCCAGACTGCAAAGCCGTTTAAACTGCAAGGTCGGCAGTTCAGGCTCACCAGTTGCTCCTTGGAAACCCTATACAGGGTCGCTATGGGTCGGAATCAACTCGACCGCACTTAACAACAACAACAAAATGGGATTGCTAGATGATTTTTGTTAGGTGCCATCGAGTTAGCTCTGACTCATAGAGACCCATGTACAGCAGAATGAAACACCGTGCTGTCTTGCACCATGCTCACAGTCATGGCTGTGTTGGAATCCAGTGTTGCAGCCACTGTGTCGATCATGATCATCTCATTAAGGGTCTTCCTCTTTTTCATTGACCCTCTAATTTATCAAGCATGATGTTCTTCTCCAGGGACTGGCCCCTCCCTGTAATATCCAAAGTACTGGAGATGAAGTCTCACCATACTCGCTTCTAAGGAACAGTCTGACTAAACTTCTTAGACAGATTTGATCAAGTTCCTGGAAGTCCACAGTATTATTTGCCAATACCCTAATTCAAAGGCATCATGATATCATATGCTGGATCATATAGTATTCCTAGTTCTAGCTGTTGAGTGATTGTACCAATTTACAGCCCTACCAGCAACTTCGGTACTTTTTAAAGCTCCTAGTTGATGCCAATGGTGGCCAAGAATGCCAACCATGGTTTCATCCTTGGTACGCATACCTCAGATTTACTTAAAGCCAGGCCGGCCTTTTAAATTCGGCAGCAAGATGTTCAAGAAGGTTGGCGTCAGGACCCAGGAGCCTGCTGTGTCTTTGGTGGAGTGACCTGCCGAGGAGATACAGCAATACTTCCTCATCAGTGATAAATGGATCGACAAAATGTGGTGTTTACATTCAGTGAATGCTAGTCAGCCATAAATGGGAATGGAATTTTGACACATGCTGTAACATGGAAGGGCCTTGACTACATTATGCTGAGTGAAAGAAACCAGATACAAAAAGCCACCTATTGTCTGCTTCCATTCATGTGAGAGTCCAGAAGGAGCAGACCCATAGAGACAGGAAGTAGATTTGTGGTTGCCAGAGACTGGGGAGAATTAGCAGCGGGAGGGTGGAGAAGAACTGCTTTAATGGGTTCTGTTGGGGTGGTGATGAAAAAATTCTGAAGGGAGTCAGTCATGATTGCTGTGCAAGATGGTAGATGTATTTAAATGACACTGAGCTGGCACTTCAAAATAGTTCAGATGATACATTTACGTGTATTTTGCCACTCCCCTGTCCCCACCCCTCCAAAAAAACAAACACAACCAGTCTCTGAAGAAGGATATCATGTTTGGTAAGGTGGAGGGTCAGAGATGGATTGGCAAAGTGGCAGCATCAATGGGCTCAAGTGTGGCAACAATTGTGAGGTTGGCCCAGGACCGGACAGTGTTTCCTTCTGTTGTGCATGGTGTTACTATGAGTTGGTACTGACTTGATGGCACCTAACAACAACAAAAACCCCACACAAAAGAATAAAAAAAACCCTCAGTTCCTACTAACATGCCAGGCACACAGTTGTTATTAAGTACTGTTGAGTTGATTTCAACTTATAGCGACCCTGTATAAGATTTCCAAGGAGCAGCTGGTGGGTTTGAACTGCCGACCTTGTAGTCAGCGGCCCAGTGCTGATCCTGCCAGGACTCCAGGTACATAGTAGGTGCGTGATAGAGCCTAGTCCCGCATTCGGGCTCCTTTCTTAGGTGGAGTGTGATCAGTTCTCATGGAATCCATTCCAATACGTGGCAACCCCGTGTGTGTGTGAGAGTAGAACATGCTCTGTAGCGTTTTCAGTGACTGAGTTTTCAGGAGTAAATTTCCAAGCCTTTTTCTTCCAAGATGCCATCTGCTGGACTCGAACTGCCAACCTTTCAGTGAACAGCTGAGTGTGTTCACTCACCGTTTGCCCCATCAGTAACTCCAGGTGGAGTGAAGGAACATGTTTGTTGACGTTTTAAAAAAACAACAACACCTTTTTCTTGTGAATTGGGTGAAGGTTTGCAAAGCAGAGTATTAGTTTGCATTCAGCAAGTCCTCTCTTTACTGCATTTTGCGTCCTCTCTCTACTACATTTTGCGTCCTCTCTCTACTGCATTTTGCGTCCTTTCTTTACTGCAATGCCCACGGTGTCCCACCACTTCTCTCCCTCCCTTGTGTTTCCATGCTCCTCCTCTCCTAGCACTTCTGAACTTTGTCCTTGGGGAAATGCTTCCCTGTTGGTGTCAGGTGGTTGATCATTCCAGAGTGTGTTATTATTCCCCTTGTAGGTCTGTCCAGACTGGAAGTGTGACCAAGGGCCATTCTCTCAGGGTGCTACCAGTCTCTTTCTGATCAGTAAACCTGGCCTTTTTATGATTTTGAGTTTTATTCCACATTGTTTCTCCCACTCTATCTGGGACCTTCTAATGTGTTCCCTTTCAGAGCAACCAGTACTGTTAGCCGGACACTATCTAATTCTTCTGGTCTTGGCATCATGGAAACTGATGGTCACATAGCCCATTAGTCTGCTGGACTAATTGTTTCCACGTGTCTTCAGTTTTGATCACGCTTATTTCTCTGGACAGGGAGAAACCAACAGTTGAATCTTCGATGGTCACTCACAAACTTTGAAAGACCAGTCATCACTTAGCAAAGTAGGATGTAGAACATTGTCTTTGTGGTCTATGCTGTGCCAACTGACCGTGGTGTCCCCTGAGACTATGGTCCTCAGTCCCCAGGTCCACTGGTTTATTCCCTCAAGGCATTTGGTTGTGTTTAAGAAGCTTTCTTAACTTTGTCCCCTGTAGAAGGAGCATGTTTTCCACAAGTGTTTTCTTGTGAATTTGAGGATTCCCTCTAGTTAGGAGGTATCTAGTCGGTACGTTTCTCCCCTCCATTAAATCCAAGTGGTCCTGTTGCTTTTCGTAGAAATGTTCACTTGGCTCAGATTCTAACAACACGAGTCTTGCTCCCAGAATCAGGCTTAGGAGCTCAATATGACTAGTGGCTTGGTCTTGGGAACTTTAGGGGGTATGCATGTCTTTATGCATAAAGAACAGGTCTGCTCAGTTTGATGTTTGGAAGGAAAATCCTGCTCTGGTCATGGGCCTTCAACAGATGCAGCTGAGTAAATAAAAACGTGTTTACAAAACAGCATGGGACAGAAAAGAGCAGCCTTTTTGGTCTGTTAGGAAGACATTTATGGTTGGGAACTTAGTGACCAAAAAGCAAGACCTCTTCAAGATGAGAAAAGCCGGGGGAGGAGGTCGCTTGGAGGCGGAGCCTTGGCATGGCCAAGGGCAATGAATGGTGCAGTTGAACCTCCCTGCTCTGTGTGGGCCCTGGAAGTCTGAAACAAGAATCTTATTGATGATTTCTGAGACTATGAGCAAAGAACTCTGAACTTTAACAGAGGCAGGATGGAAAGCCTGCACAAGGGCCTTCAGTTTCCAGAATGAACAACGCACTTATTTTTCCCTCCCTCCCCTGGAGGATGAGGAAGAGACCGAACTGAAATGTGGGGGCTGGTGAGGGAAGAGCAAAATGTGAGTTCCAGACCCTCAATGGAATAGGCACATTCCTCCGAGGGGGACTGTCCAGCCCTCTGAGCTCTGAGGGTTGAAAAATGTCACGGAGGTTGATGCAGTTGGGGCCCTTGTCTTTGTTTATTGTTAGCTTTGAGAGCCTGTAGCTGGCTCACGAATGAACCACTCTGCCGGAGAATCACTGAGCATCTGCCTGGGGCCCAGCACCTTGTCAGAGACCAAAATCTACAGGCTGATGTTGACCAGAAGGAGCTGAATCCCGACAGAGGTGACACAGATGACAGCTAGGAGTCCAGGGGGCAGTTGTAGCAGTAGTGCCCAGTGCCGCTGTCATGGATGACATAGATCCAGCTGTTGGTACTTGTTGAGTTGGCTTTGATTCATGGTCACCTCATGTACAGCAGAAGGGGACACTGCCCAGTCCTGGGCCATCATCATGTATGCTGGTCTCTTAGAGTCCAGGACTGTTGTGGCTCTTGCGTCAGTCCATCTCATTGAAGGTTTCCTTGTTTGCACTGACCCTCTGCTTTACCAAACATCAGAGAGGAAAGGAAGTGATCCCAACGCATTAGGGCTCTCTCTGGACCCCGGTTCTGTGGTTCTTCAACTTGGGCTGATGCTTCCCCTAGCACAGGTGTTTGAGGGGAAAGAAAGTAACATCACGTGTCTTCCACAGACAGCCCCTGGAGAACTCCCCTCCCCAGCCTCCTGCCTGGACCAGCTCCCTGTGGGCAGGGGCCATAGCGATTTCCCCAACACTTAGCCTGGGAATGGCAGGAAGCGGGATCCACTCAGCGTGCGTTGGGAGAGGTGTTCCAGTGAGTCTCTCTCAACTACTGCTGACCTTTGTTTTCTTGTGTCATGTCCTGACGCCTCTTTCTTTTTTGACTCCTCTCTTTTAAAACTAACAGATACCATTCTTGTGATTGCGGAATTTAGTGGCTTTTGATATATTGTGCAACCATCACCACTATCTAATTCCAGAACGCTTCCATCAACCTGAGAAAGGAACTCTGTACCTGTTAAGAGTCACTCCCAACTGCCCCTCCCTGCCAGCCCTGGCAACCGTGAATCTCATTTCTGTTTCTGAAGTTCTCAATCCTGGCCATTTCAGGTGAATGGCGTCTTCCAATATGGGGCCTTTAGTGACTGATTTCTTTATTTAGATGATTGTTTTCAAGTAAGTTCATCCATGTTGTAACACGTATCAATACTTTATCCTTTTTATTGCCAAATAATATTCCATTGTATGGCTGTACCATATATTTTTATGCATTCACCATCCATTTTTACTATTATTCACTATTATGAATATTCCTGCAATAAACTTCCATTTACAAGTTTTTATGTCCGCACGTTTTCACTTCTCTTGGGTATGTTGTTTTAACAGCCATTGAGTCAGTTCTGACTCATAGTGACCCTGTATAGGGTTTTCTAGACTTTTCATCTTCATGGAAGCAGAAAGCCTCGTCGTCCTCCTGCAGAGTGACTGGTGGGCTTGAACTGCAGACCTTGCGGCTCCCAGTCTTGTTCTTATCGTATGAATGAAGTGGTTGAATGATATAGTTAATACCTTATTTAATTCTTCGAGGACCTGCCCAGCTGTTTTCTTTTCCTTTTTCTTTTTTTTTTTTTTAAGTTGTCAAAGACTTTATTTTGCTTGTGTCCACTCCAGCTGTTTTCCATAGTTGTTGTTGTTAAGTGCTGTCGATTCAGTTCAGACTCATAGCAATGCTATATAGGCTTTCCAAGGAACAGCTGATAGATTTGAACTGCTGACCTTGTGGCTCACAGTCCAGTGCTGATCCTACAGCGTCACTCCAGAAGTCTTTTCCCATGGTGGTGGTGGTGTGCCATGGAGTCGGTTCTCACTCATAGCGACTCTGTACAGGGTTTCTGAGGCCATACATCTTTACGGGAGCAGAAAGCCTCGTCTTTCTCCCGTGGAACAGCTGATAGTTTAGAGCTTTTGACCATGAGGTTAGTAGCCCGACCCGTAACCACTTGCTTATGCTTTCTGGATCTAATTTTATTCATAAAGGCAAACCTGCCTCATCCATGGCTTATGCCATAGGTCTGATGGGAATCAGAACTCACCTTTGAAAACTGAAATGCAAGTGGTGTTAGCAGGAAGAATAGGCAATTGCTGCCCAGCTTCTGAATTCCCTATTCCTGGCTTCTGTTCAAGGTGAACCACTATTCCAAAGATAGGTCAGCGTGGGAGGGAGGAAGGGAGGCTCTTGATCTCTGTGGTCCTTTTCAGTCATGGCAAGCATCAAAGCAGGGCAGGGCTGTTCAGCTGTTGCCAAGTTTGGAGTGGATGGTAGGTGTCTGTCTCTGGAGATTTTGAAAACGAGAGTCTAGGAAGTTCTATGAGGACTGATTTCTGCAGATTCCAGCCCCACCCCATCCCACTCCATCCCATGGCTTAAAACCATGGTTCTGGAAATGTCCATTTTTCCTTCCTGGTTCTTGTTTGAGAATGGTATCAAGAGAAGGCTTAGGAGTTAGGAGGAGCCAGAAAGACATGACTATCCTTGTAAACAGGTCCCTGTTGGCCACATTGGCCCCTGGAGCAGTAGAGGCCTGGAGCTTCCTAGGTCCCAAGTATCTGCATCCTGGGGCCACATGGGGTGCCACGTTCTCCAACCACCCAGGGACATCTTCTCTGAAGTTCCCACCAGGTTCTATGTGTTCCATACCTCAACCCATCCCTTCTACCCTCCACCTATCAGCCTTGCAGAATATGGTGGAATGGGAGACAAAGATGGTCTAGATATCCATCCCCCTGGTGTTCAGGGAATGGCTACTGCCAATGGACTTTGGACTTGGACATATGTGGGTTTGAACCATAGTCGTCACCACCTGGGCATGTGATTCAGTCTCGATAGCCTGTCTCCAGTAGAGGGTCTGCAACAAGAAAGAAAGACCCTCAAGGCGATGGATCAACACTGTGGCTGCAACAATGGGTACAAACAGCAACAATTGTGAGAATGGTGCAGGCCCAGACAGTGTTTCGTTCTCTTGTACACAGGGTTGTTCTGAGTGTGGACAGACTTGACGGCACCTACCCACAGCCTTCCTCCACTCCTTTGCACTGGCAGGGCTTGGGAGGATTCCAGGTGGAACTACAGTGCTTTGTATGGTGTAGGCGCCGTGAGTGGATCACACTCTCGTCAAATCAGCTGAACTCCTGTGGTCTTCTCCCTTCCACCCACCCATCCCCCTTGCCCTCTTCAAGAACAGCTTTGAGTGTCGGAGGCCCTGCAGGATAAGCACTGAGGCCTTGTGTTGTTGTCAGCGGTCATCGAGGTAGAACCGACTCACAATGTCACAAACACCAGAAGGAAATGCTGCCGGGTTCTCAGCCATCCGCATGACTGGTTCCTGATTGGACAGTGTTCCATTGTGCGTCATAAGGTTTTCACGGACTGATTTTAGAAGTCCATCTTAGGCTACAAGCTCGGCTGAAACCTGGTCAGAGTCTTAGCAACACGCAAACCTCCCCTGATGGATGGTGGTAACAGTGCATGTGGTTTGGTGGCCAGAAATCAAGCCTCGGCCTACTGTGTGGAAGGCACGAATCCTACCATTGAATCTAAAGAAGTCATACTAGCACGGCACATTATGATCCACCGCCGCCAATTCCATACTTCAGGTCCCAGAGCCCACCTCCTCCTCTTTGAGGGCCACCCCCACCCTGCCTCTGCTCTGCTTGCCTTTGGCACACAGCTTCTCGTATGCTTTCAGCTCTTGAATCTTCAGAGCATCTCATTCCTTCTTTCTTGAAATCTCTTAGTCTTCATTCCTCAGTGACCAGCATATACATTCCACTCTGACCTTCCCAGGGATGATCTTGTTCCTCTGTGCATTCTTGACCCTTACAGACATTCCTACCTCACTTCTGTTATTATCCTGTGTATTGACCAGATACTGGATGGGGTGGACTTGGGACCCCATCTGGGCCACCTTTGTCTGCCTAGTGCCAGGCTCAGCCCTTCCTCCCTTCTACTTAGTACTTAGTTGGTCGTGTGAAAATCAACCAGGCTGTCTTCCAGGAACTGGGCAGTTTTGGGAAAGAGCTGAAGCTATGAAAGTGAAGAGGCACTTTCATTTTTACATGCTTTGTCTTTGTTTTGTTGTTTTCAAGCAGCAGCTTCACATCCCCCATTTCCTTTCCAGATCCTTTCTCCTGTGCCCACACACTGCAATGGAGTGCCAGGCTTGGTGGTGTTTTCCCGTATTTAGCTGATGTTTTTCCCTGGTTTCATGTCTTTAAGTTCACTACTTTCCAGCCTGTTGAGTTCCTGCAGCCAACAGGAAACTCATGAATAGCCATAAGAAAAGAAAAGAAAACAAAAACACAGCCAAGACTTTGCCCTACTGCATCTCTTCCCAGAAGCCCTTCAGGCATAAGACTACTCTGCTCCAGCCTCCTACCACACTTGAAGTTGGTACCACACCACCGGACAGGACTCGGTTTTTGGGTAGTGTTCCTTGGCCTGTAATTGCTTTATAGGTGTTGATCTTGTCTTGCCAACGAGCTTGTAGTTAAGGCCAGAACAGCCCACCCTGTCCCCCATTTAAGTTCAAGCTTTGGAATAAGTAGAGCACCAGGAGCGGGCTTATACTGAGAGGTGTACTTTGGGAGTCTTTGCTGGTGTCCTCTTGAGACAAGCTTAGTTAAGTATCTAGTCCAGGGGCAGATTACCCAATAAGCCAAGTACGCACAAATTACTTATCTGTAAGCAAATGGATTCACATGAGTTTCATCAATGTTGTGAAAAACGTGAAACAGTTCACTACAGCTTAGTAAGTAAGTCTGTGCTTACCTGATCTACTGGGTTCTTTGTACCTGTAGCGTGGTGGTTACGAATTGGGCTGCGAACTGCAAGGTCAGCAGTTCGAAACTACCAGCTGTTCCGTGGGAGAAAGATGAGGCTTTCTGCTCCCGTAAAGATTTACAGTCTCGGAAACCCTGTACAGGGTCGCGATGAGTTGGAACCGACTCCACGGCACATAACAACAACAACAACAACTGTACCTGTCAGGGATTGTAAATTTGAAAAGGCACTGTGAGATTGGGAGAGAGACAGGTAGCAGCCAGATCTAGGAGCAGGATCTGTGATGTGGTGAAAAATGTGAAATTGTTCACTACAGATGATAAGTAAGCAGAAGTCAGCTTGTGCTTACCCTGCTCATGGGGTAAGACGATAACCTCACCTGCTCATGAAATAAACTCCTTGCAGAGCCCTGTAGTACTCTTCCTGTTAACAACCCAGACCAGGGCCAGAGGCAGTGTAATTGGCCCCGGCTCTTTCCCCACAGAACCACCCAAACAGAGCTGAGAGCTTGCCTTGCCTTTGTTGTCCTTTAGCATCTGCTCAAGGAGCCCTGCGGGTTAGGCATTGGACTGCTAACCATGAGGTTAGCAGTTCAAATCCACCAGCTACTCCGCAGGACGAAGATGAGGCTGTCTGCTCCCAGAAGGATTTATGCCCTATAAAGGGTGGCTAGGATTTGGAATCGACTCGATGCAGTGGCTTTGGTTTGGGTTTGGCCGCATCTGCTCATCTGCCACCTTCCACCCCAGGGAGCCTTTGGGCATTTGGTTGCATTGTACTTGGCTTCCAGCAAGCCAGACTCTGCTGGTTCTTCAGAATTCACCCAGGACGGCGAAGAGGGAGAGGAAGGCTCTCTATTTCCTGTCCACTGAGCCAGGCTGCCCCAGTATTCGCTGGCAATTTTCTCCCAGCTTCCTTCTGAAGCAGACATACCCCCTACCTTTCATTCCAGGGAGTTAGTTTTTTTGCAAATGTGAGGTTCAGAGGTCCCCATTCCACCATGTTTGAGCAGAAACAGGCCACTGGGCTCTCTTTTAGGAAGAGGAAAGGATGGGGCTCTCTTCTTAATAAGGGGAGCTAAGAGAGAATCTGGGCTCCAGCTCTGTGCTGGGGAGGGGACCTTTGTGGGATGCTGGAAGAAGGCTCTACATGGGGGCACTGGGTCAGAGGTTCTAGGAGCTGAACCTTAGGCTTGACAGCAAACCCAACTCTCTGCCACAAGGAATATAGGAGCCACCAGATCCTCATTGACAAAATGGGGTCAGTAATGCCCACCCCATAGAATGCCCAGACCACTCATTCTTTTCTTTGTGTGTGTGGGAAAATGCCATTTTATATATAAAACTCATTTTTATTGTGAATTGAGTGATAGTTGTGATAGTTTACATGGGAGAACATCAGTTTTACACTCATCGTTTCATGGCAATGATTATAATCTCCTCCGTGCATCATCATTCAACAGTATTTGCTTCTATTCCCTGTTTTTTGTTTGTTTGCCTTGGGGAGGGATATACACAAAAACACTCAGGAATATATAATTTAAACAACCCAGGGGCACATTCTGCAAGCCTGCCTCCTGGACACCAGCACACAGCCTTTCTCTTTCCATGAGTCTACAGTCCTCAGCTACTCCTTCTCTCCATATCCTCATCTCTGCCTCCATCTCTGGCGTTGCTGCTTCTCTGGGTAGGGTCCCTTATTCAACTTGTGCTTTTCTCCCTTGATGGTCCTTAATGTTACCTGCACATTGGAATCACCTGAGGAGGTTTCAGGGCCATTGACAACTGGGTTCCATCCTCCGAACTTCTGTCTTATCAATCTGGTGGGTGACCTGGGTCTCCAGATCTTTCAGAGCTTGACAGGTGATTCCAGGTGCAACCAAGATAGCAAACAGTTCAGAGTCTCCAGAAGCTAGCTGCTATCAATGAGCATGTCCACATATTCTGAACAAGCAGCTGAGTAGATGGTCCCCAGGTGATTGGCAATGCAGTGTCCTATTCTTCTTAATATATATTTGGGTCATTAACAACAACAGTGACTACTTCCTGAATCTTCGGCTGCTGCCTTCTGAACTGCCACTTCTGCAAGGCAGTCCCAGGTACTTGCTCATTACTGTAAGTGACATGTAGTCCCTATATCTTATGTGGCCCTTGAGAATCCATGGTTGACATCTGGATTTGTTGAACCAACACCCTTAACCTGTTTGGAAATGATGCTGGACTGGATGGCAGCTGAGATAGTTCAATTATCAAAGAAGCTCACAGTACGGGTTTTTTGTTTTTTGTTTTTTGTTTTTGCCAAAATGTGGATTTTAATGGGTTGTCAGTATTTCTGCAGGCACAGAAGGACAGAGTGTCATCTGCAGCATGTCCCCTAGTGAGTCTGTCTGGTCGGAGCAATGTGCTGGCCTGAGTCTTCAGCTTCAGCACAGAAGTTCTACTGGGTCAGATGATAGGAACTCACCATCCATTAAGGTTAACACAGGCATCTTTCCTTTGGTGCTACCCTTAGTCCATACTGCATGGTGCCTGGGTCCAGAGAGTTCCTGTGGCCCATCCACTCTGGGTCAACGTTTGACCATCTGGAAGACCTTAGTCTCTGCCCTTTATTCTGGGGATGCATTGTGCCATCTCCGCTCTCCACTTCTGATTATTTACAAATCTGGTTAAATATAAAGTGTGATTGAAGGTGCTTTCGATCCGTGGAGCCAGGGAGACGAATGGCAGGACGATGGGGCAGTGAATGAGCCCAAACTTCCTGGCTGTGCCTGGTTCTCGCTTGCCATTGCTGTGCTCCTGGTCTGACACCGGATGGAGGAGTTCAGGCTGCTCTGAAGCGGAGGAGGAGTCACTAGTAAAGCTGGAGCCTCCAAGGGTTCCAGAAGGCGGTCAGGTGACTGGGTTCCAAGTTTGGGAGCAGCTAATTCGTCCATATGGTAGACTTTAAGAGTTGGCTTCATTCGGACCATTTGGGGGGAAGAATTGTTTTGCGTTTCCAGTGTTGATACTGTATTATGTAAACTAGAAGAGTGGAGAGGGATTCTGTTAAAAGAGACAAACAAAGTGATACAGTCTAATATTTTACCTAGATAGGACCTTCCAGACCACCTGGGTTTTCAATTGAGTTTTTTTATTCAGTCCTGGTCCAGACCAGCCGTTTATTTTTCTTGTCGATTCTGATGTGCCTTGGTGTGGGTGGATTTGCTTTGTTTTAATTCATTCATTTAGTCAACAGATATTGATTGAACATTGTGCCTTGGCCCTGGAAATATGTGCTAGACATAGCCTGTCTTCTTGGCACTTAGACTCCGATAACAGACACAGACAGCGTGTACTGGGCGGTCAGGGCTGCTCTGGACTGGAGTAGTTTCCTGATGCTGCTGTAACGTATGTGCCACAAACTTAGTGATTTATACTGTTGTTATTAAGTGCTCTCAAGTTGGTTCTGACTTATAGCAATCCTGTATAGGGTTTCCGAGGAGTGGCTGGTTAGCTTGAACCACTGACCTTGCCATTCAAACCGACCTTGAAGTCCAGTGCATTTAACCCACAGTGCCACACCATGACTCCTAGTGATTTGTAGCAACACAGACTTATTCCCTCACAGTCCTAGAGGTTAGATGCCTAAAATGGGTATGCAGAGCTGTGTTCTTTGTGGAACTTTTGAGGGAGAATCCATCCCTTTGCCTTTTGTAGCGTCTAGAGCCTGCCAGCATCCCATGACTTGTGGCCCCTTCTTCCAGCTTCAAAGCCGACAACAACGCGCCTCCTCTCCTCTCTGACCTCTGCTTCCATCTTTATACCTTCTAATTGTACCTTTATAACCTTCCTTTTATAAGGGCCCTGTGCTTACACTGGTCCCCCCACTCCCCATACTCCAGGAGACTCCCCCCCAGCTCAAGAGCCTTAACAATCTTCTATACAGAGTCCCCTTTGTCATGCAAAGAGACATATTCAAGGTTGTGGGAATTAGGGTGCAGGCATCTCTGGGAGAGACAAGATGACTAGGACTGCAGTGTGAAGATGAGCGCAGGTGGGTGGCAATGCAGTGGTCTACAGCACCTTGGCAGGAGCTCTGGTAGTGTAGTGGTTATGAATCGGGCTGCTAGTCTCAAGGTCAGAAGTTCGAAACTACTAGCGGTTCCATGGAAGAAAGATGATGTTACACTCCCCTAAAGATTTACAGTCTCGGAAACCCCTATACATGGTCACCATGAGTTGGAACCAACTCCGTGGCACATAACCACCATCATCACCACCACCACAGACCTTGGAGGCCAGCGAGGGGCTTCTTGAGAACAGACTAGCTTCTTCTATTTTGCTTTCCAATTGTCTTATTGTAGTAAAAATATATATAACAAAGCATTTGCAATTTAGTATTTTTTTACATGTGCAGTTGAGTGACGTTACTTACATTCATCATGTTGTGTAACCATTACATTTATCTTTTCCCAAAGTATTCTCCCACCATTCACAGAAACTCAGTGTTCCGCAAGCACTGACTTACTTCCCCTTAACCCCTACCTCCCACCCACCCACCCACTTCTGGTAACCACTGGTAAACTTTGATCTCAACTACTTGCCTATTGTAGATCTTTCAGATGAGTGAGATTTTTGAGTCTTTGTCCTTTTGTGGCTTGTTTCACTCAGAGTGATGTTTTCAAGGTTCATGCACTTTGTGGCAGGTATCAGAACTCTGTTTCTCTTTGTTGTTGTTGTTGTTGTTAGTTGCCATCAAGTCAATCCTAACTCATAGTGCCCCCACGTGTGCCAAGTAGAACTGCCCTTTAGGATTTTCAAGGCTCCGACCTTTCAGAAGCCTTATGAGACGTCTCTGGGTGGGTTCGAACCACCAACCTTTAGGTCAGTAGTCCAGCACTTAACTGTTTGTACCACCCAGGAACTTAGTTCTCTATGGCTGAGTGGTATGTTCACCACATTTCGTTTAGCCATTCATCTGTTGATGGACATTTTGGTTTCCTCCTTTTGGTTATTGTGAACAGTGAGGGCTGCAGTAAACATTGGTGTACAGATTTCTGTGTGGGTCCTTGCTTTCAACTCTTTGGGTCATAGACAAAGTATGGGATTGCTGGGTCACACGGTAGGTTCCATGAGTGACTTGCAATCCTGGTTGCACCATAGTCAGATTTGTGTTTTAGAAAGTCATGTTACCAGCCAGGATCAGGCTTAGAATGAGAAATTTCAGAGCTGGAAGGAGTTTTCTAGAGCACTAGCTCTAAAGCTAACATTTTACAGATGAGAGAACTAAGGAGATTAAGTAACAGTTCAGGGTCACCCAGAGAGAATCTGGGTGAGAACAGAGCCAGCAGCCGGGTTCAGCAGCCCATTGAGCACTTGGAAGGTTGGAGTTTCTCCTTTGTCTGCCCACAATCACCCTGGCCTCCCAGGCTTAGCAAGAGAGGAGATGCATTTAGAAGGCCAGGCCACTTGACCATGGTCACACCTCCAGCAAATGCTAGACCAGCAACCGGAGGTGAAGACATCCATCTCAGATCCAAGGGGCCTGTTTCCCTCACCCTGAGACCCAGAAAACGGGGCTCTAGCCTCCTGACTGGGGTCCCCTTGTGTTACCAGCACCCAGCCAAGTCCACTGTGGGCTGCTGCCGGGTTCAGCTGGCAGTGGTAGCTATATAATGGCTTTGTCTGCTTTCTGTCTCTAGCCCTGGAGCAACTGCTGACGGAGCTGGAGGACTTCCTGAAGATTCTTGAGCAGGAGAACCTAAGCAGCACAGCCGTGGTGAAGAAGAGCTGTGTGGCCGAGCTCCTCCGTCTCTACACCAAGACCAGCAGTAAGTTGGCCCAGGGCCTCAGAATAGTCCCCAGAGGGATGGAAAGATGGCACCAGGAGGACTTGTCTTGCGGGGGAACCCTGCGTGTCTCCCACTCAGCACACCAGCTCACCAGAGAGTTGCTAAGACACCGTGTTTCCAAAGCATTTTTCCTCACTGATTAAAAGTAGAGAAGGGCGCATAAGCTGCTATAATAATCACTAGCACCTCAGGAACACTTCCTACGGACACAAGCGTCAACTTGTATCTTCGGGAAATCCCTGCTGTAATTACAGGTGTGCAAACCGAGGCCCAGATTGCCTGAAATACTACCCTAATGTTATACAGCCCAAAGGGAAACAGGAAAACATAGCGTTAAGTCTTTATAAATCATAGAACCCTGAATTCACACTTTATTCTATCCTTTTTTCCCCCCTTGTTATTGTGAGTTGAGTGAAGGTTTACAGAACAGATTATCAGTTTTACATTCAACCAATCCTATACTTTGTTTTACATTCAACCAATCCTGTACTTTGTTTCATCTCAGTGATTACAATCCCTTCAGTGTAACATTAGTCATCACACTTCCTCCCTATGTTCCCTGTTTCCATTCCTCCTCCTCTCCCAATCCTTCTGAACTTTGTTCTTGGGCAGATGCTGCCCTTTTGATCTCAAATAGTTGACCATTCAATGGTGTACATACCTCACTAAGTTTTTGTTGTTCTACCCTTTTTATTGAAGTAGCGTTTACAAGTAAAAGAGTTGGACAGTTTCAAAGAATAGCTCAGGGAAAACCAAGTAAAATATTATAATGAAACATGCAAAGACCTGGGTTTAGAAAACCAAAAGAAAAGAATATGCTCAACAGTTTTCAAACTGAAAGAACTGAGGAAAAAAATCAAGGTTTATCTTGTAATATTGAGGGAATCTAGGGGCAAAATAGTGAATGATGCAGAAAGCCTCATTGGATGGGAGGAATACAGTCACCGACCAAAAAGAATTGGTTGATATTCATCCCTTTCAGGAGGTAGCACATGATCAATAACTGAGGTTATTGATGGAAGAAATCTAAGCTGCATTGAAGGCATTAGTGAGAAGCAAGGCTTCAGGAATTGATTAAATACCAATGGAGATATTGCGATACACTGATGCAGTATTGGAAGCACTCAGTAGTCTATGCCGAGAAATTTGGAAGATAGCTCCTTGGCCGTCTGACTTGAAGAGATCCATATTTGTGCCTATTTCAAAGAAAGGTGACCCAACGGAATGTAGAAATTATCGAACAATATTATTAATATTATATGCATATAAAATTTTTTTGAAAATAATTCAAAAATGGTTGGAGCAGCATATTGGCAGGGAGCTGCCAGAAATTCAAGCTGGATTCAGAAGAGGACGTGGAGTGAGGGATATTATTGCTGACGTCAGATGGATCTTAACTGAAAGCAGAGAATACCAGAGAGATGTTGACTTGTACCTCATTGACTATGCAAAGGCATTGGGTTATGTGGATCACAACAAACTCTGGATAACATTGTGAAGAATGGGAATTCCAGAGAATATGATTGTGCTCATGAGGAACCTGTGCATAGACCAAGAGGCAGTCATTGAAATAGAACAAGAAGATACTGTGTGATTTACAATGAGGAACGGTGTTGAAGTACGTGCTGATGAAGATCCAAAAAAAAAAAAAGCAGCCTTCAGTATGGATTACAACTCAAAGTGAAGTAAACAGAAATCCTCACAATTGGACCAATAAACAACACTATGATAAATGGAGAAAAGACCGAAGTTGTCAAAGATTTTTATTTTACTTGGATCCACAATCAGTGTTCATGGAAGCAGCAGTCAACAAATCAAATGATATACTTCTTTGGACACATCTGCTGCAAAAGACCTCTTTACATTGTTCAAGAGTAAAAGATACCAGTTTGAGGATGAAGGTGCATCTGACCCAAGCCCTGGTGTTTTCAACAGCCTCATATGCATGTGAAAGACAGTCACTGAATGTGTAATACTGGGGAAAAAGTGATGCATTGGAACTGTGGTGTTGGTGAAGAATATTGGAAGGTCCATGGGCTGCCAGAAGAAAAACCAAATCTATTTTAGAAGAAGTATAGCTTGAATGCTCCTTTGATGTTGGGATGGCATACTTTGAAAATGTTAGCAGGAGGTACCCTTCCCTTGAAAAGGACATTATGCTTGGTAAAGTAGAGGGTCAGCTAAATAAAAGGAAGACCTCCAACTAGAAATTGACAGTGGCCACAATCAAGGGCTCAAACATAACAATGACTGTAAGGGTGGAGGAGGACCAAAAACCCAGTCATGTTTGATTCTGTTGTGCTTAGGGTCACTGTGAGTCAGAGGTGACACGAAGGCACTAGTAGCTACAGACTTTGCATATATAAAAATTCCGTGGATCTGAAGTGTACTATGAGTGGGGGCAACTGTATACTCCTGGTGTGGTGCTGTAGGATAAGCATTAGATTTCTAACCTCAAGATCAGCAGTTCAAACCCACCAGCTGCTCCTTGGAAATCTTACACAGGGTTGCTATGAGTCAGAACTGACTCCATGGCACTTAACAACAACAACATGCACATTGGTAACTACCACCCTAAACAAAAGATGAGCATGGTGGCTCTGTAGGAGGAGCGCTGGACTATGAACCAAAAGGTCAATGGTTTGAGCCTACCAGCTGCTCTGTGGGAGAAAAAGGAGGCTTTCTGCTCCTGCAAAGATTTACAGACTCAGAAATGCCATACACGGTCACTGCGAGTTAGAACTGACCGGATAACACTTAACAACAATAAACAAAAATATAGACTCGTTCTCTTAGCCCAGAAAATTCTGTCTTACTCCTTTCTGGTTAATTTCCTTCTCTTTCCCCATTGTACTGATTTCTCTCACCACACATAATATTGCCCATCCTAGAACTGCTTTTAAGTTGGATCAAATGGGGGACATCAAAAAGTTCATGGACAAATGGAATGAAAAGACAATGGAATTTCCCAGGAACTTTTTGAAGCTCCTCAAACAGTGCATACTTTATGTCAGCTTCCTTGGCTCAGGATTTTCCTTGTGGCTCTTAGCTATGTCAGTTTGTCCCTTTCTATTGCTGTGCTTTATTCCAGTCTATAAATCTACCACATTTTCTTCATCCATCCACTTGTTGCTGGACATTTAGCTAATATAGATAAGGTGTTGGTGAGTGTGAATAAGGCTGCTAAGAACAGTCTTGGATAAGTCTTCTCCTGGTCATATGTTTTCATTTCGAGCAAAACAGCTTAGTTTGGTTGATTTTACATCTGCTGTCTGAGAATGGGAAGTGGTGCCTGAGGATATCCAGCATACCTGCCGGCCAGCCATCAGGAACAGCAGAATTCCCTGGCCAAGCAGAGCCTCTCCCTGGAAGAAAGGAAGTCTTCATCTGCCTTAGCTCCACAGTCAGGAAAGCCTTCCTCGCAGCCAACCTGCATCTGCCGGCTGCCTTTCAAGATCGCTCTTCTCTTCTTTGTTCTCAGTGGAATTAGTATCCTGTCTGAATCACAGAGTGGTTGTAAAGCTGAAGCATGTTGCTGTCTGCCCATCGGCCTTTTCTTCTGGCGCATCATCCCAGGCCTTGTAACCCTTCATCAGAGGTGTTTTTCTCGAGCCCCAATGATGCCTTTGCAGTTCCCCAGGCGGCCCCTGGTTCCCAGGCTCCTCTGGGCTTTGTAGTGGGTGCCTGCAGGCACTGCTGAGTGCTGGTCAGCACAGCCATCAAAAAAAGCCCATGGTGGGAGTGGTGGGTGGGAAATCCCCATTACAAAGCAGGTACGCTTGAGAGGGGTGACTCACCACATGGGAGACTTTCAAGTTCACTGCCAAGCTTAGCACCCAGACCATTCACTGTGTTGGGGACTTTCAGTGAAGAAGAGTACCTCTGGGGAGATGGATGAGGTCTGAAGCCCTGTATCAGAGCACCTATCTTGGTCCCTCCTTGGTTTGATGCACCATCGAGCTGCCTATAGGAGACCTTTGTACCAGCCCTGACCTTTGTATGTCCCCATCCCTCATTTCTCTGCAAGCTGAAGAGATATGGGGGGATGGGGTACCTAAAACGGCTTCAGGAGCTCCCTAGTGTGAGTCACTTCTAGAGCACCATCGAGACACAAATAAATATGTGTCATCACTCTGAGGCCTGTGGCTACCACTTCCTTTTCCCAGTTGCAGTATCCGCTTCTTAATAGCCACTGTTTGACAGCAAACTTTCTGGCCCCAGCACCCAGCTGCTGGCATTTATTATGTATCATCGTTTATTATAGGGGCTTTGGTGGTTGAGTGGTGGAATTCTCGCCTTCCAGGCAGGGGACCTGACTTAGATTTCCAGCCAGTGTGCACATCAAGCACAGTCCCCACCCCCATTGTCAGGGAGGCTTGCATGTTGCCATGATACTGAACAGGTGTCAACAGAGTTTCCATCACAAACTAAAGGTAGACAAGGAAGAAAGGTCTGGCTATCTACTCCCCAAATATCAATTGATGAAAACCCTGTCAGGGGCGGACTTGGTGGGAATAGACTACTACAATTGTTGTTAAATGCCATTGAGCCGGTTCCAACCCTGGGTAGGGTTTCTGAGAAGTGGCTGGGGAGCTAGAACTGCTGACTGTGTGGTTCAAATGGATCTCACAGTCCAGTGCATTAACCCGCAGTTACTGCACACTCACTGAGTTACTGCACACTCACTTAGATCCAGCATCTTGCTTAGCATATTGAATGGCATGCACTACGTCATTGAATCCTCAGTCCAGGTCTGTGAGGGAATTGTTGTTAGCCTGTTTCACCAAGGAGGGAAGCAAGGTGAGTAACAGAGCCAGGGCTGCATCTAGGCAGGTGGACTTGACCATCATTCCCATGTTCCACTGTGCAGGTTAGCTGTTGTGTTGCAAGCACAGAATGCCAAGCTTCCCTCACTCGGCCCTCCCAGGCCTCCTCACTAAGTGTCTTCCAGAACATCCGCTCAGCCTGATGGGACTTGTAGATGCAGTCAGCCTGCTGGCTCTGTGCCAGCCGGTGGTCCTCTGATCAGAGCAGTTGCTCATGCCGATGTATTCGGGCAGAGCGAACAGTGGCGAGTGAGTGTCTGCGTCTGTTTGGCTGTCTACTTTTCTTACTATAAAAAATGGATGTTCTACATTCTTTGCTCTTCTTTGGTCCGAATGTTGAGACACAAGCTGAGGCCTGTTCTTTGGGGGCTTGGTCACCTGCTGTGCATTTATGCCCTGACCTGTGTGTGCTCTAACACTTGATCCCCTGTTCAGATCCTCTGGGGATGTTTGGGTGGCTGCCCTGTGATGCTACTGTTTGGGTCCAACTACAGCTCTTTTCAGAGGGCACGTGTCTCTCCTTTGCACCCCAGTTCTCTAGGGGGGCCCCCTGCAGACCAGGCCAGATCCTCAGAGCACCCCCCACCCCTCTCTCCTTCCCAGCAACATCTATGGCCCCTGTCCTTTCACACACCTGACTCCCCACCAAAACCACAAACGTTTCTTCAAGTCTGTTCTAACTCATGGCAACCCTGTATGTCACAGGGTAGACCTGCTCCGTGGGGTTTGCTTGACACAAGCACATTGCTAAGCAGATTCCCACACTGCTTGGTGGGTTTGAACTGCCAACTTTTCAGTTAGCTGAGCACAAACCGTTTGTACCACCCAAGGACCTGTCTCCCCCACCAGATGGTTGGTTTCATAAAGGCAAAGACAGTGTCGGTTTTGTTGGCTGTTACATTTCAGCACTTGGCTCAGTGCCTGGTACAGAGCTGGTGGTGCTCAGTTGGACAGTGAGTGAGTGGACAATAGGACGTTCTCAGGCCCGAGTTTGCGTCCTCCTGGTTGTGGGATTCTCAGCAGCCTCCCCTTGCAGCTCCGTGTGCTTTTCTCACAGTTGCCGCAAGTCCTAGGAGAGTCCTACTTAGCAACCTTCTCTACTGCTAATCAAAAGGTTTGAATCCACCCATAGGCTCCATGGAGTAAAGACCGAATGATCTCCTCCCGTAAGAATTACAGTCAAGAAAACCCGACGGGGCTGTACAGCTCTGTCACATGGTTTCACGCTTGATGACACCTACCAGTGAATCCAAACCACTTAGAAACCAATTCACCATGGCCTGGAGAGTGTCCGAGGCAGGTGGACACAACCTGGCAAGGTGACCAATATGAGTTTTCTCTGTACCTTACACATGGGCGTTTTGTGGAAGAAGTACCTGCTCACAATCTCACAGTGAAAACCATGTAATAGTAGCTCACCTTTGTGTGTATGTGTGCAGGGAAGTGAAGCAAGACAAATCGGGAACCCCATCAGGAAGAGAGCATTCAAGACTATGTTCCTTCAGTGCCCTCTGGTCTCTAGGAATGCCAGGAGAATATTTGCGTGTGTTGTGACTTGGCTTGTTTCCCTCTACGTTTAGAATTGCTACCATGTGCACATTTCCATGCACAAACATTTTCTTTCTTTCTTTTTTTCTTTGCTATTTGAAAACTCAAGTCTTGGATATCCTTGTCATTTGCACAATTGTCTTATTCATTTGGGTGTTGTCTACTCTTATAGTTAGCCAACACCCTACAGGTGCATTCTTGCTCTTTATTTTCATTTTTTGAATACCATATGATATTGCTGAAGTGACTATCCTCAAGTGAAATGTTAGTTAAATGCTAGAGTTTGTTGGCACGATAATGGTGGGTCAAAGACTCTGAGCACTTGCATTATGCTTCAACATCCTTCTAAAGAAGCCGTCAAGGCAAGCAATATCAAGTCCCTTCCGGACAAACCCCCTCTAAGACTGAAACTCAAAGGGAACACCTGAGCAGGCCCATAAACTTGCTGACGACCACATTGGTCTACTGGTGAGTGGAAGAGGAGGGAAGGCAGCAATGAAGAAATGGGCTGAGTTCAACCACATTCCATAGACTCCTGTTGACCTAGAGATGAGAGAGAGAAGAGGTAGGGCTGGTTGGTCTGAATGTGGTGAGACCTGGGGACTCCCAAGCCCATGGACAAGAACATAGCCACAGAGGGCTAGAGCTGAGAGTGAAGCATCCAGCTGATATGAAGTGAGGGGAGATGCACAAGAACATCCAAACTTGGTAGATAGTACCCATTTGATCTAGCCTCGATGGCTTAATAATCAGAACTCAACTAGAGGAAGATAAAAAAAAAATTTTTGATAAAGGAAACGAGTGTAAACTGCTACAATTTGATGAACTTGACCTATACTTATGGATGTAGTACCTCAAAATACCAACAGAGAGGGAAGAAGTCTTCACATCCAAAATCAATCCTATCCCCTCTGTATATAGGGTAGATAAGGATGGCCAACTTAAACATTGGGTACGTAAAATGAGGGAGTGATAAAGACATGAAGTGACTGGCTTACAAGTTTTCAAGAGGGAGTTTAGTTTCAGAGTGTTTGGGGGAAGGCAGAGTCCCCACTGAATAGTTTTCATCTTGTCTGGAAGGGTCTGGTGAAAAGAGATGGGGATAAGATTCTTATGATACAATAGTGAGTAATTGTTATGACTAGTTGCGATTGTCACAACTGTAAAGGTAGAAGTTTTATAACAAAAATGGGAGAGTAGTTAATCTTACAGTCCAGAAACAGAGGACCCTAGGACCATAAAGGGAGAAGAGCACAAACAGAATGTGGAACCCTATCAAGAGAAGCAGCAACACAGAGATGGAGGCAGAGATGGGACATGGAGAGAGGGAGCAGCTGAGGACTCTGGATTCATGGAAAGAGAGGGACTGGGTGCTGGTTGCCAGGAGGCAGGCTTGCAGAATGTGCTTTTTGGTTATTTAAATTATTATATATTCCGGAGTGCTTTGTGTACACTCCCCTAACCCCTACCCCCCCACCCCCCAAGAAACTACTGTTGAATGATGATGCATGGAGGAGATTGTAATCATTGTAATGAAACAGTGGTGTAAAGCCAATGTTCTCCCATGTAAACTATCACTCAGATCACAATAAAAAATTTTTTAAAGCCCTTCTAAAATGGCTATGCCTTTGAGTTCATTCTCCAGTAAGTTATGGTTTTAAAAGGTGATTTGGTACTACATATGTCATTGTGTCTTGGTTTCATTTCACCATTTTCTTATGGTGAAGGAATTCTGGTGGCACTGGAGGATCAACCAGTAGACCAGTGGCTTAAACTCACCAGGTGCTCTGTGGGAAAAAGATGAGGCTTTCAGCTCCTGTAAAGATTTCCAGCCTCGGAAACCCTGTCGAAGGTTGTAATGAGTCACAATCAACAGGATGGCTGTGGGTTTAGTCTTCGGTCTCCTGCAAATGATTGTAACCCTTGGTATAGGGCTGACGTTGGCCCCGGTAGGACCGAGCACTGAGTTGGTGGTCCCTCAGGTTGATGACTGAAACCGATCCAGCCATATCCTCCTCCTGTTGACAGGTTGAGACCCACCCAGCAGTGCCGTGGAAGACAGGCCCAGGGCTCTGTTTCCATAACGATTGCAGCTGAGAAAATCCTAGGGAACTCAGTTCGTCTCTAACACACGGGGTCACCACGAGTTGTAATACACTTTTGTTTGTTTATTTGTTTGTTTGTTCCTCTTGGTACTCAGGCTTCATTTTGGCAAGCCTGTGGGCTGGAGTCCAGTTGGTCTGTGGCCTTGGAAGAGACGGATGCTGAACTACCTCTTTTACCAGGGGTTTGAATTGGGTCCATTGGCTCAGGATCAAGTTCTCCAACCACCGGAATTTATCAGCCGCAAGTTTCTAGGAAATGCAAATTAAGGACCACAAGAGAATTATGGGAGAATTTCTAAAAGGAACAACACTAGGGTGAACTTCCTCTGAAACTTGAGGAGAAAAACTGCTTGGGGAATTAAAATCAGAGCAAGTGTTACATTATTTTCCATGTCAACAGGCACCACAACTTTGTCTCACCTGCTTAGAAATTAATTGAAGGGTGGGTGGTGTTGCTGTGGCGTTCAGGTGAGAGCTCGTACTCCCGATTCCCAGTACACCCATCTCTCCAAAGCCAGCGCATGAGTCCACTGTCTCTGGCTCCTAGAGCCACCCCTACCAAGAGTCCTGGGAGCTACTTCCCCATCCTCCCTGGGAGTCTTCTACCTATCCAGCACTCAGATTTAATGAAATCAGGTAATTCAGACTAAGATAAGAATGACTAATATTGAACATTTGTAATTTAAATGACATGGTGGGACATCCAAAGAAATCTTTGCTTTCAGATCATGAGGTAGACTTTTATTTTGAGGTGTGGATGACTCTACTTAAGATGTTTTGTTGTTTTTGACACTGTACTTCGGAACCCCACCCTTTTCCCGTAGGCTAGAAAACTAGCAGTCAGCAATTTAATGCTTTGTTTTTGTTGTATTTTTAATGTGTCACCTCTTTTATAGATGGTTTCAATCAACTCGAAAGGTTGTGTGCTCTTACTGGAACTTAAATCCAGTGAAAACACGCAGTTGGCTTGAGGGGGATACTGAGTGTCTCTGGAAGCCCTTTCCCTTCATGAAGCCCCATGTCTTTATCTTCCTCCAGATTCAGATGAGGAGTACATTTATATGAACAAAGTGACAGACTACAAGAAGCAGAATGCTGAGTCCCAGGACAAAGGTACAAGGCTGGGATTGCTGATGAGCTGGTTGGCTCCTGGGACAGACAAAAGGACAAGACTTGGTCCCACCCCCACTCACCCTTCCAGCCTAGCCCACAGACAGGCATAGCCCAGTGAAATTGGTTTTGGAAGCCACATTTTGGTGGATATTTTGGGATGATGTATTTTGGGATGTTTCAATGGGCCACCTCCCGTCCCTTTCACGGATAAGGAATCTGTCTATAAAACCTCTTAGCTTTTCCTAGCACTGTCCCTGGAATAGCAAGTCATGATCCAGATGTTCTGATCAGACAGCTGTCTGGTACCAATCCTACGGTTCCCACATATGTTTTCCTGTGGACATCTGGGTTTGGGGGATGGAGACATGCAGGGAAGATAAATGATGTCAATGACTGCCTTGAGAATCAAACACAGAGTCCAAAGGTGGTCTCATGAGCAGAGAACACCTCCGCTTCCATTAGAAGGACGGTGTGTCTTCCATGGCACATCCACCTCTGCTCTGTTAAACCTCCTGCTGTAGGCCCAAAGGGTTCCAGGGAGGCCTGGAGGCTTGCAGGGGAGTGGAGGATGAGAATCCCTGTCTTCCAGCTCCCAGACCTGAGACTCAAACACTCAGGTTTAGCCAAAGGTGGGAACACAACACCTCAAATGCTTGGCCCTAAGGAGAATCGTGGGTGCTCTGTTTGGGCCTCTTAGAGACTCAGCCACCAAAGCCATGAGCCATCCTGCCTGAGCTGGTCTGCCCCAGCTTCAGAAGACCCTCTGGTGCCCTTTTCTGTACAAGTACAGGAACAGTAGGCATTTCTCCACGGCCAAGCCAAGGTTCTGCAGAACTCATTCATATGTTAGACAGCCATGGCATTTGCCTTCTGGGTAAACTGCGGGCTGGACAGAGCTATAATCACAGGGTTAGCGCTGAGCGTGTCTCAATATAGTGCCCACCAGGCAGTTCCTCAGAGGGCAAACACCCTGTGGCTGGGCTAGTTGTGATGAGAGGTGAATGGGGGCGAGGAAGCGTGCCAGAAACCCAAACAGGTTCCTTCCAAAGCGAAGGCTTTAGTGCTGCCTATTCTTGGAGGAAAAACACCAGTGTCTCTAGGGGCTGCCTGCCTAGGTAATTAACACCTGCTCAACTAGAAATCTCTGTACATGTGACCAGACATTCCTGGCTAGTGAGACCTCACTGGGAGGAATGATACCCCCATTATAATCCTTATCCTGATTCCTGCTCACAGTGCCCAAGGAGAAGAGCCCGCTGACCAATGGGGAGCCCAGCCCGCACTCCACGCCCCCCCAGAAGAGCCTGCCTGACCTGCCTCCACCCAAGATTGTAAGTGTTGGCTCCAGGGTCCTTGCTTCTTCTGACTTCCTTCCAGTTGTTCTCACAGGTGTTGATACATTGAATGGCAGCATTTTCTGAGCACCTACTGTGTGTGGAACTTGAGGCTAGGCACTGGAAGAGACAGAGCAAAAACTGACCTACCCCTGCCCTCAGCAATGTGGCATTCTCTCAGGGCCCCACGACACAAGATGCTAAAGATCATGGGCAGTGGAGGGAGATCCTCTCCCTCCAATGCCACTGTGTGTAGTGATGCTGTGGCGGGCTCCTGCCCCAGAACCACAGGATGGGGCCCTGCAGGGCTAGTGTGTTTGGGTAGGCCATGGTGCCAATGAAAGCTGAAACAGAGTACTTACGTGTTGTGAAGGAGGAATGGTTGTCACTGGGGAGTTTACCTAACAACTTGAATGGGAGAGGATTATGCTCTGTGTATATTTTCACCAAAAATATAATGTTAATATCCAAAACTTATTTCTATAAATCATACCACACTGCAAGTGGTTCCCATTGCCTTTAGGGAAGCAGCCATGGTCCTTAACTCCAGCTCTAGTACATTCCTCTCTGAACCCCGCTGCTGATTCTGACCCTTGTACCTTAGTCTGCTGAGCCCCCCAGCTCAGCACCTGGGATGGCAGTCTCCAGCCAGCGTGTTCTGTAACTGAGCGCTGAGTGGAGCCTGGTGGTGAACTAAGCTCAGATGTGGAATGGGTTTGGAGTGACACATTTAGGTCATAGGGCAGGCAAGGGGATGCCACTTCCTTACTCATGAGTTCCCACAACCCTGGATTCTGGCCTTGGACTTCACTGCTCCTTTGTCATTCTCCTCGGCACCAAGGACCCTAGGGTTCTGGGTGTGAAAGATGACCTCTGAGCAAGACAAGATGTGGGGAAGAGGAAGGAGAAATCCGTGGTCTTCCTCTAGAGCAGGCTTCCTGTGTTGTTGGTGACTGTGAACTGCTCAGATCCAGGAATAACAGGACTCTGGGTGGGCTTTCTGACACGTGGTAACTTTCCTACTGACAGACTCCAGGCCCCACGGAGACATCCCACGAAGGAGCTAACTGTAGGTTTAAGCCAGTTCCCCCCTTGTGGAATTTCTCACTGAGAAGTATGAATTGTCTTGGCTCCCTTTCTAGGCCTTTCCTGGCTCTGTCTTTGCATCCAACCATGCCCCAGGGGCCTCTGGGATGTGGAGTTAGGCTGTGGGGTGTGAGCCAGGGATTCCCCGTCCCTGTCCGTGTGCACACACGTTTCCTCCTCCCTGAAGTCCAAGCTGAAGCGGCCATAAGCCTCAGTCCAAGGCCTCCAGAGGGGCGGTGTCAGGGTGAGGGAACAGCTGTACGTTTGGCCTGAGGGACGAGGAAGAGCAGGGATTCAGAGTGAGTGTCACAGCTCTGCCAGCCAGGCCTGGGATGACCAGTGACCCTACAGCTTCTCTTCCTCAGATAGAGAAAGCTCTGTCCCTCTCCACCCAGACCCAAAGCTTAGGGCTCCATGGTGGCAGTCCTACCTGGATGTCTGGCCCAGGACTCATCGGTCCCCTCAGGATGCTGGCCTGCATGAGCCCTCAGTTCCCACTGCTGTGTCTTGGGTCCCCACTCCACCCCCACAGAGTCAGTGAGGAACAGGCCACTCCAGCAAGGGAAGGAGCAGCCAGGGGTCCCTCATGGGTTTAGACAGTGACTCGAGCAGCTGTGTGTCTCCCGGCCACTGCCTGTACTGCCAGGTGCTGTCATCAATGCGGGAGAAACAGATGTCAGCTGGCCACGGGGGATCCTCCATCAGCCTCCCCATTGACACGCCTGCACACGCGCTGGGTTAAGTCTTATGGGAACTGCTCTGTGAGAGGAGCAGTGGATTCCACAAAAGGATGTAGCCATGGTTAACTGGGACACTGGGGCTGGCCTCGTCCACTAACCCCCACACACACACCTGGGAAATGCCCACAGTGCACTATGGGGCAGTGAATGCCTTGGATCATCAGACTGAGTGTCTAAATCACGGATCAGCAAACTGCAGCCCAAATGCCAAATCTGGCCCACTGCCTGTTTTTGTAAATAAAACTTTATTGGAACACGGCCACATTTACTTGGCTGCCTTTGTGCTACAACAGCAGGGTTGAGTGGCCGTGACCAAGACCACATGGCTTACTAAGTCCTAAAATATGAGGAGGCTTTAAAAAGTTCATGGAAAAATGCATTATCTTTTCTTTCCATTTTTGTCATGAACTTTTTGAAGCTCCTCTGGTACTTATTCTCTGGCCCTTTTCTTCTGGGTCATCTGTGGGTACCAAGACCATGTGGCCTTATTCCCTGGTGTTTTCCCTGAGATCCATCGGAAACTTCTTTATGTTTTGAAGTCAAAATATTCACAATCATGCTGATGATTCTCTTGATAATTAAACTAGTCGTCCTTATCTTTAACCCTCGAGAAGAGGATTTCTTTCTCCTTTGGACTCTGGTAACAGACCCTTGTGTCTATGGTTATGGGACTGACTCCCTTCTGAATTGCTTTGAAAAGAAATCATTGCACCTGTCATGGGCCCTGTCTTCTTCTTCTTTATTAAGATGGGCACGCACGTGGCATAAACTAGGTCAAACCCAAGAGTCTCCTGAATTCCTCCAAAGTACATCTTTTCTTCCGCCAACATGTACACGCAGCATTTCTCCTTTTGATTTTCACACTTTATTTTTTTAGGTTTACAAAAACTAGTATTTATTCAGTATTGCATAGTGCTGAGCACAGTTGATCCCAAACAACAACCTCATATGTTAGCTATTTCTACTCTTCCCATTTTACAACTGAGAAAACTGAAGTTAAGGAACTTCCCTGGAGTTCACACAACTAGAATGTTTCAGGTTTCAAATCCTGTCCTTGAGGCTGGATTCCTCAGTACTTGCCCTGCCTCGAGATATAAAATTTTATATTTGCATTTAAAATCATATCTTATTGTGCTTAAGGTGAAACTGTACATAGCAACTTGGGTTCCTGTTCATCAATTTCTGTACAGATTTTCTGGTGAGATCGGTTACAGTTCTTTACAATGCATCACCATTCTGCTTTGGTTGAACCATTTTCAGTACACTAGTTTCCCTGCCCCCTTGCCTTCTCATCTTTGCTTTTGAGTAATTTTGGCCCAGTGGGTCACATAAAGGTGATTTTCTAAAGGACCTCAGTACTCACAGGTGATTGTTGTTGTTGTTGTTAAGTGCCGTTGAGTCGGTTTACTCACAGCTGATATAATTCATTAATTTTTGGCACAATCAATTATTAGTTAAAAGGTGGCCTCGAGGGATAATCTTGGTTAGGGTTTAAAGAGTAGCTCAAGATGATAGTCTCCTGGATTTCTCTAGTCTCAGTAGGTTCAGTAAGTCTGAAGTTTTTAGGGATCTGAGTTCTCCATATTTTTCTCCCATTCTATTGGGACCCATCTTCTGTAGCCCTGATCAAACCAGTCAGTAGTGGTGGTCAGACACCATCTAGTTCTTCTGGTCTCAGAGTAGATGAGGCTGTGGTTCGTGTCGACTGTTAATCTTGCAGGCTGAGTCTTTGATGGCAAATCTGGCCCGCTGCCTGTTTATGTAAATAAAACTTTATTGGAACGCAGGCTTGCAGGCTGAGTGTTTCTTTTCTGAGTCTTTGATTTCCTTCTTTTTCTTTTGTTCTGTACAAATAGAGACCAATAGTTTTATCTTAGATACCTTCTGGCAAGTTTTTAAGACCCCTAACACTGCTTACCTCACTGGGGTATAGGGCACACACTTTGTAAACTATATTTATGTGCTATTAACTGGAGGTGTCCCACAAGACTATTGTCCAAACAAATCCTTCAAACCCAGAAAACCAGTCTTACGAGGGTGCTTGGTTATATCTAATAAGACTCTGTAATTCTTCTCCCATGTGGCTTATCATGCATGTGAATATACATATACATATATGTACATATGCTTATTACAGTATGCATATATGTACCTATGCCTACAGATACATCTATCTGTGCACATATCTTCATACACATATATGGCTATATACCTATTTGTGTAACCACACATTTTTTAGTGGTGATTAGACAGTTATATATTTTTTTAAATCATTTTAAATGTACAGATCACTGGAATTACATTCACAGTGATGTGCAACCATTACTACGACTCCAAAATGTTTTCTTTACACGTTGGATTTCAGGCCTGGTAAAATCACAGAACATTCCTTGATGCTTCAGCCCTAGACAGAATGGCCCCTGGGAACAGCCCCTGTGTTGTTAATGACTCATGGGGAGCTCTGAAGAAGGGTTTGTACCCTCGTTCCTATTCTCCTTGTAAAAGTCCTGGACTCCCTGGGTGGTATAAACTGTGCTCAGCTGCTAACTGAAACGTTGGAGGTTCGAGTCCATCCAGATGCACCTTTGGAAGAAAGGCCATTAAAAATCCCGCAGAGCACAGCGCTCCTCTGACGCAGCTATGGACTGGATGTGACTCTGGGCTCCTGGTCTTCGGGGATCAGCCCCGAAAGCACGGCTGTATCCTGGGAGAAGCTGGGAGAAGACAGTGAAGCATACTGTGCTGAGTTCATTCCCACAGGGGGCTGAGTCCAGGCAGCTTGGCCAGACGGAAGGTCGGGGGTGGGGGCGCTCTGTCAGTCATTGTTGGGAGGTAGCACTGAGTCTATTTTGACTCATTGGGACCCCATCTGGTAGAGTAGAACTGCTCCCTTGGCATTTCTAGGCTGGTGGTGTAGAGGGTTATATGTTGGGCTGCTAACAGCATGATCAGCAACTTGATTTCAGAGGAAGAAAGCGGCTTTCTGCTCCCGCGAAGATTTACAGCCTTGCGATGGCAATGGGGTTTTCTTTGCTTTTTTTGTTTTTCAGTCTTTGTGTAAGCAGGTGGTTAGCCCTTTGTCCTATGAGCCACTGGTGGGGTTCAGACCTCCAACCTTTGGGTTATCAACCGAGCACTTAACCATGCAGCACAATGGCTCCTCTCTGAGTCACAGATCCCCCAAAAGAAGCCCATTCTTCAAGGTGGGAGCTTCTGAATCCCCACACTCGGCCAGCAGGGCCATGGGCTCCTTCTGTTGGCCGACACCCCCATGATCTTCCTCCATCCCTACTGTTGCTTTTACTGTTGCTTCCTGGGGCTACCCCACCATGTGGAAAGCCCAGTGCAAGAACCTCTTCAACCCCACAGTAGATGCGCATATCAGGCATTGTTGTCCTTTCTTTTCTCCACTCTGGATGCCCACTGGGCTCTCCTCAGTGGCTTTGTGATTCAGAAAAGCACGAATCACAGGAGTATGGATGTTTACAATTCCGGGACCTGCTTGTAAATAACGTCCACACCCAATGGAAATCTTCTTTCTGCCCTGCAAATGCTTCTTACCACCACCCACCTATCGGTGTGTCATACTGAGGTGACTTGTGTGTGGCTGTGATGCTGGAAGCCATGCCACTGGTATTGTAAATACCAGCAGGGCCACCCGTGATAGACAGGTTTAAACTGAGCTCCCAGAGTAGCAAGAACGGTTTGGTGATTTACTGCTGAAAATTCACCAATGAAAACCTTGTGGATCGCAGTAGCAGATCGCCCCACTGGCTTGCTTTGGACATATTATCAGAAGGGATCAATCACGACAAAAGGACAGTATATGTTGTAAAAGTAAAGGGCCAGTGAGGGCGAGGGAGACCCAATGGTGGGCTCAGACATGCTGGAACTGTGAGAATAAAGTGGGGTCAAACAGCATTTTGTTGTGTTGTGCATGGGGGCCACCATAAGTCAAGAGTCAAGTCAATGACAAGTCTTCAGGTCTGCTTCATGGACTAGTGCCCATTTTACAGGTGGGATAACAGGAGGCCAGAGAACACATTCACATAGTCTATGCTTTTCAACAGCAACAGAATTTATTGAAAAAATTTGCTATAAAAATACACCAATTCAATAATTTCTACTTGTACCATTCCATGACTTTGATTACATTCTTCAGATGGTGCAATTGTTGTCACCCTTCGTTTCTGACTTGTCCCTCCCTGTCCCTGAAGCTTCCTACCTAATTTCTTGTTACCAGTCTGATGCCATGTGCATAGTTCTTAGAAAACATGATGTGCAAAGTAGACCTCTTTTACTGGTTCAGCTAAACTGTTGTTTGGTTTTAAGACTTCATATTTTTGGTTTTAGGTTTAAAATTTATCTCAGGGCAGTAGCTGTGGGGCTTCATCCAACTTTCATGGGTCTAGGAAGTCTGAAGTCCATGAGAATTTTGAGATTCTCTTCTGAATTTCCTCCCTTTTGATCAGGATTTATCTGTAGACTCTTTGATTAAAATGTTCAGTAATAGTAACCGGGCACCATCCAATTCTTCTGGTCCCATGGTAAAGGAGGCAGTTGTTCTTGGAGGCAGTTAGCCCCACTTTCTATGTTGTTGTTAAGTACCATCGAGTCAGTTCTGACTCATAGTGACCGTGTATAGGGTTTCCAAAGAGCAGCTGGTGAGCTTGAACTGCCGACCGTGTAGTTCAAATTGACTTTATGGTCCAGCACATTAACCCACAGTGCCAAGAACTCCATACTTTCCGTAACCCCCTCCTATTCCTGACTCTCCTCCTTCCTCTGTTGTTCTGGGTAATTGTCATGTCTTGGGCACATATGCTCCATTGTGTTCAGATTGTGCTCACTCTCACTCCCCCCATTCTGTGTAAACAGGGGGTCGTCTTTGAGACTTGGCCATCTCCTGCCTTGGTCCTAAATGCTCCTCATCCTCCTCTGGTTTCCACGCAACTGTGACCTTGTCTTTTTTAGTTCATTACTCACAATGTCCTGGTTTTTAGCTGCTAAACGTTTACCAACGAGTCAAGTCTTCCTTACTACTGATTCCTGATGGTTAGGGTGTACCCCTCATAAGTAGTATGCAAGACCAGCCAGACTTGCTGAGTGAGTGATTGATATGTATGGTGGTAAAAGTGGG
The DNA here is from genome assembly GCF_000296735.1 of Chrysochloris asiatica. NCBI lineage: Eukaryota > Metazoa > Chordata > Mammalia > Afrosoricida > Chrysochloridae > Chrysochloris > Chrysochloris asiatica. The sequence goes on along the minus strand of NW_006408521.1, from coordinate 43,657,753 downwards.
AAACCTGGTCATCTTCCTCAACATGCCATTGACAAAGCCTTGTCTTTCTAGAAAATCTACGGTACCTGAAAATCACAGTAGCTTCCAAAACAGTAGGTCACTTGGACTGTGTGTTGTCTGCAATAGAGTCTTGTGTATTACAGGGAGGTGCGAATGTTAAAACGCTTGTCTGCTCGCCAAACGGTTACTGGTTAGAACTCACATAAAGGTGTTTCTGAACAAAGCCTAACGATCTGTTTCTGAAAAGATCCCTACCTTAAAGATCCTACGGAGCACAGTTGTACTCTAACACACATGGGTGTGCCATGAGTTGGCTCTGATTTGATGGCAATGTTTTTCTTGTAGTGTAGGGGTCCTGGTGTGGCACTGTGGGCTAATGCATCAGACTACAAAGTCATTTAAACTGCAAGGTCGGTGGTTCAAGCTCACTAGCTGCTCTTTGGAAACCCTATACAGGGTCCAGTTGCTATGGATTGGAATTGACTAGACAGCACTTAACAACAACAGGGGGTCTTTTGTCTAGAGGAGAAAAAGAACACTGCGGTTACATACTCAAGCTATCCAAAAGGCCGGAGTCCTGGTATGGCGCTGTGGTTTAATGCGCTGAACTGCAAAGTCCTTAAACTGTAAAGTCGGTGGCTCAAGCTCACCAGTTGCTCCTTGGACACCCTATACAGGGTCGCTACGGGTCGGAACTGACTCGACAGCACTTAACAACAACATCCAAAAGTTCAGTGGTTCAAACCCATCATCACTACTGGAGAGAAAGATTGCAGCATTAGAAACCCTATAGGGCAGTTCTCTGTGCTACAGCGTCTCTGTGAGCTGGGATCTACTCGACCGTAGAGGCTTAAGGAGAAGAGCTCTGAGGCTTGACCCACAGCCACAACTGGCTGCAGACCAGACGGTGGGAATCATGTGCTTCTCCCTCTCTACTTGTTTGAAGTCCACACAAGCATTTTTTTCTTCTGCTCTTCCTCCTCTTCCTCCTATCTGAGGGGTTGGTTCCAAGATGTTCCTGTGTTTCCTATCTGAAATGTTTGTTCATTCCACAGATTCCAGAGCAGAAACAGCTCCCAAAGACCGAGTCTCCAGAGAGCTACTACGAGGAGGCTGAGCCCTATGACACATCTCTAAACGGTACAGCCAGCGGCTGGGGCTGGGAGGGGGCGCTCCGCTGGCTTCGTGCTGGCGCTCTCTAATCCCATGGACCAGTATGCACATCCTGGGATGAACAGAGCTGCTGGTACAAGCAGCATTAAGAACCAGCCTCTGATCTGAATGAGGAGCTGAGACTCATGGCAGACAGTGGGGCTGGGGGTGGGCTATAGGATGGTTCTCTGGATGTTGCTGAACAGAAACATGACTGAGGAGGGTATGTTGGGAGGCACACAAAAGACAAGGTGGTCAGGCTGGTCACAGTCCAGGTTCCAGGTTCCTACAGGCACTGTCCTTGTATATGCAGTGGTCCCAATAGGAGAGCCTGCACTTAGGTTCTAGTGAGCGAAGCCAGGCAACAAACATAAAACGTATAAAGTGCTGAGTGGTTACATCTTAGGGCCAAGGGAGCAGGGCCTGGGACAGGGAGCTGTTTAGACAGGCTTGGACAGAGTCCTGGCTGCAGTGGGGACAGGGCATGCAGTCCTCTGTGAGACAGCCAGGGCAGCACACAAAAGCCCTGCATTCCCGGCACATTTGAGGAATGGGAAGAGACCAGCATGCCTGGAGCAGGGGACTGGCAGGAGATGGAGCCTCGGGAGGACTTGGCTTCTCTCCAAGAGGGTCACCTGGACAGTACAGGTGGACCTGGATGCTGGGTGGAGAGCAGACTGTGGGGCAGGACTCAGGCCTGAGCCTCTTCCCTTGGCCAGCGGTGCTCAGCCTGAGGATGTCCAATCACAGTAGGGCTTCTGTTACACAGAAAGGTCCAGAAGGTACCAGAAGGGGTGGTGTGGCCAGCACCTCTCACTTGCCCATCTTTTACCTCCTTCTTTTTCCTTCTTTCAGAAATGAAGGGACTTAGAAAGTTTAAAGCAATTTGCAAATGCCAGCAGTGAATGCCTCTGGGCCTGGGAATGAACTTGGCTGAAGCTGGAGGGGGTAGAGAGTTCACTGGGCCCATAGAAAAAAGGGCCAAGGACTAGACGGGACCAGTGGCTTGGGGCCACACCAGGATGTTCCCTTTTTTCACAGTTTACCTACTGATCCCAGGAGTCGTGTGGGAGGCTGGGGCCTGTTTTGACTGAGGTTATGGTTAGAGGCTGGTTTTGTGGGCAGACGTCACTTTGTTTTCTCTTGCTGAACGTGAGAGGCGTACCAGTCTGGCTGTGATTTGAGACCAGCCCCAAGGGTGTGGTGCTGGTGTCGGGGTGCATCTTGAAGGTGGAGGCAGTGACTCACCTTGGTAACACGCCTGCACTTTCAGGTGTGTCTCTCCAGGTGTGGGCTGGACCAGTTGGGACCTGCCTCCCAGACGCCTCCAGGGGGCCTGGTTGTAGGGCAGACACCTCATCCTGCACTTTCTGTGAGAGAGATACAAACTGCTTGCTGGAAAGGCCAAGCACCTTGGTGTTTGTCCCTCAGTTGTGAATTCATGTTGGCTGGAGCTAGGATAGAGTCTCTAGGTAGGGTAAGCAGTTGCTAGCCAAAAGGTTGGTGGTTCAAGTCCACCCACAGATGTCTTGGGAGAAGTCTGTTGGTTTGCTGCTGAAAAACCAACCATTGGAAAGCGTGTGGAGGCCCACTGTTCTCTAACACACATGGCCCACCACGATTCCCAGTTGATTGGATGTCACCTGGTTTGGTTTGGGTTTTGGTAGTCAGGGTTGGGATCATCACAAGGACAGCTTGTGCTCACCATCAGGGCGGAGGTCAGTAGAGCTCAGAGGTAAGAGTAATCCCATGTGGGATACAGAGCGAGGTGGGAGGAGAAATGCCAGGTGCCCTGCCTTCCTCTGCAGGGTGAGGACTGAGGAAGGCTTGGGGAGATGTGGCCACACTCATTAAAAAGGGAAGGCTTCACTTGAGCTATAAGCTGGCCTCCTGCCTATTGTCCCCATGCTTCATGGAACTGTGTGACATGCAGGTGACAACAGCAAGAGCAGAACCCAGGTCATTGCTTTAGTTGGTTGACCAACAGCCACGTCTGCTGACTTCTACAAGAGACAGCAGCTTGGATTCCTGTCCTGCTCTGTCAGCTGCTCACTGGGTCGGGCTCCTCTCTGTGTAAAATCTGTGTTGGAGACATTAGGGTCTGCCCTGCTGGCCCAGGGCATCCACTTCTTCATTTATGGGGTAAAGCTAGCTGCTGTTTATAGCAACACAATGAAAATCTGTTTCTCATTCACTTAACAGCTCACTGGGGGTCTAAGTAGTCAGTAGGTAGCTTACAGAAGGAGGTATCATGGGTCAATGGTAGAGTTCAGTCCTCCTACGTGGGAGCTCAGGTTCCGTTTCGATCCAGTCTTCCTCACCTACAGCCATACCTGTCTGTCAGTGGAGACTTGTGCATTGCTAGGATGCTCAGCAGGCTCTATCGGAGCTTCCACACTAACATGGACTAAGAACGAAGGCAGTTTACTTCCAAAACCCCTTATGGATCACAAAAGTCCAGTCTCTCATGGGGTAGCCATGAGCGGGGGCCGTCTCCGTGGCAGGTAACAACAGGTAGATGCCCAAATTTCTTCCAGTGTGGGGTTTGGCCATGTAGAATCCTCTGCAAAGAGTAAATGGCCCCTCTCCGTTTTGAAGAGAGCCAGGCACACATTACTGCTGCCCACATCCCACTGGTAACCTGCAATCAGGCCGTCATCTCTGAACACAACAGGGCTGGGAAGTGAGGCCCTGGCTGGGTTGCAATTACTCCTCACAAGCCCTCAGCTCCCACTCCGATGGCAAGCGCTCATGCCCGCGTCTCTGCACTTGAGTCTGTTGTCTTGTCATCTTGTCATCTTGTCTCTCTCCATCTTGCTTCTGTTTGTGCCTCTGGATGTCACACAGGTCAGTCTGTCAGGATTTCCCCGACCAGAGTCCCCAGATGGGTGCAGGTACCTGAAAGAGTCGTTTATGCCACCATCGCCCGGGGGACTGCTGTGCACACAGCTGGCTGCCTGGTGGGGTACACATTCCCATCCTCATGCCTGAGTCCTGCATGACCATCCCTGTGTGCCATCCTTCCAGCAGGAATGACTTAGACTCCCCCACACGCCCAGACCCCTGCCCACAACAAGCACCTGAGCTCATGGTTGAAAGGCTCAGTGCCGAATGGCTTCTCTGGCTCTGTCCTGTGGACTTCCCATGGGACATCGTGGGGTGCAGTCCACCCAGTGACAGCAGAAATGAGCACCCTGCCTTCCATGCTTGTCTCCCCCTAGGCCCTGGAAGCCAGCTCCATTTTCAAGATTCTACATTTAGGGCCAAAGGAGTCCCTGCTTGATACATATAGTTAAGCACTCAGGTTACTAACTGAGGACTGGGGGTTTGATTCCATCCAGAGGCACTTTAGACGACAGGGCTGATGATCTGCTTCCCAAAGATCATAGCCTTGAACTCCCTCCTGAGTGCAGTTCTACTTGGACACACATGTGGTTGCCATGAACCAGTGTCAACTCAATGACAGTTGGTGTGATGGTGAGTCTTTGTTGTTGTTAATGCTATCTAGTCAGTTCTGCCTACTAGCGACCCTGTATAAGGCTTCCGAGGGGCAGCTGATGGGTTTGAACTGCCAACCTTGTGGTTCGCAGTCTAGTGCTGGGCCTAGAAATCTACACCAGAAGGGTAAATAAAATTGTTCATAGACTTGCTCTAAGCTTCCTCCAGTCTACTCTGGGTACTGTGATTTGCTGCTGTTTCTTCTCCGTTCACTTTCTTAGACTCCTGTGGAGCAGGTATTAAAATTCTCCATGAAACAGATGGAAAATCAGAAGCACCAAGCTGTGAGGGGCTTGGCCCAGCTCTTTCACACTCAGTTCTGTGGCCTCCCACCATTCATTTTTATATGAGGTAGCCCACTGATCATTCATATTTACTAAACAGATACAAAACCCTAATAATGAAGACAGTTTAGGAAGTCACCCTGATCCTACCCGCCTATCCTTCAATCACTTTCATTTCTTCCTGCTGTCTTCTGGGATGCATGGCTTTATCAGCAGATATCATTTCAGTTGTGCTTTTTTACCTACCATTCAAGATTTAGGAGTTTTTGAGGTTGCAAACATGTTTTCAGAGTTTTCGTTGATGATGGTTGTGTGGTTCGCTCCTTACTTACCAAGTTCTGCTCCACTGGCTGTTAAAATACCACTCATCTATCTTAATACATGTTAATACATGTAACCTTCCCTGTCCTGCATTTAAAAAAAAAAAAAAAAAAAAGTAGTTCCCTAGGATAAATTGCCAGTACTGGGAATACTGGGTCAGAAGGCATGAGTGTTGTTATGGCTCTGGGCACAGCGGGCTACCACATTGCTTTCTGTTAATTGATGCTGCCAACAGCAATAGAATTCAGGGTCCCCACTGGGCAGTTAACATTGCCGCTTCGTGAATAGGCACGTAATTATAAATGGCAACTTTTTATTAAGTCACAAATGGGAGTCATACCATAATGCTTTTAAAGAAACGTGATGTTAAAATATTTCAAGTATTATTTTTAGAAATACTTAAACACATTTTGGCATGTAGCTAGAGGAACTATAATACTGGTCTCATTCAGGGTTTTTCTATTGTACTTCACATGTTGTTCTGTGTTCTTAGTAGGCAGAAACCTAGTCTTGCAGACTGAGAGGCCCTGAGAAAAGCAGATCAGGGGTCCATGGGAGTATCTTTCTCCATAGGGTCATGTGAAGGCCTGGGGTGCCTTATTCACCCTCATTTGAGGGGTCAGGACAAGAACTCCTGTGAAAAGGTCAGAAGCCAGGAGCTTGAGGACCCATGTTTTGCTAGGGTTGCCCCTAAGGAAAGGAAGCATCCAGCAATTGGGAGATAGCATCCTGTCCACAGGGAATCCCGGAGGTAGCACGTAGCTTGCTATCAGCTAGATCCCTGGTCTACACAGGTCCCGAGGTTCTCCTCACTGGGTCCTACTATTCCAGATTATTGGGTTTTTTAACCCCTTGGGTAGTTGTTGGTCTTGAATAAATAGTAGCAAGACCAGAAGCACAAAATTTTGGAATTCTCTCAAAACCAAACCAAACCCTGAGGTTGGCTCACTGCCACAGGTAGAGGGGGAGAGATGGAGCACCAAGAGCTAAGTTTGTGCTGGGAGGTGTTGAGTGATGGGGAGAGATGGAGACAGGTGCTATGGAGGATGGAGGAGTGGATTTTAATAAGGGATTTGACTATGACGACGTGTTTAGGGGCTGAGAGGTGGCTTCCTTGGAGAGCTCTATTTCTGAGGGGTCGCAGCCACGTCTCCCCTCGGTCTTACAGAACCAGGCCCCGCGGACTGGGCAGCTATAAGGACTGCCATGTTTGCAGATCAAAGCTCTGGTAGCATTCTCTTCCTCCCAGTGCCTCGGAATGACAGAATTCCTTGGAACAATCTAGAAAGATTCCCTACCCAACCTGCCTCATTCCTCAGTTGAGGAGACAGAGGTCCAGAGCAAGAGAACTGACCTTCTCAAGAGCAAATAGCCAGTTGGTGTGGCAGTCCCTTGTCAGAGTTTCTGTGGAGCATGCGAGGACAGGATGTGCTGAAGGAAAGGGGAGAGTTTCTTGGTTTGGGGTTATTTGTGTGTGTGGTCACAGGCAGCATAGGAGAGGTCCCTCTGAGGGCGCTGGGGCAGGGAGGCCTGGTGGACTCTGTGGTTGGTGGCTCTGGGCCTCCTTCCAGGCACAGGAGGTAGGTGGCTCGTGGCCTGAGGCCTGCTGGCTGTTGCCCTCCTGAATGAGTCCACTGAGAAATGTGCCAGCTGGCAGCACTGTGACAGTGAACTGGTCTTCCTTACAGAGGATGGAGAGGCTGTGAGCAGCTCTTATGAGTCCTATGATGAAGAGGAGAACAGCAAGGGCAAGTCGGCTCCCTACCAGTGGCCCTCGCCGGAGGCCAGCATCGAGCTCATGCGAGACACCCGCATCTGTGCCTTCCTGTGGAGAAAGAAGTGGCTGGGTCAGTGGGCCAAGCAGCTCTGCGTCATCAAGGACACTAGACTCCTGGTCAGTCCGAGTCGGGTTGTGTGGTCTTCAGTCTTTGGGCAGGGGTGGGGGAGAAGAGGGCCTGGCATGGGAAGGTTCCAGATGACAGCGATTTGGAACCTTTTATATCAGGATTAGGAGCTCTGGTAGCGTAGTGATTACGAATCGGGCTGCGAACCTTAAGGTCAGTGGTTCGAAACTACCAGCCGCTCCATGGGAGAAAGATGAGGCTTTCTACTCCCGTAAAGATTTACAGCCTCAGAAACCCTGTTCAGGGTCGCTATGGGTCGGAACCGACTCCACGGCACTTAACAACAACATATCAGGATTGGGAGTCCTGGTGTGTCCCTGTGGGTTAATGAGCTAGACTGCAAAGTCAGTATGAATCTAAGGTCAGTGGTTCAAGCTCACCAGCTGCTCCTTGGAAACTCTATACACGTCAGAACTGACTCAATGGCACTTAGCAACAACAACAGCAACAACTTATCAGAATTGATACAGAGCTGCAACCATGGGCTCAGCTGTGAAGATCAGATGATGCAGAACCGGGCAGTGTTTTTGTTCTGTTACACATGGGGTTACTGAGTCGAAACCAACTCAAAAACAAGATCCCAATGTCTTTTACCTTCATCGGAATTGTAAACAGAAATCTGTGGGTTTGGGTGAATGGGCTTTTCCTTTTCTCTGTGCTTTTTCTTAATTAGAAAATTCTAGTTGATCTTTGTCAGACTCTCAAAGGGGTTGTGGACCACCACCCCCCCATCTCACCCACATTAGATTTTTTTCCCCGTGTTGTCAATACATGTTAGAAAACAATTGTCATCTCAGCGTTTTTGCACGTGACATTCGACTACATTAATTGCATTCGTCAGGTGGTTTACTTGTCACTGGCATCTGCATCCAGTTTTTTCCTTCACCCTTAACAGAAGTCGGGTGCCCCCTAAGCCACGAACCTGCTCCCCTGCTCCGCCTCCCAGCCGTGACTCTGGCTCCTGCTTTTCATCTGTACGGCATGTGCCTTTTCCCGGAAGATGCAGTGTTTTCATAACTGACATAAAGACATGACCCAGAAAGGAATCAGGAGATCCTGCTCTGAAAACGCATCTACTCCCTGTTATTTTCAAGGAAGATTTTGAAGTTGGTGGAATTATTGTAAACACCGTTTCTTCTCTGTCCAGGGCAGATGCTCTCAGGTTACTGGTGAAGAATGTTCTTTGGTTGGGAGCAGAGTCCCTTCTTTGTCTCCTGACTAATGCTGTAGCTTTCATTCTCTAAGGAGCCTTCCCTAGGGAAGCCCAGTGAGAAACAAATGCTGAGAGGTAAGGGGAGCTGAGGGGAGCTCACATTTTCAGAACCACCCCAGGCCTGCAGCCAGATTTGAGCGGTTTGATCAAATGAGGATCTAGAGAGTCCCTGGCTGAAGCAGGTGGAAAGGAGGCTTGAAGGAGAGGGTACCATGTGCCTTGTCCCTCTGACGTTGAGGTCAAGGCTCTGGGCGTGCTGTTGGGAGAAGCTGGGCTCTTGCAGTCCCCAGTGACCCTGCCAACCTGGTGTCTCTTCTCTTTTGTTACAGTGCTACAAATCCTCCAAAGACCACAGCCCACAACTGGACGTGAACTTGTTGGGCAGCAGCGTTGTCCACAAGGAGAAGCAAGTGCGGAAGAAGGAACACAAGCTGAAAATCACACCGATGAATGCCGATGTGATTGTGCTGGGCCTGCAGAGCAAGGACCAGGCTGAACAGTGGCTCCGGGTGAGGAGGACGCCAGGCTAGGGGGAAGAAGGGGGATGCTCCCTTCTCAGGCTCTGAGTCTTTGGCTCTCCAGTTCTCATAAACCTACTTCCTGTGGAATTGATTCTGACTCACGGGGACTCTGCATGTGAAGAGCAGAGCTGTCCTCTTTGTGCGCAATGGCTGAGTTTTCAGATGTAGACATCCAGGTCTTTATTCCGAGGTACCTCTGGGTGGGTTTGGGGGCACCAACGTTTTGGTTAGCAGCCAAGCATCTGAACCAGTTGTACCATCCTCCACCAGCTCTAATAAATGTAGGCTGTAAAGTGGGAGGGCTGATCATGCTGAGGGCAGAGGTATAAGACCCTTTAAGTCCCATGGGCTTCCTGTGTTCTTACTGTTGTGATACAGCAAGGTGTCGTCGAATCAGTTCCAACTCATAGTGACCCTGAACACAAAGGAAGGAAACACTTCCGGGTCCTGTGCCACCCTCACAATTGTTATGTTTGAGCCATTGTTGCTGCCATGATGTCATTCCAGCTTGTTGAGAGTCTTCCTCTAATTTCCTCTCCCTCCACTCCACCAAGCATGATGCCCTTTTCCAAGGACTGATTCCCCCACTGAAAATCTGTCCAAAGAAGGAGACACAGAATCTTGTCATCCTCACTTCTAAGGAACATTCTAGCTTTACGTCTTCTAAGACAGATTTCTTTGTTCTTCCTGAAGGCTGTGGTACTTTCAATATTCTTTACCAACACCATGAGTCACATGTGTCCATTCTACTTTGGTCTTCTTTATTTGTTGTCCAACTTTCACATGCATAGAAGATGACTGAAAATATTATGGCTTGGGTCAGGTGCACCTTAGTCCTTAAACTGACCTCTTTGCTCTGGAACAAACACTTTAGTGTTAGTGGTCAGTTTCTCATGGAAATCGGTGACCACACTTTGCTGCTGCCTCTGCCTCGGTTGTCTGTATTTGTAATCTCCCTGAAGCTAATTGCCTTCCTTGCCTCTAACATCTTTCTCCTTATTAGAAAAGGAACAGATGCAGCTAAGAGCCATGGGCTTTTTTAGCAAATGTAGTAACTTAACCACAGAAATCGCCACTCGTCTGTCAGTTTGTCACACTGTAGTGGCTTGCGTGTTGCTGTGATGCTGGGAGCTATGCCCCCTGTACTGTAAATACCAGTAGGGTCACTCATGGTGGAGAGGTTTCAGTGGCGCTTCCTGACTAAGACTGCAAAAAAGAGCGGTGAACCACTTCTGAATGGTTAGCCACGGAAAACCTTATGAATAGCACCAGAACATTGTCAGATATAGAACCAGAAGATGAGCCCCTTACACTGGAAGGCATTCAAATTACAACTGGTAAAGAGCTGCCTCCTCAAAGTGGAGTTGCCCGTAATGACATGAATGAAGCAAAGCTTTCAGGACCTTCAGAATGAAAATAAATAGCTGCAAATATCCAGAATACGGAATGTACAAAGTATGGATCTAGGAAAATTGGAAGTCATCAAAAATGAAATGTATAAAGATCAATATCCTAAGCATTACTGAACTGAAGTGGTCATGTATTGGCCATTTTGAATGGACCCACCAGCTGCTCCTGGGAAAACCTCATATAGGGCCGTCATGAGTCAGAACTGAGTCTACTGCACTTTAACTACAACAACAACACGCTTTACTCTGCTGGGAATGACAAATTAGACAGGAGTGGCATTACATTCATTATAAAAAGACCATTTCAGCATCTGTTTGGAAGTACAGTACTGTCTGTGATAGAATAATATCCATACACCTCCAAGAATTGCTGGTATGGTGCTGTAGGAAACATTATGTAGAGTCGCTGTGAGTTGGAACTGACACCACGGCACACCACCGCCGCCGCCACTATGGAAAAAGACTTCTGGCGTGGTGCTGTAGGATCAGCACTGGACTGTGAATATAAGGTCGGCAGTTCAAATCCACCAACTGCTCCTTGGAAGCCCTGTACAGGGCTGCTATGAGTCTGAACCGACTTCGTGGCACTTAACAACAACAAAGAATAACACTACTACCATTATTCAAATTTATGCACCAACCACTAAAGCCAGTGATGATGAAATTGAAGAATTCTACCAACTTTTTCTGTCTGAAATTGATCAAACATGCAGTCAAGGTGCATTGATAACTACTGGTGATTGGAATGCCAAGGTTGGAAACAAAGAGGAAGGATCAGTAGTTAGAAAATAGGCCTTGGTGATAGAAGCAATGCTGGCGATCACATGATAGAATTTTGCAAGACCAAAATTTTATCCACTGCAAATATCCTTTATTCAACAACATAAAAGGGGGACCCCATTAGATGGAAAACACAGGAATCAAATTGACTACCTTTCTGGGAAGAGACAATGGAGAAACTCCATATCTTCAGCTTAAACAAAGTCAGTGGCTGAGTGTGCAAGTTCAGGAGGAAGTGGGAGAAAATTAAAACAAGTCAATGAGAACCAAAATGTGACCTTGACTATTTCCCACCTGAATTTAGAGACTATCTAAAGAACAGATTTTTTTTTTAATGTTTTATTGTGAATTATGTGATAGTTTACATGGGATAAAATTAGCTTTACATTCATCCAATCATATACCATTTCATTGCCTTGGTTACAATCCCCTCTATGGATCATCAACCAACCAGAGGGTATACCATGCAAGCCTGCTCCCCGATCGTCAGCACACAGCCCCTGTCCCTCTCTGTGTCTAAAGTCCCCAGCTGCTCCATCTCTCCACATCATCATCTCTGCCTCCATCTCTGGCATCACTGCTTCTCTGGGTAGGGTCCCGCTCTCCGTTCTTCTCCCCTGATGGTCCCAAGGACCTCCGCTCCTAGAGTGCAAAGTTAATCAGTCCCCATCTTTTGCTACAAAATGTCTACCTTTACATTTCCATCCCTCACAATCAGTCCTGATAACAGTTATTTGTACCACAAGAGACCTATCCGCATCTCCTTTCATCAGCCCCGCCTAGACATACTGGGTACTACTCAGTGGAGATTCTACCTTCCTCCACGCCCTCTGGATCTAGGTTCCCTCTTGAAAGCTTGTAAGCCAGTCACTTCTGGCCTTTGTATCCCCCTTTCCATTTGGGTAGCCAATGTCCAAGTTGCCCATCCCTGTCTACTCTGTATATGGAGTGGGTGGGAATGATCCTCGCTGTAAAGATTTGTTGCCTCTTTTGAGCTACTGCATCCATAAGTATAGGTCAGATTGTATCAGATGACTCTTTTTTTCCCCTCTTCTTTCTTCTTCTAGTTGAGCTCTGATCATCCAGTCATAGAAGCCAGGTCAAGTGGGTATTATCTGCAAGTGTGGGTGTTTAAAGAACAGAGTTTGATGCATTAGACACTAATGACTGAAAACTTGAAGAGTTGTGGAATGATATGAAGAATATCATACGTGAAGAAAGCAAACGATCACTAAGAAGATGAGGAAGGAAGAAAAGACCAAAAAGGACGTCAGAGAGACTCTGAAACTTGCAGTTGAGTGTAGAATGTAGAGAAGCTAAAACAAGTGGGAAAAATGAAGACATAAAGGAGCTGAAGAGAAAATTGCAATGGGGAACTCAAGACGAAATCAAGTATTATAATGAAATAAGCAAAGACCTGGAGTTAGAAAACCAAAACTGAAGAACATGATCAGCATCTCTCAAGTTAGAAGAACTGAAGACAAGATTTAAACCTCGAGTTGCAATACTGAAGGAGTCGATGGACAAAATATTGAATGATTCAGGAAGCATCAAAAAAAGATGGAAGGAATAAATACGTAGAGTCATTATACCAAAAAGAGTTGGTGGATAGTCAACCATTTCCACAGGTAGCATATGAAGAAGTCGAATCTGCACTGAAGGTACTGATGGAAAACAAGGCTCCAGGAATTGACGGGATACAAATTGAAATCTTTCAACAAACTGATGGAGCACTGCAGGTGCTCACTTTTCTGTCCTGAGAAATTTGGTAGATAGCTACCCAGCCAACAGATCGGAAAAGATCCATATTTGTTCCCATTCCAAAGAAAGGTGACCCAACAGAATAGGGAAATCATTGAACAGTATTATTAATATCTCACACAAGTAAAATTTTGCGGAAGATAATTCAAAATTAGTTGCAGTGGTATATCAACAAGGAGCAGTCAGAAATACAAGATGGACTTAGAAGAGGATGTGGAATAAGGGATATCATTCCTGAAGTCAGATAAGTTGTGGCTGAAAGCAGAGAATACCAGAAAGATGTTTGCTTGCACTTTGTTAACTATGCAAAGACTTTTGGTTGTGTGATCATAACCAACTTTGGATAATATTGCGAACAATGAATATTCCAGAACACTTAGTTGTACTCATGAGAAACCTGTACCTAGATCAAGAGGTAGTTTGTTCAGATAGAACAAGTGAGTATGGAATGGTTTAAAATCAGAAAAGGTGTGTGCAAGGGCTGTATCCTATCACTATATTTATTCAGTCTGTACGCTGAACAAATAACATGAGAAGCTGGATCATATGAAGAGGAACGTGGCATCATGATTGGAGGAAGACTCATTAACAACCTGCAACATGCAGATGACACACTCTTGCTTGCTGGAAGTGAAAGGACTTAAAATACTTCCTGATGAAGCTCAGAGACCACAACCTTCAGTATAGATTTCACCTCAATGTAAAGAAAACAAAAATCCTCACAACAGGGCCGATAAATAATACAATCATGATAAATGGATAAAAGATTGAAGTTGTCAAAGATTTCATTTTGGCGACTCCATAATCAACACTCATGGAAGTAGTAGTCAAAAAATCAAAGGACATATTGCATTGGGTGAACATGCTGCAAACTACCTCTTTCATGTGGTTTTTTTTTTTTAAAAAAAAGCAAATGTTATCTCTGTGAGGACTAGTGTGTGCCTGACCCAAGCCCTGGTATTCTCAATTGCCTCACATGCACATGAAATTTGAAAAATGAATAAGGAAGACCTTAGAAGAATCAATGCCTTTGAGTTATGGTGTTGGTGAAGAACATTGAAAATAACATGTGCTTCCAGACTAACCGGCAAATCCTTAGAAATGAGGATGGCCGGAATTCCTTTCTCTTTCTGAGGCCATGTTTTCAGGAGAGATGGGTCCCTGGAGGACATCATGGTCGGTAGCATGGTGGTTGTTGTTGTCAGGTGCCATCAAGTCGGAACCGACTCATAGAGACCCCATGCACAGCAGAACGAAACAATGTTCGATCCTGGGCCAATCTCACTACCGCTGCCACACTTGAGTCCATCAATGATGCCACCTGGCTGATCCATCTCATTGGGGATCTTCCTCTTTTTCTCCAACCCTCCATCTTACCCAGCATGACATCCTTCTCCAACGATTGTTTCTTCCGGACAATATGTCCAAAGTAGGAGAGACGAAGCTTAGCCATCCTGGCCTCCAAGGAGCACTCTGGCTGCACTTCTTCCAAAACAGATCTATTGGTTCTTTTGGCAGTCCATGGCACTTTCAGTATTCTCCTCCAACACCACAACTCAAAGGCATCAATTCTTCTACGATCTTCCTTATTCACTGTCCAGCTTTCACATCCATATGAGGCTATTGAAAATACCATGGCCTGGGTCAGGCACACCTTAGTCCTCAAGCTGACCTCTCTGCTTTTCAATACTTTAAAAAGTTCCTGTGCAGCAGATTTGCCCAATGCAATACGTCATCTGATCTCTTGACTAGCATGGAGGCAGCATGGAGGGCCAGTGAAAAAGAGGAAGGACCTCAGTGAAGTGGACTCACACAGTGCCAGCAACAGTGGGCTCAAACCTAACAGCAGCTGAGGGTGGTGCAGGACTGGACAGTGTTTCGTTCTGTTGTGCGTAGAATCACTGTGAGTCAGAAAACCAACTCAATGGCACCTAACAACACAACCACCACACTAGGGGTCAATGTCAGTGTCCCCTCTTACAGGAGTGCAGGTTAAGGCTCCAAGTCTTAAAGTCTCATGTGGAAAGTGAGGTCCAGTTTCAAATCCAGCACTGTCTGCCCACTAGTCCTGGGCTTTAACCTAAGTGCACAGGGTGACGAAGATGAAGTGTTGTCTGGGGAGAGAGCTGGTCTATTGCACATTGGAGATGAGCGCAACAGTCCAAGAAAATGTAGGGTTTGCACAAAGAACTTTCTGGAGAGCCCTCCATACCCAGTTGTGTGACCAGGGCCCCTGGTCTGGCCACAGAGGGACTTCTTCCCTTCTTCCACCGGCACTGCCGCATTGATGCGTTTCTGGTGAGGAGCCGCTATGTCCAGCCTCCACCCCCCTATGCCACTTTGGTTAAATTTAACCACCTTGGTGAGCCTGTCAGCTCTGCAAACGGATACACTTGCATGGTCTTAGAAAGGATGACTGAAAATAGTATCTGCCACCGTCCTGGCCGTCCCTTGATTTGGGGCTGGGGGCTGCTTCTGTGACCGCATGAATGCTTAGAGACTCCCTGGACAGACCTATGTCAGAGCCAAGCTGCCGGGGGCAGTTTAGGAAGATAGCTCGGTCTTTACTTGCCCATTTCCTAGGTGGCTGGCGATAGTGTAAAGAACAGGAAGGCTCACCCCACTGCATGTTGTGGTCTGCAGATCTCCTGGGGGAGCTTCCTGAGAGAATGTTGGTGCTAGAGGGCCCGTTGTTGTTGTTACTGGATGCTGAAGTGTTGATTCCCACTCACATAAAACCTGTATGACAAACTAGAATCACACCGTAGGTTTTTCTAGGCTGCTTTCTTTGTGGAAGCAGGTCATCAGGTCTTTGTCCTATAGCATCACTAGGTAGGTTGGAACCACTAAACTTTTGGTGCACAGCCAAGCGCTTAACCATTGTGCCACCAGGGCTGCCTTTCTGGAAGGCCTAATCTGGGCATTTAAGAACACGGGCTCAAGATTTGACTCCTGGTTCCCTCCTTTTTTCATTGAGTGGCCTTGTTGGATTCATAGTTATTGAGAAGTATTGAGGCGGTTGGAACTCACAGTGGTCCTAGATAGAGTTTCCAAGGTTGGTGTGCACCACTGACCTTGTGGCTAGCAGTCTAGTGCTTATCCTGCAGCACCACACCAGGACTCAGCTGGGCTTGGTACTTAATACTTCTAACAGTGTACTCCGACTGCGGTGAGGGCTGCATAAACTTCAGCACAGAGGCCTAGGAGAGTTAGGAGCTTGTCTGTAACTGCAGAGCTTATGAGAACCCAGGGTTCCGGGCTGCTGGTTTGGGTTTCAATTTCCTTCTCTTGCCCAGGTCCTCTGTCCTGGGTCCAGTCTCCATGCCAGCCCTTTCCTACTCCCATATCTCTCTCCCTCCCTCTCTCACATACACACACACACACACACACACACTCCCTCACTCCCCCGCAGCCCCCCACCAGCTTTGCACTCAGTTCCTGGTGCTTTCCTCCAACTGCTCAGGCCTCCTAACCCATCCCTGACCCCAGCTTCCCACGCCCCCTCCCTGGACCCCTTGCTGCCTCACACCCTGGTGGTTTTAAAGACAAGCAGCTTTTTTGCAGAGCTGGCGAGCTTGTTCTCCTGCGCCCATGCACTGCAGCAGGGAGCTTGCCTGTCTCCCTGCATGGTGAAGCTGCGCTCTGCTGTGGGTGGGGCTACTTGGCCTTTCACAAACCGACTTCCCGCCCCAATCTTCAAGGCTGAGGTCCAGGATGTGGCAGTGGACAGGAGATGCTTGAGACTAAAATAAATGCCCCAGAAAGGCTGGCAGAGGAATGGGTATCCCAGCCCGTGAGCCTGGACTGCTGGCTTAGCCCTGCTTCCCTGAGACGGGGCATGAACACCCTGTGCTCAGCACTGTCCATTAGTCTGTGTGTGTGGGTATTGTCCCAGCTCCCCGATGAGGGGACTGAGGCTGTGTTCTCTCCCCGTACTGTGTCCCCAACTCCAGGACTCGACACAGCCTTATAACCCTCACAACCTTCACCCATAGCCATTCTCCTGCTTTGAATCCCATTTCTAGGTGGAAACAGAGAGGAGGGTCTCTAAGTAGTGTCCAGTGGCTGCATCCACAGGGTCTCTGCTGGGGCAGTGTGTTGAGGCCACCCTCAGCGGGGGTCCTCTGGGGACACTAGGGTTGTCCTTGATGGCTGCTGTGTGGCCAGAGCCTCCTCTGACTACATCTGCCCTCGCCTATCCCCTGGGTGCACGTTAGCAGGCTGCTCCCCAGAGCAGATTTGGGGTTCCTGTGGCGGACATCTCGGGTATGCTTCTCAGATGAGGTGGTTTGCCAGCCAACAACATGGATACACATCATAGAGGGCCCCTGAGTGACCACCCAGGAAAGAAATGTGGTTGCTTATCATGGACACAGTGATACAGCTGCCCTGTCCAGTGATGGCTGACCTGGGAGAAGGGCTTCGTGAGGTGAGGCCAGGCCTCCTGAGCGGTGGCCCCCCTGGACTGAGGCTACATGTAGGTGGTTGTTCTCTCTCCCAGGGAATGAGGCATCTTCTCTCACCTCCAACCCCCTCCCTGACCTTAAAGCCTCGTCCCCCTGACATGTCCCCTCTCCCCTCAGGTCATCCAGGAGGTGAGTGGCCTAATCTCTGAGGCTGTGTCCGAGGGAAACCAGTGCCTTGCAGATGCCCAGCGCCTCACCTGTCCGAAAGTAAGCCGCATGCCTCCCAGGAGGAGACTGCAAATTTCTCTTAGAAATTAAAAGTATGAAATTGGGAGCTGTGTTTTACATTCAGCCCAGGAAATAAGAAGCAGGCAATGCTTGGATAAGGGCATTTGCTTGGCATGAAAATGGATGAAATGGATACAGCCTTAGCCATTTTCTTGCTTGAGGGGGAAGTTCCACTGGACCAAAGACTGCCTGGCATGCTGAAAAGCAGGAAGAAGTTCTGTGTGAAACTGGGCTCTCCTCTTACTCCCCAGTCCCGCCTCAGGGGGACAGTCTCAGTATTGACCCCAGCAGAAGGGTGCAAGTGCTCATTGGCCTGGAGCTTTGGGGCACTCGTCTGGAGGAAGTTGGGTTGGGTGCTGGCCTGGGGGCAGGCCATTCTGGCGGGCTCTCTGCAGGTCAGTCCCCTGCAGTCTGGGCAGCAGTCACTGGTCCTGGTCTCTGGATCCCCATCTCTGGCAGGAAGGAAAGCAGGACAGTTGGCAGCGGTCTTAGACAAGGAGCAGGTCATCTCCATGGAGGAAACCCAGTGGCCCCACCAGAGGGACTTAAAACAGGCCGGAGGTTATAGTTGTCTTGTTCAATTCCTTGATTACTGACAAGTCAGAAAGAACTTTGGGTTCCTTGTTGTTGGGTTGATAAGCAGGATACTTCCCCAAAGACAAGTGAGCAGGGCTTCCCCACTGGGCAGCTGCAGCCCCTGGTCCCTGCCCATGGCCAGGCCTGTGGGTTAGGATCCTATTGGCTGGTTTTTCCAGAAGTCTAGGGTAGGTGACTTTCTCTGGACATTTGATTACAATAATCCGGATGCTTCAAGTTGTAAGAGAAGCGGCTTCTGCTCTTCTCTAGGGACATGTGTGTCGTCCCCATAAGATCAGAAAGTTCCCACCAGGCCAAGCTGCCATTTTGAGGAGGGGGAAGGACCCTCAGAGCAGGTTACCTCAGGAGGAGGTGGGGAGGCTGCCAGAGGAGCTGGGCCAATGCCTCACCAGAGATTGGCACTTTTGCTTTCCAGATGACAGGGTTAGGGGTGGTCAGGTCCACACCCAAGATTTCCCCACTTTGTAGCTTTAGAGGTCACCATCCCAGCCAGTGATCCCCCCTCTCTCTTTATCTGCAGCTGGACATCGATGAGAAATACCTGTGTGCCTTCGAGCATGGCAGCTCCGTAGACGGACACCCCGAGATCCCAGAGACCAAAGATGGTAACAATACTTCTGCCTCAGCCTCACGGTCAGACAGAGGGGGCAATATCCCTGGGTGTTACTTGTCTGTGGCAGGGTTTAGCATCTGATTGGAGCATAGCCTTCCATTTGTAAACAACTTGGAAATGCGATACCATCAAGTTAGCTCTGACTCATGGTAACCCTGTGTGTGTCAGAGGACAACTCTGCTCCACCGGTTTTCAGTGTCGGATTTCCGGTAGATCGCCATGCCTTTCCTCTGAGGTGCCTCCGGGTGAACTTGAATCTCCAACTTTCCAGTTAACAGCTGAGAGCATTAACCATGTGTCCCATTCCAGAATCCCTATAGCGGATTTTGTTGTTAAGTCGAGTCAGTTCCAACCCATAGCGACCCAGTAAAAGGGTTTCTGAGGAGCAGCTGGTGAGATTGTACCACTGGCCTTGCAGTTCAAACCGACTTTGTAGTCCAGGGCATTAACCCACAGCACCACACAGGGCTCCCTGTAACTGATAGAACCAGGAAAAAGGGAGAAGTGGCCAAATTGAAATCACATGTCACAAAATGCTGGAGACAGAATATACTTTGATTTCTCATTTGCTACTCCCCTTTGGAATTGTTAACCAAGACAATTTGTAAAGATTCTTAGGTGCTTAAATATTCTGCAAAAGATATCTGTGCCTCTCGGGAGTGTGTGCTTGAGAGACAGCTGGCTCTGGCCCGTGGAACTTGGGTGAGACCTGCAGACAGACGCACACACACATGTAGGGGCAGGTAGTGTGAGAGGACGTTTGCTACCTTCATTAATTTCCCGGCAAGGACAGGTTGGTAGGCTGCATGCAATCAATGCTGACGGTATCTCCCCCTTGACAGTCAAGAAGAAATATTCTGCTGGCCTCAGACTGAGCAACCTAATGAGCCTGGGCAGGAAGAAGTCCACTTCGCTGGAACCTCAGGAGAGGCCCCTGGAGACGCTCAGTAAGGATTGGAGCTACCTGCTGGGAGGCGAGCTTTGGTAGTAGGGCAGAAGGTTTGGGTCTTGGTCTTGCTGTAAACCTCTCTAAGGACCCTCAGCCATGGCTTTCTTCCCTGCTGCTGGTTCTCAGAGCCTCAGCAGACCCTTCTGTGCTGCAGCGCTTCATCCTTGTGGAAGTTAAGAACCACTGACCAGTCCCCTCCTGATAGGTTTTGTAAAGTTGTGTTCATCTTGGGCAGTGTTGATGGAGAGCACAGTCTGAGAGCTCACAGCCTCCTAGAGCTGGTGCCTTTCTATCAGACCCACACCCTGTGCCTTCCTCATAGTGACAAGAACTCAGGGACAGAACGGGCGCTTTCCTGCTCTGCCGCCAGAGGCGGCTCTGTGGAGAAGGGTGGCTCTCTGCGCCTGAGTCTTGAAGCGCAAGCTGGGATGGTGCCATGGGCAGGAGAGAAGTTCTGAGATGGGGACAGGTGAGGCCAGTGAAAAGGGCCACGTTGCTAGTATCGAGGGGGCAGCCTTCGAGATATTCTTGAGGAAACAGAAGCCAGGAGAGGAGATGGACCTTTCCCAGAAAATGTTCTGGCATTAGGGGCTAACCCAGGTCCCGGCTCCCAGCTGGGCCTCCCTACTAGAGGCTGAAGACCATTACTGTCCACCTCCAGCCTCTTCTTCCTCATGGAATGCATGTCTCATCTCTGCTGGTTCCTGAATCCCACTTAGGTTGTTTTGTGAGGCTGGCAGGGTGGTCCTAAAGGCAGCAGTGGAGCCTCGTGTGTTTGCCAGCCCTGTGGCCTCAGAGGGCACTGTGCTTGGCATCAGGGCCTGGTCTCTGTTGGAGATCTGTGGCTGGGTTACTGCTGGATGTCTACTCAGCATGTTCCTGTCCCCTGTGGCATTGGGGTTGGCAAACAAACTCTCTGCTTCCCAGGACTCCATGCATGGGATCTGGGCTCCCAGTCTCTCTTGATGCAGAGTTCCCATGGGTCCTCAGAATGGTGATGGCGTGGAACCTGGAAGAGCCATCTCTGGGGCCTGGTCTCTCCCTTGTTCCACTTTGCTGCAGTGATGTGATGTCAAAGTGGCTCTGAGAACGTGGCCATCCCTGGGGGGGCGGAGGGGGGGTAGTGGCCGTGCGTGTTCAGCCTGTGGCCTGGGACTAGTTCATCCTGGCTGCAGATTCATGGGAACACTGCTGGTCCCTCGGGGTGGAGGATGTACCCACTCCCTAGGAGGATGAGGGGCCCACTGCACATGGGGTGGGGGCTCCAGGGACAAGTGCTGCACTGGGCACACGACACATCTACTAGAGACCACAACGTGTTTCCTGGGGAGATGACCCCTGAACCATCTGAGAGCAGTGACCGATGGTTAGGGGCAGCCCACTGCCGGCAGCCTGCACACAGACAAAGCAGGCTTCTGGGGGAGGGGTTCCAGGTGGAGACCCCGGGCCTGGAGAAGCTCCAGTCTCTCTTGGGGTGGCTGACATGGAGACAGGGCCAGGGAGACCCCCAGTCCAGCAGAGGCTGGAGGAGGAAGGAGGAAGAGTTGGAGTGGTAACCTGGAACAGACTTGGGGGCCGAGGAAACACCATGGAGCCTCGGACGCGGTGGCTTCCTCAGTGACCATGAGTTGCGGAGTCCCATCCTATATTCCCATGGGGGCCCACCTAATCAGAGCCCCACTCTTCTCTCTCTGGACACCCTTGTTCTAAAACCAGCAAAGCTGGGCAGCTGTCTTCCAAGGGTCCTGTAGCTGCCACGAGGAACACGTGCACTCTGAGATTCTTGGGGGTCTTCGGGAGGCACTGGAGTGTCAGCCTGGACATCGTCAGCCCCCTCTCTGCAGGTTACCTGAACGTTCTGGTCAACAGCCAGCGGAGACCACGCTGGTGCTCCATCAAGGACAGTCATCTGCACTTCTACCATGACCGCAACCGGAGCAAGGCCGCCCAGCAGCCCCTCTGTCTGGTGGGCTGTGAGGTGGTCCCAGACCCTAGCCCAGACCATCTCTATTCCTTCCGAATCCTCCACAACGGGGAAGAGCTGGTCAAACTGGAGGTACTGCCATCCTGGGGGACTTCTGGGTGGAACTGCAGGGGAGTGGGGGAACGGCTGACGCCCAGAGGACGGCCAAGGGCAACAGTGTAACTGGTTAACTTCTGCCGTTTACTTGCTTTGACCAGAGATTGTTTGCATTGAAAAGAATGTCTATCCCTTTCTAACCTCAGGTAGCTGGCTCTAGGGGAGGGACAGTGAACTTTCCTTCTGCATCTGGGGCTGGGGGTTGTTTCTAACTCCCTGAGAGAGGCTGATGGAGAAATTAGGGCCAGAAAGGACCCTCACTGCCCAGCAGATAGAAATGATGCCTGTGAGAGTTTGTCAGGTGGAATTAGGTTTGTGATACAATTGCATTTCTCCTGTTCCCCACCCATGTGATATGTGATGTTACACTGACAAAAATAAGAAATGGCATTGCCCTGCATGGACTTGTGGCAGATTGGAGCCTTGTGTGACACACTAACCCCTTACCCCGCCAGGTTAGCCAAGGGTCCTCATGTGAATTAATGCTTCAATGCTGCCCTCTGGCGGTGAGGAAAAAAAGGTTCATTGCAGTCACTTCAGGCCCTCAGCCCGCTTGTCTTTATCCATCCATTCAGTATTCAGTCTTCCTGAATGCAGCAGTATGTTAGAACAAAACAGATGCAACTCCTGCTTTCATGGAACTTACCTTCTAGTATGAAGGTGAGGGTAATTGAATCATTGGGTTACCCAGTTACTTAATTGCCATTGTTGGAAAGAAGTGGAGATGCTGTGAATCTGGAAGGTGTGGAGAAGGTTGGGGAGGGGAGAGTTAGGGCCTAGTCCTAAGAGCAAGGGGAGCACAGTGCTTCATGGGAGGGTGGCAAAAAGAGGCACATGAGTCCCACTAGGAAGCCATGAGTCTACCCAGGCCAGAGATGGTGGCAGTTAGAAGTAGACGTGCCCTATGGCAGCTGTGTTGAGAAATCTAGTTCAGAATAAGTTGGGAAAAGGAAGTCAGCTAAATGCCAGACTTGCCACCTATCACTCCGTTTGGTGGAAGCTCTTTCCTCACGACAATGGTCTTTCAGTATCTCTAGACTGTCCAGCCGTCCCTGGCAGATGATGTCATTTTAATACAAGTACTCAGTGCACTCTGGTAGCATAGTGGTTATGAATTGGGCTGTGAACCACAGGGTCAGCAATTCCAAACTACCATTTGTTCCGTGGGAGAAAGATGAGGCTTTCTACTCCCGTAAAGATTTACAGCCTCAGAAACCCTGTACAGGGTCGCTATGAGTCGGTTCCAACTCCACGGCACATAACCACCACCACCTAGTGCACTTACTGGTTTCTAATGCATTGATGCCTGGGGGATAAAACCAAGCACCAAATTCTTTGGGATTGAGTTCTGAGTTTGTCAGAGCTGGTTGATCTGGTATGGTATCAAAGACACTGTGACTTTATCAGAGCCATAAAAACGAAAGTACATTTGAATTGTTTTAACTGGGATCCCGGTAGCCTTGCATGTATGGATGGAGCAGGGTGGTCGCTCATAAAATAGAGGTGCCCACCCAGAAATGTGTGTGATTGTAACAGTTCCTAGCCTTCTGGACACATATTTATCAGTTGCTTGTGACACCCAGGACAAAGGTCCAGTGTCACTGAGGTGGCAGCTAGGGTCAGTGTAAAGAGTGGACCAGGTTGGTAAAATGAGAGCAGGGGAGGTGCAGGGACATACCTCTTGGTTCTCCCCGCAGGCCAAGTCTTCCGAGGAAATGGGTCACTGGCTGGGCCTCCTGCTCTCTGAGTCAGGCTCTAAGACCGACCCCGAAGAGTTCACCTACGACTACGTGGATGCCGACAGGGTCTCCTGTATTGTGACTGCAGCCAGAAAGTCTCTCCTGTAAGTGTCCAGGGGCTTCTGCTTTGTGCCCACTCATTCCCATTCTGACTGGTACCCACAGAAATGGGCAGCAGGGAGGCCCAGCTAGGAGCTGTCTTCACACCCCAGCACCCTCCAAGTTTTCCTGACCTCCCCAGGGACCCTCACACACTCCACCATAGGGAGACTGCTGTTTCTGCTTCCTCGGGGAGCAGTGTTCTAGGGTCAGGGTGGTGGAAGCTGGCCCTGCTGATGAAATGAAACCCATTTCCTCATACACAAACTGGGGAGAATACTGTGCCCCTTCTTACTGTGAGGATGGAATGAGAAGACACTATGTTTGTTGGGAGGAGTCCCCACACTGAGGGGGATCAGAAAAGAGTTTATTTTCTGGAGAGAAATCTGGAGCCAGGGGTTCTGCTACGAAGGCACGAGGGGAGGGTGGAGGTCCCCCCTGTAAACGAGCTGGCTTTACAACTGGATGTAGGTGTCAGTTCTGGGGTCTCCACTATAGCCACCAGCCTTTGTTGCAACCTCACTGTTCTCAGATACGGTTTCCCATCCTCTCCTAAATCCTTCACTCTTGGGTCTCACAGATTGATGCAGAGAAAGTTCTCCGAGCCCAACGCGTACATTGACGGTCTGCCTCGTCAGGACCAGCAGGAGGAGCTATACGACGACGTGGAGATGTCAGAGCTGACGGCAGCGGTAAGCGGGTGCCCCATCTTCCTCCTCACACCTACCTCAACACCAGACACCATTAGTTTGTCCCTAAGCTAGGTGGCTCTGAGCTTAACTTCAGGGGAGTCCTGAGTGGTGCTGTGGATTAATGCGCTGGACTGCAAGGTTGGTTTGATTTTGAACCACAAGGTCGATGGTTCAAGCTCACCAGCAGCTCCTCAGAAGCCCTATACAGGTCAGAACCAACTTGATGGTATATAACAGTAACAAGCTGAGTGGCTTTGAGTTCACCTTCAGAGCGATCATTGTAAAACTGTAGAGGGAATGTCTGTGTCATAGGCTGTGCTGTGCTGTGAGTTTGGGGAACAGAGATCATGCTGATAGTTGAAGTGGTATCTTCACACTGATGGTTGTTGTTAAGTGCTGTTGAGTTGGTTCTGACTCATAGCGACCCTGTATAGGGTTTCCTAGGGACAGCTGGTGGGTTTGAACTGCAGACCTTGAGGTTAGCAGACAAGTGTTTATCCTACAGTACCACACTGACTGTTGTTCCTACTCAGAGTGACCCTGTATATGATTTTCGAGGAGCTGGTGAGTTTGAACTGGTGACCTTGTGGATAGCAGTCCAGTGCTGACCGCAAATTGCTACTATCTCCATTCATCTGAAAAGCTACCTCAAAGGGAGGGCCTAGCCTTCTCCTCACAGATGACTTAGTTACCAGCTTGTGAACCTAGGCCTTCCAGCTCAGCATAGGGCCCCCAGGAGGAAGGCCGCTTTGGACTCCAGGATGGAGTGATGGGGAAGTCACATCTTGTCTCTGCAGGGAGACCCCGCTGAAGAAGACACTCTGGGCCCCGATGCTCCGAGTGCCAGCGAGCCTGACCGGGTGTACCTGGACCTCACACCCATCAAGTCCTTCCTTCACACACCCACGTGGGGCCACACCCAGGCCTTGTCCCCAACTGTGTCCAGTCTGGATGACCTGCCCCAGGCCGTCCCTGCAGACCCAGGGCCCACTCCAGATGAGCCCCCTGTAAAGGCAGAAGAGAGCCCTGCAGAGCAAGTATGGGCAGCCCCCTCCCCACCCCCCCAGGTACAGGCTGGGTCCGGCCTTCCGAGGTGCCGAGGCTGAGCTGTGTTCACTCTCTCCCCCCAGCAGAGGCAGGAGAGTCCAGAGCCCGAGGAGCCCTCCCTGAGAATCGCCACCATCAAAATCCAGACGGAACAGCGGCAGATCTCCTTCCCAGACACAGTGTCCCTGAGCTCCACCGGCAAGGACAGGCTGCGGGCGGCCACCAGTGCAGGTGCCTGTCAGCGACCAGGGGACGTCATTCTCACAGAGACGCACAGGGAGGCTCAGAGAGATGAAGGGACTGGCTCCAGGCCACTCAGCAGAGGTGGGGTCCAGCTTCCCTTCCTGTCTGTGGGCCAGGGCTGAGCCTGGGAGCTGGGGTGGGGACGGCCTTGGTGTACCAGCCTTGCTGACTTAGGGACTCTCTGCTGAGTCTACAGAGGTCAAACTCGGCAAGAATCGAACAGCAGCCGAGGTGAAGCGGTACACAGAGGAGAAGGAGAGGCTGGAAAAGGAGAGGGAGGAAATCCGGGGACACCTGGCGCAGCTTCGGAAAGACAAACGAGAGCTGAAAGAGACCCTCTTAAAGTGTACAGGTGAGGTCTCCCACCAGCCTCCCACAGGCCCTATTTGTGGGGTCATTCTCCTGTACTGAGAATCCCCAGACTGATGGCAACGGGGTCGGAGGTAGTGCAAATCAACAAAAAATCGCTGGTTAAAGAAGACGTTTTTAAAAATGTTTAGACTTTCACTGAATTTCACTGTTAAGTGCTGTTGAGTAGGTTCCGACTCATAACGACCCTGTATAAATAGGTTTCCAAGGAGCAGCTGGTGGGTTTGAACTGCCGACCTGTGGTTTGAGTCAGCCGACTGGAGTTGCCAGGCCCTTTCTTGTGTAAACCACACCCTACATTTCTAGTCTTTGCTGATTTATGCAAAGAAATCTTTCTAGATTCCCTTCCCAACACCACCCACCCCCGGCCCCCCCATCATGAGACAGCTGGTTCCTAGCATCTTCTCTTATAGAATATTCTGTAGCATTTAACTTCGTTTTGAGAGTCACCTGTCCTCCTCAGTTATAAGTAAACTGCAGAGTTGCAATAACAACAGGTGTAAGGAGTCAACCCAGCGGATTCGGGGTAAGCTTAGGACAGAGAAGGTGGTCAGGGGTACAGGTGTTCTTTTTCTGACTCATAATGTCCTTGTATTCAGTTTCCAAGGCAGTCAATCTTTACCTGAGCAGAAAGCCCTACCTTTCTCCTAAGGATCAGCTGGTGGATTCGAACTGCTGACCTTGCAGTTAGCAACCCAACAAGTAATCCATGACTCCAGCAGAGCTCCTTTATAACAGCAGAGTTGTTAAGTGCCTTGGAGTTGATTCTGACTCATAGCAATTCTGTTTCTGAGGAGCAGCTGGTAGGTTTGAACCCTCAAACTTGTTATCAGACCAGCGCTGATCCTACAGAACCATACCAGGACTCACCCACTTAACGTATATAAATTCAACTGATTTTAGATGATTCAAAGTCAAACAGTCATCACCCCACCATGATTTAAGAAGTTTCTTCACTATTCTGAAATTCCATAGCCATCCGTTCCACCTATCCCAACACAACCACTTTCTGTCTTGATGAATTTGTGCTGCTGCTTTTGAGAGGAGTCTTCCAGGTGGCACCGTGTTGAAAGAGCTTAGCTGTGAATCAAAAGGTCGGCCATTTAAATCAGCCAGCCCCTCTGCAGGTGAAAGATGAGGCTGTCTGCTCCCGGAAAGATTTATAGCTGTGGGAATCCTATGAGACAACTCTCCTCTGTGAGTCGGAATCAGCTTGTTGGTTTGAGGGTTCAGTGAGGTGTCTTGGATGTGCTTAGTCCTTGACCAGTGGTTAACGAGGTTACAGCTGCACTTCTTCCATCCAGCCAAGACGAGAGTGCTGCCGTATATGTGGCTGAGTTTGATCAAAGCTCATCTCGGCCCCAGAGCACTGAGCTGAGGCTGTGAGGAGGAGCCACAGGTTCTAGCCATCTCTCCTCTGTGGATCTGGGAAACAGAGCGAGCTTTCACTATATAGTTCATTCTCATAGGCTAGTAAGATCCTAAGAAAATGACTCTGCAGTATTGATTGTTGTTAAGTGCCATCAAGTTGTTTCCAACTCATAGCAACCTTGTACAGGGTTTCCAAGGAGTGGTCTACTACTAATATTGACTGTTAAATTTCAATTGTATCTTGGGTATTTTTGTGGTTTTTTTTTACTCCAATTCCCAAACACATCACTGGCACATTTTTTCCTCAGTGGACTCATGCTTAGAACTGTGTCCTATAGGACTTCATTTCTCCGTGCTTCTGTGGAATCCTGAGAAAACATTGCTGTCTTTGGCCTGAGGGTTCTGAGATTGAAGGATGTTTGGAGGGTGTGTTGGAACAGCCCAGTATCCTCCATCAATCATTAACATGTCTCTCTCCTCCTCCTGCATGTCTGTAAAAATAGCAGGTATCAAAACTGCGAAGAGCCTCTGAGAACTCTTCAGATCACAACTTCGAACCGGTTCTTTCAGGGTCAGTCATGGCTGACAAAGAGAAATCAGAATGGAACCTGAATTTGTAAAATGTGGGTGTACCAAATGATAACCAGAACAGGAAAACAGACAGGTTGATGTCTTAGAAAACAAGGGCAGTATGTTGTATAGTAACTGTATCTCGACCAGAAGAGTTGGAAACAATGCCCAAAGATGGCAGCCCACCTCACTGCTCTGAATGTATGTCACTCTCCACAGGCTTGGCAGAAATCCAGCTCCTGTGTCAGCTTCCTGACAGGGCTCATTATGCTGCTTCTGAGTCTCCCATGCCAGGGCTTCAACCATCCATTTTCCTGTTCCAGTTATCATTCTTTGTCACTCAATACTCAATCCTGGCATATTTAACAGATTTGGGTCTGTTCCAGTTTCACTCTGTTGGCTCTGGTTGAACTGGTTTGAAGCCCTGTTGCACACTGGTGCCTTCTTGTGAAAGGCAGACGTCTTTTCTTCGGAGATTTCCTCAGCCTTTGCAGAATGTGAACACAGGACTGGGGACTCGAGGCTGCCCTAACTCTGAGGGCCGGGGGGCCGTGCTCCCTCCTAGCAGAGTTTGCTGGCCGTCCTGCAGGGGCTGACTTCTCCCCACAGACAAGGGAGTCCTGGCCAGCCTGGAGCAGAAACTCAAGGAGATGGACGAGGAATGCAAGATGAGAGAGAGCCGGCGCGTGGACCTGGAGCTCACCATCGTGGAGGTGAAGGACAATCTCAAGAAGGCCGAGGCAGGGCCCGTGACCCTGGGCACTACCGTGGACACCACCCACCTGGAGTGTGCGAACCCCCGAGTGAGTGTGGGACCCAGGACCCTCTTGGGAGGGTTGGGGGAGGTGGGTGGTGTCTCCTTCAACCTCCTTTGACTCAACCTTCACTCTCCTGTGACAGCCCAAAGCTGCCGTCCCCACACCAGTCCCAGACTGTACTCCAGTCAACTCGGCCACAGCACTCAAGAACAGGCCTCTATCGGTCATGGTCACAGGCAAAGGCACTGTCCTCCAGAAAGCCAAGGTAAGCTGTCACTCTGGCGCGTGCCCTGAGGAACCCCCTCTCACCAAAACAGCCAGTGGCTCAGTCTTTGGTTCTGTCTTCAGCACCTGGTTCAAGTGTTCTTATGAGAACATGTCAACTTGACCACCAACCACTCCATCAGTAGACTCCTGGGGGTGGAAGTCCAGGGACAGGGCGGACTGTGACTGAGTAGTTTTCAAATCAAAGGTCAGTGGTTCTAAAGGACTTCTGCCACTAAAGAAAAACTCCGACAGGTGGCGTGATTTGCCCTAGGTCGCCCAGCCAGCTAGGAGTTGATCCAGGGATGGATGCTATTCATTAGGATTTTCCGTCAAGGGCCACACAACAAGTGTTATTAATCCATCACATGTATGAGAAAGAACACGCCCAGAACTGTCTGTGTTTTGCCAAACTCTGTTCCCTATGCCCTTTCTGATCACTAAAGTCTACAATGGAACTTGGCGCATAGGCCTAGCTAACTCCTTCACTGCGCCATAGCCTCCGAATCTCCTAACACGGGTTGTTCAGTGCCGTTGAGTCGGTTCTGACTCATGGTGACCCTGTATAGGGTCTCCAAGGAGTGGCTGTTGAGTTTGAACCACTGACCTTGTGATTCAAACTGACTTTGTAATTCAGTGCATGAATCCGTAGCCCCAATACAGCGGTTGTTAAGTACCGTGGAGTCATAGTGACCCTGTACAGGGTTTCCGAGGCTGCAAATCTTTACAGGAGCAGAAAGCCTCATCTTTCTCCCGCGGAACAGCTGATAGTTTCAAGATGCCGACCTTGAGGTTAGCAGCCCAATTCGTAACCACTACGCTACTAGAGCTCCTTAATACAGCGGTAGGGAACCTTTTTTTTCCTGCCAAGGGCCATTTGGATATTTGTAATATCACTGCATATAAATGTATGCTGCTATGAAAAACAGCTCCTAGCCTTACTGAATTTCAAGTCCTGCCTCCGGTTACCTTGGCAGGGCCAGACCACGTGAGTGGGAGGGCTTATATATGGCGAAATCCCCACCCCTGTCCTAGTAAGTGCTCTGCGCAGGGTTGGCCCAGGGATTGGGACGTATTTGCATCTCTATGCCTTGCTGCTTCTATGTCTGAAATGTCTATATATACAGGTATGTGTTTGCTTAACGGGCAACTTCCGACCACATGTATGTCTGAGGGTCAGGATGCTACAACACCCTTATCCTGCAGAGTAACCCACTGTCTTCCCAGAAGCCACAAACTCTGCGGTGATGGAGTCCCGGGCCCACACTCCCAGTCCCTCTCAGCTTCCACAGCACTCACAGGGTCTCTAGACCCCACATTAACCAGTTGTGGTGCTGTAGGGTACCGATGGAAAGGTATGGGGGCCCTGGCCTAGCAGAGAGGCCAGTGACAACTGGGTGGGACTTGGCCAACTGCTCACCTGAGGCATCTGGAGCCTGAGCTGCCTGGGCCATGTGTCCAAATCACAAAATGTCCAACTTCACAGTATGGATCGTGGGCGTTAAGCAACGCATACCTGTATATGCGGCATACCTGTGTGTGTACACTTTTTAAAATACATATAAAGGTTGCTACAGTGGAATAATTTTCTTTTTCTTTTGGGGGGGGGGTGATGGCATTTGAATGGTACCAGGAATGGGAGAAGAAAGGAGCAAGTTAGGAAATAACTTTCATCTAAGGACTATCACATCGTTATGGACCGTGGTGACAATCCTGCTTCCTCACAATCTTAAAGCAGCAACTCTCTGAAAACATGAGAACTGGGTACCATGAATGGAGAGCTTTGGCTCAGCGGAGGCTTGGTCCCTTCTTCAGAGACTCAGGTCTCCTGGATGGACACAGGAACACTGTTGTGCTGCTTCTGTGAACTTCTCATCAAGTGTTTTATCACGATCTTTAAGTTGTGGAAACTTTCTGACCTTGAGACTCCAGTGGAAGAGACATCAATCAAGGTCCTTGTGGCTTTCTCACTGAGAAGACAAAACTCCTGACATCATCTCTTACACCCAATTACTTAGCAACATTGAGGCTTAAACCACCCTTGACTTCCAGACCCAACAACCATCATCTACAACATTCTTTTTGGAACCACACTGAGGCACTGTCCCTGCCAGGGAAGGCCTGAATCAACTACTTCTAGATATATATATTATGTGATGTTGTATTGTATAGAATTTTTTAATTCTCTAATTTAGAGGAATGAAAAATGTCTAACTGACATTTGATGTTACCACAGAGTAAGCTGACCTGCATTGACCAGTTGCAGTCCCAAGGCCAGGCTGCCTGTAAGGAAAGAGTTATTAATAGATTGCTCTTGTTGCATGTTTAATACCCAGGCTCCTTCCAGAGAAAACGGGGTACAGTGTGATTAAGAGGATCTCCCTCCTCTTCACAGATGGCACTGATGCTGTTGTCTAGCACAGGTTGAAGCATTTTGCCTACCACCTCTGCCTCAATCAAAAGTCTCTGAGGTAAATTCTGAGTCTGTCTTTCTCATCCATTGCAGGGCATTTCTTTCTTTAGTCCTAAACATTCGATGCCTCTTTACCAAGTGGTGAGTTTGATTTTTTTTAATATATATATATAAATAAAATGTTCATTGTGTTTTTGGTTTTCCTCGTATTTCATGGAATATGTACAACTTCAATGTGTACAAAAATCTGGCAGAACTACAATGTGGAACCCTAGAGGCCCTGACTTCTAAGCTTCCTTCAGTCACAGGTAAGTAGCATCAATCAAACCCATTGCTGCCGGGCTGATTCGGACATGTAGTGACCCTGTAGGATAAAGCACAGCTGCCCTCCACCAGAGTGGCTGGGGGGTTCAAACTGCTGACCTTCTGCTCAGTAGTTCAACCACTACACCTTGGTAAGTTGCATGTTGTTGTTACTAAGATCTGACTCATAGAGACCCTGTATAGGGTTTCCAAGGAGCAGTTAGTGGGTCTGACCCACTGACCTGACCTCATGATTAGCTGTCCAGTACTAACAGCCCCACACCAGAACCCCAGTAAGTTGCATTATTTAAGTACTGTTGAGTCAGTTCCTACTCATGGCGACCCTGTATAGAGTTTCTGAGGAGCTGCTGGTGAGCTTGAACCGCCGACCTTGCAGTCCAGTGCATTAGCCCGCAGTACCATACTGGTAAGTTTTACAGACAGACTGAAAAGAGGATTTGAGAGTGGAATAATTAATGTATCAAACAAACAAGGAGACGTCTGCAAAAATTGATTATATACAAGCAATTGAAAATCAGTACTCAGGGAGCACATTGAACACACACTCCTGAATAATTCTTGGGCCAAAGAAAATCATCAGTGCTTAGAAGGCTGCCCAACAGTAACTAATGAAGTTACAGCATAAATGTATTTATTGTAAAAAACGTCAGAACCAAAAAGGAAGACTTGAGTACACAAGACTGTCTAAATTACAAGAAGATACTATGAATACAAGCTGTTTGAAGAATTAACATTCCATAGCTCTGAACCCCAAATCCAAATGTCATTTTAGACATAAAATATTAGCAAATCAAATCATTGTATCTAAAAAATAATGCATCATGACCAAATGAGAGTTTATGCAGAAAATGCAAAAGGTGGGTCAGCACCTAAAATATACATCCATGGGAATTTATCAGATTAATGGCGAAAAGTCAGCACCTATGAAGAAGGCAGAAAAAGCACCAAAAAGACCTCAACACTCACACTAAACAAGGAAGCATGAAGTAAACATTCTTAACTCAATGAAATAATCTACAGAAAACAACATGCAGGGATTGAAAAGTTCCTTTGAGTCGAGAAGCAGATCTGGACCCTTGCTATTTCCACTCTTAAGAACATTATTCTGGAAGTCCCAGACAATACAAAACAACGGGGGAAAGTATTAATAGAAAGCTTCAAAAGAAGAAATGAAATGGTCCTGCTTGTACCACTAACAGGAAAAGGGTTTGGGCTGATTGAGCAGCAAGCTAGGAACTTCCTCTGTCATAATTAGGACTCTAAAGAAAGGTTCAAGTACAAAGCAGAGCTGGCCTGGACCTCAGCTCTTACGAACTAGCTAAAACCTTTATGACATAAGCTATCAGATCCATAGGTTTTGTTGCTGATGTTTTTGCCTACACTATGTATTGGAAGAAGTGCAGCCAGAGTCTCTCATACTTCAGACATATTGTTAGGAGGGTCAGAGAAAAAGAGGAAGACCCCCAGCAAGATGGATTGGCCAAGTGGCAGCATCACTGGGCTCAAGTGTAGCAACAATTGTCAGGTTGGTCCAGGATCGGGCAGTGTTTCGTTCTGCTGTGCATAAGGTCAATATGAGTCAGTACTGACTCAATGGCACCTTAACAACAGCATGTAATGACTATTATTAAGTATCATCAAGTCAGTGGGACTCAGCAGCTGGTGAGTTTGATCCAACGACCTTGTGGTTCATTCCCGCAGTGCCACAGCAGGACTCCCTGATGTTATCTTCTGCTAAAGACAGTGTAATGCCGACCCTGCCTTGGGACTCCAGACTTTACCCACTGAAACAATTACAAAAGTGCTTCTTTAGACACTTTTCTTGCAGCGCCAGATCCTGGAGTTGCTTTAAGCTAAGTGGCATTTAAACCAAAGTAATCTTGAAGTCCCCATACAGAATTTCAAGAAGTTCCATGGGGAATATTCCAGCTATTGTTCTGGCGGGACATGCAACCTCTCTCCCAGGGAACAGATTAAAATCCTCAGCCATCAACATGGTTTTCTGCGGCTGAGTTCGCTGGGCAGGACAAACTCAAGGCAATCTATAAAAACCCAACAGAACAGGTCTCAACCATCCCAAGACTGGCGTTGAGCACATGCAGAAAACTGACAATCAGAGACAAAAAGAGCAGTCGATCTTTCTCTCATTAACCCCCCAATATATATCTGCCCACCTATATGGCAGTGGCTAGAGGAGAGGCCCGAAAGAGGGGGTCACCCCCACCCCTGCTGGAGGCTTCTATTTGCACACACACTGCTGGTATAGCACGGAAAAGTTGACCAAAGCCTCATGTCTGCTCCAAAGTGGTGATTTCTGCTTATGCATCTGCTTTTGGTTCTTTTGATCACACATCTTTTCCTGGAGGTGGGAGCTTTTCCTCCCTACCTCACCTAAGAAGAAGAAGCAGTCGTGGCTATATAGCCAAGCTATAAGCATAATACTCCACCACTTAGACAAGACCTAACAACACCTGGTACGCATTACAGACAATAAGGGAAGCCTATCTCCTGATCATATTAATTATAATACAATAACAATAACCATGACCAATAAGAAACAATTAACATTATCAAAACATGTCCAAAAACAGAAGAGAGCAGCTGATGCAAATGAGCTGGAGACAGACAAAAGCTTTATAGAGGAGGAGGAGCGGGTTCTAGATATGCCTGAGAGGGAATTCAGAAGAATGCTATGGAAACAAATTCAAATACTCCGAAAAGGGGTCAAGGAAAATAAGGAAGGAGTAAAGTTCTGCAGGAACAATCAAATAGGATTGACACAGCATTGGAAACAATTCAAAACCTGCAAAAAAAGATGCGCAAGTGATCAATAATAAGATATCAGAAATGGACAACAGGCAGAAAGGGGAAAGGAACAGACTAGAAGAGATGGAAGACAGAACTAGCGAACTGGAAGACAAATCTCTCAATACTGCCAAGATAGAAGAGCAAGCAGCTAAGAGGATAAAACAATCTGAAGAAAGTCTAAGATTCATGCTGGATAACATGAGGAGGAATAATGTAAGAATTATTGGCATTCTGGAACAAAGAAGTTCCATGGGAATTTTTCCATGTACTTTGCGAAACCCTCTCACATATAAAATGTTAAGTTATAAAAATAAAAACTAGGATTAAAGCCTCTGGCTTTACGTCTGAGTGCTACCAAGATTTCTCCTGAAAACACCCAACTCTAAATACCACAACCAATGGAGGGGAAGATTCAGTTCCTATACCCTGCAAAGATGACCACATGTCTGGGTAGCTAGAAAATCCTCCCCAGAGGCCCCCCTTTGCCATAGGAGGACACTTTGTGGCGTGTTCCTTTTCAAACAAAGCAAAGCAAAACTTCCACAGCCTAAGCTCTATACTTAGAAAAGCAAGAACCTGATAGATTGGGGGGGCGGCTATTTTTGATTGAGTTTCAGAATTCTAGTGCTCCTGGCCCCCATTAATAGGAGAGTAGAGGGAAACATTCGATAAATGCCCTACAAGTGACCTTTCCTAAGTGAACTCTACAAGGAGGCCTTACCAGAGAATGAATCCTGGATCCCACCCCTACTTCTTTATGTTCCTAGAAATACGAGATTAATAATAAAGTTGAACCTTAAGCTTTATGCAATTACCAGGCTCTGCCATCTTAACGAACCCTGTTCTAGGGCTGTGTTATTATTTTTAAAAATTAAGATTTCATAATTTATCGTTAAGGCTGGACTCCTGCCTGAGGCCTCATCCACACACAGACTGAGCCACCAGAATGTCACAAATGCCATTAAAGCCCCCTTTGCAACAAGAATAAAATACATCTGATAAAAAGAAAATAAGTCTCCACTTCCTCTTAGAATGCCTCCACGGCCCAATTGACATTCTAGTAAAGGCCCTCTGTTCAGCTTGACTGTCCCCATTACATCTGATTTAGCATCTGTGCAGTCTGTCCACCTTCCTTTTCTCTGAAGTCTCCAGGTTCTTTTGTTTCTCTTCAGAGGAAAGGTAGCCAATAACTTGGGGAAGTACAAAGTAGGTACAGAAAATAAATATTGACTTACATACACATTAGACTTTGGACAGCATCGTTGGCAGCTGTCTTGAGGTTAGAGTGTTTCTCCTTCGTTCTGCACAGAGCAGAGCCCCCTTCGAGACAGAATGCTCCATGAGGGCCAGCGTCTTCTCAGTGCTCAAGGTGCCCAGGTGGTGGGGACGGCAGCTGCTGCCTTTCTGCCTGTTCCTGGTGGGAGCCCCAGGTCCTGAGGGCATCGCCTCTCAAGAGTCCTGGAGAAAGAAGTGAAATTGTAAGACACACAATTTCTGTGTGGTCCCTGGTGGTGCAGTGGGTGAAATGTTGGGCTGGTAATTGAAAGGTCAGCGGTTTGAACCCATCAGCTGCTCCTTGGAAGAAAGATGAGGCTGTTTCCGTAAAGCCAGATAGCCTTGGAAATTTTATGGGGTAGTTTTACTCTGGCCTGTAGGATCATTGAGGCAAAATCCATTCAGTGGTTGGGTTTTGGTTTGGTCCTGCTCTTAGAATCCCTGCGTGGCACAAACAGTTAAGTGCTGGACTATTAACTAAAAGGTTGACGGTTCAAACCTACTCAGAGAGGCTTCAGAATATAAAAGGCCTGGTGATACAATGGTTAAGAGTTTTGCTGCTAACCAATAGGTTGGCAGTTCGAACACACCCAAGCACTTCCCAAGAGAATGATACAGCAGTCTGCTTGGAAGCCCTGCGGGGTTGCTAAGAGTTGGCAGGGCTCGACAGCAGTGGGCTTGCTGTTCGGCTTTAGATCTGCTTCACACAGCAGCACATGTAAGGCTGCCCTGACTCAATCGATTGGGTGCCAACTGCTTTGGTTTTAGTTTGGTCCTGCTCTTTCCCTAGACATCCTAATCCGCCCCCTGCTGGATCCAAGACTCTCGCTGGTACCCTTCAGGTCCCCGCTCTGGCCTTAGGAAGTTAGCCTCTGCCCACGGCTCCACCTGGAACCACCATCTGGTTCTATTCTAGAACCACAGCATGGCCCCTCCAGAAAGCTCAGCTATGCCCGCCTGGACAAGCAGTGGGGCCTCACCTCCAAAGCCTAGTCTCCGGTCACTTTTCCAGGTGCTCAGACCCAATACCTTTCCCCCGCAAGCCACATGCCATCGATCCATTGGGCCTCCTAAACAAAACCCCACTTCAGTCACATGTCACCAGCCTGACCCGTATTCCCAACGTGCTGACCCCGTGAAGAGCTAGTCAGTTCTCATCTCTAGTACTCCAAGGGCTCCCACTGGGCTCTGTGCCCAAATGCGGTTCTTACACGAGTCTCAAGGCCCTGCTTGACTGGCCAGTCACCTTTCTGACTTGGGCTCCTGTTTCCCGCAGCTACCTCCCCTCCAGCCACACACACAGGCAGCCTCCCCATGGGGGCTTGGCTCTTGCTCTTCCCTCCCACCCCATCTACTACCTGTAGTACTTACCTTGTTCATCATCTGGCTTCCCCACTAGAATGCTAGCTCCACGTAGGTAGAGCTCCTTACTGTTTGGTTAATTGCTGTGCCCCAGAAATGCCTAGGGTGTCTGAGGCACTCAGTAAATGTTTCATGAGTGGATGAATACACAACTTCCACTGAATAAATGCCCACAAACCTACCTTTGCTGAGGACTTGAGACCTGGCAGGACTCAGACCACCCACACACACACACACCGCCCCGCCAGCCCACTCAAGCAGAGCGAGAATCCCACTTACGGTTCCCACAGTGGGGGCCATCCCAGCCCTCATGGCACGCACAGCGATAGCTGCCATTCTGCAGGACGCAGGCACCCTCGTTCATACACGGGTTGGGCTTGCACAGGTTGACTGGCCGCTTGGCCTCTGCAACAGAGCAAATATCCATTGGGTCAGTCCCGAAGACCCTCGCTCTAACTAAGCCCAGACAGATGAAAGGTCACTGGACTAAGTGACTTGCATGCCTTAGTGTCTCCC
Organism: Chrysochloris asiatica; assembly: GCF_000296735.1. Lineage (NCBI taxonomy): Eukaryota > Metazoa > Chordata > Mammalia > Afrosoricida > Chrysochloridae > Chrysochloris > Chrysochloris asiatica. Next base: position 43,620,127 of record NW_006408521.1, on the reverse strand, counting down.
TGGGCCCTAAAGCAACAATAGTTGGTGGTACAGATTACACACTTGGGCTACAAGACCCCACACCCCCAGGTGCCTTTCCCACAGGTGTATGGAGACGTATTCTCTTGGATGTATGTGAGGGACCATGCTCACTGTAGTCATGGCCTTTTTTTTTTTTTTAAAGGGAAGAAAGGAGGCCACCCATAAAAGCAGCCTTGGAGCTAGGCAGGCCGCTCTACATTTTGCACCCATCTGTCACTAACTCTCTGGGTCTACCACTTAACTCTTGAGCAATTTGTGGGTGTCCCAAGGGTAAATGTCTTCTGCTTAAGTGGAACACGTGAATCCTCAACTTGAGGAGACGTGTTTTACCCACATTCTCTGCACCTTCAACGTCAAACAGGAATGCCTTGGTCTGCACAGGAGGTCATGGGAGCACAGCATTGAGCAGAAACCTTGGCAGATGGGAACTGCCGCTGCCAAGAGGAAGAGCCGCTGTCCTGGTGAGGACAGAGGCAGCCCTGAAGGGCGTGGACCGTCTACTCACCTCCACAGATCCAGTCGATAAGCACGTCCTGATGGTATCGCAGGTCTCCGTAAGCCGCCACATGGATCAGGGCATCTCTGGGGCCAGCAAGCCTCCGCAAAGCCTCCCTCAGGACGGGCCCCACGCCCACCACCAACACGGAGACGCCGTTGTTCCTCAGCTTCTGGGCAGGGACGGCTGCATCCTCGGCACCCCGCCCACCGGTGAGCACCACCACGGCCTTGGGCACCCCTGGCCGGGCACCTCTCTGGATGGTCATCACCTTGTCATGGATGTGCAGCAGGGCCATGCCAGCCGAGCCCACCCCACCCAGGTAGGGGGCCTGGCTCACGGCCCGCAGCACAGCAGCACGGGTGGGATGCGTGTCCAGTCCGAAGGCTGTCTGGACCAAGCCGCCATACACCACCAGGCCAAGCTGTGTCACATCGGGGTTCACATCGAAGTGGAGGACGCTGTTTCTCACGAAGCTCTGCACCTGAGCGAAGTTCTCTGGCCCCACGGAGGCTGAAGCATCCAACATGAAAACCAGGTCCAACGACTGGGCCTGGCAGCCTGTAGGTCAGGCAGAGTGTGAACCTCCGTAGGCAGGGAATAGGGTGGACACAGCCCAGGTCACCTAATCGCCATCTGTCCAATGCAGTGGCCCTCCTCCTCACCATGGTCCCTTAGTCATAGTGCGCCACTCCCTAGAACACCAGCATGTGAGGGCCCAGCTAGATGACTTTTCCCAGCCTCCCTTGCAGCTAGCTGTAGCCCCATGTCTAAGATTGATCCAATGGAACATGATCTGAAATAGCTACAACTTCAAGTTACATCTTCAAAAAGGAAGCTGTGGTTCCTCAAAGGCCTAACCTTGGAATCACCACATGGCCCAGTAATTCCACTCCTACCTAGAATGCTGGGACTCAAAACAGATGCTTGTATACCAGTGTTTGTTACAGCATGACTCACGGTGGCCAATTAATAATCAACAGCAGCAGCTAAAGTCTTCAAAGACTTCTGATGTGGCTCTGGAGGATCAGCACAGGACTGCGAACCATACAAGGTCAGCAGTTCAAATCTACTAGTTGCTCCTCGGGAACCCCATATAGGGTCATGATGAGTCAAAACCAACTCGACAGCCCTTAACAACAGTCTTCTAAGTGCTTACTATGTGCATGCATGCTGCTGCTAAGGCTGTCGAGTCAGTTCCTACTCATAGTGATTCTTCATAAGGTTTCTGAAGCTTTAAAAATCTTCACGGGAGTAGAAAGCCTCATATGTCTCCCGTAGAGTGGGTGGCAGGCTCGAACCATAGACCTTGTACTTTGCAGTCCAGCACTTCTCCTATGGAGCCAGTGCGCGCCCACTATGCGCATAAGGTATACAAAGTTAGTTACTGTTTACCTTAATCCTCTCAAAGAACCTTTCAGGAGATGCTATTACTTGTCCCATTTCACAGACACGTAAACTACAAAGTCACTCATCATGTGACTAGTACCTAAAAGTCTGGGATTGGTTTTAGCCCCTGGCCCAGACCCTGGGAGAGAAGAATGGGTAAGGGCTTATGACTCACCCACCCACAGACCAGGCCGGGGTCAGGTCCTCTTGCCTGAACCTCACCTGGACGCTGTTGGCTGCAGAGCATCCTCTGCAGCTCGGGGATCTTCTGGAACAGGTCCTGGGGGTCAGCGTAGACCACCACGTGCTTCGGGCTGCCCGTGATTTCCTCCAGCTCCTCCCGCACAGCCTCGCTGCCCACGCCAAGCAGGAGTAGCTCTCGAGCCTGTGCCTGGAACGCCACACCGGCCACCTCATCCTGGGACCGTGCGTTGGTGAGCAGGACAACCACTCTGCGTGGACGGTCCTGGCCTGTCCTGGCCACACTCCCAAAACCATGCTCTGCCACCTGCCGCAAGGCGCTGCCTGTCAGGGTGGGGCCTCCACTGAAGGGGATGTCATCAAGCCTCCGCACCAGGTCAGGCACATCCTGGTACTCCCCCACGGGCACCGCCACCACCACCTCCCGGCTGTAGTGGGCCACACCCACGCGGGCCCGAGAGTCCTCGTCCAGCACAGTCTGCACAAACCGCCTGACGAAGGCTCTCGCCCGCAAAAAGCCTGTCCAAGTGGTGCCCGCCGAGGTGTCCAGCAGAAACAGGACATCGATTCTGCACTCCAGGCTGAGTTTCGGAGCTGTAAGAGACACATCAACCACCAGTGTCCTGCGCGTCCCTTAGAGCACCTGAGACATCCTACCCCTGCCCCTGCCACAAAGTGACAAAACTAGACACGGAGTCTCTCCTGGACCTCAAAGGTCTCCATCCAACCACCTTTCAGAAAGTTTATGTTTTTTGTTTCCTATATGGTTAAGTGATTTTTCGCACCTGTTTGAGAAACCTCTGTCCACCTCAAGATCGTGAGTCTATTCTACATTGTCTTCTACATGCTTCTTGGCTTTGCCTTTAGCACTATGTTCCAAGTAGAAGGGATTTTTGTGTGGGGTGTGAGGTAGAAGTTGGCGGTAACCCCATGCGGCAGAGGAGATTGCCTCCCAGGGATTTCCTAGCTGTAACCTTTACAGGAGCAGAGCATCAGATCTTTCTCCCCAGAACCACTGATGAGTCTGAACCAGCAACCTTTCAGTTAGCAGCCAAGCATTGAACCGTTATGCCACCAGGCTCCTTGACTTAAGGGGTGTGGTTTATTTTTTACCACTTGGAACAACGGACCCTGCCCCACATGTTAACAATATGCTGTCGTAAGCCCCTACTATTTTGCACCCTTGGTGTGGCACTGTGGGCTAATGCATCAGACTGCAAAGTCATTTGAACTACAAGGTCGGCGGTTCAAGCTCACCAGCTGTTCCTTGGAAACCCTATACAGGGTCCCTATGGGTCATAATTGACTCAACAGCACTTAACAACAACAACATCATGTTGCACCTCAGTGTCAAGAAAACAAGAATCCTCACCACTGGACCAATAACATCATGATAAATGGAGAAAAGTTGTCAAACTTCATTTTGCTTGGATCCACTACCAACATTCATGGAATGTAGCAGAAATCAAAAAATCAAATAATATATTGCAATAGGCAAATATACTGCACAGAACCACTTTAAAGTGTTGAAGGAGCTAACATGTCAGTCTGTGCCTGACCCAAGCTGTGGTATTTTCAACAGCCTCATAATGCCTATGAAAGCTGGACACTGAATAAGGAAGACTGTAGAAGAATTAATGCATCTGAGTTCTGGTGTTGGAGAAGTATATTAAAGTACCATGGACTGCCAGAAGAAACAAATCTGTGTTGGAAGAAGTACAGCCAGAATGTTCCTTAGAAGCCAGGATGGCAAGACTTTGTTTCTCATACTTCGGATATATTACCAAAGAGGGACCAGTCCTTGCAGAAGGACATCATGCTACACTGAGTAGAGGGTCAATGAAAAACAGGAAGACCCCAACAAGATGGATGGACAACAGCGCTGGGCTCAAGCTTTACAACTTGTGTGAGGCTGCGGCAGGACCAGGCAGTGTTGTGTTCTGTTGTGCAGAAACTTACAATGAGTCAGAACCAAGTCGATGGCATCCAACAACAACACAACATGTATCAAGAATTGTTCTAAGCATTTTATACACATGATCATATTTAAAACTCTCATGGCCCCATGGGGTAACACCTATTGTAATCTTCATCTCAGACCATTAGAACCAGTGGAGTTTGGGATTCCTTATTTCTCTTCCATGGAAGAACAGACAGAACATTGCCCAGGACTTGGCCCCAAAGCCGGAATTCCCACTGGGCTCAGTGATGCACAGACAGCAAGCAATGGTCAGTCTACAGCTGATGGCACCATCCTTCCCAGAGCCCTATCAACGACATTATTTACCTGGGGCACTTTGAGACCGCACCCTGTGGAAGTCCTATTAATGCTGTCTTTAGAAAGAAGGTGGCTCTAACATTCAGTGGCTGGTTTCTACCCAGTGACTTCAAGTGTGGGAGACAATAAGGGGGAGCCCAAGCTCTACCCATTCTCCAACGTTCTCTCTCAGCAGCCCCTGCGTACTTACCACAGTTGGCTTCTCCTACAAAGGCCAGCGGGCAGACGCAGTGGTACTCGTGAGGACCTTCCGGAACACACATGCCTCCGTTCTGGCAGGGCTCAGCATCACAGGGCCCTTCCGGAGGGAGAGAAGCTCATTAGTCCAGCAGGTCAGCACAGAGGAGGTGAAGGGCCTGCAGCTGGCCCTGCCAACCTCTGCCTCCCCTCTGCAGTCTGTCTGAAACACACCTAGAGCAAAGAGGGAAATAACTGACCAGCACATAAAGGAGGGGCTGAGCGTGCCTCTGCCAGAGGACACTGTTATGGGCTGAATTGTGCCCCTTGCCCCCAAATCTCTGTTGGAGTCCTAATCCGTATGCCCATAAGCGTGCTTTAATGTAATCTCTAAGGTAAACTCATCTGTCAAGTTTGTCATGCTGTGGTGGCTTTGTGTTGCTGTGATGCTGGGAGCTAAGACACCAGTATGTGAAATACCAGCAGGGTCACACATGGTGAAGAGCTTTCAGGTAAGCTTCCAGACTAAGACAGACTAGGAAGGAGAGGCCAACTACTTCTGAAGGTTTAGCCACTGAAAACCTTATGACTAGCAGCAAAACCTTGTCAGATACAGAATCAGACGATGAAAACCTGGTGAAGATCCCCAGAATATTGTCAGATACAGTGCCAGGTTGGAAGGCAGTCAAAATGCAACTGGGAAAGAGCTGCCTCCTCAAGGGAGAGCTGACAGTGATGATGTGAATGGAGTAAAGGGTTCCGGGACCTTCATTGGCTGATGGGGCACAACTCAAAATGAGGAGAAACAGCTGCAAACATCCATTAATAATCAGAACATGGAATGTACCAACTACGAATTAGGAACATTAGAATTTGTAAAAAAAATTAAATGGAGTGCACAAAGAATCATATTCTAGGTATTAGCTGACATGGACTGGTATTGACCATTATGAACCAGAAAGTCACGTGGTTTACTATGCTGGGAATGACAAGTTGTAAGGAATGGATCGCATGCATCGTCAAAAAGAACAAGATCTATCATCAGGTACAATGTTGTCTGTGATAGAACAATATCCTTATGCCTACAGGTTGTAGTTGTTAGGTACCATCAACCCAGTTTCGACTCACAGCGGCCCTATGCAAAACAGAACAAAACACTGCCCAGTCTTGCACCATCTTCACAATCATTGTTAAGCTTGAGCCTGCTGCTGGTGCCACTGGGCCAGTCCATCTTGTTGGGGTTCTTCCTCGTTTTCGCTGACCGACCCTCCACTTTACCCAGCATGATGTCCTTCTCCAGGGATTGGCCTTTCCTGATCCTATGTCTGAAGTATGAAAGACAATCTTGCCATCCTGGCTTTGAAGGAGCACTCTGGCTGTACTTCTTCCAACACAGATTGGTTTGTTCTTCTGGCAGTCCATGGGACTTTCAATATTCTCCTCTAACACCATAATTCAAATGTATCAATTATGGTCTTTTACAGACTTCCTTATTATTGTCCAACTTTCACAAGCTTATCAAGCTACAAGGAAGACCAGTTAATACCACTATTACTTAAATATATGCACCAACCACTAAAGCCAGTGATGATGAAACTGAAGGACTGTACCAACTTCTTCCATCTGAAATTGATCAAACATGCAATCAAGATGCATTGATAATAACTGGTGGTTAGAATGCTAAAGTTTCAAACAGAAGAGGAAGGATTAGTAGTTGGAAAATATGGCCTTGGTGATAGAAATGATGCTGGAGATCACATGATAGAATTTTGTAAGACCCATGACTTACTCATTGCAACTACCGTTTGTAAACAATATAAAGGGAGATTATGCACATGGACCTTGCCATATGGAATATACAAGAATCAAACTGATTACATCTTTGGGAAGAGACAGTGAAAAAGCTCAATATCGTTAGCCAAAACAAGGCCAGGTGCACACTCTGGAACGGAACACCAGTTGCTTATATGCAAATTCAGGCTGAAGCTGAAGAAAATTAAAACAAGTCCACCAGAGACAAAACATGACCTTGAATGTATCCCACCTGAATTTAGAAACCATGTCAAGAATATATTTCATGTATTAAACACTAATAACCGAAAACTAGAAGAGTTGTAGGAAGATATAAAGAGCATCATCATTCAGGAGGGAAGCAAAAGATCATTAAAGAGACAGAAATGAAAGAACCAAAAGAGATGTCAGAAAAAGCCTCTGCAACTTGCTCTTGAGCGCAGAGAAGCTAAAGTGAATGGGAGAAATGAGTATGTAAAAGAGCAGAACAGAAGTTTTCAAAGGGCAATTTGAGAAGACCAACCCAAGTATTATAATGAAACACACAAAAACCTGGAGTTAGAAAGTCAAAAGGGAAGAATATGCTCAGCATTTCCCAAGCTGAAAGAACTGAAGAAAAAATTCAAGTCTGATGTTGCAATATTATGGGCAAAACACTGAATGATGCAGAAAGTATCAAAAAAAAAAAAGATAGAAGGGATGAATATACAGAATCACTGTAATCAAAAGAAATAATGGTTAAATATTAAACCATTTCAAGAGATAACATATGATCAAGAAGCGATGGAGCTGAAGGAAGGTGTACAAGCTGCACTGAAGGCACTGGCAGAAAACTAGGCTCAGGAATTGACAGAATGCACACTGAAATCTGTCAACACACTGGTGTGGTATTGGAGGCGCTCACTCATCTAGGCCAGGATTTTGTAAGACAGCTTCGTGGCCAGCCAATTAGAAGAGATCCATTATTTGTACCCATTCCAAAGAGAGGTGACCCAACAGAATGCAGAAATCATTGAACCATATCATAAAATATCACATGCAAGTAAAACTTTGCTGGAGATAATTTTTAAATGGTTGCAACAGTACATCAACAGGGAACTTCCAGAAATCCAAACTGGATTCAGAAGAGGACGTGGAACTAGGGGATATCACTGCTGATGTCAGATGGATCTTGGCTGAAAACAGAAAGTATCAGAAAGAAATTCAGTTGCATTTATTGACTACAAAAAGGCTTTTGATTGTGTGGATCATGACAAACTATGGATAACATTATGAAGAATGGGTATTCCAGAACATTTCATTGTGTTCATGAGGAACCTGCTCATAGACCAAGAGGCCACTGTTAAAACTGTTAGATACTGAATGGTTTAAAATCAGGAAAGGTGTGCGACAGGGTTGTATCCTTTCACCATACTTATTCCATATGTATGCTGAGCAAATAACCCAAGAAGCTGGATAATATGAAGAAGAATGTGGCATCGTAATTGGAGGAAAACTCATTAACAATCTGCAACACGCAGATGAGACAATCTCACTTCCTGGAAGCAGAGGGCTTAAAACAGTTACTGATGAAGATCAGAGATGAATAGTCTTTTGTAAAGGATTGAACCTTGATGTAAAGAAAGCAAACATTCCCACAATTGGACCAATAAATAACATCGTGATAAACTGAAAAAATACTGATATTCTCAAAGACTTCATTTTGCTTGAGTCCACCATCAACACTCATGGACGCAGCAGTCAAGAAACCAAACGACACACTACATTAGGCAAATCGGCTGCACAAGACCTCTTTAAAAAAGTGTTCAAGAGCAAAGAAGTCAGTTTGAGAACTAAGGTGCACCTGACCCAAGTCATATTTTCAATCGCCTCATATGCATATGAAAGATGAACAATGAATAAGAAAGACTGTAGAAGAATACATGCATTTTAAATACGGTTTTGGAGGAGACTATTAAAAGTACCATGAAATGTCAAAAAGAATAAACAGATATGTGTTGGAAGAAGTACAGCCAGAGTGCTCATTAGAAGTTGGGATGGCCAGACTTCATCTCTATACTTCGGACCTGTTATCTGGAGGGACCAGTCCCTGGAGGACGTCGTGCAGGTGTTTACAACATGTATTTGGGGGGACACCAATCCATAACAAGTTCCTTAAGAGGTCATACGATATATGTTTTGGGTGGAAAGTGTAAATTATGGGTAATGTCTACTCAAAGTCATTTTATTGAGGAAATCACAGCCCTGTGAACTGTCAGTTCAACGCCAGCCTGCAGCCACAACTGGAGCTCCTTATCCATTTTCTCATCTACAAAAGACAGACAGACCCTGTGTCTCCTCTCTCACGGCTGCAGAGAGCAAGCGCGTCTTCCCGAGTTTATGTGTTATGTATTCAAGGGGCCTGACAGGCTGCCAAGTGTGAGGATGGCTGGAGCTGGCAGTTTCTGCTCTTTTTGCTTACAAATGCTAATCTAATGCTTGGTTGTGATGGACTGTGATTTAAGTGTGTGCTTCTCAAAGGAAGGCGCTACTGCAGCTGGCTCTGGGCCCCTGGAAATCAACCATGGGGTGGCACAGTAACTAGGCAGCTACTGCAGTCCCGGTAGGGCAAGCACTGGACTGTAAGGTCAGTTTGAACTCCAACCATTCCTTGGATACCCTATACAGGGTCGCTATGGGTCAGAAACGAACGACTCAATGGCACTAATATATGCCAGGTACAAGCTCATTTCACTGTGGTAACAGCCTAATCCAGTGTTCTATAAAAAGCTCATTTAGCAGATGAAGAAACAGAAACTCACTGAAAGAATTAACGTGCCAAAGGTCAGAGCCTGGACTCACAGGCAGACCACTCTGGCTCCCACACCACAAGTCCTCAAACTGAGCAGGAACAGGCTTCCTTTCAGTTTCTAGTATATTTCAGGGGCCAGTGATACTGAAGCTGTGGAAACAGACACCACATGCTAGACACCACCACCCTGGCTGCATGGGGAGCCCATCGGCTCTGCTTACAGCAGCAGCACAACACTGGACTGAGGCGGGTCAGTGGGCAGCACTGACCGAGGCATGGAGCAGGGAGGCCACAGTCACATACACAAGTCTCACGTGTGGAGGTTTAGTGCTGACAAGGCACTTTTGGAAGCCTCACTAAACTCCCATGTGTGAGACTTGCTATGATGGAAACCAGGAAACAGGATTCCGGACAGAGGGCACACATTATGCCCATTTCACAGAGGAGCAAACGAAAGCTCAGGTCGCTTGTCCCAAGTTCAGTGCTGGACTGAGGTTTTCTGCCTGCGGGACAGACAGCCTTCACTACCACTCAGCAATGCAAGGGGCATCATTCTGAAGTCCCCACTCCATGTTTAATGGGAAATACTGTGAAACAAGTGAGGTAACAGAGTGGTGTAAACACACTCCATTGCCATGGAGACAGAGTTAAATGCCCCGCCCTCGTTCCTGGCAGTCCTGGCCCATCTCTGCCCAGGACTTTGTGCCAAAGCCCCTTTACATACCTGGGCAGGTGGTCCTGTAGCAGGTGGCACGGTGGCTCAAGAACACTCTCCTCTTGCTATAATCAAAGGGAAGAACATGGGGGAGATCAGAGGCTTACAAGAAGGGCAGACACATGGAGATATTTTTTTAATCAACAGTAGCATCTGATACAAAATTCCAGTGCAGGAGAAGGTCAAGAGAAACCCCTTCAGAATGATATTCCTTCTTGACTCTACCCCCACTTCTGTCTTTACAGAGAATAGAGACTATTTCAAACTACTTAGAGACAATTAAAAAGTAAAAGCTAGGTCAGCTATCAAAGTGCTGACGTGCTCAGCTGCCAACCAGGCTTGGTGATCTACTCCCACGGAGCAGTTCTACTTGGTCCTATAGGATTGGGAATCGATTGGCAGGCAGGGGGATTATAATAATGGAGAAGTCTGTGCTCAAAACTCCAAATGGTGGGAACATCTTGCTTTCTGGGGCCAGCACAATGTGTCGGAGGGTAAAACACTAAGAATTAGATAAGTAGATTCTGGTTTTATCCCCCAAGGAAAATTAGTTCCCTCTCTTCTAAACAACTCTAGCTGTACTTTTCAGCAGCCTTCATGGGGGTTTGGGACCTAAGTGAAGGGAACCAAGTGGCCAGGACCCAGGCTTCCTCATCATCCCAAATGCTCCTATCTGGTCTGACCAGCAAGTGTCCCTATGAAGTTCCACTGCTCAAAGGGATTACAGACCGTTCAATTCACCTTCCCAGGTTTGTGTGCATGCTACCAGTCTGTAATTAACAGCCACCACTGATCCTGGGTGGTCTACATGTACCAGGTATCCCCCTTGTTACCTCAAATCCATAGCTACCTTCATCCTGTGGATGGAAAACAGCTTCAAAGGATGACTTAGGCTCCCCAAGTCACACTGCTACTAGAAGACTGTAGAGCTGGGATCCAGACACCTATTACCTGACCCCAAAGCCCCTACCCTCATGACAGGCCCTGTTGTCACTGGGAGGCCCCAGGTTCCTCTTGGTTAACAACAGCTCCAGGAATGGCCTCACCGAAGCAGACTCCTACCCTTGGACTAGAGCCAACAAAGTTCTCCCAAGAGGTTTCTACCTACCAGGTCCCACCTGCTGCTCTCCCAGGGTGTGGACTGGGCTCAGGGTCTTCCTGGGGTAAAACGTCCACTTGGCATAAAAGCCATGTCAAGTAAGAATTCAACTAGTTGCTGGAACAAAAGGTTTACCCATCTGTCAGCTCATTAAGGAGAAATCTTCCCTTGCTGTGTGTCACTGCAGGATAATGTACTGGGCTGCAAGGTCAGTTTGAACCTCAAGGTCAATGGTTCAAACTCACCAGCTGCTCCTCAGAAGCCCCATACAGGGTCCATATGAGCTGGAACAATTCCATAGCACTTAACAACAGCAGTAACTTTGAATCTTAATGAGCTCAGAAAAAAAACCCCAAGTCCCAGTAGAAAGCGCTCCCTTACCCACCCAGCCCTGAGCCTGGATGGGTGCTAAGGGTGGATGTTGCCTCCAGGCCACATTCTCTGCAAGGCCTTCCCTGGCCTCCAACCGCTCCCCTCTGCTGGGAGCACACTGCCCCCGCCCGCCCCCTGCCATGCATTCTTCACTCTCCATGCCGACCTGCTGTTCACTGCCTACCTCCCTGCCTGACCCCTCGGGGGTCAGCCCCAGAGCAAGTTTGTTCACTTAGATCCAAAACCTCTCAATCTCCAGGTCCTGGGACAGCATAAAGGACCCCTAAGTGAGAATTTCTTGAATGGGCATCTGATACGCAGGCATCGTTCTAGAAACCTGTAGGATAAGCACTGGACCTCAAGGTTGCTTTGAACTGAAAGGTCAGTAGGTTCTAATCCACCAGCTGCTCCTTGGAAACCTTATACAGGGTCACTAGGAATTAGAACCACTCAACAACATACCTTTACTCAGTGTTCACAGTGCCCCTATAAGGAGTTGTCTCCCTGAGCACCCAGGGTGGGTGCTGACAGCTGCTGACACTGAGGTGCTCAGATCCCTGCCTTTTCCCAGGTCTCCCCTGATCCCGGTCACATGATCTATAAGAGCTGTTCTCCCTGCAGAGCATGTCACGTTGGGGGCATCTTAGCTCCCCGCACTCCAGCCACAGCCTTGCAGACCCACCTGTGGAAGGGACAGCGCGAGGCCAGCACAGCATTGGTCCGGGGCCAGCCTCTCCAGCACAGAGCGTTGCTGTCATGCTCACTGACCGTCTCCAGCACCTTACGTTCACAGGGGTGGGGCTCCACCTGGCAGTCTGTGCAGGAGAAGATGGGGTCACACCTTGGTCTCTGCCAGCTCCCCTGGGGCAACACTCTACCTGCAGCTCTGCTATCTCGGCTCTTGGGGGGTGTGTGTGGGGTGGGGTGGGAGTGTGTGCGCACACACCTGCTCAGCCCATTCAGCTGGGGCTCCAGGCTCAGAGAAGCTGCTCTCCTTCAGCCACCTCCCACCCACCTTTCCCACCAGATGTGCAGCACATGTTCATTCTGTATAATGAGGGACCCTGACCAAGACACGAAGGCCCAAAGTCTCCTCACTCACCCAGGCCCTGTACTCACCAAGGGGAGTGTTTGGAGTCCTTTCCTCCGAGCTGGGCCCTATACCCCCACGGACACATATGGTCAAGACTCCCAGCTGAGAACCCACTGAGCCCAATATAAGGGGCAGGGGAAGGAATGAACAAATAGATACAAAAAAGCAGTCCTACCATCCTCCTCCCCTGTTTCTCTCCTGGGTGGGGGGGGTCCCTGCTCCCCCACATCCTAATTCCCACCCTCCAACTTAGAGGGTCTTACCTGGTAGAGCCACGGTGCATACAGCGGCACTGCCGAGGGTGCTGAGGAGGCCGTTGGTGGCGTCCTCCACCTGCTCTGCAAACAGCACATGCCGGTCCTGGGGCTCGCTGGCCAGCGTCTGCAGCTCCTCCCACCTGCCCCAGCCCCGCCCACCATAAGTTACAAAGCTGGAAGGCTCCACCCACCCTCCTCCCAGAACATGGGCTCCTTGTGCACCACCCACCACGTGGCCCAGAGGTCTCCTGGCTACAATGTGACCACTGAGGACACAGGTATGGACCAAAAGGGCCTCAAGGCAGCCCAGGGGTCCTGGGTGGTAACCTGTGCATACTGGAATGAGTCGACTCAACACCTCCGACTCTTCCTTGAGACCTGGTCCTAACACATTCACTTGTCTGGTTTTGTAGCCCATGAGGAAGAGGAACACATTCATCCGAAAGGACATGAAAGATAGGGACCTCCAAATGGCAGTTAAGAGCAAGCTAGGGCAGCTCACCACAGAGAAAAGGTGGACTGGTGTTGACCAAAACCCTGGGCACCATCCTCACTTCTCTGATACACCCTGCAACCAATTTGTCACTGCTCTGCCCTCACCACATACCTCAAGTCCAGCCTCTCCTCCCCGGCCATAAGCCACCACTCTCTCCCATGGGAGCTTCCCCAGAGCCTAACTGGTCTCTCCACTTCCCTTCTTGCCCTTACCCCTCGGCCCCACCATCAGTATGAGCTTCTAAAAGTATAAGTCAATTCACATCACCCTCTGGCTCCGAACCCTCCAAACTCTCCCCACCTGACCCCCAGAGACTCCAAGGTCTTTCCCATAATGCATACAGTGGCCATGATCTGGCTCCTGTCCACCCCCACCAAGCCACACATATTATGAGTTTCTAGTTTTGTCTAAACAACATTTAACTTTCTGACATTGCAACCAAATGGTCAGACAAAACCAAAGACAATACATTCTCATGACTTCAAAGGCCTGGGGGTCACGGTACACAGAAGCCAAAATGGCAGAGTGAAGAAAAGGCCAGATCCCCTCTCTTCCCTTGGTGTGGCCTCTCTTGGCTGTGCATAGTTCCCAGCACAGAATGCTGACTCAGAATGGCACAACAAAGCATCTTACCTGGGAAACTGGACGCCCACGGCAAACACAGTGATGCCCCTCTCCTTCAGCTGCTTGGCCGGCAGAGCAACGTGCCCCTGGGACTTCCCATCAGTGACTACGACAAGAAGCTGGGGCACTGACTCATTCCTGCCCCCTGGGAACCCTTTGCGCAGAAGGTGTTTCAAAGCCAGGCCCGTCTCTGTGCTTCCACCTCTGAGGGCACCGGAAAGAAGGAAGAAGAGTCAGTGGCCAGAGAGGTAGAGCTGGGAGGGGTGTCCACGAGGGTGAATAGTGACCACACAGAGGCTCACACTGTCCTCTGAACCTGTGAACATGACTTATTTGGAAAAAGTCTTTGGAGGTGTGACTCAGTGAAGGGTCTTGAGATCAAGAGCTGACCTGGGTTATCTGGGTGGGTCCTATTTCCAATGGCAAGTATCCTTAGAAGAGACACATGAAGAAGACACAAGAAGGAGACAACGGAAAGAGGCAGAGAGTGGAGGGACACAGCCACAAGCCCAGGAATGCTGGGGCAGCCAACAGAAGTTGGAAGAGGCAAAAAATCACTTTTCCTCTTTAGGAAGCATGTTGTTGTTGTTGTTAAGTGCCGCCGAGTCGAATCCAACCCATAGCAACCCTGTATAGGGTTTCCAAGGAGCAGCTGGTGAGTTTGAACCGCTGACCTTGCAGTTCAAATGGTTTCACAGTCTGGCGCATTAACCCACAGCACCACACCAGGATGATGATGATAAGTGCCGTCGAGTCGATTCCGACCCATAACAACTCTGTATAATAAGGCTTCCAAGGAGCAGCTGGTGAGCTTGAACCACCGACCCTGCAGTTCAAATGACTTTGCAGTCTGACGCATAAGCCCACAGCACCACACCCCCACACCAGGAAAGCCCTGCTCAATTTTGGATTTCTAACCCCCAGAGCCCTGAGACATTTCAGAACCCCAAGAGAACAATGAAGCCACCGTGTTTGTGATCACTGGTTAGGGCAGCCCTAGGAAACTTGGGTAGTGGTGGGGGGAGACATTGCCATCAATTCTGACTCACGGCAGCTCCATGTATATCAAAGTAGAACTGTGCCCCATAGAGTTTTCAATGGCCGGTTTTTCAGAAGTAGATCACCAGAACTTTCTTACGAGCCATCTCTGGGCAGACGTGAAATGACCACCTTTTAGATAGCAGCTGAGATCCTGGGACTCCCAGGTAACCAACCGGGTGAGTCTGAAATCACTGGGTCCTCCTTTACTTGAGAACAGCCCCCCTCTCTCAGCAGAGACTCCAAGTGACGCCATCTAAACCACAATGCTGAAGGATGTAAATTAACTTAGTCCATGAACTTGGCAGTGGCCCTCCACATCTCTCTTGTATCGCGTAACAACTTCCTCTTCCTCAGGATGACACACGCATCTCCCACCTCCTCATCCCCCACGTACCAGCCCTTCAGGTTACGACGTGGTATCTTCTTGGTCTGGGATAGTGGAAAACTGGGCCGACGAAAACTGCATGTTGTTAGAATCTGTCAGAACTCTGCTGCGAGGCTGGAGGTAGTCATGTCTGTGTGAGGGACTTCCTAGTTTAGGATTGAGTGCTGGGCAGCTGACGTGCTTCTAGGGCCTGTCATAGAAGTCCCATCTCATTGGGATGCTAAGACTCCCTTATCTGTTGCGGTCACTGTTCTCTGAACCTACAGAGAGTTACAGGGTGTGTCGCGTGGTCTGGATCATCAGGGCACCCCACTCCCCAGCATCAGGCAGCTCTGTTCATCTCCCCATTCATATGGAGCAGAACATGACTCAGCACAATGGCCTTCAAGTTACAGAACCTCTCAGTGGATGACGACGCATCCAGATCTGAGTGGAGGCTAGCGGAATTGCTACAGGTATTAACTGTGTGCACAGAGAAGGCCCTGGGATGCTGACTGCTCACAGAAGACAGAGGGCTGTGTGGACTGGGGGCACACTGATACTCACACTGTCCAACAAGTCCTGCCCTTAACGCCACACACGCAGATGAGCCCATACCCACTCTTCTGATAGACAAACATCCGGCTGACGAGGGACCTGGACATTTTCAGGGAATGTGTGAGTAAATGTGTGTGTATGTGTTAACGTCTGTGTGTATGAACATTGGTGTACATGGTGTGTGAATACGTGCGTGTATAAGCACATGTGTGCGAATGAAGATTTGTGTATGTGTGAATGATATATGTGGGGGCTTCAAACAGTTCATGGGAATATTCCATTATTTTTTCTATTTTTCCACAAACTTTTTAAAGCCCCCTCGTATATGAACGCACATGCGTGTGAGTGTGTATGGGCATTTTTAATCTAACACTAAAAAGTATTTCTCATGCAAGTCTCACATGGGTCTTCCAGTCCAGGTGTCTCTCTCCTGGGTGGCTCTCCTTGGGGTCCAAGCATCCTTTCCTGTTGTGGTTCCTCAGTCCTGCAAGTCCCCATTCAGCAGAGAGACGGGGAAAGAGCTTGGAAGCTTGTGCCTGAGAAGGATTTATGGACGAGTCCTAGAATAGTCATTTTTATGGCTTTTTGTCTGAGGACAGCTCTTAAAAGGCAATTTCCTTTGTGGAGTTCCACTGAGTTAATAAATGTCAGCAAGAGTTGGCAAGTACTAAAATTAAAATCCTGCAAATTTACACAGGCATCTACATCAGTTAACAACAACAACTTGCTTTTATCAACCCATCAGTATTCATTGTGAATCCACTGTACTAGAAGAGAGTGAATGGGAGGCTAGAAAGTGTAACATGAATGCACTCCCCCTCTAAAGAGCTCTTAGTCTAGTTAAAGAAACAGACCCACGGGGACAAAGGTATCAGACAAAGCAGCAAATCATCAGATCAACGCAATGCACTGCTGTAGGGTGGGTTCTGACTCATAGGACCCTATAGGACAGAACAGAACTGCCCCTAGAGGGCTTTAGGGTTTCCAAGGCTGAAATCTCTACAGAAACACTTCCACATCTGCCCACTACAGCAGGGCTGATGGGTTCAAATTGCTGACTTCTTGGTTAGCAGCCAAGTCCTTTAACTATTATACCACTATTGTTGTTCTCGTTGCTAGATTCTGGTGAGTCGGCTCCAAGGCTGTAAATCTTTTGGGAAAAGAAAGCCTCACCTTTCTCCCACAGAGCTGAAGGCTTTTAAATATCATAGACAGTAAGAGTCCTGCAGAGGGAGTTCATGATGGGGTGCATGTCAGGGACAGGCTCCCGCAGGGACGGGGTGTCTGAATGGAGTCTTGGGGAATCAGGTGACCAAGAAAGGAGGTCATCTGAATCGGAGGAAGGGCATGTCCAAAAGCACAAGTGAGCAAACACAAACTGGGATCTGAGCTTGGCGTGGGCAACGAGACACCAAAGAGGAGCGCAAGCATGCAATGTTGGTGATCTCAAAGGCACCTTCAGTTCCCACAAGCTGTGCTGGCTCTCCCATTAGACGCTGAAGAAGATTCTGATTCTGTAAATAACACTATCTTCATCTTTCTTTTGGAACCTGCAAAGACTCTTGGGAGACCGGACTGTCTTCTCATTCTAGAGGGAACATTTAGTGCCATGTGTCTGCTATGTGCCAGACACTTCACGTACCAAACTGACTGCCACCGATTCGGGCAGGTATCAGATAAGAGCTGTGTTCCTTAGGGTTTCTAGTGGCTGGCTTTTCAGAAGTAGATCATCGGAGCTCTCTTTTGAGGAGCTTCTGAGTGTACTAGAACCACCAACCTTCAGCTATCAGTGAGTGTGCTGTGTCCACCACCCAGGAACTCTACGTACGTGTTACTTAAAGCCATCTTACAATTACACTCAGGGAAGAGTACTTTTCAAGCACTTACCGTGTGGCAGGCAGACATGCTATGTACCTTTCTCATATACTTCTCACCACAGGGCCTCTGAGAGAGGGAAGTTGAGAGGCAGGGCCCATCTACGGTCACAGTTTGTGAGTGCTGGAGGCAGACTTGAACACTGCACCCTCTGCCTCCAGGGTCAAAGTTTGTAAGCACAACACTATATGGCCAGTCTTCAAATCACTTGCCTCTCATCCAGCTTAGGAGAGGTCAGAACTGGAGTTGAAACCCAGCCAGGCTGATTCCAAAGCCACTCTTTACTCTCCAGGGATAAGTAAAGTAGACCCCATGGGCCAAGTCTACTCTGCTATCTCTTTTGTCAATAGTTTTCTTGGGTCAAAGCCATACTCATTAATTTACGCATTACCTCTGCTTAGATATGATCATCAAGGTCTAAAATAGTTACTATCGAAGCTTTCACAGAAAACGTTTGCCCGTACCTGTTCTATACTATTGTGCTCAAAACACTCATGGAACTCATCTCAAAAAAGCTGGTGCCCCAGACCCAGAGTGGGCCCAGACCTCCCTATGTTACCACCCACCTGGCCGAGAGCCCCCCACTCTTGATTATAGTTGTTGTTTATTTCACAGTTGTTATGGCGCAAAGCCTTTAGAAGCTTTCTCTTGGCCTCTTTTAAACCATATTAACATATAAACATTGTTTTTAGAATGATTATATATATATATATATTCCCCCCACACACACACACACTTACTGCTGTTTGGTGTGCTCTATTACATAAAGTTGCATTATTTTTCAGGCTGGGCCTTTTTAGTGGACATATAATAATAATAATAATCCATTGGATTGCAAAACCCTGATGTATTTTCTCATTTCTCTAAAAGGAAACATTAGGGTTGATGGCTTGAAAGAAGCCAGAGAAAGCTTTTAAGAGGCTTTGTGCCAAGGTGAAGTGGTGAGTCTGTGCTGTTCTCTTAAGGGCAGTAAAACCTCTGCAAAGCTACTGATGGGGCCCAAAAATATGTAATCACCTAAAACTCATGGTTGTCTTACTGGGAGATTAACGAAATAAGCTGCAAGCCTGCACAGCCAGCCAGCCACAAGCCCCAGGCATTCAGGAGGCAACCGCTGACCGCATTTGATCTGATGTTAAGTTATCTTGGTGTGACGCTGTAGGTTAAGTGCAGGACCACAAGGTAGGTTTGAACCATGAAGTCGGAGGTTCAAATTCACCAGTTGCTCATCGTAAACATTATACTGGGTCACTATGAATCGGAACCACCTTGATGGCACTTAACAACGTTATCTTGGAGTTGCTTAGAAGGACCAGCCCCTGGAGAAGGACATCCTACTCGGTACAACTGAGGGTCAGCACAAAACAGGAAGCCCGGCCACAAGATGGCCTGACACAGTGGCTGCAATACTGGACTCAAACACAACTGTGAGGACAGTGCAGGACGGGCAGTGTTTCCTTGTTATATACAGGGTCACTAGGATTCAGAACGGACTCGAAGGTTCTGAATATTATTTAATAATAATATTAAAACTGGACACAAAGCAGTGTTGGCAGAGTGAGTCCTTAACCATCCATCTCAAAGCAGACTTTTCCGGGGCTAAGTGCTCTGGGTGTTGGGTGGAGCTGCCTGAACTCGGTCACCATTTCAAATTCACAGCAGAAAGAAGAGAACAAGCCAGTGGAGGTCGTCTCGGCCAACATTCCCCAGCTCTGACTTCCACTGACCTCAGCAACCCCACAACCACAGCCAAGAATCTGTTACTGTTTCCTTGGCTCATTTGTGGTTCTTTATTGTTGTCCTCTGAGGACCTGCAAGTGTTAACCCTACACATGCCCGAATCAACAGCTGGATGTGTTCAGATCCATCAAGAGACTTCTCCCTCTAGGTTTCATATGTCATGAATAATATGTGGGGGGCTTCAAAAGGCTGGTGGGAAAATTCCATGATCTTTTCATTATACTTTCCCACAAACTTTTTGACGCCCCCTCATCGGCTCATACCCTTAGTTATGACTTTCAACAAAGCAGTGAAGAGGCTCAACTGGTGATTTGGGGACTGGGGGAAGGGTGGGAAAGGAGACCTGTGGTCAGTTCACCAAAAGTCAGCAGGTCAACGAGTACTGCCTTGGAAACCCTAAGGAGCAGGTCTACTGTCCTACAGGGTCGCTGTCAGTCCAAACTGACTCAACGGCAGGAAGTTCGGGGAGGGTGGGAAAGGACAGTCAGGTGGGGCCTAGTGCAGATGGCACTGGCCTAGGGAGCAGAACTAGCAGTGTGACCCTGTGGCCCTGGATACAAGTCAGAGGACACTCTGACCATGAGGATCCTCCTCTGTTAAGGTTTGGAGTGAACACCAGATGATCTCTCAGCTTCGGTTTGTTTGTGCCAAGTGTTTGCACTTTGCTCCTTTATTCAGACGAGGACAGCGCCATTTAGGTTAGTCACCCAAACAGCCCCCAGTGTCCAATCCTAAACTGAAACCAACAGGCAAAAGTTAATGTGCACATAGTGAATACCAAGTTTTGTTTTATGTTGTTTTTTATGGCCGCTTTACTAAGGTATAAGTCATATGTCATAAAACTCACCTTTTTAAAGAATACAACTCCTTAGTTATTAGTATATTCACAGTTTATACAATGATCACTGCTATCTAATTTTAGAACATTTTCACCACCCCAAAGAGAAAACAGTATCTATTAGCAGTTGTTGTTGTTGTTGTTGTCAGGTGCCACCGAGTCGGAACCGACTCATAGCGACCCCATGCACAGCAGAACGAAACAATGTCCGATTCTGGGCCAACCTCACTACCGCTGTCACACTTGAGTCCATCAATGATGCCACCTGGCTGATCCATCTCGTTGGGGGTCTTCCTCTTTTTCTCTGACCCTCCACCCCACCCAGCATGACATCCTTCTCCAACGATTGTTTCCTCCAGACAATATGTCCAAAGTAGGACAGACGAAGCTTAGACATCCTGGCCTCCAAGGAGCACTCTGGCTGCACTTCTTCCAAAACAGATCTATTGGTTCTTTTGGCAGTCCATGGCACTTTCAGTATTCTCCTCCAACACCACAACTCAAAGGCATCAATTCTTCTACGATCCTCCTTATTCACTGTCCAGCTTTCGCATCCATATGAGGCTACTGAAAACACAATGGCCTGGGTCAGGTGTACCCTAGTCCTCAAGCTGACATCTCTGCTCTTCAACACTTTAAAAAGTTCCTGTGCAGCAGATTTGCCCAGTGCAATACGTCGTCTGATCTCTTGACTGCTACTTCCGCGAGTGTTGATAGTTGATCCAAGAAGAATGAAGTCCTTGACAACTTCAATCTTTTCTCCACTGATAAGAATGTTGTTTATTGGTCCAGTGGTGAGGATTTTTGTTTTCTTGACATTGAGATGTAATCCATATCGAAGGCTGTGCTCTTTAATCTTCATAAGTAAATGTTTCAAGTCCTCTTCACTTTCAGCGATCAAGGTTGTATCATCTGCATATCACAGGTTGTTAATGAGTCTTCCTCCAATCCTGATGCCACGTTTTTCTTCATAGAACCCAGCTTCTCGTATTATTTGCTCAGCATACAGGTTGAATAAGTATGGTCAAAGAATACAACCCTGTCTCACACCTTTCCCAATTTTAAAACATTCAGTGTTCCCATGTTCTGTTTGAACAACTGCTTCTTGGTCTAGGTACAGATTTCTTAGAAGTACAATTAAGTGTTCTGGAATACTCATACTTCTCAATGTTGTCCATAGCTTGTCATGATCCACACAATCGAAAGCCTTTGCGTAGTCAATAAAGCACAGGTAAACATCTTTCTGATATTCTCTGCTTTCAGCCAAGATCCATCGGACATCAGCAATGATATCTCTCGTTCCACGGCCTCTTCTGAATCCAGCTTGAACCTCTGGAAGTTCTCTGTCAATGTATGATTGTAGCCGTTTCTGTATTACCTTTGGTGAAACTTTGCTCGCTTGAGATATCAAAGAGATTGTCCGATGATTTCCGCATTCCGTTGGGTCACCTCTCTTTGGAATGGGCATAAACATTGATCTCTTCCAATCAGTCGGCCAGACAGTTGTCTTCCAGTAGCTCCTCATTTTTCCCTTCTCTCGAGTCCCCGGCAACTACTCTTCTTCTGGTCTCTGTGATTTGCCTATTCTGGACCTTTCATGTAAATAGGATCACACAGCATGTGGACTTCTGTGTCAGACTTATTCACACAGCTTCGTGTTTCAGCGTTTATTTATGTTGTATCATATATCACTACATCACTTCTAGGGGCGTATTACTTTACATTGTATGTATACACCAATTTTCTTTCTCCATTAATCAGTGGATGGTTGTGTGACTTGTCTCCACTTGGGGATAATATGAATCATGTGCTATGGGCATCCATGTACAAGTCTCTGTGCAGACTATTTTTTCTCTCTTGGGTATATGCCTAGATGTGCAATGGTCGGGTCCTATGGTAAACTCCATATTTTCAGATTCTTTGGTTTCCAAATCAGTGACATCATTTTTTCCATTCTCACCAACAATGATGGGCTTCATTTCTCCACATCCTCATCAACGCTTAACATTGTTTGTCTTTTTCATGCCAGCCATTGTGGGTGGTTGTGAGTGGCAGCACCTCACTGTGGTTTTGATTTGCATTTGCCTGATGCCTAATGACGCTGAGCTTCTTTTCATGTGTTTGTTGGCCATCACGGAGAGATGTCTATTCACAAGGTTTCTTGTTAGGATGATGAAAATCAGATTACTTATGGAGCTGCATAACTCTTTAATTAGAGTTAACACCATTAAGTCATACACTTTAAGTAAGCGAGCGCTACAGTCTGTAAATCCCATCTTATGCTCTTTGTTTGTTTTTTAATGATCCATTGAGTCCTGGTGTGGCGCTGTGGGTTAATGCCCTGGACTGCAAAGTCAGTTTGAACTGCAAGGTCCGTCGTTCAAGCTCACCAGTTGCTCCTCAGAAACCCTCTCTGGGTTCGCTATGGGTTGGAATCAACTCAATGGCACTTAACAACAATAATAATTAATCCTATCTTAGTAAAGCTGTTGTGTGTTTTTTTGTTTTTTTTTAAGTGACTGTACATACTAGTCTTGGGGCAGTGGAAGAAGGATGGGGGTGGTTAGATGCCCGATGTTGTTAGGTGCCGTCGAGTCAGCTCCACTCATAGCAACCCTACGAACAACAGAACGGAACACTGCCCAATTCTTTACCATCCTCACACAACTGTTGTTATGCTGGAGGCCTGATGTTGCTGCCATTGTGACAATCCATCTCGTTGTGGATCTTCCTCTTTTTCTCTGACCTCCACTTTACCAAGCATGATGTTCTTCTCCTGACAACATGTCTGAGGTATGAGAGACGAAGTCTCGCCATCCTAGCTTCTAAAGGGCATTCTGACGGAACCACTTCCAAGACAGATTTGTTTGTTCTTCTGGCAGCCCATGGTACTTTAAATATTCTTCTCCAACACCATAACTCAAATGCACTGATTCTTCTACAGTCTTCCTAATTCACTGTGCAACTTTCACATGCATATGAGGTTGCTAAAAATATCATGGCTTGAGTCAGATGCACCTTAGTCCTCAAACTGATTACCTTTGCTCTTGAACACTTTAAAGAGATTTTGTACACCAAATCTCCCTAATGTAATATGTCATTTGATTTCTGACTGCTGCTTCCATGAATGTTGATTGTGGATCCAAGTAAATGAAGTCTTTGACAGCTTCAATCTTCTCCATTTATCATGATGGTATTTATTGGTCCAGTGGTGAGGATTTTTGTTTTCTTTACATTGAGGTGCAATCCATACTGGAAGCTGTGATCTTTGATCTTCACCAGTATTTTAAGTCCTCTGTACTTTCAGCCAGCAGCACTTATCATCTGCATACTACAGGTTGTTAATGAGTCTTCCTCTAATCCTAATGTCACATTCTTCATATAACTGAGCTTCTTGGATTATTTGCTCAGCATACAGATGGGTTAGTATGGTAATATAATACAACCCTGTCACACAGCTTACCTAATTTTAAACCATTCAATATCACTTTGTCCTGTTCAAATGACTGCCTCTTGGTCTATGTACAGGTTCCTCATGAGCATAATTGTTATTGTTGTTGTTAAGTGCCATTAAGTCACTTCTGACTCTCAGTGACCCTGTATAGGGTTTCTGAGGAGAATGGTAGGTTTGAACTGCCAACACTGTGATTAGCAGTCCAGGGCTTACCCTACAGTAGGGCTTACCCTACAATGAGCATAATTAAGTGTTCTGAAATACCCATTCTTCATAATGCTATCCATAGCTTGTCATGACCCAAACAGTCAAAACCCTTTGCATAGTCACAAAGCACAGATAAGCATCTTTCTAGTATTCTCTTTTGGTCAAGATGCATCTGAATCTGGCTTCAATTTCTGGAGTTCCCTGTCAATGTTGGCTGCCATTTTTTAATTCAGCAAAAATTTATATGTACATGATTTGAATGATATTGTTCAATGGTTTCCACATTCCATTGGGTCACCTTTCTTTGGCATGGACACAAATATAGATCTCTTCTAGTCAGCTGGCCAGGTAGCTGTCTTCCAAATTTCTTGGCATAGATGAGTGAGCGCCTCCAGTGAGTCATCAGTTTGTTGAAAGATTTCAGTTTGTATTATCAATTTCTGGAGCCTAGATTTCACCAACGCCTTCAGTATAGCTTAGACTTCTTCCTTCAGTACCATGGGTCCTTGTCATAACCTCTTTTTTTAAAGTTTTTATTGTAAATTGAGTGATAGTTTACATGGAAGAACATCAGCTTTACATTCATTCTATCATATTTCATTTCATTGCAATGATATTACAATCCCCTCCATGAATCATCATTAACAGCATTTGCTTCCATTCCCCTTTTTAATTGATGTACACCAAAGCACTCAGGAATATATAACCATTCAAATAACCAAAGGGTATACCCCAACAGCCTGCCCCCCGGCTGTCTCAGCACACAGCCCCTCTCCCTCCCTGAGTCCAGAGTCCCCAGTCGCTCCATCTCTCCATGTCATCTTCTCTGCCTCCATCTCTGGCGTCGCTGCTTCTCTGGATAGGGTTCCACACTCCACTCTTCTCCCTCGATGGTCCCAGGGACTTCCACTCCTGAACTGTAAGATCAACCACTTCCCTCTTTTGGATCATAACTACCTCTTGAAAAAGTTGAACATCAACCTTTTTTTTTTTTTTTTGATACCGTTACTCTGTGATTAACTTCCATCTTCTTTTGATGCTTTCTGCATCATTCAGTACGTTGCCCATAGAATCCTTCAATATTGCAAGTTGAGGAAAAATACTGAATTTTTTCTTCAGTTCTTTCAGCTTGAGAAATGCTGAGTGTGTCTTTCTAAATCCAGGTCTTTGTAGAATTCATTGTAATACTTGATTTTGTCTTCTTGAACTGCCCTTTGAAAGTTCCTGTTCAGCCTTTTTACATCTTCATTTCTTCCATTTGCTTTAGCATCTCTACACTAGAGAGCAAGTTTTAGAGTCTATTCTGACATCCATTTTAGTCTTTTCTTTCTTTTCTGTCCTTTTTAATGACCCTTTGCTTTCTTCCTGATGATGTTATGGATGTCTTCCAACAGGTCTTCTGGCCTTTTATAATTAGTGTCTAGTGCAGCCAATCTGTTCTTGAAATGAGCTCTAGATTCAGGTGGGATGCGTTCAGTGTCATATCTCAGGGACTTGTGTTTATTTTCTTCGGCTTCAGTCTGACCTTACATATGACCAACTGAAGGTCGGTTCCAGTCTTCCCCTGGCTTTGTTTGGATTGATCATATGGAGTTTCCCCACCATCTCTTTCCACAGACACCGTTAATTTGATTTCTGTGTGTGCCATCTGGTGAGATCCCTGTCTAGTCACTTTTTATGTTGTTTTAAAAGTTATTTGCAATGAATAAGTCATTGATCTTTTTAAAATTCTGTCATGTGATCTCCAGCATCATTTCTATCACCAAGGCCAAATTTTCCAACTAGATACTTTCTTTTTGTTTCCAACCATCACATTCCAATCACCAGTAGTTATCTATACATATTGATTACATGTTTGATCAATTTCAGGCTGAAGAAGTTGAATTCTTGAATTTCATCATCACTTGCTTTATTTAGTGCAAATCTGAATCACAGTGGTATTAACTGGTCCTTCTTGTAGGTGTACGGATAGTATCCTATCACAGATAGTGTTGTACTTTAAGATCGATCTTGAAAGGTTTTTCCTGACAATGAATATGATGTCATTCCTCTTAGATTTGTTGTTCCCGGCAGAGTTATACAATTGATTGATTGATTTAAAATGGCTAACACCATGCACGTGCTGGTGGGTCTACAGAGACCTGCGCCTGGGAAAAGAAGGCCCGAGCTCAGCGACTGTGCGACTGCAGGCGATGGCAATAAAGAGCTGGGACCAGGGGCTTCTGAGGGACTTCCAAGGATACTGGGGCAGGAGATAAATAAATCATAGAGACCAGAGAGGAGCTAGACATCAGAGCGCAAAGTGGCAAATTCAAGCCACTCTTCTGTGAGGGCCTGTAAGAACACTACTATCAGTTCTGAGCGTGTGTGTTCACACAGACTCACACACAGACACACCCACTGCCACTGAGTCAGTTCTGACTTGCAGCGACCCTGTAAGCACGAAGCACAACGGCCCCATGGGGTTTCCAAAGCTATCAATCTTTAGGGAAGCACATTGCCACATCATTCTCCCATGGAGCAGCTACTGAGTTTGAACCGCTGACCTTACGATTAAAAGTCTACTGTTTAACCCACTATGCAGCCAGAGCTCCTAGATAGAGCTATTGTTGTTGTTAAGTTGCCATGGAGTTGATTCTGACCCACAGCGTCCCTGTATAGGGTTTCCAAGGAGTGGCTGGTGAGCTTGAACTGCTAACCTTGTGGTTCAAACTGTCTTGCAGTCCAGCACATTAACCCACAGCACCATACCAGGACTCCATAGATAAAGCTAAAGAGCTGTGTTGTGACGTGCTGTCGAGTCGATTCCGACCCACAGCGACCCTGTATAGGGTTTCCACGGAGCAGCTGGTGAACTTGAACCGCCAACCTTGCAGTTCAAATGACTTTGCAATCTGGTGCATTAACCCACAGTGCCACACCAAGACTATACACACATATAAAACACATATATACACAAAATAAGTATATCTACATCATATGTTTTCAGACACATATACACACATCAGCTGACTTGAAATGTGTGCCAAATATGGCACTACCTACCTATATTTATAGCAGTTCAAGCTCACCAGCTGCTTCTTGGAAACCCTATACAGGGTCACTGTGAGTCAGAATCAACACAACGGCACTTAACAACAACCACCTATAGTCACAGGGTGCAAATATATCTAACACAAAAACAGTTGCTAATCATTTTTAAAGCACTTTCAGTAATACAAAAAAAAAGGCTCTGTTAACAATTTTAAAGCATCTAAGTAATACCAAGGAGTCCTGGTGTGGAGCTGTGGGTTAATGAGTCAGACTGCAAAGCCATTTGAACTGCAAGGTTGGTGGTTCAAGCTCACCAGCTGCTCCTTGGAAACCCTATAAAGGGTCGCTATGGGTTGGAACCGACGCGACAGCACTTAACAACAACAACAATGCCAAAAGACCCTACAAAACCCCAAACCAAACAGAATTGCTCAGAGAAGTAATAAGAAAACTGTCCAAGCTATAGTGGCAGGTCTAGGACTGCCAAGGACAGGTCTGGGACTCAGACCCAATGCTCTTCCCCGAGTGTAATCAGGTAGGTGACAGCTACACAGAAAAGCAGCAAATGCTTTTTGATTGGCATATGCCTTCCTGCCAGTGGTACCAGCATGTAATAGGAAGGGTAAACCAGAGCCCTGTGTGCACAGCTGGAGCTCAGGAAGCCCGACATCCACCTCTCCCACCAGCACACAGTGAGGCTGAGAATAACAGGGCCTCACCCTTCAGGGCAGCCCCTCACCGTAAGACAGCGGGTCTCATCTGAACCATGGTGTTATCTGCTCATACATACTTGAAAACCATCCGCTTGATTTTCGCCTTCACTTCCTGTCGGGTGGACAAAGAATCCAAGGGAAATTCCAGACGAGGGGTAGAACTGAACTGGAATGCTCCCACTCGGACCTGCAGGAGGAGACAGGCGGCCTGAGACCAGAGTCAAGTCATAGACGTTCCTAAGAGAACTCAAAAGGACAAAAAAGTTTAACAACCCTACCTCTCGGTAGTGTTGCGGTTACAATTCGGGCTGTTACCTCAAGTTCAGCAGTTCAAAACTACCATTAGTTCTGCAGGAAAAAGAGGAGGCTTTCTGCTTCCGTAAAGACTTATAGCCTCAGAAAACCTGTAGAAAGTCGCTATCAGTTGGAACTGACTCCTTGGCACATAACCAAGCAACCAACCAACAAGCCTCCTGTCCACTCAGCAAATACCAGAGCTGGAGCTATGTCCAGTATCCAACAAGAGGGTTCCAAAGTCCAAGAGGAAAAGGGAAACAGGAATCTGTCGCTGTTTTAACTGAAAACCTTCAATTCAATCTTCTTAACCCACGTTCTCCCAAAGCAACCAACCAGATGCTGTCGACTCTTACTCATGGGGACCCATGTAATGTCAGAGAACTGCTCTCCATAAGGTTTTCGTGTCCATGACCTTTCGGAAGCACGCAGACTCTAAGACTTTTCTGCCCAGGCACCTCTGACTCGCTAGCCTTTCAGTCAGCAGATGGAAGATGAGGAGGTGTGAGGGAGAACTTTTCCCCATAAACCTACTTTAAAGGAATCATGTGAAGGATTTACTCAGTTAATTTAAAAAAAAAAAAAAAAAACAATTCTCCAGAGACCAGTGTATTTACTGAGGTTAAAAGGGAAAGATAGAACTTCAAAACGAGACAAGATGGAAGCAGCTTGTGGTATTTAGTTTAATTGGTGGTTTGGGAGCAAACCCATAGTCTTTCGTCCCATTTACTGTATACATCAGGAGAAAGGCTACCCCCATCCCGGCCCTCCACACTGTAATCACTCCACAGCAGTTACCATCTTAAAGCCAGGAAGTTCTTTCTCAGCTTGTAGGTGTTGAGAGGATGACTTCAAACACCTAAAAATCTACCTCGAGAAGCGAGCTCCACACAGACCTTCTTTCACTGTGCTTGGAAGATACAGCGTTTTTTACAAATTGAAGGTTGAGTCGAACTAATCTGTCAGCACCCATTTTTCAATAGCAGGAGCTCAACTTTGTGTGTATCTGTCATATTTTGGTAATTCTCACAGTATTTTCATACTTTTTCATCATTCCAATGCAGTTTGACTACGAACCAAAACCCTGTTCACATCAAGTCAATTCCAGCTCATGGGCCCGTCTAGGACGGAGGAGAACTGCTCCTAAAGTCTCAGAGATCAAGGAATCCTGATGAAGACGCTGGAGGAGAAGCACAACACTGTGAACTGAAAGGTCAGCGGTTCAAGGCCACTAACTGCTCCTCAGAAACCCTGTGAGTTGGAACTGACTCCAGAGCACTTAACAACAACAACAAACCTTTAACAGAAGCACACAGCTTCATCTTTCTCCAGATGCAGCAGTGGGTTTGAACTACAGACCCCGAGGTTAGCAGCCCAATGCTTAATGCATGGCATCACCAGGACTCCTTAATAGACTACAGTATAGTATAAACGTTGACATGTACCAGGGAACCAAAAAATTAGGGTGACTTGCTTTGTTGGGAGGTTCACTTTATTGCAGTGGTCTGAAACAATCCACAGTCTTTCCGAGGTCTGCTTGTCCCTGAAAATGTCTTTCCTCAAAGTTATAGGAAGTAAAGCAAGGTTTCAAATCAGATCTGTTGTATCCCAGAGAAGAACACAAAAACACATCAGCAATGATATAAAACCTGAAGCCACAAATCAGTCTCAACATGTGAAATCATCATCCCAAGAACCTCCTAAAGCATCCCAACAATTCTGCTTGAGCATGCTAGAGGTCAGGCTGCTAGCTCATCCCCACAAATACCAAAAGAGGTCGGTTGCCACTGAGTAAACTAAGGCTCATAGAGACACCATGGGTTTTCATTGGCTGGTTTTCCAGAAGGAGGCCACCAGATCTTTCTTCTGAGCTGCCTCTGGGTTGGACTTGAACCTCTAACGTTTGTATTAGCAGCTGAGCAAGTTATCCATGTGGATCACCCAAGGACTCCTCCTCCTTCCAACAGACACACAATTCTGTGAGTAATACCTCTTACTTCCCTGAACATCCTGGGTCTTAGCTCTGTCTCCTTAATAAAAAAAGAGCCACCCTGCCCCTTTTCACACCCTGCAAATGATAGGCTCTCCCGGGTACACGTTTGCAGGACTCCCGCAGGCCTGACTCCTTGTTTCCTGACTCCCGCAGGCCTGAGCCACCCTGCCCCTTCTCACACCCTGCAAATGATAGGTTCTCCCAGCTACACGTTTGCAGGACTCCCGCAGGCCTGACTCCCTGTTCCAGGCACGAGTTTTCCAATGCTCTAGTCTAAACATCAGCTCCCACGTTCTCAGTGCAGTCAGGCAATGTTGACGTTCAATTTCCTGCACTCTGGGGACCTGTGGGCTGGGGCAGCTACTCCAACAATACCAACCATGAAGTATCGGCCATGTTTTTCTTACCTGACCAGCTTCTGCCCTCCATGCCACATTGCCAGCTGTCCACTTGCCCTCTGAGAGTCATTAGTTACCTCACTGGGAGAGACCCCTGGCTCAATAGAGCGAGTACTGGGCTGAAAGCCAAGAGCTTCATGAAGTTCTTCACACTTAGCTCTGTCCAGAGTTTGCTGTGTGACTCTAGGCAGTCACTCAGCTTCTCTGAGCTCCCGTTTCCTCCTCTGCAGAATGTTTCTCTATGTGCCATTCTCCAACCATCTGTACAGAGAGCTCTTCTCTCCCAACCTACCATCCTCAGGGATTCACAGGCCACCCATTTCAGGGCATGCCACATCAACAACCGAAGTCAATAGTGTCTGTCTGGGTACATTTCCTCCATCAGTAACTACTGAAGCATCACAGGGATTTTCTTCTCAGAAAAGGGGTCCTGGGCACAGAAGGTTGGAGTTTCAGCTGTCCTTGGCCCAGACCCTTCAGGTCTGTATGGAGGGCCGACATCACAGTTGGAACTTCTGATCTGGCCATGCCCAGCCTGCACGATGTCTCCTATGGTGTGTGTGTGTTGGACCGAGTAGTAGTATTTTGTTCTGTTGTATACCAGGGTTGTTATGAGTCAGAACTGACTCGATAACACTTTAACAACAATAAGGCAGCTTGTGGCAACCCTTCCAAAGTGACATTCATTTCTAGGGAAAAATCTGGCCCAAATTAAAAGTCAATTTTGCTCCTAAATTCAAGAGGTTTTACTAGGATTAAACCAGGAATGTCATCTTGGAAAACCACTTCTTTTTCCACAACCTATATGAGAATGTGAATAGTCTCTAATTCAAGCAATCATGGCCTTCTGGACCAAATGCCCCTTCTTAATTCCAATTGACTTCAGAGTAGGTAGTGAGTGATTCACAAGGGTTAAAATCCAGAAGGTACAAAAATATTCATGTCCACAATTCTCCCCCTGTACCTGTCTTCCATCTGCTGAGTTCCCAATGTTCCCCCACTTTATGGGAAATCACTGTCTTTGGCTTCTTAAAAATGCTTCCAGAGTTTCCATGTGTATTTAAGAGACAGATACAAATATGAAACATTCTTTCATCTTTCACCTAATAAATAACACAGCATTTGCACCTTAATTTATATATATATATATATATATATATATATTTGTTTCCTTTTAGACTTTTTCCATGACAGTGTCTACAGAGTTTCTTTGCTCACTTTCTGCAGCTGCCCACTGTCCCTATATATATATATATATATGTTTCCTTTTAGACTTTTTCCATGACAGTGTCTACAGAGTTTCTTTGCTCACTTTCTGCAGCTGCCCACTGTCCCATTAAACAGGAACCCAGAATGGATTTAACCTACCCCCACTGCCCCCCGGAAATGGAAGGTGCAAGTGGCTGAAATATTCCGCTATTACAACCAACGCTTCAACAAAGAACCTTTATGCGCATTATTTATATAATAACTTAGATCTGCAGAGTATCCATACAATAAATTCCTAGAGATGGAATTGCTAGGTCAAAAAGTCCAAGTCTATATAAAGTAAAACAAAAAAACCCATTTCATCGTTTGCGTGCTCCGCGAACTTTCATCCAAACGTCAATAACTGATGATACACGTTTTCTCCTTGATATTAACTGCAATTCCCTCAATATAATAGCATTCTTCCCACTTCCTCCCAGAGCCCCCTTTGTCCCTTTGCCCATCTTTCCTGCCCCCTTTCTGCCTCTGAACTTTGCTTTTGGGCAAATGCTGCCCTTCTGCCCTGTTCTAAGCAGTACATCTCTCACGGGTTACCTGTGTCTTGTTTGACTGAAAGGTGACAGAGGTGGGTGTCAAGTCTGTCATTTTGATGAACATGATCAGATTCCACCTAATGGGGCTCCATCAGCTTTGTGTGGGGATAACAGCTTTCCAGAGACTTGTCAGTGGAGCATGTGACCAAACTTGGGATTTTTGCTATTCTTGTGGTGGTAGTAGAGTCTTGGTGTGGCGTTGTGGGCTAATGTGCTGGACTGCCACAAGGTCGGTGGTTCAAGCTCACTAGCCACTCCTTGGAAGCCCTATACGGGGTCACTATGGGTTGGAAACAACTTGACGGCACTTAACAACAGTGGTGGTTGTTGTGTACCACCAAGTCAGTTCTGACTCATAGCAACCTTGTATAAGGTTTCTGAGGCTATAAATCTCTATGGGAGCAGAAAGCCTCAACTTTCTCCCATGGAGCAGCTAGTAGATACAACTGGTAACCTTGTGATTAACAGTCCAACGTGATCTAGTAAGTGCAAAACGACACGTCAGTTGGAAATTGGCTCTTCCACACTGAGTGAGATTGGGCATCTTTTCTGCTACGGGCCACATGAGCTTTGTTTCCTGGGAATCATCTATGTTTGTTGCCCCTTTCACAAACAAGAGCCCTGGCTACTACACTCAACTGATATTTAGGAAGAACATGAAATGAAGACACTAGTTATGGTTCCTTCAAGCAGGAGTGATTCCTTCCAAAGGTCTCTGAGTGGCACAAATAGTTTGTGCTTGGCCACTAACCGAAAGGCTGGTGGTTCAAATCCATCCAGTAGTGCCATGAAAGAAATGCCTGGCAATCTACTTCTGTCAGATCACAGCCACTGAAAATCCCATGAAGCACAGTTCTATTCGGAAACACATGTAGTTGCCATGTGCTGAATTCAACTAAATGCCAACTGGTTTAAGTTTTGCTGATTTAGCTCCTTCCATTGGTGTTCTGAAACAGCTATAGTTTTTGTCTGCTCAGCAGGTTTTCCCCTTCCCACAGACCCTCTTTCTAACAGGAAATCGGAGCCACATGTTCCCTCACCCCAAAGGGAATGAGAACTTGACTCAGGTCTGGACTGAGAATCTTTTCCTCCAGATTGCTGTGATTGGTCCAGAAGCTATCATTTGACCTAAACCTGGCAAATCAGAAGCCTCGCTGAGACTCTTTTTCTGAGATTTACAGAGACAGGGATGTATCTTTCTTTCTGCTGGAGTCACTAGATTGAAAGACAACTTTGCTATTTCAGGGAAACCTGCCTGGATATGAGGCCAACACAGGAAGGCAACATTGAGGGGCGGAAAATAGGAGAGTGAGCCCTTGGGTCCCACCCTACCTGGGTCCAGGATTTACAAGCCAGTAAGTGCCCTCTTCTGCTTCTGACTGGATCTCTGCCCCTTGCAGCCAACCCGAACTCAAACCCACTGCCATCAAGTTGGCTATAGGGCACAGTAGAAGTGCTCCGTAGGGCTTCTGAGACTGTTGACCATTACGGGAACCGACAGCCTCATCTTTCTCCCACAGAACAGCTGGTTTGTTTGAGCCACTGACCTTGTATTAATAGCCCTGAGCCTAAACCACAGCACCCCACAGGGCTCCTTCTTAAACCGAAGAGGCCCCTAAATCAAAGGCCCACAAGCCTTGCACTCACCCTCTCGAGGCTGATGTCCAGCGCATCACACACTGTGATGGCAAAGTGCTTGGCCCTCTCAAAGCTCCTTTTCCCGACGCTGTGAGAGCCATCCAGCAGAAATAGGACATCCAGCGCAGCCGAGCACTGCATCACTAAGAGAGAGGGACACAACAGGCGACACTGCTCCCCTTCTTGCCTCCAAAGGCAGAAACGAGCTTGTGGTGGGTGGGGCTGTACAACAGGGAGACCACCACACCGTGGACAGTCCCAGCCGGAGCTGGTCCCAGAGACAGGGAGACATCAAGTGATAGTGGACACATCAAATCAACATCACTTCTAGAGCTCTAGGAGAGGAAGGGTCTCCTGGGCCAGGGAGGGACAAGCCAGAGCCTTGGTCTCAGCTCTCAGGGGCAGGGG
Organism: Chrysochloris asiatica; assembly: GCF_000296735.1. Taxonomy (NCBI): domain Eukaryota; kingdom Metazoa; phylum Chordata; class Mammalia; order Afrosoricida; family Chrysochloridae; genus Chrysochloris; species Chrysochloris asiatica. The sequence continues at coordinate 43,585,971 of NW_006408521.1, read as the reverse complement.
TCACAATCTACTCACAGGCACATGAGGCAGGGTTCCCCAAGAACTAAAGTAGCGACAACCATTGCACAGAACATCTTCATTTTCTGTCTCACAGCCATACTGTGAGATTCTGTTCTTATCTCTGTCTAGCCAACAGGTCAGGAAGAGCGGCATAACCGGAAATCAAGGAACTTCCTAAGCTGAGAATCAAACCCAGGCTGCCTGGCTCCAGAGTTCACACTCCCACCCACCTCACCACAAGGACATGAGAACGGGGGAGTCAGAGAAGACACAGCAGGTACATGGAGCTAAGGAAAGACAAGAGAATTTCACCAGTGGAGGGGAGGGAGGGCCTCTGGGAATAGTCCCCATGTGGGAACACTAATTATCATGGAAGGGGAAGGATTACGGCAGGAGACGAGGCTGGTAGGCGAGACCGGGATCATGTCACGGAAACCTTGACACTCAGGGCAAAATCTGGCAGCTCAGGGCTTTCACCTAGAAACATGACTCCACTGGGTCCCAGTTGGGGAAATGACTTGGGCCCCAGCAGAAGACAGTGGGACCTGGGGCAGTGTCTGGAGGGTCAGCTTCCCTACAGTCAGTCACACAGAAGTGGAAATGGGTGTTTGGAGGATGAAAGACGAAGGACGAAGTAAAACCCGGGCTTACTTTTGCTGGCAGCTGAGATCTTCCCAATGGTCTCCCTGCTGACATGGACTTCCTGAAGAGGGAAGGACTCAGGCGCTAGGAGAGAAAATAACACGAGCAATCATTCCAAGGCAGAGCACTTGTGCGAGTACCACCGGCTGCCACAGGAGAGACGAGAGGCATGGGCAGGAGCTTGAAGACATGCTGTTAAGTGCCATCGAGCTAGTTCCAACTCACAGCAACCCTGTCTAGGGTTTCCAAGGAACAGCTGATGGCTTTGAACTGCTGACCTATGGTTAGCAGTCCAGTGCTTATCCAACAGCAGGGGGCTTCAAAATCTTCATGTAAAAATTTCATTATTCTTTAAATGCCATTTTTTACACACATTTTTTGAAGCACTTTCATTATTTGTATCTCTACAATTAACAAACGGATACGTAAACCCCCCAATGATCCCACCTCGACCACAAGGTCAGTGGTTCAAACCACCAGTTACTCCCTATACGAACAGGGTCACTATGAGTGAGAACTTACTCAGCAGTACTTAACAACACAACAAATCAAGTACATTAGTATGGAAACTTGGGTATTGTGAAGAGAAATATAAAAGAATGCATACAAAGGAACTACAGAGAGATCAAGATCCTGAGGAGATGTTCGGTCCTGGTTAGACATAAAAGCCAGGTCTGTCTCTGGGTTGCAGCCTTCTGGACCATCTCTACGGACCCTGTTGAGTCCCTCAGACAAAATATATCTCACCGCCCTCAAAACTAACCTTAGATGCCACCAGCCAGAGAAGCAGAGAAGAAATAAATTCCATAGAGAAGCTCAAGAACAAACGCATAACACGTGACAAAGTGATGTAACTCAAGTAATAAGACAACATTTTAAAGGTGAAGTTTAAGTTCTCGGATTATAAATCTCCCCAAGAACGGAGGAAAAATTAAGTTAGAAAAAACATTCTCACAGTAGAGGGGACTGCAAAATGATATAAGCCTTTTGGAAAGGAAGATGGACCGGTGAGTTAAGAGTCCCCAAAGCACTCACATTCTCTGATGCTGTAGTGCTACCACCTGGGAAAGGATTCTCAGGCAAAAACAATGTTAGGGAGGGAAACAACGCTCATCAAGACATTTTCTTTAATGCTATTAGTAATAGAGAAAGACTGGAAATCATAAACATCCAGAGGGATAGGGATATGAAGAAATGTTGATAAATTTGTTCCAGGCACTTAATACAATCAAGGGCTCAAACACGCTGGGCTAAGAAGTTCATGGGTAAATGTTTCTTTCCTTCGAACACTCTGTCAAATTGCCAGCGTGGTCTTTGAGCAAGCAGCAGCAATTTATAAGATTTGCTTTGAGGGCAAAGTGGGATACGCCAAGAAAACCACCCAGAGTTCATTCAGATTGTTGAGCCAAGCATTAGGGAAGGCCTGAAGATAATGAAGGCGGGTTCTGAAAAGCCAACACCCTTCTGCAACTGACTCACAGTAGACTCCAGAGAAAGAGGGGAGATGAATGCAGATGTTTTATAATGTAGAGTGAAACGCAGGTAAGGTGGGCAGAGCCAGGAGCAGGAAAGGCCAGAGGAAGAGGACTGATGAATGAACTTGACAATGACAGGTGGCTGGGAAAAGAGGTAAAAAGAGCAAGAATCCTGCCCGGCAGGGAAGTGGGGTTTACAAGATAATACAGAAAAAAGATCTTCTTGTGTATAAAAAATGGCAGCTTTCAAAGCAGAGGCTGGAGCAACACTTAAAACACACACACACCAATCATTTGGCAAATTGGTTTTCCATTAAGTGGAACTTTCTGCTCTTGCTCATAATTCCCATGGTTCCACTGCAGCCCACATCATATACTGTCCCATAATGCAGTGCTGTTCCCATGGAGCAGTTCCAGGCCTCACGCAGTCATTCACCAAGCCCAGACCAACTTTCTGCATACAGCATGTAGGCACGAACATCTTCCAAATGGAGCTCATGAATTATTGGCAAAAAGCCCAGTACCCAAGGAATCCCCAAGGCCTTGCAGAGAACAGCGAAGTACTGCTCCTTTTTAAGCACCGTACCTGCAGAGAAAGCCCAGCCATCTCCCAGAGCGGAACAGGAGGGGAGCTGCATGGCCAGACTTCACTCAGCAAGGAGCCACTCTTTGTGGCATGTGCCCAGGTTGAGTCAGGGTGACATCACCGCCTCAGGCCTCCGCAGAGGCAGCCTGGGGCAGGTGGCAAGCTAAAGCATGGCTGTGGTTACCTCTTCTAACCAATTTGGCAGGCTCATCTAAAGACATCTGCCTGGGCCTAGAGGCTTCCAGCTGGGGTTGATGCTAATGGGCAGGCTGGGCTGAGAATGAATAAAACCTTCTTACTTTACAGAGCAGAAAGCATCTTCTTTTTCTTCTCAGAGTAGTCAAGAGTGGTATCGGAGAAGTCGGGAGATCTGGATTTTTGTCCCAACTCTGTTACCAATAACTGTGTGACCTTGAACAAATCACACAGCCTCTCTGAGCCTCCTTTGTCTTGGCTGTCAAACCCAGGGATGGTCAGCAACAGACTCAGCCCAGAAGGTCACGTTTCATAACCAATTTGGGTTGTTCTCAGGCTCCAGGGTCTTCCTTCAGGATGTGACCTGGGAGTCACATTGAGATGCCTAGTGGAGGATAAAGAATCTGCAGTCTCTTTCCTTGTCCACTGGACATCCATAGGAGCTGGACACTGATTGTAAGAACTCACACAAAAGCACATGTCAGCCTGTGTTCAGAGTGCAGGGCGGAGGCCCAGGGATATAAGAGATTTCACTAAGGGGATCTGGCCTGATTTGGGGGCCACACAATTTAGGACCCCTGTGGTGGAAGTAAAGGATGATGGTCAGGACTGAAACGAGAGGGGGCTGCAACACAAAGGGTGGAGGGGAGAGGGGTACCAGAGGGGATGCAAGGTGGTCACAGGTCAGGCCAGAGAGGGTCTCCAAAGAGCAAAGGGATGTCATCTTTTAGGGGTGGGTGTAGCTGGAGAGGGAGTTCTGGTGTGGTGTTGCAGGCTAATGCACTGGACCGTAAGGTCAGTTTGAACTGCAAAGTCAGTGGTGCAAACCCACCAGTTGCTCCTTGGAAACCCTATACAGGGTCGCTATGGGCCGGAACCAACTCGACAGTACGTAACAACAGCATAGTTGGAGTGGGAGTCCTTATGTGACATTTCAGGATAAACAGTGGACTGCTAGTAGCACGGTCAGCGGTTCAAACCCACTAGCCACTCCTTGTAAACCCTATACAAGGTCGCTATGAACCGGCACTAACTCAACGGCACTTAACAACAACAACAACATAGGGGGAGTGGAGAGGGGCCTGGCATGATCAGAGGAGTCGAGTGGTATCAGAGCTGGGACAGGTTTGCTGGGTGGGGAATGACCCAGAAAGACAAGGTCAGGAGGCTACACCCCAGCAAGAGAGGATGGGCCTCGGGTAAGCGAGACAGCTGCAGATGGGCAGAGGGGAGGGATTCAAACGATCCTTAGAAGTTTCAATCAACAGGATTTGAAGCAAATCAATCCCCCCACCATAAAAACACCTTACCTGTGGTAAATAAGAAAATACAGATGGCTTCCAGCAACAGGAGAGAGGGCATGGTGATCTAGGGCCAAGAAAATAAAAGCAGTAATGGTTACTTGTGTGAACTCCCTAATTCACGTCACCACCAAGAAGATACCTGCTCAGACTTCCCCAGGACAGGACCCTGGGGGTCTCTTCTCACCACAATAATGTGCATAATAGTCACAAAAACCCACGCAAGACTTTTACTCCTATTGTGAGGTGCTGCATGATAATGCGCTGGACCGCAAGGTCGGTGGTTCAAACCCACCAGACGCTCCTTGGAAACCCCATACAGGGTCACTATGAGACAGAACCGACTCAACAGCACTTAACAACAACTCTGTGTGAAACACCGACCTTACATCTTCCCCAGAACACCAGTCCTCATCCCTGAACCTATCCCAGTTTCCTCCAGCCCTTGCGAAGATGCTCTTGACCATAAGTTAGGTCCTGGGTTCTAACCTTGCCTAGCCCTTGATGTAGCACAGTAGGATAATAAATCGACCATAAAGTCAGTTTGAACAGCAAGGTCAGCAGTTCAAACTCACCAACAGCTCCTTGGAAACCCTCCACAGGTTTGCTTATGAGTTGGAACCAATTTGACAGAAATTAACAACAAGAAGCCCTTGATGGGTCACGTGACCTTGGGTATTATCACACCCCTCCTGGGTCTCCTCTTCCTGAAAGAGTTATGAGTCTGGCACATTGAAGACTTGATTGATTGCCAATGCCCTCATTTTCTTTTCTTTCTTCTTTCTTTCTTTCTCTCTCTCTCTCTCTCTCTCTTTCTTCTTTCTTTCTTCCTTTCTTTCTTTCTTTTTTTGTAGCTTGAAAGTTTGCAAAGCAAATTAGCTTTCCAGCCAGCCATTTATATCCATTTTGTTGTGACATTGGTCACTATCCCCTCAGTGTAAGAACACTCTTTCCACCTCCGCCCTGGGTTCCCCATTTCCATTCCTTCCTCCCTTCCTGCCCCTTCCTGACTTTTGTGCCTTGTTTCTTGGCAAATGCTGATGCAAATCTCCTCATTTTCTGGACCCTCCTAGCAAGATTTTCTTTCCCCTAGCTAAGAGAACAGCATCCCAAGAAAGACTGTGCTTTCTAAATTATTTATAAACTGTAACATGGCTGCTGAGAGTACATAAATTTGTGTGTGTGTGTAAGACACACCTGAATTTAGAGATCATCCAAAGAACAGATTTGATACATTAGACACTAAAGACTGAAGATCAGAAGAGTTGTGGGATGACATCAAGAACATCATACAGGAAGAAAGCAAAAAGTCATTAAGAAGAAAAGAAAGAAGGAAACGATCAAAATGGATGTTAGAAGAAACACTGAAACTTGCTTTCCAGAAGAGATGCTAAAGCAAATGGAAGAAATGAGGAGGTACAAGAGCTGAACAGAAAATTTCAAAGATCATCTCAAGATTGTTGTTGTGGATGCCATAGAGTCGGAACCGACTCATAGCGACCCCATGCACAGCAGAACGAAACAATGTCCGATCCTGGGCCAACCTCACTACCGCTGCCACACTTGAGTCCATCAATGATGCCACCTGGCTGATCCATCTCGTTGGGGGTCTTCCTCTTTTTCTCTGACCCTCCACCCTACCCAGCATGACATCCTTCTCCAACGATTGTTTCCTCCGGACAATATGTCCAAAGTAGGAGAGACGAAGCTTAGCCATACTGGCTTCCAAGGAGCACTCTGACTGCATCAACTCGAGAAGACAAAGTCAAATATTACAACAAAATGTGCAAAGATCTGGAGTCAGAAAACCAAAAGGGAAGAACACACTCAGTATTTCTCAAGCTGGGGGAACTCAAGAAAAAATTCAAGCCTCGACGTTCGTTATTGAAGGATTCTCTGGATAAATTATTGAATGATGCAGAAAGCATCAAAAGAAGATGGAAGGATCAGAATCACTGTACCAAAAGGAAATGACTGATGTTCAACTGTTTCAAGAGGAAGCATATGATCAAGAGTCAATGATACTGAAGGAAGAAGTCCAAGGTGCACTGAAGGAATTGGCAAAGAGCAAGGCACCGGGAACTGATGGAATACAAGTTGAAATTTTTCAACAAACTGAGGTGGCCCTGGAGGCACTCACTCATCTCTGCCAAGAAATTTGGAAGACAACTGTCTGGCCAACTGATTGGAAGAGATCCGTATTTGTGCCCATTTCAAAGAAAGGTGACCCAACAGAATGTGGAAATCATCGGACAATCTCTTTGATATCTCATGCGAGTAAAGTTTTATTAACGTTAACACAGAATGGCTGCAAGCATACATTGACACAGAACTTCCAGAGGTTCATGCCTGATTCAGAAGAAGCCGTGGAACGAGGGATATTATTGCTGATGTCTGATGGATCTTGGCTGAATATCAGAAAGATGTTTACCTGTGCTTTATTGACTATGCAAAGGCTTTCCAATTGTGTGGATCATGACAAGCTATGGACAACATTGTGAAGTATGAGTATTCCGGAACACTTAATTGTGCTCATGAGGAATCTGTACATGGACAAAGAGTCAGTTGTTCAAAGAGAACATGGTAACACTGAATGGTTTAAAATTAAGAAAGGTGTGCAACAGGGTTGTATTCTTTTACCATA
>NW_006408521.1:43568155-43569215 GCF_000296735.1 Chrysochloris asiatica | reverse complement strand
TATATGGAGGGGATAATAATCAATGTAATGAAACAAGCTATATGAATGGTTGAATGTGAAGCTGATGATGTGCCCTGTAAACTTTCACTCAATCCAAAATTAAAATAAATAAATAAAAAGAATGCTTGTAGCATGATGAAAGTTCAGTTCCAAGGGGCAGACAGGGTGCTATTATTAATAAGAAGCTAAAGACCTTAATTTTGATTCCATAAAGGCTATATTAGGGACTGAACTGTGTCCACTCCCCTCCCACCAAGTTATGGCTGGGATCCTAACCTCTAAACTTGTGGAGGTAATGTCACTTGTGACCAGGGTTTTAATATTTTCATGAAGCCCTATCAGCATAGGGTATTACTAACCTAATCATTTCTACTATAAAAAAGAACACATTAGACAAGGAGTATGCACCCATGGGAAACCACAGCTGAACAGTGAATCCAGGGGTCTCCTGTTATTGACACTGGGCTCCAACCAGCTTGGTGGCCCTCAGTGAGGCCTCGATTCCTTACTTATAACAGGAAGGGGTCCGATCAGATGCTGCCAGAGTGTCTTTGGTTTTAAGACTCCCACCTATGATGGTCAGACCTTATTCCACCACATATTCAACTCTAGGGATTTCAAAATGCTTCTGGAACCAAGGTAATGAACGTCCTGGCCAGCTGAGATGTCTTTGTTCAGGGCCTTCACGCTTAATAGCCATCCAGTCATCCAAGTCCACATCAGACATCCCATAGTGCAGGCAGGAGGATGTTGGGAGCTCCCCAGATAGCATCAAGGGTGCACAGAAAGGGTATCTGCAGAGACTTGCCCTCCCCGTTGGCTTCCAGTCTAACACAGAGCGACAGACAGACTTGAGCTTTTGGTTTTCCCAAAGATGTGCTTTCGCTCCTCTCAGCTGCACACAACAGACCCAGAACAAGCCCCCACTTGCTGCCTGCACACCAGCAAGAGGCAGTAGGTGTGAGGGGCAGGGCAGGGCACCAATGGTTAGAGGCAGTAGGGGTGAGGGGCGGGCAGGGCACCAATGGTTACAGGCAGTAGGGGTGAGGGGCGGGGCAGG
>NW_006408521.1:43534885-43568020 GCF_000296735.1 Chrysochloris asiatica | reverse complement strand
AGGCAGTAGGTGTGAGGGGTGGGGCAGGGCACCAATGGTTAGAGGCAGTAGGTGTGAGGGGTGGGGCAGGGCACCAATGGTTAGAGGCAGTAGGTATGAGGGCAGGGCAGGGCACCAATGGTTAGAGGCAGTAGGTGTGAGGGGCAGGGCAGGGCACCAATGGTTAGAGGCAGTAGGGGTGAGGGGCAGGGCAGGGCACCAATGGTTAGAGGCAGTAGGGGTGAGGAGCAGGGCAGGGCACCAATGGTTAGAGGCAGTAGGGGTGAGGAGCAGGGCAGGGCACCAATGGTTAGAGGCAGTAGGGGTGAGGAGCAGGGCAGGGGTGGACACTCACAGGGATGTCTAATACTTGTTTCTCTGGGACCACAGTTTCTGATCTCACACAGGTGCAGGAGACGGCAGCTCAGGTCCGTTAATGATTTATAAAAGGAGCATTCGAGTAGCCCCCTCCCCAGGCTGCTGTGAAGGTGAAGTGGACGGCAGCACCGGAAGTTCCTGGCATTGTAAGGCACTCAGTAAACACAGACACCTTGCTACCATGCCATGAGATAACCCTAAACCACTGCTCCCTGCCCTGTGACATGCCTCTGCTTGCACAATTGAATGTTTTCTCTGGAGTCTCCCAAGTGTCTGCTCATTAAGAAAAATTCACCCTGGCAGTTTGCAAATGGATACAGGCAGTGACAAGTGTAGGATCTCATGATCCCAACAGCTCCACTCCCAACAGCTCCACTCTCTCCTCGTGGCCAACACAACCTGTTGTCACTGGGTCAGTCTGGAAACTGCCCAGGGACAGCTGTCTTGCCTTCCAGGTGGTAACATTCTCAGAGGCTAGGGTTTATCTTTCCCTCTCTGCTGGTTCCTCAACCACATGATGTCCAGCAGGTGAGAGGCATGCTGGCTGAATGAAGAACCACAGCTCATACCTGCAGGTGGCTAGACATTCCTCTAGTCCATGTGCACTCTGGCATGTCTGCTGTCTCAATGTGGGTTGTCAAGGTGATCCCCCCTGCCCCCCACTGCCGCATCGTACATGTTGGAACCCTAACCTCTATCTTTGTGGCTGTAATCTCATTTGGGAGTAGGGCTTTCTTTGTTACATGAATGGGGCCATACCAATGCAAGCCCACTGCTATTGACTTGATTCCAAGCAACCCGACAAGACAGAGCAAAACAGTCCTTATAGTTTCTGAGACTGTAAATCTTTACGGGAGGAGCCTCATCTCCCTCCCATGGAGTGGCTGGTGGGTTTGAACCGCTGACCTCATGGTTAGCAGCACAATGCTTAACCCCCTGTCACTATGGTCTCTTTATCAGTGTAAGGTGTGCCCTAACCCTAATCAATGCTGAAGTTTTAGACACAGAGACATGCGGGGAAGACAGATGTCACATGAAGAGATGACCATGGGACCAGGGAAACAGTAATGGAAGGAGACCAGATCTTCCCCACAGAGCCAGCAGAGAGATAAGGCAGGAGGGAGACAACAAGGGAGTGCATGCATTTGTTCAGACTTCTCGCCCCCAAACAGAAAAACAAGTCATTGGTTTTTAAAGCCACCCACCTACTTGTGGCATTTGTGTTGCAGCAGTACTATGAAATGACAGCACCCGAGTACAACTGTTCACATGCTTTACTGGGCCCTCCCAGCCAATCATCTCACAGATATTAGGTTGATGATACACACATCAAGGCTTTCTCACGATACTCAGTCCACCATCAAAATACAACCCTATACACTGCAAGACTTTTGTAAAAAGGTGAATTCTGCAATAAGATGCTAAGTGTTAGCATCTACTGTGTGTCAGGCACTGTCTTCACACTAAGTGTCCATTCTTCTGTTAATCCGCACAATCAGCCCGAGAGAGGGCACATTATCCCATCAATGGGCTCAAGCATGGCAACAATTGTGAGGTTGGCCCAGGACCGGGAAGTGTTTTGTTCTGTTGTTCATAGGGTTGCTGTGAGTTGGTACCGACTTGATGGCACCTAACAACAACAACAGATGAGGAAATTGAGGCATAGTGAAATTAGGTGTCTCAGGCTACCCAACTAATAAGTAGCTAAGACTCCATTCTGGCATCTTAGTGAGCTGTTCAATCTGTCGCTTTCTTGATTTTGGGAAAAGATGCTAAGGACTGGCTCACAACGGCTACTAAGGGAGAGATGTTGGGGAGAGATGTTGGATAGGGAGGCAAGCAGGGGTACTCTGGCAGAAGGTTCAGGATCCAGAAAATAGGCTACGTGCTATGGTCAGGTCAGCAAAAAACCAAATAGAATCTCACCACGCTATAGATTCCAACTCTTACAGTAGAACTTAGAGGAGAACTGTCCCATAGCATTTCCAAGGCCGTACAGTTTATGGAGGAGTTTTGGTGTGGCGCTGTGGGTTAATGCGCTGGACTGCAAGGTTGGTTTAAACCACGAGGTTGGCGGTTCGAGCTCACCAGTTGCTCCTCGGAAGCACTATCCAGGGTTGCTATGGGTCGGAACTGATTTGAAGGCACTTTAACAACAACGACAATTTATGGAAGCAGAGTGCCACATCTTGCTGCTGCAGAGCAATGGGTGGGTTGGAACCTCTAACCTTCTGTTTGGCAACTGAGCACTTTAGGAGCTCCTTAGATGAACACAAGCAACCTGCTACCTTGATACCTGCCCTTTGGGAGTTTTCTACCACCTAATACCATCAGCAACAGCCCCTAAACCCCCCAACTCCAGCACAGAAGGGAGAATACCCATATTCTGCACTCTTGCACAAAGCCTTCGGGAGCAAGCTGTAACCCAAGGGCAAAAACAGACACTTTGTTCCCAGCCATACCTGGTCAAGCCTTTTTCCATCACAAACATCTCTCTCATCCCATTCATTTTCCATTTTGTTCCATGACTCATACAAATCCCACACACGATTCCTGGCTTCTGGGGCTCTTGCATCTGGTTGTAGGTGTCTCCCCCAACTCCCATCTTCTCACCTGTCTTCAGATCCTGCGTCCACACAGGACCAGCAACAGTTGGGACAGGTGAGCAGCAGGACACTAGGTCAGCTCACTTTGTACCATTTCTCAAAGGCCCAAGCAAGGCGACTTTTGAAAAGACTGGCTGGAGCAGTAATAGCTGAGGACAGTTTGGCAGGACAATGCCCCTTCTCTTCTCGGATCCGAAATGAAATGAGGGCAGGGTGAAAGAGGATACCAATTCCACCTCCCTACAAAATGTAACCCCCGCTCCAAATGTTAGATTAGCCCTTGGCAGCCATCTCTGAATTGGCAGGATAGAAATCTGAGCCCCTGCTAAGAAGCCGGCACCTGAACAGGAACACTAGGCTTTAGGACGCATCTCTGGCCAGGAAGTTCTTACAGTCTTTCTCTGAAACAATCCTCTTCCTTGTCCACTTGACAAAACACTTGGCTGAGGTCCAGAGAATTGGGGAAGTGAGTGACAAATTTCTAGTTTGATAAGAGGAGCTCTGGTAGCGTAGTGGTTACGAATCAGGCTGCGAACCACAAGGTCAGCAGTTCGAAACTACCAGCTGTTCCGCGGGAGCATTCTGCTCCTGTAAAGATTTACAGCCTCGGAAACCCTGTACAGGGTCACTATGAGTCAGTTCCGACTCCACAGCACATAACCACAACAACAACAATGGCAGGAAGAGTGGTTTAAAAGCTGCCCTGGGAAGGTCATACTTCACTCTCCATCTCTAACCCCAAGTTCCCCTTCCACCCTGGAACTGAATCTTCCAAGCTTCATCACCCGATGTGCTGACAACCTGAGGTCAGCTCTAGTGGGTCATTTTGGATTCCCTGATGGTCTGGCAGGAAAAGATGGGCAGGCAAAATAAACCACAGGACCTCCAACCTTGACTGCACCTGCAAGAGACATCTGCAGCCAGAAGAGTTTTTGATGTTTGCTTTGATGATGTCTGAAAATCCTTTAGGTTGTATACTGGGTACAAATGCACTGCAGGGGGACTTGGGAAGTCCTGAGGGACAGGAGCAAGCACACAGGCCCGGAAGTTAGGAGACAAGACTCTAACCCAGCTCTGCTTCTAACCAGCGGGGCGACTATAAGCAACAAGCTCCCTGTCTCAGTTCATTCATCTGTCCAATAGTGAGAATCTCAGATTAATTATTGTATAAAACCAAGCACGCACGCGCACACACACACACACACACACACACACACACACACAACCAAACCAGTCACTGTGGAGTTGATTCCAAGTCATGGTAACACCACGAGTGATCCGAGGAGAACTGTACTACATAGGGCTTTCAATGCGGACATTTCTGAACTAGATCACCAGACCTTTCTTTGGAGGTACCTCTGGGTTGACTTGAACTACCAAACTTTTTGGTCAGCAGCCAAAAGCTTAATAGTTGGTGCCATCTGGGGGTCTCAACTGTTGTAATGATTCATGAAGTTGTGTGAGAAAATCCCTGCTAAATTGTAAACCACTTTCTAGACATACAATCCGCCGTCTGTGAAGTCTGCCCTACTGCGGTGGCTTGCATGTTATCATGCTGGGAACTAAGCTAGCAATATTTCAAATACCAGCAAGGTCACCTACAGTGGACGAGTTTCAGTGGAACTTCCAGACTAGAAGCGATTCAGAAGACAGGCCTAGCAATTAACTTTGGAAAATTCGCCAGTGCAAACCCTATGGGGATTCACAGGAGAAAACTGCCTGGTACAGTGCTGGCTGGAAGATGAGTGTCCTCGGTTGGAAGTGACCATAACAATGAACTCAGGCACACTATGGATTGTGAAGATGTGTTTTACTCTTGTACAGAGGAAGCTGACTCAATGACATCTAACAACAACAAACACACAATGTTATGGTGTTATCACTACATCCTCGATAGTTCACAACACTCGTAACACTATGTCAAACCCAACCTAGTGCTTCTGAGAGGATTCCAACTTAAGAGCAGCCCTACAGGGCAGAGTAAGGAGCTCTGGTAGCATAGCGGTTACGAATCAGGCTGCAAACCACAAGGTCAGTAGTTCAAAACTACCAGCCACTCTGTGGAAGAAAGATGAAGCTTTCTGCTTCCGTAAAGATTTACAGCCTCAGAAACCCTACACAGGGTCGCTGTGAGTCGGAACCGACTCCACGGCACATAACAACAACAACACAGGGCAGAGTGGAACCGCTCCCTAGGGTTTCTGAGACTGTAAATCCTTACAGGAGAAGACAGCCTCATCTTTCCCCGCAAAGAGTGGTTGGTGGGTTTGAACTAGCAACCTTCCAGTTAGCAGCCCAATGCTATAACGCACTGAATCATCTAACACTGTAGGGTAGATGCTTCTGCCATTTTTATGTATGAGAAGCTGAAAGTCCAAGGTACAAGAGCTAACAAGCAGCAAGCTAAGAGACAAGCGCAGGTCTCTGGACACAGGTAGCTCTGCTGTAACAAGGAAGTGTGTAGTCCGAAGATGGAGTGTAAAGGAAGCCGGTGGGACGTCAAGAGGTCTGACCATGAGCCTCTTGGATAAATTCTTAATTTCACTGTTTCCTTCTTAGAAAATTTCACCATCCATCTATTTACATAGAAATCTTGTTGCCAGGATCACATGAGCCCACAGTTAATGGAACAATTTCTTTTATAAGGATCAGCACAAAAGCTGGTTCCTATGGCATGGGGGTTAAAGATGTCCCAACTGTTCAACTTTTCCACACTTCTGTCATCTCCAGCATCAACTATTCCTCTTCTTCCCCTCAGCACTCTCCCGCCAGTCCTGGGCTCAGTAATTCCCTGAAACATCTCACAGAACCCACAAACCGTATTTACAGCCAAGTGGTTTATTAGGAAGTAGCAGAGTACCACTCAAGTTACAGAGTAACTCAGCTACTTCTCCATCACAGCAGCTTCTGGTCACCCTCTGCTGCAGTTGCAACTCTTAGCTCTGAGAGTCAGCAAGGATTGGCAGGCCCTACCTCAGCTGTGTCATGCCACTACTGCCTTTACTATGGCTGCAACGCCATCTCTCTCTACCTTCGGTGCCATAGCTAGCGCCTCTATCTCCTCCCCGTAAGCCTCACAGGATGACAAAACTAACTAGTCTGCTCGGTAGGGTTACTGGCATGGTCTCTCACCCAACAAGGGTCCATGCATCCCCTGGTGAGCCACAGCATCTTATTTGCATAGTTCTACCTAACCATTAAGGCGCTCTGGTAGCATAATGGTTACGAATCGGGCTGCAAACCACAAGGTCAGCAGTTTGTGACTACCAGCTGCTCCGTGGGAGAAAGTTGAGGCTTTCTGTTCCCATAAAGATTTACAGCCTCGGAAACCCTGCACAGGGTCGCTATGAGTTGGAACCGACTCGATGGTACTTAACAACAACAACCTAACCATTAGAGTCCTGGTGTGGCACTGTGGGCTAATGCGTCAGACTGCAAAGTCGTTTGAACTGCAAAGTCATTGGTTCAAGCTCACCAGCTGCTCCTTGGAAATCCTATACAGGGTCGCTATGGGTTGAAATCGACTCGATGGCAGTTAACAACCACCACCACCACCTAACCATTAGGAGCTCTGGTAGCATAGTGGTTATGAATCGGGCTGCGAACCGCAAAGTCAGCAGTTCGAAACTACCAGCTGCTCTGCGGGAGAAAAATGAGGCTTTCTGCTCCCGTAAAGATTTACAGCCTCAGAAACCCTGTTCAGGGTCGCTATGGGTCGGAACCGACTCGACGGCACTTAACAACAACAACTCAACCATTGTGTGAGACACACAAAGACAGATGGCAAGTTCACTGCACCATGGTGTGTGTGTGTGTGTGTGTGTGTGTGTAAATGCCCCCTGGGAGGGCAAAGTTTCCTAAATTGAACTCAGACAAATCCAGTTCAACATAAAGGATTAGGGGACCAATGGTAGCCATCATATTCAGGGAAACACAGCAGGTAATTTTATGGGGAGAAGAGGAAGAGCAAGCCCTGTGGAGATTTAGAAGAAGATGAAAAGCTAAAGAAAGGAAGGGACCAGCAGGACCACCAGGAGAGACCTCCAATAGCCTTGTAGATGGGGTGGGGGGTTGTTATTTACAGATCTTTTTATTGGATAAAATTAAAAACTAGCAATTCTATTACAATCCTCCCAATTAAAGCATTTTTTTTGTAAACTGGTGTAAAGTACCAAAGTTTGAGGATCACTGTTCTAGAATGTCTCACAGTGTTGCTGACCTTTTGTTGCTGTAATTATATGAAATTTCATTCAATTCAATTAGCATAGTTAGCATCTGCTCTGTGCCAGGCACCCTCCCAGGTGCTGGGGATACCATGAAAAGGATCTCTAACTGTAAGATACACACACACCAGAATTATTAATGAAAGCCTTCTACATTTTCACTGGAGTCCTGGTGTGGCGCTGTGGGTTAATATACCAGACTGCAAAGCCGTTTGAACTGCATGGTCGGTGGTTCAAGCTCACCAGTCGCTCCTCGGAAACCCTATACAGAGTCGCTATGGGTTGGAACCGACTCGATGGCACTTAACAAAAACAACAACAACGTTTTCACTAGTAGACTATCCCCTAGGTCAGCACTGCCAATTAATTAATAAGTGCACCCTTTTATGAGGAGCTCTGGTAGCATAGTGGTTACGAATCGGGCTGCGAACCTCAGGGTCAGTAATTCAAAACTACCAGCTATTCCGTGGGAGAAAGATGAGGCTTTCTGCTCCCGTAAAGATTTACAGCCTCGGAAACCCTGTACAGGGTCACTATGAGTCAGAACCGACTCCATGGCACATAACCACAAACCATCACCCTTTTATGAGGCTCATTAAAGAGCTGGGAGTCCTGACAGGTTCTGAAACTTTCCCTTAGGGTCTCAGTTTCCTCATCTGTGAAAAAAGAACAGAAAACATGGAACTCCGACTAGGATTCGTTCCAGAGAAGTTGAGTCTAGGGGGGAGGGGGGGCGGCGATTAGTTACTCTAAGCACAGGAAAAAGAGTCTGGGTGGTATAAAAGGTTAATAAGTAAGCCCTCAGCTGCTAACCTAAAGGTTGACAGTTCAAACCCACCCAGCTGTTCCACGGAAGAGCAATCTTCGTCCATAAACATTACAGCCAAGAAAACCACATAGGGCAGAATGGCACAGGACTACGGCAACCAAATCAGAGCAAAGCTCAGAGTTAAGGAAAAACACATCATTGGTGACGTTCAGAGGAGCCTGATGGTACAGTGGGTTAAGTATGAGGCAAGTAACAGGAAGGTGGTTGGCTGGAACCCACCAGCAGCTCCAGGAAGAAGGAAGACAGATGCAACACCATAGCCTCGCTATGCACTGAAATGGACCAAGCAGCGATGAGTTTAGTGTGGGGAACTTTCAATCAAGCAGGTTATCAAGGATGATGAAGGAAGGAGTCCTGCAGGTCCCTGGGGAGTCCTGGAAACCCTCAGAGCACCAAGAGCTGGATTTCTACAATAGGAGACTAAGGACTCATCCCACATGAACAATCAGCACAGTGGAGCTTAAACCCCATCAGACACAAGAAAACAGGTTAGGCTGCTGCAAGCATTTGGCATTTACAAATTCACTCCTGTGGCTTTGCAGGGCTAGCTCCCGTTTCTGACTCTTTCTTAATAATATAAGGCCACAAATCTGACCTTAAGAGTTTTTTGTTGTTGTTTTTTACTTTTTATTGTGAATTGAGGAAGGTTTACACAGCAAATTATCAGTTTTACATTCAACAAATCATATACTGTGCTTAATTGTTGTTGTTGTTGTTGTTAAGTGCCGTCGAGTTGGTTCCGACCCATAGCGACCCTGTACAGGGTTTCCGAGGGTGTAAATCCTTATGGGAGTAGAAAGCCTCATCTTTCTCCCACGGAGCGGCTGGTAGTTTCGAACGGCTGACCTTAAGGTTCGCAGCCCGATTCGTAACCACTACGCTACCAGAGCTCCTGTGCTTAATTACAATATTGCATTCCCCTCCGTGTACCATCAGTTAACAGTCTTTAACCTCAATCACTTTAAGTCTTGCCTTCCTCCCTGTTGTCTCTACCTACCTTCATCTTTCTTCTGCCAAACTCCCTCTTGTAAATTGCCTGGCCTGACCACGCATGTTAATGTGGTGTGGCACTGTGCGTTACTGCGCTCTACTGCAAAGTCATTTGAACCACAAGGTCGGTGGTTCAAGCTCACCAGCCTCTCCTATGAAAGCCAATGCAGGTTTGCTAAGAATCAGAACCAACTCTACAGTATTTAACCACCACTATCACTCTCTAATGGGAGTCCTGGTGTGGTGCTACAGGATAAGCACTGGACTGCAAGGTAGGTTTGAACGTTAAGGTTGTCTGTTCAAATTCATCAGCCGCTCTCCAGAAACCCTATACAGGTTCAGAAATGACTCCACAGCACTTAACATCAAAAAACAACAACCCTCTAGTCAGTGAGTAATGCCCCCTCACCATCATAGAATGTTTCTTCTATCTAGAAATCCTTTTAACTTTTTATTACAAATAGTGCAACCTCAAGGTTTTAGATGCAAATTTTAAAACATTTAGTCGTTGTAGTCTAGGGTTTTTGTTTTTAATTAGAAGGGCTGGAAATGGAAAACAGTACTGGTTCTAATTTGTTCGGATCTCCACAAATCTAGCGCAAACGTGGCGTCCAACCAGCCCTCTGGGCTGGGAAGGGGGGGGGGGGGGCTTCTCTCCTGCCCAGCTGCCCAAGGTGTTTAAAATGGATGCACCTGGCCAGATCAGAAGCTGCAGTTTTGAGACCATCTCATTCACCGTCCCAGCAGCAGGTGGTCGAAGGGCTGGTACTGGATGGGTGGGAAGAGAAGGCAGGGCAGGGTCATCACAAGGGACTTGTCCCCTGGACTTCCCTCCGCTCACAGTGGACGCTCTCAGGACCTCTCCGGCTTCACTTGTACAGACTTCTCTGACTGCGGGGGGTGGGGGTGGGGTGTAGGGAACTGAACAGAAGACACCTAAACACCTGCATGTCGCTATTGTTAAGTGCCGCTGAGTCGGTTCCGACCCATAACGATAAGTCCTGTAAAACGGAAGGGGGAATGGGAAAACCACAAGACGAGTCCTCTCCCGCCGTCGCGGGAGGCTGTGCCAAGCAGCTGGGGTTCAATACAAGATTTCTGCCTTTATTTGCAGACGCTGAGCCGGCGCCCTTACCTGCAGTACAGTCCTTCAGCTTGGCGCGCCTGCTGCGGGCCAGGGGAGAGCCGGCTCCGTGTCCCGCCGCCCTTTGCACGAGTTCTGGCGCTCGCGTGGACCGAACGTGGGGAACCGGACAGAGGGCGCGCCAGGTGCGCTCTTCTCCGAACGCCGACTTCCCGGAACGGCACCCTCGTCTGCCGCTTCTGGTAGGGCGCAGGGAATGCCAAACAAAGCACACACGGCCGCCCCGCAGCGCGTCCCAAGGCCACGGCGCGCTCGGGCTTGCGGACAGGCGGCTGCTGCTGGTACGGCGAGGGAAGGCCAGTCGCAGGGGATCTGCTCGGAGGCCGCTTTCGGCCAGAACTCAGCAGACGGGGCAGGTCCGGGCAGAGGGCGCTGCAGGAGCGCACGAGGGCGCCTGAGGGCCCGGAGCCACGTGGGACACCTGTAGTTAGTTCTCGCGGAGGAGCGGCGAGGCAGCATGGGGGTGGGGGAGGCAAGGCTCCGGCCGCTATCCGGAGGGAGAGGGTACCGGGCAGAGCTGGGAACTGGTCTTCAGCATCCCTCACGGCTTTTAACCTGACATTGGCCCAGGTCGGCACGTAAACAAAGGTCCTCATTTCTGCGCGGGTCTTCTGACCTCGGAAAGTGGCGGCTGGTAGTCCTTTGCCATCCGCTGTCTGCTCCGCAGGATTTATTGCTCAGACCCATGCGAAAATGTTGACTTTGGCATGATCTTTGTTTGTCATGGCAATTGCCTTTTGTTTACCTGTCTGTCCTGTTATTGCAGTTGGGCGGTGATAACCTGGCCAATTGGCCAGGATCTTCCTTGAAGTCTAAAGGTGCCTGATTTTAAAAACAAACACAAGTACCGCAAAGCAAAATAACGCAATGTCAGGAATGATGTTCAACAAAGGTCAGCGGGTTAATGCGCTGGACCTCAAGGTCGGCGGTTCAAGCTCACCAACTGCTCCATAAAAACCCTATTCAGGGTCGCTGAGTGGGAACCGATTCGACGGCACTTAACAATTATTTTATACGCTGTCATGTAAGTATTTCATTTTTAAATACCAGTAAATTTGAGGAACCACTGATAATTCCACCATTCAGGGATTGTCACCTACATTACGGTGTAATCTCTTCAGTGCTGTTATCCCTATATATAAATTTACATATTCCTAGTTCATTCTATAATACTATATTATGCATTACAACCAACTTTTCCACTTCCCTTCTTGATAATTTTTCCATGCTTTAGCTACTACATAATGTCCCGATGTTTTCAATCTGTCTGCTATTATTAAAAATTAAGTTAAAGTTCAATTTTAAGAATGCAATTAAGTATCTTCTTGCTTTTGCCCAATTATTTCCTTCAGCTGGACAAAAGGAAATGTCTAGGCTGCAGGACATATACATTTTAAGGCTTTTGAGACGTTGTTGTTAAGTGTTGTGAAGTCAGTTCCAACCCCTCTAGGGTTTCCAAGGAGCAGCTGGTAGGTTTGAATTGCCAACCTTGTGGTTCACAGTCCAGTGCTTATCCTACAGCACAGCATCACACCAGGAGGCATTGATTGATGAGTTACCATATTGCCCTCCTGAAGGCTTGTCCATTTCTCTTTCCATGCACCCCTTACCCTCCATTAGTCTTCTAAATCTAAAAGGCAAATGAGTTTCTTGCTTGTAACTGCATACGGTAAACACTGGACGTGGAACCACAAGACTGATGGCTTGATCCCACCAGTCCCTCTGTGGGCCAAAGACAAGACTTTCTGCTCTTGCAAAGATTTAAAGCCTTGAAAACTGTATATGGGGTTGCAGTGAGTGGGAACCAACTCCAAGGTACCAAACACCACCACCATTACAAACAACTTCCATTACAGGGAAATTCTAAAATGTTACATGCATTCTAGTCTGTGGTTTTCTGGTAGTTTACAGCTCTCCCCACAATAGTGAGCCCTTTCAGGAAAAGCTGTTCATTCTAACCTTATTCATGTTGCAGACCTCCCTGAAGAAGGAAAAACTGGAGCAGGGAGGGGGGAAGTTCACATCATTCGTACCAATAACATATACGGAGCCCCAGAAGAAGCAGGATCCCCGCAGAGCAGCATAAATTACCCTCACCGCTGCAGGGAGCCTTACTTGGAGGTCTCTGCCTCTAGATGGTATCCCACAGTGGAAATGTAATGCAAGTACGTTAGTTATAATTAAGTGGCATCAAGTTGTTTCCAGCTCATAGCAACCCTATATGGGGTTTCCGAGCGGCTGGTGCGCTTGAACCACCAACCTTTTAAGTTCAAACGGCTTTGCAGTCTGATGCATTAGCCCACAGCCACACTCCTGTGGGTTTATAGTTGTTGTTGTTGAGTACCGTGGAGTCGGTTCCGACCCATAGCAACCCTGTACAGGGTTTCAGAGGTTGCAAATCTTTATGGGATCAGAAAGCCTCATCTTTCTCCCGCGGAACAGTTAGTAGTTTCAAACTGCCGACCTTGAGGTTAGCAGCCTGATTTGTAACCACTACACTACCAGAGCTCCTTGTGGGTTATAGTAGCCACATAAAAAGTAAAAATAAACAGGTGAACTTAATCTTATTGTCATATAAGCCAGTTCAGTTGACCCTTGAACATGGGTTTGAACTGTGTAAACTCACTTATATTGTAAAGTGCCATCAGTTCCAACTCATAGTGACCCTGTATAGGGTTTCCTAGAAGTAGCTGGTGGGTTTGAACTTCTGACCCTGTTGAAGTATGCATGGTTGGCAGTCCAACCATGCCAAGAGTCCAAACTCACTTATGTATTTTTTGTTAAGTGCTTTTGAGTCTGTTCCAATTCATAGTGACCCTATATAGGGTTTCTGAGGAATAACTGGTGAATTTGAACCACCGACCTTGCAGTTCAAACTGACCTTGTGTTCGAGTGTTTGGCCTACAGTCCCATATGGGAACTCCACCTATAGGCAGACCTTTTTCCTACTAGTTGGGTGAGCTCCATTGTTGAAACTATCTGTTTATAGCACTGTGAGATGCTAATTCTTTTCCCGTGAGCAGTTCCTCTCTTCAGAGTCCTGGTGTGGCACTGTAGGTTAACGCGCCAAACTGCAAAACCATTTGAACTGCAAGGTTGGCAGTTCAAGCTCACCAGCTGCTCCTCGGAAACCCTATACAGGGTCGCTATTGGGTCAGCACGGACTTGATGGCACTTAACAACAACAACAACACCTCTCTTTAGTAACTCATGTGGAGATGGTTAACTGCAACACTTTGACTGCAATAGAAAATGTGCTCCAGAAAGATCCTGTTAAGTACTATCAACTGGTTTCGGACTCAGCCACTCAAGTTGCTGAGTATAGGATTTCTGTGGCTGTAAAACTTTGTGGGAGCAGAGAGCCTCATCTTTCTCCTGGAAGGTCCTGGTAGTTGTTGTTAAGTGCTGTCAACTGGTTCTGACCCATAGCGACCCTGTATAGGGTTTCTGAGGAGTGGTGTCCTGGTAATAAGAGTTAGCTCCACAGCTGACAGTCTTTTGTGGTCTCTTTCCCACGCCACCCTTCCATCCACACCTCATGAAATTTCCCCTTGGAGAAGCCACGTTTCAGTTCTGGATGTTCCTGACGGCTTAGTACTAGGAACACTTAACTGACAGTCTGTCCTGTGGACTAGTTCACAGTTTCCCTCCATGAAGAAGTAAAGATAGAGGGTGAGAATGATTGCACAATTTAAAGGTAATAAATTTCACTACATTTTATCCATGTAGAAATTGTTAAATTGGTGTGTTCTTCTGTGTGTTTTCAACAATAAAAAATTGAGCTTTTCAAACAAAAACGTAAAATTATAAATATCAGAGATACCACTTGGTTCAACCTCTTTCAAATCAAGGTAAAATCAATCGGTTGCAAGTGCTTTTCAGGTCTTACTCTCAGGTGTGGCTGTGATGGGAGAGGGAAGGCAAGTGGGAAGTGGGAGCAATGGGTAGACTTTACACAGAACTGGATGGTTATGTTTTGGGTCCATGACAAGCCTTCCTTTGGGAAGCTTTATGGGAACATAAAAAATAAAGTCATCATGAAGGACCAATATCCAAGGACTTTGCCTTATTCCTGTGTAGGCCCAATGCAGGGTTATTGTTGTTAAGCGCTGTCAACTTGGTTCTGACTCATAGCCACCCTGTGTAGGGTTTCCAAGGAGCAGCTGGTGAGCTTGAACCATCGACCCTGAGGTTCAAACCGAACTTGCAGTCCCACACATTAACCCACAGTGCCACATTAGGACTCCCCAAAGCAGGGTTGTTGTTAAGTGCCTTCTAGTCAGTTTTGACCCTGTATAGGGCTTCCAAGGAGCAGCTGGTGAGCTTGAACTGCCAACCTTGCAGTTCAGTGCATTAACCCACAGCACCACACCAGGAAGCGTATCTAATAATTAAGGTCCTTTTGAGATATGTTGAATTCATTTCAAGATCATCCTGTACAGTGAGTCTCGGCTGTAAACACAGGAGGCAGAAAAACAACTCTGAAGCCCGTGTTAGAAGTACAGCCAGAACACTCCTTAGAAGGCAGGATAGCCAGACTTCCCCTCTCGTACTTTGGACATATTTTAAAGAGGGGCCATTCCCTGGAAAGGGCAACATGCGTGGCAAAGTGGAGGGTCAGCAAAAAGAGGAAGGCTCCCAATGAGCTAGACTGTCACAGTGGCAGTAGCAGTGGGCTCCAGGGGTAACAGTTGTGAAGACAGCAGAGGTCTGGGCAGTGCTTCATTCTGTTGTGCACAGGGTCGCTATGAGTCAGAACCGACTCAACAGCGCCCAACAACACATGATGAAACCTATGTAGGTGTTGGCGAAACGACAGCAGAGGCAGCACTCAGTGATCTGGAGTGATTTTGGAAGCCCAAATTAGTGAGCTTGAAGATAAATCGCTCAATACTAGTATGTTAGAAGAACAATCAGAAAAAAGAATACAAAAATCCAAAGAAAGCCTAAGAGTTATGTGGGACAATATGAAGAGGAACAACTTAACAGGTGACCAGAATTTCAGAACAGGAAGAGATAAGCCCAGAGAAAATTATCAGTCATTGAAAGAAATTTTCCCTAACATCCTGAACGAAGATAAGCATACATGAAGCTGAAAGAATCCCAAACAGGATAGATCCCAAAAGAAAATCACCAATACATAGCACAATCAAACTTCCCAAAATCAAAGACAAGGAAAGAATTCTGAGAGCAGCTCGGGAAAAAATGAAAAGTTACCTACAAAGCAGAACCAGTAAGACCAAACTCTTATTTGTCAGCAGAAACCGTGCAGGCAAGAAGGCAGTGGGACGACAGGTACAAAACTCTGAAACAAATTGACCATAAATCATATCCAGCAAATCTGTCCCTCAGGTACAATGCTGAAATCAGGATATTTTCTGAGAAGCAGAAATTAAAGAAATTTGTAATGACCAGACCAACTTTACAGAAAATATTAAAGGGTAGGGTATTCTTCAGACTTAACAACAGCAGACAACCACCTGAGACTACTATACACACCATCACCACCCAGAATTCAATCCAGATAGAGAAGTATTTAAAGAAAAAAACCAAGTGAAATAAACCTACAAGACTGAAAAAAGGAAATCAGAGATACCAATGTATAATTAAGTTAACTCCAAAGTAAAAAGTAGCAATAGTGCAGATATATAACTTCCAAATGGCAAAGAAGTCAGGTAGATTTCAAGATAAAACAGACCATTTTAAGCAGGGAGAAAATAAATTACAGGGTAATCTCAAAGAAAAATAGTACACTTGCACATCAAAATTAAAAAAGAGAAAAATAATAGATTTAGTAAATAGTAACACAACAGACATGAAAAGAGAAAAACCACAAACAAAATGGAACTCAGAACAGCAAATTATATGGAACAAAGAATCGAGCAGCACCACACACAGAAAAATGACATCAATTCGTAATTGTTCATAATTACACCAAATGTAAATGGATGAAATGTACTGTCAAGAGACAAAGAACAGAATGGATAAGAACACAGGATTCATCAATATACTGTCTACAAGAGACATATCAAAAAGATGGAGACAGCCTAAACGTCCATCAACAGAAGAATGGTTAAACTTTGGTAAATGCACACAGTGGAATACTACAAAATGTTGAAGAATAAGGATGAATCTGTCAAACACTTCAGAAAATGGCTGAACCTAGAAGACATTAATTATATTGAGTGAAGTTAATCACAAAAGGACAAACAATGCATGAAACCACTGTTGGTATCCTGGTGTGGCACTATGGTTAAAGCGCTGGGCTGCAAAGTCAGTTTGAACTGCATGTTGGCAGTTCAAGATCACCTAGGAAACTCTATATAGGGTCATTATGGGCTGGACTGACTTGGTGGCATTTAACATCAATGTTGTAAAAAGTTTTAAGAAAAGGTTTTCTTAATAAAAGAAACAAATCTAGGATGGTTACAGTGGGGAGGGGGGATTATTCATGGGCTAGAGGGTAGACACATGTCAACATAGGTGACAAGACAGAAAATATACAAAAAGAAGTTGGCAGAGAAGGTAGATGGAGACACAGGGAGGAATGCAACAGTTAAAGTGAACAGAGATACATACTGTAACTGATGGTACACAGAGGGGATTGCAACCATGTAATGAAGCAAAGTATAGGATCTGTGGAATGTAAAACTGATTATCTGCTCAGTAAACCTCCACTCAATTCACAAGAAAACGTTAACAAAAAGAAATAGCTGTGGAGATACCAGAACTTAAATAACTAGCGCCCATTTTCTTTTTTTTTTTGTTCTTCAGAAATGGCAGAATAAGAAACAATGCATGTTAAATGGTAAAGAAATCAACCCAGAGGGAACAAAACCCATTGTCACCTAGTTGCTGGAGACTCACAGCAGCTGTTTGGGACAGAGTAGACCAGCCCAGGACTTCACCAGGGAAGGAGCCACCAAGGGGCATAACTCTACCTCCCCTCCATGGACCTCTTACTGTTTCAGACCATACAGAATCTTTAGTAATGCTTAATATCAATTTTAATCACACAATAATAGTATATGCTTGTAAATTGCTTATATGTAATATTTAGGATGATCTCTATACAAACAAAACTGTTTTTGTAAAATCTTTCTACATTGAATTACAATGAGCAGAAACCTTTTTTGTTGTTGTTTTATCCTTTAATTACTAATTCATTCTTTAAAAAGGTGTTTGGTATAAATTCACAATATTACGTGCCACAACACTTTAGCTAAAACACTAGAAAACTGAACATCACCAACAAGTGACTATAAAACACTGGCAGCAATGGAAACAGCAAGGTGTGCTTATGATGTGAAGTGTCGTTGTCACTGGGTGATGTCCTCAGCTCTGGCTGGAGTACATTAGAACATTTAAAAAGTCAATCAGCATTGGAGTTTTAGCTTTGCAGTATATTATTGTAAGCTAAGCTTATTTTAAAAATTGGTTTTGTTGTGGTAACTGAAAGGGAAAAAACAACCTCGCGTGGCTCATCAACCACACCGCACACCAGATGGCCCGTCTATAGAGACTTTTATTCAGGGTAAGGAAGAGGAAGGTGGCCTCTGCCAGAGAGAGCGGGCAGGAGGCAGAAGAGAAGAGAAGACAGGGCAGAAAGAAGAGGAAGTCAACGGGAAGGGAGTGGTCTTATATAGGTTCAACAGGAAGGGAGTGGTCTTACATAGGTTCAACAGGAAGGGAGTGGTCATTGCCTATCAAAAGCCATGTTGCCTTTTAAACTACAAGCCTTGTAGCTTAGGGCGGGGAAACAGTGATCTCTTTATAAGAAAAAATTTTGTTGGAACACGGCATAAAAATTTTTATAGACAGTCATTTCGGTATCACCCTCTCTGACAATGTCTCCTGTCCCCAACCCCTGGAGCTCATGTCAATTCAGCCCATGTGACACAAATCTTTTCCCAAGCAACCTGAATGTAAGCTCTTCCTTTGGACGCCTGGGCTCAGCTCTAGTCTGTAACTGTAACAGAACAAGATGTCGGGAGGGGACCAAAGGCAGGACAGCCGGTGAGATGAAGCCCTACATTGCAGTACTGGGCGGTTAAGTCCAACACCTACTGCAGTGTCAGGCGCATGGCGCATGGCTGGCGCTCTGTAAATACTTGTTAGATAGGTTCGATAAAATAGAAAACGTCTTAAGCCGAGATAAAAAAGAGACCCGGTGGTACTGTGTGTGTGGGAACACGTAGTCTGGGGCCCAGGGGACATTTAAACCCATGAAGCTAGAGCAACAGATTATGAGTCTGTCTTTGGGGAACAGCTAAAAAAGGCAAACACCTTAACAACCCAACTAAACAACTCCATCAAGTTTAAAGAGTTTCTCCTTAAAATTCTAGTACCATACAACAAAACATTGGAAACTTGAAGTAAGTTTTGGCTTATTTTTGTGTGCGTGTGTTCTTTGACTTGCCACAGACCCCTAATTTTACCTCAATGAAAAGGTCAATTTTGTGATTCTATACTTTACATTTGCATTTCCATCATGACTTGTATAGAACCGTCTATAGGGTTCCTAGTGTGTCCAAGTTAAGAAACATGGAATCAGCAAAACAGTGGCAATAAGAACACAAGAAAAATCTTGTTGAGAAAAGAAAGGATTTTATTGGGCAAAGTGGCATACATTTTTATACACTACAAGCAGACAACTTTTTACATAAAGAAAACTTTTGTTTAATCTAACAGATTAGCCAACACTTACTACCAGTTAAAAAGAAAAAAGAAAAAAAAACAGCCAAGTATCTGCTTAGAGTTGGTGACAACACCTTCTGAAATTGTCACACTTAAATCACGCAAACTTTTTCAAACAGAAGCTTTGGGGCTGGAAAGTTGCCCAGAATTCTGCACATGTAAGTTTAGGAGGATTTAAGATTGCTTTCTTTATGTGCTTCAAGAAAAAGTCACTCTAACTTAGGTTTTTAACTTAAATTGATTAACTGTATTTATGCTGCAGACAACACTAATTTCTATCTATAATTTAAAAAACAAATTTAAACCACCACCATTTTATGAAGCAACTAGATTTAGAAGCTTGAGGAGAGCAGGAGCAGGAAGTTCCTTCAGTGGTCAGAGCGGTCAAGAGCCTGAAAATAGACCCCATGCCTAAAGGCTAAAGGAAAGAATGATCCAGTGAAGGACAGGAAGAAAGGAACTGATGACACTGGTGTTGACAGGAAATGAAAGCTGGTGCCCGAGGAACAGCAAACCACGGAGCCTTATTATGTGATGAGATAGAGGAAGACAGAATGAAAGAGCTGGACGTGTTTTGTTATGAAATATCTGAAACCTACATAGAAGTGTAGGGGATCATCTAACGGGCATATACAAGGGGTGAACTTGAGTCAGAGTTAACTCCACAGCAGCTGGTTAACAGGTGGAGGCAGAGGTAGCCACCAACTACATTTCCCCAGTATTGACAAAGAGCTAGGTTTCCATCAGAACCTTTAAGTAAGAAAAAGTTACATATACAATCAAAGTCTCTATATACTCCTTTTCTCCACAAACTTGTTTAAGAATCTTTTCCAGAAAACCTATTTCTCTTGTGGGTGGAGGAGCTTAGAGGGACAACAAAACAAAACAAAACAAAACAAAACAAAAAAACAACTTCCCTAATGGAAGAGTGTAAAGCAAGGGAAATGCAAGCACAAAGGGAATTCATGAAAAGAAAAAGTAGACAGAGAAGGTTCCGATGAGCAAAAACACAAGATGCTGTCCTCTCCTGTCATGCCTTCGCTATTTCCTTTCTCATACGTGTGTCTTCAAGAGAGACTGTTTCTGAAAGAGAAAGATCAACCATCACTATTGCCTTATGTGAAAACTCAAATCGCCGTGGCCCTTAATCTCCTTTTGAGAACAAGTGAACCAAATATTCACTTTTAACTGAAATTATGCACTTAAGTCAGACCTTTTGGTTCATGAACCAGCACCATAGCAGTGCTACAAGTTACAGCTGTTTGCCCTCCCCTTCAATTTAAAATACGCTTGCTATTAACATGTGTGATTACACTATCACTTCGGAGGAGCAGACTACAGAAGGCTTTGTGTTCTCATCACAACACCCCCATTTTAGCAATTTTGCAATTAAACGATGAACAAAAAGGAAAACAAATTTCTGCTGTGATGACCTGACAACATCAGTTCATTTTAAATACATTACTTCTAACTCTCAGAAGAATCCGCCAATGGAGAAAGCCAATATTCCACTGTCTTTTCTCCACAATAATCCCTCATGCCGAAGTGACCAGGTACGTGCCTCTTCCTATTCCTACAGCTCCTGGGGTTACTTGCTTTACAGAACTGCTCTCATCCAGAAAGATACAACAGGACTGCAGACAGGCAGGGGCAGGAGAAGCTGTCCAGAGAATTCGGTCTGAGTCCTACGGTAAGACTTAGTCTCCAGTTTGTGTGTGACTAAGGGCAGATATGTAACCTCTCTGAGCTTCTGCTTCTTCATCTATAACATAGGTTTACTTACATTCCAAGATCACCTATGCAATTAGAAGTGAAAGCACTTTGTAACTTGGGTACTGTATTGTAAGAAAATACAGATGAAATGGGTATTTATCTCACAGTAGAGGAAGCTGGTTCAGCTGCTGCCTTCAAATCAGGTTTTTTGTTTTTATTTCTTTTCAAGCAACTAAATAAGACTTGACTTTCAATCTACTTAGAAATGATAACTAAATGCATATATATCTCATCTGAAGTTGTGTGTTAGCACTACGAATATCCAAAGGCATATTACACAGAGAAAAAGATAAAGACACATCCAACATTTAACATTCTTAGTTTTAAACATATGATGATTTGGTGCTAGGACTTAATCTCAGAAGTTCTTGCCATGATATCCTTTATCTATGAAGTTAAAATGTCCAATCAATGTAAGATTTTAAACACAAGTACACACACACACACACAAAAAAAAAAAAAAAAACAAAAAAAAAACAGCAGTCAATGTTACAACTTAACAATGTATTAGAGTTCCAGACAACTGAAGGACTGCAGCTGTGAATTGGCATTTATTGAAAACAAGCCAAAAATTGTATAGGATAGAAACCATGAGACTCAGCACTGTTATCTTGCATTAAAGATGTCTGGTTTAGAAGGCTCCACTGTACTTGCATGAAAACAAACACACAACAGGAGATTACCAAATGGGGTCTATATGTGGACACACTAGGTCCCCACTGGGGGCAGCCTCACAAGATGACCAATACAACTACTTAAACAACTTTCAAACAGTCAAACGTAAATGCAACTTTAGCCAATAAGGGTGCCTATATTAAATAAATCAAAGTGCTTTGCTTTTGGTAAAAATGTTTAACTCCCAAGTGTTGTTATCACTTCCTTTGGGCCAGAGTTTTAAACGGCGATGATCATGAAGTAATTTCTATAGGCCATCTTAGGTAAAGCATCCCGCATTGGTTGAAAGCCCACTAAGATAGTCTTTAAACATTAGAATCACTGCAGTCAAAAGACGGGAGCATGTTTTGTTTAGAAATTAAATAATACCGGCAGTACAGCCCACTTCCCCATTCTTTGTCCCATTCAAATAGTGCTTTCACAAATAGTGCTAAACATTTTTATAGGAATGTGAACTTCTGAGAGCTCATTTCAAATATAGACACAAGGAACTGAGATAAAGCTTGACTTGAAACTATTTTTACAAAATCAACAACAGGCGCATTCTCCAAAGCAGACCACAAGTAAGAGTTGTGGCAGCTGGAGCAGCCTGGGGACTCAGTTTCATGAGCCGTAATAAATGGAACCCAGGAAGACAGCAACAAACATTACAACGGATCATTAGGACACCAAGTAAGGCAGAGCATCCCTGGTGTTTCACTCAACTAGGTCTATCCAGACCATCTGACGGAACATGGGGCCACTGGTGGTGAAAGGAGTGGCAAAAACATTGAAAGTGAACTTAACTTTTTAACAGTTTTCTCATTTGAATAAATTTATTTTCACTGGTTGAACTGTTTAAGAGAAAGAGAAGAATCTGTTCATGTTTCTCAACCTGGGGGGTGAAAGACAAAACAAAACCAACATTAGTTAGTTTCTAAAATGCTGATAAGGAGTACAGTTTCACTGAATGTAAAATTGTACTCACTTGTTTCTGTAACTCGGTACAGCAGCAATCTGTCTTGCACATCTTCTCTAAAAAGGAAGAGAAAATGCCATTGGATCACGTAGAAACAATGAACTTAAGAAACAATTAACATAAACTTGGGAGTGTGAACACAGAGGTTTGGCCCTCAGGCATGGGTTCCAATTACAATGGACTTTTCCTTTGGGCTCTGAATTTATCTACCTACCCAACCCAACCCACTGCCACTGAGTCAGTTTGGACTCACAGCAACCCACTAGTGGGGGTAGGGGGTGGGGTCTGAAACGACAAATCTTTAAGGGAACGGGAGTTGATGGGCTCATCTTTCTCCCACAGAGCAACTGGTGGATTTGAACAGCTAACTTCTCAGTTAGTGGTCCAACACTTATCCCACAGCACTCTCAGGGCTCCTTTATTGACCTACAGCAACCCAGATTTACTAAATGAATGCCCTCATACCCAAGGTCTTTTGCCTTTCATATATGGGAAATTTCCTGTTGGTTAAGAGTAGGTTTGCTGCTCCCTCCTCCCCGCAAAATCTTATGAAATGCCAGTAAAACCCAATCTCAAAAACAGGATTTCTTTTCACTTTGACCAGACTCAAAGGCAAGTGGGAAGTAAGGTGTATACAGAATGCCTGGCATTCCGACAATGTCCCATACTTCGGTCACAAAGACAACACTGCTTAGGCCTGACTGAGGAAGGAGCACCCACCCAGGCAAATCCTGAGGGGGCAGCAGGAATCAGCACTGCCTGGCCCTTTCTAAAGGCAAGGGAGAAGGGGGCATGACCACAGGGAGTAAAGAAAGACCTGACCAGTGCAACTAAACTCAAAATGCTATCAGTTATGAATTAAAGTTGAAGAAGATATCTTTATTAAAAGTACCTTGCTGCTTCGATGTGATGTTTTTTGCCAGACCGTGCACCAGCTTATCAGCTATGTTAACAGGACCATTCTCTGAACATTTCTCAACAGACACTGTATGGACATTCTTATTAATTCCTTTGATAGAAATCATGACATTCTGATTCAACATAAAATTTTTTAACAGCTCTATTATTAACCTAGAACAGCTGCCATTCAATTCCATCAGTCCTAGGGAAAAAAAGTAAAGATAATCATTAATCTTCAAATCCCTTTAAAATAAGATGGTATTTTTGTATCAATTATATGGCACTGAACGACAATACCAAGTATAAAGGAGTCACTGGGTGATGTGAACAGAAAGGTGGGTGCTTTGAGTCCACCCAGGGCACACTAGAAGAAAAGTCTAGGGATCTACTGCAGAAAAACCAGCTGTTGAAACACTAAGGAGCAAGGTTTACTCGGACACACATGGGTTTGCCAAGAGCCAAGAGCCAAGAGCTGGCTCGAGGGCATATGGTTGTGGCTTGTAACTTCTAGAGCAGAGATCCTCCCAGGCCTGAGGTCAGGTGATGCAGTTTACAGCCAGGCCCTGCCACTTACTAGTTTTGTAACCTGGGGCAAAACATGATGTTAATTTTAAAACTATTATTTAATGATCCAGGACCACAGTCTCATGAGACAGCATGGTCAAGTGGCATAACCTAGTCGACAAAGACACTGTTTTACATCCTACTTCGGTGAGTAATGACTGGGATCTTAAAAGCTCATGAGTGACCATCTAAGATGCAACTATTGGTCTTTCCCTGTCTGGAGGAAAGAAAACTGATGAAAAGTGAAGATGCTTATGAATAATTAATCCACTGGCTTGAAAGACCAAGGGAACATCAATCTCCCTGATCCTGAGACCAGAACTAGATGATGCCCAGGCTAGTGTTCTGAAAAGGATCACACTGGAAGGTCCTGGGAAGAGTGGGAGTAAATGTGGAGCAAAAACTCAAAATCATAAAAAGGGCCTGGCTTACTGGTCAGAGACAGACTGAAGGAACCCAAGACTATGGAGACTTGACCACACTTCAGGTTTGGAACTGAACTCACCATGTGGCTCAATTTTTAGACAAGCAATAGGTAGGCAGGTATGCAGAGTGGGCAACACTAGTGAGGTATGCACACCACAGAAAGATACACCATCTGAGGTCAAATGGCAGCATTCACCCACGGACAAAGATCGGAAGGGTTGGGAAAGGAGAAAGAATGGAAAGAAGAAATACGGGGAGGCAGTGGGATACGTGATGTTACATTAAGGAAAACTACAATCACACAGATGACACGTGTCTGACTTGTTGAATGTATAACTACAATCACACAGATGGCATGTGTCTGACTTGTTGAATGTATAACTACAATCACACAGATGGCATGTGTCTGACTTGTTGAGTGTACAACTACAATCACACAGATGGCATGTGTCTGACTTGTTGAATGTACAACTACAATCACACAGATGGCATTGTGTCTGACTTGTTGAATGTACAACTACAATCACACAGATGACATGTATCTGACTTGTTGAATGTACAACTACAATCACACAGATGACACGTCTGACTTGTTGAATGTACAACTACAATAACACAGATGACACGTGTCTGACTTGATGAATGTACAACTACAATCACACAGATGACACGTGTCTGACTTGTTCAATGTACAACTACAATCACACAGATGACACGTGTCTGACTTGTTGAATGTATAACTACAATCACACAGATGACACGTGTCTGACTTGTTGAATGTACAACTACAATCACACAGATGACACGTGTCTGACTTGTTGAATGTATAACTACAATCACACAGATGACATGTGTCTGACTTGTTGAATGTACAACTACAATCACACAGATGACATGTGTCTGACATGTTGAATGTATAACTGATGATCTGCTCTGCAAACACTCAATTCACAATAAAAGGCTTAAAAAAAAAAAGATTCTAAAGAGCCCCACGTCATCAAGTCCTACACCGACTCACACTGACCCTACCGATTGGAGGCAAAAAACTATTCCGAACGGTTTCTGGGATTTGTAATCTTTACAAGAGCAGATAGTCCCAACTCTCTCCCTAGCAGCAGCTGGTGGGTTTGAACCATGGATCTTGTGGTTAACATTGCCAAAATTAACTCACTACACTACCCGAGCTCCTAAAACTAACAGAAAGAGTTTTTGCGAGAATTCAAGATAAAATATGTGACATATGCCTGTTCCCAGTATTTAGAAACAAGCAGTTACTTAAAATACCCATTCAATTCAGATATTTAGCTTTAAAACAAGAGAGCAAAAATCCCCACAGAAATCCAAATTACAAGTGATGTTAACAATCTACCTTCGAGTGAGCATTTAATAATCTGGAAAGGAAGCTCCAGGAGGCTGGCGGTGATTGGCCGTATTCTGCAAAGAGGCAGAGTTTCCATATTTCCATAGTCCGCATACAGCACTTTCACCTGCGCATCGTCCAATGTCCCCAGAACAATGGCCCGGTACCAGAGATCATCACCTGAAAACACGATGGAACTCAGGTAAGAAGGTACAACCAATGACCTTTCTTCTCTGTAAGTGATCATTCACAACGACATTTAATCACTTAGAATTTTATGGCAGAATTTCTCACTAAAGAGTCCAGAATAAATATAAGCATTCACTACCTCTACAACCTCTCAACTCCTACCAAAAAACAATCAACTAAATAAACAACACTGGTTGTTAGATGCCATGGAGTTGGTTCCATTCATAGTGACCTCATACACAACATAACACTAATGTTACAATTGCTGCTAAATTTAAACCCACTGTGGCAATCCATTCTGTTAATGGGATTCCTAAAACCACAAGAAAAGATCATCTAACTTTGGAAGCCGGAATGGCCATGATGGAGCTGAACCCAGGCTGCGGCAGGGAGGAAGCCCAGAAGTATCCCTCCTTGTTCCTCAAAATCCCGATTCCCAAGGCTCAGCAACTGACATCACTTATTCAGAAATCGGAGTAGAGTTGGAACTGTAAATGAGGGCAGGGTAAATGACACAGTTAGTTCTCAAGACATCTATATGGACCTTTCAGTTTATGAAGGCATTGAAGTTGCTAAAGGGCATGATCGGAATCCTGGGGTGGTGCTGTGGGTTTATGCACTGGACTGCAAAGTTGTTTGACCTGCAAGGCCAGTGGTTCAAGTTCACCAGCCGCTCCTTTAAAACCTTACACAGGGTTGTTATGGGTGGAACCGACTCAACAGCACATATAACAACAACAACAAAGGACATGATCAGGAAGGAGACAACCACCCGCAACTGAAGGCACCTCAACATACCATCATCAAGAGCCCCAAATTAATGGCCAAGACAGAGTACCCTTCAGAAGTGCGGGTCACCAGTATCCAAGCCCTGCCCAAGCACTGAGAAATTTCCAGTGAACTTCTTTAGCAGCCCAGCTTACAAAGGATAATCAGGTGTTTGAAGAAAACCTCTAATACGAAAGAAGAAAACAAAGCAAGGAACTCAAGGGAAACTCAACCAAGGAGGAAGGCGACAATAATAATGTAAAAGTGGTATGAATATCCTCAAAGGATGCTATTCCATCCTTGAAACAAGAACATGGTGGTATTAACAGGAAACAACAACAAAAAAGCACTGATACCAGAAGCGTGCTATCAGCCACCAAAAACTCAGTACGAGAAGTTGGAAGAGAAAATTGAGGAAATCTATTTAAAGACAAACCAACAAAGGACGACATAGAAAAGTGGAAATTTAGCAGAAGAGTTTGAGTCTAACATTAGAATACCTGGAGTCTCTAAAGTAGTGGGTAAAGTGAAAGAAAGCAATAAAAGAAGTCCAGTAACATTTCTCAGAATGGAATGAAGGAAGCTCATGAATTTCTAAGCTGAAATGTCCACTCAGAGTTCCCAGCACAATGGTGGAAAGAAACCAACAGCAAGTTACATCAGACATTTAAAAACACAGGGGATGAGGAGACTGACAATTCAAGAAAAAAAAATGATAGAAAGATTTCAGAAGCTGAACGATGTCTATCTTTTGACCAGCTAAATGACAAAAAAGCAACACCTTCAAATTTTTAAGACGAGCTCCTCCCAAGAATTCTAAATTCAGTCAAGCTATTTCAGTAACTACCAGGATAGACCAGGAGCCCTGGTATAGCGCTGTAGAATCAGCACTGGACTGTTAACTGCAAGGTACGCAGTTCAAACCCACCAACAGCTCTCAGAAACCCCATAAAGGGTGGCTATGAAGTGGAACCAAAGCACACAAACAAATGACTTTTCAAACATGGGCAGTAACAAGAAATTTCTCTTACAAGCACTTTTCCCAGGAAGCTTCTGGAAGTGGTGCCACCCAAATGCCGGATGAAATAAAAAGGGAAGCAGGGGATTTAGAAAAATAGGTGAGGTAGGTAGGGAGAAATTGAGCCATCAAATTGGAGCAGGAGCGAGATCCAAGAAACAAAGACAGCTCAGGTCTGGAGGACAGTCTACACAGAAGAAATCAGAAAACTGAAAATGCTTCCAAAATGATAAAGACGGATATCGACTGTGATGTGTTACAGTAAACTGTGGGAGTTAATAGAAACAAAGAAAACTAGAGGAGTCCTGGTGTGGCGCTGTGGGCTAATGCACCGGACTGCAAAGTCGTTTCAACTGCAAGGTCAGTGGTTCAAGCTCACCTGTTGACCCTATACAGGGTCGCTATGGGTTAGAACTGACTTGATGGCACTTAACAAGCGAAACTGTGTGTCTAATTGCCGTATCAAAGGAAAAAAAAATTAACTGTAAAATTAAACTTATAAATTTAACTATAAAATTAAACTTACAAATAAAATAATGAAGATATTATTTGAGCTACAGACTGAAAGCATGTTAACCTCCATTGTTGACAAGGAACAATAAAACCAGACTGCTTGGCAGCTCCTAGCAGATATGGGCATTTCTTTAAAACGTACAGAGAGCAATCTGCTTCCAAAACTTAAGAAAACAACGTTTCTCCTAAGACTTGGAAATTCCATTCCTGAAAATTCACCCTAATATATTTGCAGTCAGTGAATACAATTTCTGCCCAAAAATTTGCAATTCAATTGTTTATATTAGCAAAAGAAATTTGTTAGCATATTAACCATAGGAGAATGGCTAAAGTATACGCAGGCTACAGCCCCGCCTTCAGTATGGATTCTTTTGTTGGGTTCTGATTCACAGTGATCCTGTGCACAATGGAACAAACACTGCCTGGTCCTGTACCATCCTTACAACTGTTATATCTGATCCCATCACTGCCACCACTGCATCACAATCCATCTCACTGGGGATCTGCCTCTGTCGCTGACCCTTCACTTTATCAGGTATAAAGTACTTCTCGAGGAACTTGTTCCTCCTGATAACATGTCTGAAGTATGACAGTCCCCAACACCACAACTTCAGATGTGTAGACTCATTTATGGTCTTTCTTATTCACTGTCCAACTTTCACATTCCTATGAGGCAACTGAAAATACCATGGCTTGGGTCAGGCACACCTTAGTCCTCAAACTGATGTTGAAGTACGGATTATACTTCAAAGAAAACAAAAATCCTCACAACTGGACCAAGAAGCAACATCATCATAAACAGGAGAAAACACTGTCAAGGATTTCATTTTACATCAATTAGTGCTCATAGAAGCAGCAGTCAAGAAATCAAAAGACACACCGCAGTGGGCAAATCTGCTACAAAAGTACTAAAAACCAAAGATGTTATTTTGAGCACCAAGGTGCACCTGATTCAAGCCATGGTATTTTCATTAGGTTCATATGCACAGGAAAACTGGACAATAAGTAAGTAGGACCAAAGAACAGATGCCTTAGCATTCTGGTGTTCGTGAAGAACATTAAATACACCATGGGCTGCTAGACAAGCCAACAAATCTACCTTGAAAGAAGTACAACCAGATGCTCCTTAGAAGCGAGGAGGGTGAGACTTGGTCTCATGTACTTTGGACATGTTGTCAGGAAGGGCCAGTTCTGGGAAGGAACATCACGCTTGGTCATGTGAAGGGTCAGTGAAATGACACAGTGGCTCAAACGTGGCAACAGTTGTGAGGATGGAGCAGGGCCTGGTAATGCTTTCTCTTTTGTTCTCCTTTCTCTTGTGACTCTGAACCAACCACCACCACCACCTCTCCCTACTCCAACAAGGCTGGCTCCCTGAGGCATTTCTGTCTCTTTTTAGTACGTGCTCACACAGAGCTCTATAAATTACCTGCAATCACCCCATATTTAAATACAACGCTACTGACCCACCATCACAGAACATGGGAATCCAGAGCAGGTTATCTAAGAACACTGTCAGATTTCCAAGTGCAGGAAGCTTTCTATATTTCCTTGCCTAAATATAATGCACTGCTTAGGAACAAGGAAAAGCCCATGGTCCCAACACGTAAACACATGAACCCCAACTTGACCTTTAATTTCCCAATTAATCAAATAAAACTTGCATCTCAAAGAAAGTCTACATAATCCCATGTGAAAGAGAAGAGGCAAAAGACCCTTACTTGTGTATTTGGCACAGCACGCATCTCCAGTTCTTGGACTATAGGCTGGTGGGCTTCTCTGAGCATTGCAATATTCTAACAATTCAACTGTCATCATACAGAGTTTTTCCTGATCTTCTAAAATACACAAAAACACAATCTTTTCTGAAGAACTTCCCAATGATATTTTATTGATAATGGCATACAAAAGAATGTTCTGCCTGTACAGTCACTTATTAGAATATTCATTTAATTTAAAAAAACACATATCCTGCTGCTGCCTATCTTTGGTGGAAACAGTGCAACACGAGGAGGAGCAGAAGGGAAGCGTCCGGTGCATGCTTTCTCATCAGGGTACATACAAAAGTGCCTCCACTCAGTGACAGCTTGTTACGCTGCATTCTTACAGTTTTGTGCACATTTCAGTAAATGTCGTATTTCAAGAAATAAAGCAAAGTTATCCTCAATTGTACCTCCAGTTCATC
This sequence comes from Chrysochloris asiatica, assembly GCF_000296735.1. NCBI lineage: Eukaryota > Metazoa > Chordata > Mammalia > Afrosoricida > Chrysochloridae > Chrysochloris > Chrysochloris asiatica. The sequence continues at coordinate 43,537,845 of NW_006408521.1, read as the reverse complement.
ATTTCATAATAATCCTAAACTAAACCCACTACAATGCAAATTAAAGATGATTATTTATAATGTTGAAGATCAGTTTAAGAGCAGTTATTCACATCACCATAATCCTAATATTACCATTTGAAACAAATTTTCATTTTCAGCCTTAAATCACCTATATCCTGTTTAAAGTAAGACACCATCCAACTCACATTAACCCATCTGATTCTACAAGGATAAACTCAAATACATCCAAGTCTCCCACGAAGCAAAAAAGAAAAACTGAAAGTTAATTTGGGAATGCTATTTTCCTTCACAGCTAGAACTGTGGTAAAGCTAGGATTATAGTCTAAAACTGTTTGGGTTCAAATTCTCTTAAATGATTGTAGACGGTTGGCTTGCAAAAACGCATTCCAATGTTTTTAAGCAAGAACTTGTCCCACAATTGTGATAAAAGGATGAGGCTGACTGAGATGGAGGCAGAGACAATGATGTGGAGCAATGGAGCAGCTGGGGGCTTTAGATCCAGAGAGGGAGAGCGACTGTGTGCTGAAGATTGTGTGGGGGGATAGTGTAGGGGGCAGACTTGCAGGGTATACCCATGGGTTGGTTAATGATGCATGTAGGGGATTGTAACCATGGCAATGATACGATGTATGATAGAATGAAAGTCAAACTAATGTTCTCCCATGTAAACTATCATATAATTTATAATAAAACACTAAAAAAAAAAAAAAAAAAAAAAGGATGAGGCTGAGCCTGTGTACGGGACCTTCCCTGTTTTTACAATAAAATCTGTCTCCGGCGTTACTGTGAGAGCAGTTCTCCCTTAAACGGACTGAAACAAACTCCATCTCTCTCCTCTTCTCACCCATGCTTCTCTAGGTCGTCAAGGGAAGCACGTTCACTATACAGTCCAAGATGACAAACAAAAATGTCTCTCAAACTTGTTTCTTACCTGGCATCTCATTCGGTAAAGCATAAAACAAGTTTGGGCTGATGATTTCCAGGATGTTTGCTTGTACCACTTTATTAACTGCCAACTCTATCGTCTTCCACTGCCCTGCTACAGAGGTGTCTGGGAACACACAGAACACAGGTCTCATAAGGAGCACATAGTATTCACTCTTCTTTCACAGTTTTATATTTATTTAAGCAATCACTTGTTACCAGCTACTGTTTTTCAACATGGTGTTGTTGTTGTTAAGCGCCGTTGAGTTGGTTCTAACTCATGGTGATCCTGTACAGCATTTCCAAGGAGCAACTGGTGGGTTTGAACCGCTGACCTTCTGGTTAGCAGTCCAGTGCTTACCCCACAGCACCACACAAGGCACTGATGTGTAGCCATTCCCAGAATCAAAGTTTGTGTTTTCACAGGCTAATCTACTCTACTTGGGGGATTTTCTGGGAGCTCCAAATCAGTTCTATGTGTAATAAGACCCCTTGGATGACACTCACTCCTTAACACATATCCAGTCTTTAAGGAACGCATACTTATCTGCTGTAAGTTTACCCGACAACTCAGCAAAAATGAGAACAACGCTTGTTTAATAAAATGCTTTAAATAATAGTAAATCCACTTTAATTATTTACTATTAATCAAACTCACCAGAGTTGGTGGTCAAACCCTACATAGGGTCTCTTTAAGTCTGATCCAACCCAACAACACCTATCAAAAACAACAACTGGAAAATCGTCACTTAGGATAGAAAACTTTCTGCAGCCCATAAAAGCAAATGGTAATATAAGTTGAAGTAGATAAAAGGCAACAAAGCATTACCTTGAGGCCCCAGGGCAACAACTTGAAGATTGTATTTATTAACAGGTGTGTTACTTGGTAATAAGTCTTTGAGTGGTGAGCTAACTGTTAAAACCACATCGTCACCAGCCAGAACATCACTGATTATTCTGGGATAAGAAGTAGAAAGATCGGTGAGTTCGAGCCCCACCCCATTTTCAGTGATTTCCACCACTCTGGCTTGGAGTTTTATCCCTGTGACGCACATCTGAAATCTTGCTGTGGCTTCTTTCGTCCAATATTGTTTCTTAGGCTGTATATCTGGAAAGCAAAAACAGCATTAAAAAAAGAATTCTGTGTACAAGCTACATTTTTGCTTCAGTGGCACCCAGGACTAAATCCTTGCAAGAACTAGGTTCAGATTAGTAACTTCTTTCAATGTTCAATTGACTATCTACATCTTCCATGCCTGAGCTATAGATACCATATTTGCAAATATACCACTAGGGGTTTAGAAGGGCTCAGGATCTTTCTTTACTTTCCCCACTAACATATTTTTGCTGGAAGTTCTCTCCAACAGGCAAAAAACAAGGGCATTTTCTCTGTTAGAATATACCACTGTAGATTATGCTAATCTCAGAATTATCAAGTAAGTTGTCAGCTCTTACATTTTGGTAACAGTTTTTGAATAATACTTTCAAACTGTCATTTTAATTTACTTAACCAAAGCCTTTTTCTCCTTAGATACTTAAGACTTACACCCTTATTTATATACCATTTGTTGTGGTTGTTATGTGCCGTGGAGTCGGTTCTGACTCATAGAGACCCTGTACAGGGTTTCCGATGCTGTAAGTCTTTACGGGAGCAGAAAGCCTCATCTTTCTCCCGCAGAGCAGCTGGTAGTTTCGAACTGCTGACCTTGTGGTTCACAGCCCGATTCGTAACCACTACGCTACCAGAGCTCCTGTATTTACATACCGTCAAATCGGTTCTGACCCATAGCAACCCTGCATAAGGTTTTCAAGGAGCAACTGGTGAGCTTGAACTGCCGATCTTGCAGTATAAACAGCTTTTGCAGCAGTCTGGTGCATTAATCCACAGCGCCACTCCAAGACTCTGTAGTCTTTCCCAAAACCAACACAATGTCTTTTATCTTTGTGTTCTCGAGTATAGAAATATATTCAGATCTGTTTATAATTGTTCAATATTTAGTAGTCCATATTGGAACAATAATGATTATTATTTA
>NW_006408521.1:43524439-43534785 GCF_000296735.1 Chrysochloris asiatica | reverse complement strand
TTTTTTTTTTTTTTTTTCAGTAACTCACCATCATGTGACTTTTTAAAATTGAATCATCATGTTTATTTGGTCAATTTTGGGAGCAAATTTTGAGAAACGCGCATAGAAATCATGATAGCTAAAACCAACAACAAAAACCACCTGAAAGATATTTGCTGTACAAACAACAGGAAACAGATGAGCAAAATACAAACTAGAAGATGAAAACCTTTGTGCTTACAGACATAACCACTATTAACATTCTGATACCCAACCTTCCATAATGTTTACGTTCTGATGGAGATACACAAATTTGTACACAGAGAACTAAAATTTTCTTTTGTAAAGGGCAATCTGTATTATATGTTTATAATCATAATTTATAAATTTGTAAGGCCAGCAGTTCAAACCCACCAGGTGCTTGGCAGGAGAAAGATGAGGCTTTCTGCTACCATAAAGATCTCCCGCCTGGGGACCCCTGTAATACAGGGTCACTATGAGACAGGATCGACTCAATGGCAGTGGTCTTGGCATGTTTGGGTTATTGTAAACATACTGCCAAGCACTGTTTATGTGCTTTATTATCTTTTTTATGTCTTTTAATCTTAGTGAGTTGGAGGAAGAAACAATCATTTTCCAATTTGAATAATTTGCCTAAGGCCTCAAAACTAGTAGGCAGCAGAGCTGATTCCAGAGACTCTTACCCATGATGCTCTGCCCCACGTCTTTATAACTTGTCTTCGTCACGGAAAATATTAACTGTACTTCATCTCAGTAACATACATTCGAACTTAGCATCATTTTAATGACTTACAATAACAGCAGACACTTAAACAGAGCTTTCTACATTCCAGGTCCAATTCTAGACAGTCATTTAATCCTTACAAAAATGCTATGAAAAAGCATATTCTTGTTATTTATAACATGGGCCATCCTTTGGAACTACTCTTCATTTGTGCTAACAACACTGCAATCCATTCCCATGTAGCTGAATTTTGTGCCAGGACAACATGACTTCTCTGGGGTAAACTGGTACTGTGCACCACTGAGCCAGTTCTGACGCACTGTGACCCTGCAGACAGTTTCCAAGACTGTACATCTTTAGGGGAGCAGAAAGCCTCATCTTTCTCAAGCAGAGTGGCTGGATTTGAACTGCTGACCTCGTGATTAGCAGCCCAGTTCATAACTCACTACGCTGCCAGGGCTCCTTCCGACCCCAATGGAAGGTCACTCACTCCTGTGTTCATCACCATCAGCTGTACAGGAAAGCAGGACCCATATCTTTAAAAAAAAATACATTTCTGAAGTTGAAAATTCCAAGCAGGATCTTCTAGTTTATACAACAATCTTAAAATGATGGGTATTAACAATTTATTATCAATTAATAATAATAATAATATGCCCTAAAAGCAGTAGGAGACAGCTGAGAAAAATCTTATTCTGCACCATACCTACTAACCAACACTGTATCCCCTGAAATGGAAGCTTTAAAAATTTCGCCGAGATAGTCTGAAGCTCATCAGCAGTAACTTCTTCAATGTTTCCATAATCCACAAAATGTACTTCCACTTTGCCATTTGGTAAGACTTTCTTAACCAGAGCACGGTACCAGTTGCCATCACCTAGAGGTAACACAAAAGTGTTAGTGTGGAATGTTGCCTTTCTGCAAACATTTCAGATGCTCGTCCTAAGAGAGACATCCATTGTCTAGTGCAGCCCAAAACTTCACTCTCCTCTTCAAAAGCCTGTATAAAAATTCTCAAGCTTTACTTTGAAGAGTATCTCTGAAACATTCCAGAGGCCCATAACTGATGAAAGTCAAAGATTTCCTTCATAACACAGCCAATAAACAGAATGTGAACTCCAAGACTTACTGAACTTTGATATACTTGTCAATCCAGGGAGATTAACAATACTCTCATCACTAATGGCTTAGACTGTTTTACTTTCTATTTGGTAAAATCATACAAAAATAAATAGCAGAAATTCTCACAATGAATTGAAGGTATTTCATCAAATATATTTTCAAACAAACATGCACAAGAATGACCAGATGAAAACATGGACTCTGCAGATAACATTCCTCCTACTACCTAAATTTGGAGTCCTGGTGTAGTGTTGTGGGTTAATGTGCCAGACTGGAAAGCCATTTGAACTGCAAGGTCAGTGATTCAAGCTCACCTGTTGCTCCTCGGAAACCCTACACAGGGTCAATACGGGTCAGAATTGACTCGACGACACTTAATAACAATAATTACCTAAATTATTCTATTATCAGAAATTCTGGAAAGAAAAGCATTGAAGTAATGTGTAACACAGCTTAAGTGAAAAAGTATCATTTGGAGGTTTCTTATTACAGGGCAGAAGGGGAAACACATACCAAAAGTGTTCACTTAGTCTTGGTTGTGAAAAGCAATTGCTTCAACAAGAAAATATATTACTAAAAGTAAGGTTCTAATAAAGTTAAGATTACCCCAACTGCAACTTACCTGCAAAAAAAGCACAACAAGGTTGTCCCATTTCTGCCTTAAAATCATTGGGCAACTTCTGCTGGCAATGTTCCGCCAGTGATTTGTTCAAATCATTGAGTTTACTTAAAGCTGAAATACAACACATGCTGCACTTAATATTAAAAAGCATACAAATATGCAGATACAGATTTTCCTCTAAAGAAAATGTTTCCATCACAAAATCTCAGGCACATCCTCAAACAATTATTAAGTACACAAAATATCTATCCCTTATATTCCTTATTAATAACTTCAGTGATGGCTTGCAGAATGTGCCCTTGGTTGTTTAAACGATTACATATTCCTGAGTGTTTTTATGTACATCTAAAAACAAACAAACAGACAGAAGAAATAGAAGCAAATAGTGTTGAATGATGGTGCACAGAGGAGATTGCAATCATTGCAATGAAATGATGAATGTAAAACCAATGTTCTCGCATGTAAACTATCACTCAATTCATAATAATAATAATAATAATAATAAACTTTATTAGAATTCCTAACAATATGAAAAACATAAAACCTTTAGTGGCCAAATGATTTGTAATTTATTTAATACTCACAAGTCAAGCCAATATCTATGATATTGGGGCATGACGGTGACATTATCACTGGCATGACCTTCACATGTGGACAAGGGAATGGTGTGGAAGCCCATGCCTGAAGAAGGGTCACAGAAGAGCTGCTCTGAAGCTGCAGCAGCAGCACATGGCATGGCCCGAGGAGTCGGAAGAGTTACGAAAAGATCAAACGGCACAGACAGTATGTACTCAAAGAACCCAGGGAGGCAAGCTCCGTGGGTTAGAGACCCCACAGAAACTTGAAGTGTGACACATTTGATGGAAAAGGAGAGGGGATTCCAGAAAGAAGTTCTGAGGCAAAGTACAGAATGCAGCCACCAAAAAAAACTTGGCAGGGTGCAGTTTGGAGATGCAGAGGAGGGGAAATGTTAGCAACAGAAGGAAAACACCAGGCATGCTGCAAAGACCCAGACCACGGGGAGCTTTCAAATGCCAAGTACAGGTGGTGGCGGCGGCGGCTATGTGCTGCGGAATTGGTTCCAACTCATAGCGACCCTGCATAGGGTTTCCGAGGCTATAAATCTCTACTCTGGTAGCTCTGGTAGTGTAGTGGTTACAAATCAGGTTGCTAACCTCAAGGTCAGCAGTCTGAAACTACCAGCCGCTCTGCGGGAGAAAGATCAGGCTTTCTGCTCCCGTAAAGATTTACAGCCTTGGAAACCCTGTACGGGGTTGCTATGGGTCGGAACCGATGGCACTTAACAACAAATCTTTACAGAAGAAGAAAGCCTCATCTTTCTCCCAAGAAACAGCTGGTAGTTTCGAACTGCTGACCCTGAGGTTAGCAGCCCGATTCGTAACCACTACGCTACCAGAGCTCCTTCAAGTACAGGTAAGCCCCCACCTTATGATGCATTTTGAGTTACCACGAGCGGCACATAGACTTTAGTTTCGTACATCTTGTCATTAGTAACATGCACTACATACTATGCTACAGTGTGTAGTTTGCTGATGTCATCATTCTCAGACCATCAAAGACAAACATCAAAGTTATAAAGATACAGATAGTAAAAGGAAAAAAGAGATATTCAACTATTGTTAGAACTGACTTAAGAAGATGTTCCAAAGGTATTCTTCAAATGTACAAGTCACAGAGTACAAGGATTATTTCTGCCTTTTATTTTAATTTTTGTTGTTGAGTATGTACACAGAATGTATTTGTTGTTGTTGATAGGTGCTATTGAGTCGGTACTGACTCACAACAGAACGACACACTACCTGGTCCTGGTCCAGCCTCAAAATTGGTGCCACACTTGAGCCCATTGATGCGGCCACTTTGCCAATCCATCTTGCTGCGGTCTTCTTCTTTTTCTCTGACCTTCCACCTTACCAAATATGATATCCTTCTCCAGTGACTGGTTCCTCCTGTCAATATGTCCGAAGTATGAGATTAAGTTTGGCCATCTTGGCCTCCAAGGAGCACTCTGGATACACTTCTTCCAATACAGATCTGTTGGTTCTTTGGGGAGCCCAAGGCACTTTCAATATTCTCCTCCAACCATAACTCAAAAGCATCAATTCTTCTACTTCTACGGCTTTCCTTATTCACAGTCCAGCTTTCACATGTATATGAGGTTATTGAAAATACCATGGCTTGGGTGAGGCGTACCTTAGTCCTCAAGCTGACATCTTTGCTCTTCAACACTTTAAAAAGGTCTTGTGCAGCAAATTTGCCTAATGCAATACGTTGTTTGATTTCTTGACTGCTGCTCCTATGAGTGTTGATAGTTGATCCAAGAAGAATGATGTCCTTGACAACTTCAATCTTTTCTCCACTGATAAAAATGTTGTTGATTGGTCCAGTGGTGAGGATTTTTGTTTTTTTTACATTGAGATGCAATCCATACCGAAGGCTGTGCTCTTTGATTCTTCATCAGAATGTATGTTGTTGTTAAGTGCCGTAGAGTCGATTCTGACCCATAGCGACCCTGTATAGGGTTTCCAAGGAGCCGCTGGTAAATTTGAACCACTGACCTTGCAGTTCAAACGACTTTGCAGTCTGATGCATTAGCCCACAGCGCCACATACAATGCAACTTAGTGACACTGATTATACTCTCCAAGCTGTGGAGTGGGTCTCACCCTCCTTTGCCTGAGTCCTTCCTTCTCCATTAACATGACTTCTAACCCCAAACCAACCAAACCCCATTCATAGAAACCCCATAGGGTTTCCAAGGCTGGAATTTTTTCTCCCGCAGTGGGGCTGGTGGGTTTAAGCTGCCAAGCCTGCTTGGGTTACACAGCCCAAAGTGCCACCAGGGATCTTTAATAGAAATTCACTGCCTCTAAAAGTCCTATCTTCCGAACTGTTCTTGTCAGCCCTATCCTTAATCTTTAAAAGGGCACAATGCTCACAGCAGACATTCTTTACTACTTAAGATAAATGATCATTTATCTAAGACTTCAGGGGATGTTTTTATTTCTACAAGGATCATTTTAATAACAAATGCTTGGAAACCCCTCCTTCATCCACATCTAAATGAACAAAATTAGGACAAGTCCATACACCTGGACACCAGGTAACCCTTAAAAGTACGGTGACTAAACATCAATGTGGCCTCAAGGATTGGATCCTGGAATAGAAAAAGAGCGTTAGTGGGAAATCTAGTGACATCCAAATATAGTCTGGCATTTCATTAATAATTTACCAGTGTTGGTTTCGTAGTTGCAACAAATGTGATCACATAAAATGTCAATCAAGGAAATGTGCCAGTGTGGCACAGTTAAGCACTTGATTTTTCTTCAAAAGGATGGCATCTCCAGCCCACTCAGTGGCTTCAAGGAAAAAAAGTCCGGTAACAGGGTCGCTGTGGGTCAGAACCGACTCGACAGCACTTCACAACAGCCTTAAAAACTCTAGGGATGCACAAGAATGCCCAAACTTGCACATAGTACCCATTTGTCCTATCTTTGATGACTTGATGACCAGATCTCTTCTAGAAGAAGATAAAATAAATCAGACACAAGAAGCAAGTGTAAATTGTTACAATTTGATGAACTTGACCTATATACTTATGGATATAATAGCTCAAAATATCAACCAAGAAGGAAGGAGTCTTCACTTTAAGGATCAAGTCTGTCCCCTCAGTATACAGAGTCAACAAGGACAGGCAAGTTAGACACTGGCTACCTAAAATGAGGGGTGGTGGTGGCTATAAAGGCACAAAGTGACTGGCTTACAAGGTTTCAAGAGAGAGTTCAGTTTCAGAGTGTGGGTGGGAAGGTATAATCCCCACTGAATTGTTTTCATCTTGTCTAGATGGGTCTGGTGAAAGGAGATGGGGATAAGAGTCTTATGATTTAATAGTGAATAATTATCATCATAAGGAGCTCTGGTAGCGTAGTAGTTACAAATCAGGCTGCAAACCTTAAGGTCAGCAGTTCAAAACTACCAGCCGCTCCGTAGAAGATGAGGTTTTCTTTTCCCGTAAAGATTTCAGCCTCAGAAACCCTGTACAGGGTCGCTATGGGTCGGAACCGACTAAACGGCACTTAACAACAATTGTTATCATGACTGTGATTATCACAACTGTAAAGGTAGAAGTTTTGTAACACAAAGGGAGGAATAGTTAATCTTACAGGAACAGAGGACCCTAGGACCATCAAGACAGAGAAACATGAGCAGAATGTGGGACCCTAACCAGAGAATCAGCGACACCAGAGATGGAGGCAGAGATAGAGCAGCTGAGAACTCCAGACCCATGGAAAGAGAAAGGCTGTGTTGTGTGCTGGCGGCCAGGAGGCAGGCTTGCAGAATGTGGCCTTTGGTTGTTTAAATGATTATATACCCCTGAGTGTTTCTGTGTACATTACAAAAAAGAAAAGGGAAATCAATTGTGAAAAAGTCCTAGGAAGCAGTTCTCCCTTGCATATGTGAGTTCACCCTTCAACTGGAAGACAACTAACAAACTGACAGTACCTATAAAAAGGAGCCCTGGTGTGGCGCTGTGGGCTAATGCTTCAGACTGCAAACTCGTTTGAACTGCAAGGTCGGTGGTTTCAAGCTCACCAGCTGCTCCTTGGAAACCCTACACAGGGTTGCTATGGGTCAGAATCGATTTGACGGCACTGAACAACAACAACAATATAAAAGGATCCTTAGAAAACATAAGAGACACAGAAATGCTTACTTTCCACTGTATACTCTTTTGAGCTTTTGGGTTTTTTTTGGTACCATATTCTTATACAATTGCAGATGGAAATGAGTAAAAAAGAAGTTAAAATTTTAAATTGCATCTTATACAATGTATTGGTCAGAGGACTGTGGATGAAGGGATGAGAGATGGCACAATTTGAGAGCTAGCAGAGCCTTACTCTCTAGTTTAACATCCTTGTTTTGACATGAGATTGTTGTTACAAAGCTGCTAAGTCAGTTCCGACTCACAGCAACTGTGTATAAGGTTTCTGAGGAGGGGCCGGTGGGTCTGAAACACGGACCTTGCAGTCAGTCAGCAGTCCAGTGATTATCCTACAGCATCACACCAGGACCCCTGATTTCAAACTAGGTAACAAAATTTAGAAAAATTTAAATTAACAACGTTCACCAGAAGGACACAAGTGGGAAAGATACAAACCATAAAGTGTTAAGCTGTGGAGCAACTTAGACTCTCAAACTGACAGTGTGCAATGTGTCAGAACCGGCTGGGAAACTGCTTGGTATTCAATAAACATACACTTTTGCTGTCATTATATGCTCTTAGGTGTCATCAAGGTCGAGTCATAGCAACCCTGTATAGTATAACCCCATGCTTACCCTACAGGGCCACAACACTCTTTGTACCCTTTGTTGTTGTTATGAGCTGCTGAGTCAGTTCAGACTCACAGAGACCCTGTGTAGGGTTTCTGAGGAGCAGCTGGTGAGCTTGAACTGCTGATCTTGCAGCTCAAACCGACCTTGCAATCGGCTCATTGACCAATAGCACCATACCAGGATTCCTTTCCATAACTCTGGAATGTCACACCTAATGTGAGCAGTCACACCCATGTGCAGATTTGTACAGGAAATATACAAGCAGCTTCCTTTTAGCTCCATATTGGAAACAACCCAAAGGGCCAAGAGTAGAAAGGAGTACTCAGTTAGGGGGTCTGTTCAAGCAATGGAATACTATGTAGCAACATAAAGAAAGAGCTAATGCTATGTGTGAAAACACTGGATCAATCTAACACACAATGTGAAGAAAAAACCCAGCAAAGCTCAGAAAATATACATTTGTTCATTTACAGAAAGTTCAAAAACCAGGAAGAACTACTTTATCTTATTGGAAGTAAGGAGCGTGTTCTTTTAAAAAAAAAAAAAAAAAAGACAGGGCAGGGATCAGAGGCGATGTGAAGGAAACCTCCGGATAGGCTAACGGGGGATTTTCCAGCCTGAGGTGATTACAGGAGTGAACTGGTTTTTGTGACACTGACCATGCCACACTCCTGCGACTCTATCTCAATTAGGCGATTATTTCAATAAAATCAACAATTTAATTTTCAAACATGAATTCAGGAGACATTTTGGGAACTCTAAACTGATTTAAAGACAGATTGGTGGAAGGAGAAAAAGAATGACTTTAAAGAGAATCAGATCTTTTTTGGAGGTAACAAATACCCACTTGGCCCTTCTTTTGTTACCAGTCAATAACAAACATATCTTCCTCAAGTCATTATTTATACCAGTGTATTTACTGGAGGGGAAAAAAAGGTAAATCAGAAGAGTCAACTCACCATCCTCTTTAAGCACATGGCAATAGAATTCTCCAGGACTATATATCACACAGACCTCAACATCTGCTGTTTGGTCAACAGCAAGTTCAACCCATGTCCACTCCAACGGATTTGCTGATTCGATGCTCAAAGGAACTGTGGAAATAAAGGGACACTTTGCAAAACACATTGGCCAGAGTGGCGATGGAGAGAGGGGGTTGGGTACTGAAGAGTCTGTTTGTGAAAAAGAAATGAATGCCCAATGACTTCTTAAGTGACTTTTATCAGAAAATTAACCAGTCTTAAAATGAACAGTTATTACCTCACTGAATTTAAAAATTCACATTACTGAGAACCTACAGCTGTGTGTGACCTAAAAACTTGCAAAAAATGTCCACTTCTTTAAAAATTCCCAACTCTTAAGTGTATTTAGAGTAATGCTTGATTTCCAAAAAAGCACTCAACATCAATTTAAGTACAAAGGACCTAATACACACTTACAGAACCATTCACACTCCAGCATGGAAACTACCTGGTGTAAAGCTTACTTACCACAATCGACTTTCAGGCTGCTGGCTTTAGTTGTCACTGTTTCCTTTTCTCCCACGGCAAAGCCTGCTTCTATGAGCACTTTAGTGACACTGATGCTAGGCATTACAGACTTATCCACCAGCTCTACCAGAGAACTATTTTCCAACTTGTCCACCACTTTTACTGTGATCATTTTGTTCTGTACAATTTTCTTCATCAGACAAATGGCTTCGGGAGTCCAAATTCCTAATGATGGCTTTACTCCTAACAAGTTTTAAAAGGATGCGGAAGTTATTTGCTACAAGCAAGGATTTAGAAATTCAGTATTTTATGACAAACATTAGAACCAACATGTCCTGCCTGAAACGAAGGAGTTTCTAAACATGAGAATGCTTGCAGAATTGAAGAGGAAAAATATTGTTACATATCTATAATGTAAAACTGTGGAAAGCTTATACACTACTATGTAAAAGACTATCGTAACTCCATTGGTATGAAGTGTTCAGAAAAGGTGCATCTATAGGCAGAAAAGGAGATGTGTGGCTGTTTGAGGGACTGAAGATTTCACTGTGAATGGACCCATGGGATCTCACAGGGTAACAGAAGTCTCTGAAATTGGATTGTAGCACAACTTGTTAAAAATCATTTGCTAAAAGTCACTGAATCTGTGAATCTACGGTATACAAATTAGACTGCACTACAATTACCTTAAAAATAAACACCAACAGTAGAGAACAATCGAATAAGAAATATTACTCTCTCCCATTAACACAGATATTATTTATAAAGCAAATCAATACAGAAGGGCACTTACAAATTAAGAACCAAAGAATGAACATAGGATATAATTAGCTGATTCACATGCTAGAAGACCCAAGTAATTAATGAAAAAATGTTTAACTTCACTGGAAATGAAGCAAAGTGGAATGATCAGTTCTTCTTGTTAGGTGCCACTGAGTCGGCCCTGTGCACACCAGAACCAAACCCGGTCCGTTCCTACACCAGCACCAAACCCGGCCCATTCCTACACCAGCCTGTGCACACCAGAACCAAACCCG
>NW_006408521.1:43516869-43523901 GCF_000296735.1 Chrysochloris asiatica | reverse complement strand
CACACCAGAACCAAACCCGGCCCGTTCCTACACCAGCCTGTGCACACCAGAACCAAACCCGGCCCGTTCCTATACCAGCCTGTGCGTACCAGAACCAAACCCGGCCCGTTCCTACACCAGCCTGTGTACACCAGAACCAAACCCGGCCCGTATCTACACCAGCCTGTGCACACCAGAACCAAACCCGGCCCGTTCCTACACCAGCACCAAACCTGGCCCATTCCTACACCAGCCTGTGCATACCAGAACCAAACCCGGCCCGTTCCTACACTAGCCTGTGCACACCACTGCTGCTGCCACTCTGTCAGTCCATCTCATTGGGGGTCCTTCCTCTTTTTCGCTGACCTTCAACTTTACGAGGTATGGCGTCCTTCTCTAGGGACTGGTGCCTTCTGATAATATGTCCCAGGTGTGAAAGATGAAGTCTTGTCATCTAGGCTTCTAAGGAGCATTCTGGCTATGCTGTTCACAACATAGGTTTGTTTGCTCTTCTGGAAGTCCATGGTACTTTCAATATTCTCCTCCAATAATCATAAGCATCAATTCTTCTATGGTCTTACTTATTCATTGTCCAACTTTCACATGCATGAGAGGCAACTAAAAATACCATGGCTTGGGTCACACACACCTTGGTCCTCAAACTGACGTCTTTGCTGAAGGTTGTAGTCTTTGATCTTCATCAGTAAATACTTCAAATCCTCTTCACTTCTAGCAAGTAAGGTTGCATCATCTGCATTATCACAGGTTGTTCCTGAGTCTTCCTCCAATCCTGATGCTATGTTCCTCTTCATCTTATCTAGCTTCTTAGAATATTTGTTCAGCATACAGACTGATTAAGTATGATAAAAAGGATACAACTCTGGTGCACACCACTTCTGATTTTAAACCATTCAGCAATCCCTTATTCTATCTGAATGACTGCCTCTCAGATCTATAAATAGGTTCCTCATGAGCACAATTAAGTTATCAGTTAGCAGGCTTCTATAATATTTACAGTCTCTACCTGGTGGCACTGTGGGTTAATGTGCTGGACTGCAAAGTCGGTTTGAAGCACAAAGTTGGAGGTTCAAGCTCACCAGCCGCTCCTTGGAAACCATATAGAGGGTCGCTATGGGTCTGAATTGACTTGACAGCACGTAACAACAACATATAGCAAAAAAGAACACTAAGTTTCAACACTACACACACATTAAATTTGATTTTATTACAGGTAGAAAATTAGCATTCTGCATTTCCTAAATATTTTATTAAGGATTCTTTTTACTCTGAATAAATATTTGAAACCAAGGGGACCATAAAAAAATGTCATACCTGCCAGTACACACTTAATAGCTTGCATTGGTAGTTCCAACAACTTTGGAATTATGGGACAAAGTCTCGTCAAACTCAGGATCTCAAAGTTCCCATAATCTACATATCCAACCAACACAGAGTCTTCAGAAGCATAAGCCAAAACAGAGGCACGGTACCATTGGTCATCCTCTGAAAAAAGGAAAAACTCAATCTGCATGTTTTTCCAATGAAAATATAAACAAAAACTCTTCCTCTCAAAATCAGAGATGGTCATCTGCAGATTTTAATACAACACTAAGCTTTATCGAACAACATATGTTTACTCAATGCTGCTGTTTTTCTTCACCAGAAGCCTTGTTGCCGCTGTTAAGTGCCACTGATTGGTTCCAACTCTTAGCTACTCGGCATAGGGTTTCCAAGGATATCCATCTTTACAGGAGCAGAAAGCCTCCTCTTTCTCCTGCCGAGTTGCTGCTGGGCCTTGGACCCCCTAAAATGTAATTGTTATTCATAACTTACTATTAATACTACTCTTTGTCACATGTTGTCATTACTGAGCAACATATCTTGGTTCCCTTTAGATAGCTCTTTGGGACAGAGAACACGACCTGGTCATGGGGACCCTCACAAGGTCTTGATTAATAAGTGAACCATTCATGAAGGCTTCAAGCACAGCTAATTTAGAACACCTGGTGGTCTGAAGCAATTAGACTCCATCAACCAACCAAGCAATCTATGTACTTGTAACTTGCATCTCCTCTCCCATGAGGCCACTAGGCCGCCTGCAGCAAAACCTAACAGAAGCCAGTTCCAGCAAGCTGAGACCTGAGTAAATCCAGAGGTTGCGCCCAAATAGCAGCAGGCTTCTGGACCCTCTAGCTGTTCCTAAGAAAACAAGAGCCCAAGAGGTTCCATATCTGCATACTGATGTAAAAAGAACCATCTGGTACCAGGCTCCAGAAAACAACAAAGCCTCCCTTTAATACCCCCTTGACGCCTACAGGCCCTCTTGGCCTTCCACGCCTCACACTATCCCTTGTCCTCGGGAGCCTGCTAAGTGCCATCAAGTTGGTGCAGACTCACAGTGACCCCCTGTATAAGGTTTCTGAGAACAGCTGATGGGTTTGAACCCCTAACCTTGTGGTTACTAGTCCAGTGCTTATCCTACTGTGCCACACAAGGACTCTGGCCCAGCTGAGTTGGACCCATTTTACATACATTAAGTTTCAAACGCAGCCATTCGGTATATACCGAGATTTCGGTTCCATTTGTTTTTACTACATTAGAAGTAACAAATTGAGCACAGGAATAAATAAATGGAGAAACCTCTATACATTTGGTTTTCAGCTGGGTAATGAACAAAGGATAAGGGAACCCTGGTGGCACAGCGGTGAAGCACTTGGCTCCCAAACAAAAAGCTGGTGGTTTGAACATACCACCCACTTGGTAGAGGAAAGATGTGGCAGTCTGCTTCCACAAAGACTGACGGTCTCCAACACTCTTTGAAGCATTCTGACTCTGTCCTCTGAGTTCGAGTCGGCCAGGTGGCAGGAGGCTTGGTTTCATTTGGGAATGAACAAGTGACCTCATGAATATTCTATTTCCTTACCTGAGAACTGAGCACAACAGATATCACCAATGGATGGGAAAAAATCAAAGCGTGGAGACGCTCGACTGCAGTACTCACACAGGGATGTCTGAAGTTCAGCAAGCTTATCTGTAAGTACAGATTACATCGTAAACAGAGTACATGAAGATTCATACATCACCTTTTACCTTTACCTACTGAGTCTCATGAAGTATGTTACCCTGGCAGAACAAATCAAGGAAGTTTACTTACGGCCACTTTGTAGTTGCTGACAAAAGAAGTCTTCTGGAGTCTGAATGTGGGCCACCACACCACAAAACTCCTCCCCAACGTTCAGAGTTAACACTTTGGGGATTAAGTCATTGCTGTCTACAACAATTCTGTCTTCAGCTGTCATTTTTCCAGCATCTTCAGAATCATCTTCTCAGAAAACAGAAAAATAAAAAGTCATTTTGGTTTCATGAAAGTTACAAAAAAAAAAAAAAAATCACATACATTTTAATCATTTTGAAAAAGAGAATATGACCAGGTAAGATTCTTCCTGGAAGATGCCTATGATGTTTCCTCCCACAAATATGGAATAGCTGTTAAGAAAGGTAGGCTTATTTATCACTACACTAGTCCCAAGAGAGAAACCGGATGAAATGACTTAAGATACACATTCAAATCTAATTTACAAGTTGTACACAGGATCATTAAGAATGTCTACAAAAATGAAAGAAAATAACCTGGAATGGATATCGTCTCAAGTATAAACAAGTCAGATTAGAATTGATTCCACAGGTAACTGACAGATTCAATAGAAAGCCACTTATTACTAAAAGTAACACAGAATAAAACAATTATGATTAAAGTATACAAGTTAAACCAGAAATCAAGTTATTTAAAAAAATTCATTACACAGCTCAAAAAACTTAAGGGCTAAGAGAGGAAGCTGAAGAAAGAGGCTTCAAGCATACTGAAAAGAAGAGTGAACATAAGAAAACTCCCAGGAATGAAGAAAATCCACAGCCAGCCTATAATATGCCAAATCCTTAAGGAATATGCTTTTAGGATTAAGACTTACAGGAAGACACCATGATACTAATTTATCAAAACCTGGAAAAGACCAGAAAAAAAATTACAATGCTACTTCAAGGAACTAAGGGTAAGCTAATATTCAGATAAAGCTAATTATCAATTTCATTGTTTTAACACAACATAAAAGAAAACAGGTTATCTATAAAACTACAGAACTATTAAAGAAAATTAATCTCACCAGATAGTCTGATCCTTTGAAGACCATGCGAAAACTTTGGTGGGCCACAAGATTGGAAGGAATTCCATACCAAGCAACTACTCTCACAATGGGTTATAAGGGATTCCAAAAGTTACGTCAAAAATCTCACTCAAACAGCTAAACTGGTCCAAAACACAAGCCAAGGTAAGCTCAATAATATCAAATATAAAAGAAAACATCAAAGATAAACTAAAATTCAAAAAGTATTTTTCAAGTGTTTCAGAAAGTCAAAATATATATTGGTAATATCAAGAAAATGACCCATCAGCCTGTTGGTTCACAGTAAAAGACGCAGGCTATACACTAAGGTACAGCACTAAGATACTATGAGGGTGCCTGTCAGCTTCTAGAGGTCCACGTGTAAAACAAGTAGCTGACCCTAACAGACCCTTTATTTAATTATAGGTTGAGCATTCATTGCATGCCAGACACTACACTAGGCAATGAGGGGATAAAGGTCAGTATAAAGCCATAGTCCCTGCTCCACGCAGTTCAGAATCTTGCTGGGTGCATAAGATGCTCAACTCCGGAGCTCCCGTGTGATGTAAAAAACAAGGGAAGCAGGACTGTAGAGCTAGCGTGCAGCCACATAGGGGCCTGAGTGCAGCTGGGGGTGGGGCAAGGTGAGAGAAAGGCAGGGCAAAGTGAAGCCCCAAATTTATCTTTCTCACTATGGTTTCCATTCAACACTCTCCCTTAGACACCAACAACATGTATGGTTTAAACCACACTGCCAGTAGGTAAGTAAGAGATCATTTTTGCCCTTTATTGTCACGCCAACATGTGTGTTTCATAACTATCACTTTGGCACTGCTGTAGAATACAGACAGGAGACAGAAGAGCACATCATAGGGCTGTGGCAATTGTCCATGAATACCGAGAATTCCTGGACTAAAGAAATGATAATAACGAAAACCAGGAAAGAAAACACACGCCAAGGAGACTGGGAAGAAGAATCAACAAAGACAAGACCAGGGATGGGAAGCAATTTCTGTGGCAGGATGCACCATCCAGTCATGGCCCCAGTCTCTCTGCAGGATGAGCAGGAGACAGTAAATCATGCCGACACTTAAAGCACTGGTAAAGGAGAAAGAAGAGTACAAAGAACAACATATAAGACGAAGCAGAGAGAAAACCAAATGCTCTTAGGAAACTTACTGGATTCCTTGTGCCAGTTCAAACTGGAAAACCACAAACACAAGTAAGAAAGAAGAAACACTGTCCGACTAGAATAGAATTTTATGGCCCTAATTACTCCTAAATTCTGGAGTACCCAAGTAAGAAAAACAGATTGAACCAAGGCAATGTCAACTGTGAAGATCTCAGCCTGAAGTGTCACCACATTTAGTACTTTACAATCTCTGATAACCATCACAGGAAGGATTCATTTATTCGGAAAATAGCCAGAGAAGGTTAAGATTACAAATAATGAATTACTAAAGGAAAAAATGTATTTTTTTTAAATAAAGTTCACCAAGTTGCCACTAATACCATTAAGTCCGAGACTGAGATAGTACTGCTACTTTCCCCTAAGTAAGGAAGGTAGTATTCCTCCTTCAGTAACTGAAGTCATTGCTTTCTGAAATATTAGCCTCTATACTCACTACTAATCATTCTGTGGGAGAAAAGATGAGGTTTTCTGCTCCCGTAAAGATGTACAGCCTCAGAAACCCTGTCAGGTTCATTATGAGTCTCAACCAACACCACAGCACATAACCACCACCACCATACTCACTTTGATCAGCACTTTGCTTCTTGGGTTGCAAGCCATATCCCATGTCCACAAGTACATGGTCAAAGGGTTTTCCTAGAGAATGATTAAGAAAATATCAAAGGATTACAGGAAAAGCATAAATAAAGAACAAATGAGTCCCAATTATAAGGTTCAGCAAACATAACTGTTACTGTATAGACATACTTCTTACCAGTTTAGCTTCTATGCATAAAGTATCACTGAATAGTGCACAGTTTTAGAAAACAAAGCAAAATTCCCATCATTACTTGATAGACATTTTACCCAACAGGCTTCACTTCAAAAGTCTGAACACATGTGTGCTTCAGTTACCACCTCCCAGGCATGCCTAGGACGACTGCCACTGACCAGAAGAAATAAACCGAAGACAAAGACCACGTCTTCCCAGACACGCGCATGGCTGAAGTGTGGAACAGCATGAGCACGGAATTCACACTCTCTGAAAGAATCCCCACAAGTTTGAGTCCTATCAATGAAATGTTCATAGTAGAGAAACAAACAGATTTTATACTTACATTTCACAACAGGATCAACTATTTTTTCAACCAAGTGACCCCACACACCAGGCCACTAAAAGAAGACAGGTGATCACTTAGAAATATAAAGGTAATAATAAAACTGTTAAGACATTACTCTTCAAATGGGTCTGAAACCAGATGGATGAACATGACCCCAGAGTGTTTCCACAACGTAAATCTGATGTACCTAAGTATCAGTACTAACCAAAAGCAGTTCTATAAAGGTTGACCATAAAGCACTGGTCAAAAATGAACAGACAGGAACAAACAAGATGGCAGATCGGGTGGACGTGTAGTAAAATGCTCCACCAGCAACAACACAGAATAGCCGACCAAGCAGTCTCAGGGGATGGTCCCAGAACTCTGAACCACATATAGAGGAATATTTAGAAGGTTGGAAGGCTTACAGCTAGGGAATTTGTGGCAGAAGCAAGAAATCTATTGCTTTCTAGTCCGGGACGCTCAGCTGCTCCAGGAGCCGCCATCTTGGGTGAGACCAAGTGGGGGAAGGATCGGAGTGGCCACAGATGCCTGGCAGAACCACAGAGATAAAGGTGTGGACATTCTTTTCTTTTAGTAGCTGTTCATTGGTCCCTTGCTG
>NW_006408521.1:43507663-43516769 GCF_000296735.1 Chrysochloris asiatica | reverse complement strand
ACCAGAACCAAACCCGGCCCGTTCCTACACTAGCCTGTGCACACCACTGCTGCTGCCACTCTGTCAGTCCATCTCATTGGGGGTCCTTCCTCTTTTTCGCTGACCTTCAACTTTACGAGGTATGGCGTCCTTCTCTAGGGACTGGTGCCTTCTGATAATATGTCCCAGGTGTGAAAGATGAAGTCTTGTCATCTAGGCTTCTAAGGAGCATTCTGGCTATGCTGTTCACAACATAGGTTTGTTTGCTCTTCTGGAAGTCCATGGTACTTTCAATATTCTCCTCCAATAATCATAAGCATCAATTCTTCTATGGTCTTACTTATTCATTGTCCAACTTTCACATGCATGAGAGGCAACTAAAAATACCATGGCTTGGGTCACACACACCTTGGTCCTCAAACTGACGTCTTTGCTGAAGGTTGTAGTCTTTGATCTTCATCAGTAAATACTTCAAATCCTCTTCACTTCTAGCAAGTAAGGTTGCATCATCTGCATTATCACAGGTTGTTCCTGAGTCTTCCTCCAATCCTGATGCTATGTTCCTCTTCATCTTATCTAGCTTCTTAGAATATTTGTTCAGCATACAGACTGATTAAGTATGATAAAAAGGATACAACTCTGGTGCACACCACTTCTGATTTTAAACCATTCAGCAATCCCTTATTCTATCTGAATGACTGCCTCTCAGATCTATAAATAGGTTCCTCATGAGCACAATTAAGTTATCAGTTAGCAGGCTTCTATAATATTTACAGTCTCTACCTGGTGGCACTGTGGGTTAATGTGCTGGACTGCAAAGTCGGTTTGAAGCACAAAGTTGGAGGTTCAAGCTCACCAGCCGCTCCTTGGAAACCATATAGAGGGTCGCTATGGGTCTGAATTGACTTGACAGCACGTAACAACAACATATAGCAAAAAAGAACACTAAGTTTCAACACTACACACACATTAAATTTGATTTTATTACAGGTAGAAAATTAGCATTCTGCATTTCCTAAATATTTTATTAAGGATTCTTTTTACTCTGAATAAATATTTGAAACCAAGGGGACCATAAAAAAATGTCATACCTGCCAGTACACACTTAATAGCTTGCATTGGTAGTTCCAACAACTTTGGAATTATGGGACAAAGTCTCGTCAAACTCAGGATCTCAAAGTTCCCATAATCTACATATCCAACCAACACAGAGTCTTCAGAAGCATAAGCCAAAACAGAGGCACGGTACCATTGGTCATCCTCTGAAAAAAGGAAAAACTCAATCTGCATGTTTTTCCAATGAAAATATAAACAAAAACTCTTCCTCTCAAAATCAGAGATGGTCATCTGCAGATTTTAATACAACACTAAGCTTTATCGAACAACATATGTTTACTCAATGCTGCTGTTTTTCTTCACCAGAAGCCTTGTTGCCGCTGTTAAGTGCCACTGATTGGTTCCAACTCTTAGCTACTCGGCATAGGGTTTCCAAGGATATCCATCTTTACAGGAGCAGAAAGCCTCCTCTTTCTCCTGCCGAGTTGCTGCTGGGCCTTGGACCCCCTAAAATGTAATTGTTATTCATAACTTACTATTAATACTACTCTTTGTCACATGTTGTCATTACTGAGCAACATATCTTGGTTCCCTTTAGATAGCTCTTTGGGACAGAGAACACGACCTGGTCATGGGGACCCTCACAAGGTCTTGATTAATAAGTGAACCATTCATGAAGGCTTCAAGCACAGCTAATTTAGAACACCTGGTGGTCTGAAGCAATTAGACTCCATCAACCAACCAAGCAATCTATGTACTTGTAACTTGCATCTCCTCTCCCATGAGGCCACTAGGCCGCCTGCAGCAAAACCTAACAGAAGCCAGTTCCAGCAAGCTGAGACCTGAGTAAATCCAGAGGTTGCGCCCAAATAGCAGCAGGCTTCTGGACCCTCTAGCTGTTCCTAAGAAAACAAGAGCCCAAGAGGTTCCATATCTGCATACTGATGTAAAAAGAACCATCTGGTACCAGGCTCCAGAAAACAACAAAGCCTCCCTTTAATACCCCCTTGACGCCTACAGGCCCTCTTGGCCTTCCACGCCTCACACTATCCCTTGTCCTCGGGAGCCTGCTAAGTGCCATCAAGTTGGTGCAGACTCACAGTGACCCCCTGTATAAGGTTTCTGAGAACAGCTGATGGGTTTGAACCCCTAACCTTGTGGTTACTAGTCCAGTGCTTATCCTACTGTGCCACACAAGGACTCTGGCCCAGCTGAGTTGGACCCATTTTACATACATTAAGTTTCAAACGCAGCCATTCGGTATATACCGAGATTTCGGTTCCATTTGTTTTTACTACATTAGAAGTAACAAATTGAGCACAGGAATAAATAAATGGAGAAACCTCTATACATTTGGTTTTCAGCTGGGTAATGAACAAAGGATAAGGGAACCCTGGTGGCACAGCGGTGAAGCACTTGGCTCCCAAACAAAAAGCTGGTGGTTTGAACATACCACCCACTTGGTAGAGGAAAGATGTGGCAGTCTGCTTCCACAAAGACTGACGGTCTCCAACACTCTTTGAAGCATTCTGACTCTGTCCTCTGAGTTCGAGTCGGCCAGGTGGCAGGAGGCTTGGTTTCATTTGGGAATGAACAAGTGACCTCATGAATATTCTATTTCCTTACCTGAGAACTGAGCACAACAGATATCACCAATGGATGGGAAAAAATCAAAGCGTGGAGACGCTCGACTGCAGTACTCACACAGGGATGTCTGAAGTTCAGCAAGCTTATCTGTAAGTACAGATTACATCGTAAACAGAGTACATGAAGATTCATACATCACCTTTTACCTTTACCTACTGAGTCTCATGAAGTATGTTACCCTGGCAGAACAAATCAAGGAAGTTTACTTACGGCCACTTTGTAGTTGCTGACAAAAGAAGTCTTCTGGAGTCTGAATGTGGGCCACCACACCACAAAACTCCTCCCCAACGTTCAGAGTTAACACTTTGGGGATTAAGTCATTGCTGTCTACAACAATTCTGTCTTCAGCTGTCATTTTTCCAGCATCTTCAGAATCATCTTCTCAGAAAACAGAAAAATAAAAAGTCATTTTGGTTTCATGAAAGTTACAAAAAAAAAAAAAAAATCACATACATTTTAATCATTTTGAAAAAGAGAATATGACCAGGTAAGATTCTTCCTGGAAGATGCCTATGATGTTTCCTCCCACAAATATGGAATAGCTGTTAAGAAAGGTAGGCTTATTTATCACTACACTAGTCCCAAGAGAGAAACCGGATGAAATGACTTAAGATACACATTCAAATCTAATTTACAAGTTGTACACAGGATCATTAAGAATGTCTACAAAAATGAAAGAAAATAACCTGGAATGGATATCGTCTCAAGTATAAACAAGTCAGATTAGAATTGATTCCACAGGTAACTGACAGATTCAATAGAAAGCCACTTATTACTAAAAGTAACACAGAATAAAACAATTATGATTAAAGTATACAAGTTAAACCAGAAATCAAGTTATTTAAAAAAATTCATTACACAGCTCAAAAAACTTAAGGGCTAAGAGAGGAAGCTGAAGAAAGAGGCTTCAAGCATACTGAAAAGAAGAGTGAACATAAGAAAACTCCCAGGAATGAAGAAAATCCACAGCCAGCCTATAATATGCCAAATCCTTAAGGAATATGCTTTTAGGATTAAGACTTACAGGAAGACACCATGATACTAATTTATCAAAACCTGGAAAAGACCAGAAAAAAAATTACAATGCTACTTCAAGGAACTAAGGGTAAGCTAATATTCAGATAAAGCTAATTATCAATTTCATTGTTTTAACACAACATAAAAGAAAACAGGTTATCTATAAAACTACAGAACTATTAAAGAAAATTAATCTCACCAGATAGTCTGATCCTTTGAAGACCATGCGAAAACTTTGGTGGGCCACAAGATTGGAAGGAATTCCATACCAAGCAACTACTCTCACAATGGGTTATAAGGGATTCCAAAAGTTACGTCAAAAATCTCACTCAAACAGCTAAACTGGTCCAAAACACAAGCCAAGGTAAGCTCAATAATATCAAATATAAAAGAAAACATCAAAGATAAACTAAAATTCAAAAAGTATTTTTCAAGTGTTTCAGAAAGTCAAAATATATATTGGTAATATCAAGAAAATGACCCATCAGCCTGTTGGTTCACAGTAAAAGACGCAGGCTATACACTAAGGTACAGCACTAAGATACTATGAGGGTGCCTGTCAGCTTCTAGAGGTCCACGTGTAAAACAAGTAGCTGACCCTAACAGACCCTTTATTTAATTATAGGTTGAGCATTCATTGCATGCCAGACACTACACTAGGCAATGAGGGGATAAAGGTCAGTATAAAGCCATAGTCCCTGCTCCACGCAGTTCAGAATCTTGCTGGGTGCATAAGATGCTCAACTCCGGAGCTCCCGTGTGATGTAAAAAACAAGGGAAGCAGGACTGTAGAGCTAGCGTGCAGCCACATAGGGGCCTGAGTGCAGCTGGGGGTGGGGCAAGGTGAGAGAAAGGCAGGGCAAAGTGAAGCCCCAAATTTATCTTTCTCACTATGGTTTCCATTCAACACTCTCCCTTAGACACCAACAACATGTATGGTTTAAACCACACTGCCAGTAGGTAAGTAAGAGATCATTTTTGCCCTTTATTGTCACGCCAACATGTGTGTTTCATAACTATCACTTTGGCACTGCTGTAGAATACAGACAGGAGACAGAAGAGCACATCATAGGGCTGTGGCAATTGTCCATGAATACCGAGAATTCCTGGACTAAAGAAATGATAATAACGAAAACCAGGAAAGAAAACACACGCCAAGGAGACTGGGAAGAAGAATCAACAAAGACAAGACCAGGGATGGGAAGCAATTTCTGTGGCAGGATGCACCATCCAGTCATGGCCCCAGTCTCTCTGCAGGATGAGCAGGAGACAGTAAATCATGCCGACACTTAAAGCACTGGTAAAGGAGAAAGAAGAGTACAAAGAACAACATATAAGACGAAGCAGAGAGAAAACCAAATGCTCTTAGGAAACTTACTGGATTCCTTGTGCCAGTTCAAACTGGAAAACCACAAACACAAGTAAGAAAGAAGAAACACTGTCCGACTAGAATAGAATTTTATGGCCCTAATTACTCCTAAATTCTGGAGTACCCAAGTAAGAAAAACAGATTGAACCAAGGCAATGTCAACTGTGAAGATCTCAGCCTGAAGTGTCACCACATTTAGTACTTTACAATCTCTGATAACCATCACAGGAAGGATTCATTTATTCGGAAAATAGCCAGAGAAGGTTAAGATTACAAATAATGAATTACTAAAGGAAAAAATGTATTTTTTTTAAATAAAGTTCACCAAGTTGCCACTAATACCATTAAGTCCGAGACTGAGATAGTACTGCTACTTTCCCCTAAGTAAGGAAGGTAGTATTCCTCCTTCAGTAACTGAAGTCATTGCTTTCTGAAATATTAGCCTCTATACTCACTACTAATCATTCTGTGGGAGAAAAGATGAGGTTTTCTGCTCCCGTAAAGATGTACAGCCTCAGAAACCCTGTCAGGTTCATTATGAGTCTCAACCAACACCACAGCACATAACCACCACCACCATACTCACTTTGATCAGCACTTTGCTTCTTGGGTTGCAAGCCATATCCCATGTCCACAAGTACATGGTCAAAGGGTTTTCCTAGAGAATGATTAAGAAAATATCAAAGGATTACAGGAAAAGCATAAATAAAGAACAAATGAGTCCCAATTATAAGGTTCAGCAAACATAACTGTTACTGTATAGACATACTTCTTACCAGTTTAGCTTCTATGCATAAAGTATCACTGAATAGTGCACAGTTTTAGAAAACAAAGCAAAATTCCCATCATTACTTGATAGACATTTTACCCAACAGGCTTCACTTCAAAAGTCTGAACACATGTGTGCTTCAGTTACCACCTCCCAGGCATGCCTAGGACGACTGCCACTGACCAGAAGAAATAAACCGAAGACAAAGACCACGTCTTCCCAGACACGCGCATGGCTGAAGTGTGGAACAGCATGAGCACGGAATTCACACTCTCTGAAAGAATCCCCACAAGTTTGAGTCCTATCAATGAAATGTTCATAGTAGAGAAACAAACAGATTTTATACTTACATTTCACAACAGGATCAACTATTTTTTCAACCAAGTGACCCCACACACCAGGCCACTAAAAGAAGACAGGTGATCACTTAGAAATATAAAGGTAATAATAAAACTGTTAAGACATTACTCTTCAAATGGGTCTGAAACCAGATGGATGAACATGACCCCAGAGTGTTTCCACAACGTAAATCTGATGTACCTAAGTATCAGTACTAACCAAAAGCAGTTCTATAAAGGTTGACCATAAAGCACTGGTCAAAAATGAACAGACAGGAACAAACAAGATGGCAGATCGGGTGGACGTGTAGTAAAATGCTCCACCAGCAACAACACAGAATAGCCGACCAAGCAGTCTCAGGGGATGGTCCCAGAACTCTGAACCACATATAGAGGAATATTTAGAAGGTTGGAAGGCTTACAGCTAGGGAATTTGTGGCAGAAGCAAGAAATCTATTGCTTTCTAGTCCGGGACGCTCAGCTGCTCCAGGAGCCGCCATCTTGGGTGAGACCAAGTGGGGGAAGGATCGGAGTGGCCACAGATGCCTGGCAGAACCACAGAGATAAAGGTGTGGACATTCTTTTCTTTTGGTAGCTGTTCATTGGTCCCTTGCTGTCTGCGCACCTCCATTCTGGTGACTATAGGGGGGTGCCTGAGCTAGTGGGCACCCCAGCCCCACCTTCAGAGAGTTCTACCACACATGCCCAACAGGTCTCCTTGAAATTTAAAGAGACAGTTTCCAATTAAAACCAAATGGCCACAGCCAGCCCTGAACTGTTTATAACTAGAAAAAAAAAAAAAGGCCTGAACAGGGATTGTGGAGCAGGACAAGCAGACAAAAAAGTAAATAGGCTGAAAATTAAATTCTAAGTTACATCAAAACAACCAACAGTGGCATCTTGAAATTTCTTAAGAAGAAGAGTGAAAAGGGAAGCCCATTTCCTGTTCACATATACCTGGAGGCAATCAGAAAGCATAAAAATTAACAAAATACATACCCATCTGAGTATAAAAGCCACAGATAACCCCTGAAGATGACAAAAAAACAGAAGCAGATAACCATATCTGCACATGTCCAGAAACAAGATAAAGTGACTGAGGCAAATGAGCTGGAAGTAGACCTACACTCCATACTGGAAGATGGGCGTTCAGAAAAATGATTATAAAATGTATCAAAACACTATACAATGGAGTTGATAAAAATAAGGAAGAAGTCAAGAAAGCACTACAGGAACAATCAAATAAGATAGATACAGCATTGGAAACAATTCAAAACCTACAGAAAGAGGTCCGAACGATTAATAATAGAATATCAGAAATGGACAATACACTGAAAGGGCAAAGGAGCAGAATTGAAGAGATAGAAGCCAGAACTAGTTAGCTAGAAGATAAATCTTTCAACACTACTAAGATAGAAGAACAAACATGAAAAAGGATAAAAAATCTGAAGAAGGCCTAAGATTCATGTTGGATAACATGAAGAGGAATAACATAAGAATTATTGGCATTCCTGAACAGTAACAATCACACAAGTCCACAGAGGAGATAGTTGAAGAGCTTCTGGAAGAAAATTTTCCTAACATCCTGAAAAGTGAAAAGATGAGCATTCAAGAATCTCAACGAACCCCAGGAAGGATAGACCCTAAAAGACAATCACCAAGACATATAATAATCAAGCTCTCCAAAATCAAAGATAAAGACAGGATCTTGAAAGTAGCTAGGGAAAAAAAGAAATATACCATACAAAGACAAGCAAATCAGATTAAGCTCAAATTTCTCAACAGAAACCATGCAGGCAAAGAAGGCAATGGGGAGACATATATAAAACCCTGAAAGAAAAAAAACTGCCACCCAAGAATTCTCTAACAAGCAAAGCTGTCAATCAAATACAATGGTGTAATCAAAACATTCCAGGATAAACAGAAGCTAAGAGATTTTGCCAAAGCCAACCGTGCTATGAAAAACATCCTAAAGGAAGTTCTGTGGACTGAGAACCAACAAGAACACACAACTACAGAATGATGTACATGGCAGCATCAACCTGAACTCAGTCGAAAAATGGAAGAGTCAAGAACAGAATAAAATTATAAGAACAGAGGATCTGGGAGGTCAGTCTATGATCAAAACAATTACAATGTGAGAAAAGGTAAACACAGAGGAACAGAGATCCAGGTGGTGGGAAGGTCAGGTAGATTACTGGAGGGTAGAACTAATGGAATATAAGTTAACCACAATGGGGTTGGGGTGGAGGGTTTATTTTGGGTGTTGGGGAGGGCAACACAAGAAGGGGGGAGGAAGCAGAACAAGATAGATAAGGGAACACTGAGACAGGTTTGCATGGCCTAGTGGGACAGAGGTAAATAGTGATACATACTCAACCTTGGAACAACAGGGCTCCGGGATACAGGGATCTAGGTATAGCTGAAAGAGGGTAAATAATAGTAAAATCCTTGACTGCCTTATGAATATGAGTTTCCCTTGCCTATTATTATAAAACAGACACTTGAGTGGGATAGAAAGTAATGTTGGGAAACATGATTAGAGAAAAGTTGTAAGCCCGCCTTCAGCCTATAACTGATTGGAATACGTAAAAGGGGTTCTACAACATGCCAAGTGACATAGGCCTCATGCAAAGCCTTTACAGAGTATAGGACCTTAGGTGGAATCCTGAGTCCCATCTGGAACCTTATGAGGTGAGACATTCCCACTAGAAAGGACAAGCAGACTGGAACAGCTACAGTGACAGATGATGCATCTTCATGATGAACCTGACCAGTAGTTATTCTAAATACCAATAGAGAGGGAAAGAGTCTTCATATCAAGTTTTAATGCTATCTACTCTGTACGCAGGGTAGATAGGAATGGACAACTTAGACATTGGCTACCTAAAATGAGGGGGCAATAAAGGCATGAAGTGACTGGCTTACAAG
>NW_006408521.1:43475831-43507173 GCF_000296735.1 Chrysochloris asiatica | reverse complement strand
TATATATGCCTGAGTGGGTTTTTTTGTTTGTGTGTTTTTTAAAAAGCTAAAGTGGATAGAGAGAAATACTGTTAACTGATGGTACATGGAGGGGATAATAATCAGTGTAATGAAACAAGGTATATGAATTGTTGAATGTAAAACTGATGCTATGCCCTGTAAACTTTCATTCAATCCACAATAAAAACCTTAAAAAAAACAACAAACTTACTATATATCAGATATGAAGTCCGGTTTGGTGCTGTAAGATAAAGCACCGGACCGCAAGGTTGGTTTGAATTACAAGGTCGGTGGTTCAAGCCTACCAGCTGCTGCTAAGAAAACCTACACAGGGTTGCTATGAGTCAGAATCGACTCAATGACACTTACTAACACATTAGATATAGTTGCAAGTATTGAAGCTATATTTGTGAACAAAAAAGGCATACATTTTACCCTCACGGAGTTTACATTCTGAGCAGGAAGAGAGGAGAACAATAAACTAAATTAATAAAATGTATGGATGACACGGATGAAGCTGGAGGACATTATGCTGAGTGAAATTAGTCAATCACAAAAGGGCATGTATTGTATGAGCCCACTGTTGTAAAAAGAAAGTTTTCTTGATAAAAGAAACATTCGATGCTGGTTATTAGGAGTGGGAGGGAAGGGAAAACTATTCACTTGGGTGATGGGGAAGCTAATATACAACCAGAGGGAGGTTGGCACTGGAAAGATGAAGGTAGCAGAAGACATAGGGAGGAGTGCAAGAGTTAAAGTGAATAGAGGTAAATACTCAATACTCGATGCTCGATGACGTGGAGAGATGGAGCAGCTTGGGACTCTAGACCCGGGGGGAGGGGGGGCTGTGTGTATATATACCCTTTGGTGATGCATGGAGGGGATTGTATGGACACATGATAGGATGAATGTAAAGCTAATGTTCTCCCATGTAAATATTACATAATTCACAATAAAACATTTTAAAAAATAGAGGTAAATACTGTTAACTGATGGTACAATGAAGAGATTGCAATCATTGTAATAACATGAAGTTTATGATTTGTTGAATATGGGACTGATGATTTGTTCTGTAAAACTTCACACAATTGACAATAAAAAGGGTGTCTTTTCTTAAAAAAAAAAAAAAAAGAACGGACAGAGAAATGCTTGAGTCCCTTTCCAGAAAAAAGTAGAAAACAGGCATGGGTATTATATTGCTGTTAAGAGCCATCTCACAGCGACCCTGCAGAGGGTTTTAGAAGCTGTAAGACCTGACAGGAGCTTCAGCGTTCTCCCTCAGAGCGGCTGGTGGACTCGAACAGCCAATTTTGTGGTTCCCAGTCTGGTGTTTATCCCACAGAGCCACCACACTCCCAGCCGACACTATAATGGCTATTAAAAAAAAAAAGTCCACGAACAAATCAATTCCTGTCGAGCCGACTGTGACTTGAGGAGGCCTGATGGGCTGCAGAACAGAACTGCACTCACATAGGACTGTCAAGGCTCCGCCTTCAGACACAGAGCACCAGGCCTTTCTTCCAAGGTCCAAACTGCCAACCTTTTGATTTAGTCATTGAGCGCGTAACCCTTAGCTGAACCCGGGAACTGCCATTAAGGATCTATTACAAGGACAGTACAGTAATACCCATAGAGTATATATAGGAATATATAGAGAGAACACTGGTGTGGCATATATATAGTGTAAGCACTGGACTGCTAACTTCAAGGCCAGTGATGCAAACCCACTAGCCGCTCTCAGAAACCCTACACAGGATCGCTATGAGTCCGAAGTGGCTCCATGGTACACCATAGCAACATGTCTAGATCTAGTCCTCTAGCCCCTCCATCCTACGAATCTGTTACTACCTCCCCGACAAACTGCCAGCTGCAAGAGAAAGACCCACGTCACATCTTCAGACACAATTCCAACAACTCCAGAGAGGGTCTCAGCTGTCCTCATGTTATGGTTCTGCTTCTTCTCTGAGGAAGAGGTAAAGAGAGACAGGGTGACCATTCAGTGCCTAATTTACAGACGGACTCCACTCTTACCTGAACTTGGTAACTTAAAGTCTACAGCAAAGGCAAGCACGTGCTCTCCTAAGATGTCCACGATCTTGATGGAGCAGTACTGGTCCAATAGCAGCGGCTTGATGGTTTGGATACAATCGTTGCTCCAATTCCCCTCAGCCGGGACAACGTTGGCCACAAAGCACTTTATGGCCTGAAAGAGTTTGCCCTGGTTACTTAACAACAATCAAAATTTACAAGTGACTCGTTCTAATCAAGGATTTGAAGAACTCTCAAAGACAATCTATTTCAGACTGAAAATTTAAGGAAAATCAGAGAAACTGGTTTTTTAAATGTAATTATTTGTCTTTCTTGGTGCACTCACTCTTTTCAGTGCTTAAAATTCTGGGGCCTGAAACTTGAGGAATTCATGAAAGGCAAAAACAAAATTAACCTTAAACTTTTGCATATATTCAGTCCACTTTCCAGTAACTGTAACCAACATTTTGTTGTTGCTGTTAAGTGCCATCGAGTCGTTTCCAACTCGAAGTGACCTCGTATAGGGTTTCTGAGGAATGGCTGGTGTGTTTGAACTGCCACCCTTGCGGTTCAAACCGACCTTGCGATCGAGAGCTTATTCTACAGCGCCACACCAGGACTCTGAAACCAACATAGAAGTAGCTTTTTCATGAGCAATTTGGTAAGATGTGCCTAAAATTGCTAACTATTCCCCACCACCCAAGACAGTACAGTACTTAACTTAAATAAGGCATACTCCAAATGGAGCCACAACAGCCAAGAAATGCTGGTCTCCACAGCAAAAGCCAGAGCAGTGAGGTCTTGTGAACATCAGATTGTGTCACAAGAGAACGAGCACACACAGTATGTCCATGAAGACACGAAAAACAGCTTCCTTGGGGCACTTCCAGGGATTGAGAAAGTAAGAGAGACTCACACAAGGAGGAAACAAGTCCATGTTTCTGTTGAGTTGGTGGATTCTGTTCACTGGGAGAACTTCTTCATTCCCGTAATCAATATACAGCACCTGGGCCTTCTTCTGCACCATATCCACATCCTGTATGATGACTCTGTTCCAGCTCTACAGGGGCGACAACAACAGGGCTCTGCTTACAACAGTATCTGCTAGCGTAGTGGTTACGAATCGGGCTGCGAACCTCAAGGTCAGCAGTTCGAAACTACCAGCAGTTCTGCAGGAGAAAGAGGAGATTTTCTGCTCCCGTAAAGATTTACAGCCCTGCACAGGGTCGCTATGTGTCGGAACCGACTCCACGGCATACCACCAGGTTTAAAGGAATAAAAAATGACCCTCACCCAACCTATGTCGTTGCTGTTGCTAAGTATGTCGAGTCAGTTCTGACTCATAGTGACCCTGTATAGGGTTTCCAAGGAGTGGTTGGTGGGTTTGAACTGCTGACCCTGTGGTTAGCAGTCAGTCCAGTGCTGATCCTACTGTGCCAAACCAGGACCATCCAACCTATTTGTTGTTGTTGTTGTTAAGTACTGTTGAGCTAGTTCCGGCTCACTGTGTAGGGTTTCTGAAGAGCGGCTGGTGAATTTGAACTGCCGACCTTGCAGTTCAAACTGACGTTGTGGTCAAGTGCTTATCCTACAGCGACATATCAGGACTCCATCCAGTCTCATGCGAAAGAGAGTCTTCTGTTCAGTTCTGAGGTACTCAACGAAAACCTAACTCAGTCAAATTTGTCTAGTGAAGACACTTTAGTATGCACAGTGTCTCCAGCATTCTTCTAGACCAGTCGATTCTATCACACACTTAAAAGCCTCAGCTGCAGCAACAAACGACTAGCACTCAGTTTACAACCTGCCCCTTAGGAGCCTACAGGCAGCTTCTGGAGACGGCTAGACTTGGGGGTCCGGGAGCGGGGGGGTACCCAAGCAGAGCACAGATGAGAAACAAGAGTGCAACCAGTCTGGATTTAAGCCAGTCAATGCATCATTTAATGCTCTGGTGTTCAGGAGCTGATATGGCCAAAGCAAAGTTTATTAAACAATTCATTTCCTGAGGGGTTACCTGATCCACAGTATACTTGGCAACGCAGACCTCCCCCTTCACAGGGATGTAATCTTCCTCCTCCAGCAGATTGGCATAGGTTTCTTTTAAGCGGGTGGAAAGCTGGTTCATGTATTCTAAAACTTCAGAAGAATATAACTGCACATAAAAGTCACTTGGGTGCTTGAATTCAGTAATTGTACCCTTTCAAAGACAGAAAAGATGCAAGAATTCACTGGGAACATAACGCCAATGTGATTTTCTTAAATCGTCATAACTAAGATGCAAAATCAAGTGTTGCAAACAATCAGATAAATATGGCAGCTACCACAGAAACTCAAGTGAAAAACAGGAAATGGGAAAATAAAAATATACAGATGCTTAGATTTCTATGGAGACTAAACAAATACCTTTATTTCCATGGATTTCCTGAGCTGTAGACTTCTCAGGTCTGAAAACATGATTTTTTCAGTACAAAGGGTGATCTCTTTAGTAATCCCAATTGGATAGTCATTCTGGTTTTTTGGGGGAGGGAAAAAAAACATAAAACATTATTAGTGAATTACTTGTCAGTGTGTTTCAATGATACTGTGATCACTGTTTCCTAGAAGTGACGCCAAAGTCACCTGGATTAAGAAAGCACATGACAGAGGAGAGTTCCGACAGCCACTAAAACCCCCTGTTCATGGGCATGTGGGCCACACTGTGGCTCACCCCAACCACCACTAGGCTAGGAAGCTAATGTTGAGCTTATACAAGAAAAGGGAAAAATCTTATAAACATGCACTTGTCCAGCTCTATCAGAATTTGAGGAAATTGGATTTGTGTTTGTTTTTTTTTTTGTAAATAGCAGAGGCACAGCTAGAAGAGGCTAAAAGAAAACTACAAACATGAGCTGGATAGATGTGATGGATGATCTAACTGGAGAACAGATATTCACAGAACAATCCTCCCTTAGACAGGTTAACTATACCCTACCAGAAGCCAGCACACAGAGCGACACAACTTGTGGATGGACGCAGGGACTATGAAAAGAATGGACCATACTTTAGCAGTCCAGGTGGATTTTACATTGAGATGCAGCCATCTCAAGTCCATTCTGGAAAAAGACTGGAAATACACAATTCTCAAAGACCCCAACAATCACTATATATGACTGATGTACACAGATTCATTAAAAACGGGGAACTTTTGTTTTTAAATAAAGAGTGGTGAAATGTATCAATTTTAAATATTTAATTTATCTTAACTATTCAATGTAGTAATGAGGAGTCATTAAAAATTTATTCTAAAGACAATGAATAAGCACACTATACCTCATTTTTCACTTCCATGTTGTTTATTTCAAAAGGTGAATTATTGTCTTCAGGTTTGTGGAAACTGAAAAAAAGAAAAACCCAATGGACTATAATATTTACACTTAAAAAATGTCTGTTAGTGCTGTTGTTAAATGCTGTCAAGTTGCTTCTGACTCAAAGCAACCCTCTCTGCATAGGGTTTCTGAGGAGTGGCTGGTGGGTTTGAACTGCTGACCCTGTGGTTCTCCTACAGTGCCACACCAGCACTCCAATTATGTCTGTGTTAAATTCTCAATGGACAAAATCCACAAAAAGCAAAAGCAGAGAGAATCATAGTAGTGGTGCTAAAGCAAAACATTCCAATGTCGGCTAGCCAGTAACAGACCCTGTACAGACAGACATAGGTGCCCTACTTCCAGAAGTCTAATGTCTCCTAATGACGAGGAGACAGTCACAATTCCGAAATCTCAGTTTTCTCATCTGTATGACAGAGATATCACTACATTACCTCAACAGGGTTTAGAGATTTAAATGAGATTACATGTGTGACACTGTTTTGCAATATGGTAAATGTTACACCAGTCATATTTAAGTATTTTAAAAGCACAACTCATCTGTGCTGGCTTTAGAGACATACTCTGAGAGTCCTACCTTATTACAATTCAGATTATATACATGATTAAAAGTAAGGCATTCTAACGCTTGGTCCATTAAAACAGCAAACTCACTTAGGGTCCTAAATCTTACTACTACTTACTACTACTTACTGTCTAGTGAAACTATATTTGTTGTTGTGGTGGTAGTGAAGTGCCATCGAGTTGGTTCCAACCCATAGCGACCCTGTATAGGGTTTCCGAGGAGCAGCTGGTGAGCTTGAACCACTGACCTTGCAGTTCAAACAGTTTTGCAGTCTGACGCATTAACACACAGCGCCACACTAGGACTATTCACAACTCCTAAATTCGCAGCTTTTCACTTCAGATTTGTCCACTTTATGTTTTGATATACACACTGCTGATTTGATATATGGTATGAATTGCTATTTCAACTCAACTCATAGCAAACCTATAGGAGACCCCATAGGGTTTCTAAGGCCATAAATCTTTATGGAAACAGACTGCCTCACCTTTCTCCCTCAGTCTAACATTTAACCAACAACGGCTTCCAGGACAGAGCAGAGTGGCTCCTTGGCATCTCTGAGACTGTAAATCTTGACAGGAGCAGACAGCCTCGTCTTTCTCCCACAGAGCAGCTGCTGGGTTTGAACCAAACCCCCAACCTTTCAGTTAGCAGCCCAGTGCTTAACCCACTGTGCCACAATGGTTCCTTATGCGTAAATAAGACAGTTACAACTTGTACATAGGTTTGATCTTTAATCTGTCAGAAAAATGTGTTTAATATTACTGCACTGGGTGACAAGGTCGGTTTGAACTCCTCAGAAACCCTCTACAGGGTCGCTGTGAGTTGGAACAGACTCAATGGCAGAGAAACCAAGAGCACAAGACACAGCGGCGGGTCTCCTGGCCCACTGGACAGTACAACCGAGGGCACAGCAGAGGACTCTCTGGGCATTTATGAGCAGCGCATAAGGAGGGCCAAGGCCATGGGGTCACATGACAGAGTCGGACTCCTGCGGGCACGGTTGAGAAGAAGCTGTCCCAACAGGAGGACCTGTGTCCAGAGCATTTCTGATCCTTATCTGGACCCGCTTCACTTCCCTAATAAAGCCCGAGCCCAGCAGAGAAAGCAGCATGCCTTGGGAGGGGTGGTTGGTGTCCAAATTGGTAAAAGAGGCTATAGGATGGAGAGACGTCTTCATAGGAGTCAAGGGGGATGCTGATGGTGGTTCTCTGCCTCCTGTTGGTGAAGTCAGAGGAGGCCAGACACTAACCATCAACATTTTAAAAAACGAACCAACTTACTTTTGCTGCACAGGTTTGCACACGATGCTGTGAGATGACCAGTCTCTCCTCTGACATGCTATGGAGCAATAGTACGTCTGCTTGCACTGTGAGCATCTCAGTGATCCTACAGGAACACAACACAGTCAGTGCATCACTCCAGGTATCTGCGGTCAAGAGCACAAGGGTTCAATGTCCAGCCATATCAAACCACATTCTACTAATCACATCCAAAAAGACTAGGTGAAGAAACTGCGCTGTTTCTCACTGGGTGCTTTCATAAGACCTTGGAAGAGGGCAGAAATCAGTATTAAGATTAACCCTGTAAAGCTTTCTCAAGATACAAGGAAAAAAGGAAAGATGAAAAGCAGTGGGAGGGTAGACAGGGAGGACAAATGGGAGACAGACCGGAAAGCACTCCCGGCACACTTTACAAAGGGAACAATCGCCGGACCCCTGGACCTCACACATGGACAAGATGGACCCAGGACTCAATCTAAGTTAAAACCACAAAACTCTTAGAAGAAAACATAGGGATATACCTTCATGGCCTTGGATTTGGCAATGAATTCTTAGATATGACACCAAAAAGTCAAAATAAATTGCAACAAGTCAGAATAAACTGCATCACGTCAGAATAAATTGCATTTCATCTAAATTAAAAACTTTTGTACATCAGAGAACATTACACCAAGAAAATGAAAAGAACCCATACAATGGGAGGAAATGTTTGCAAATCTTAGATCTGATTAGAATTGAACACACAGAATATATAAAGAATACCTACAACTCAACAACAAAAGATCAACAACCCAATTTAAAAATGGACAAAGGACTTGGACAAGTCTCCACAAAAGGATACACATGCCACTAAGCCCATGAAAAGATGTTCAGCATCATTAGCTGCTGCGGCTGTTGTTCTGTGCTGTTGAGTTGGTTCCGACTCAGAGTGACCCTTTATAGGGTTTCCGAGGAGTAGCTGGTGGGCTTGAAGCACCAACCTTTTGGTTAGAAGTCCAGTGCTTACCCTATGTGTTTAAAATTTTCTGTAATATATTTCTTTCTTTCTATTTTTTAATGTATAGAGAAATCACCCAACAGGCTTCTAAGCACAACACGCTTACCAAACAGGCCACAGCGATGGCAAGTTGTGGACCGGAGAGGAGGTCCTAGGGAGTTGAAGAGTGCTGGGTTGTTTATAGATAAGGAATTCTCAACCAACTTGTGTACTTTTTTTGACTTTGCAGGAGGCACATTATTGTTAGGCTTCTAGTTAAGAGAAAAGAATAGCAATATTAACACTTAGTAATAACAAACAAAAACACAACTAGGTTTGGAACTGCTGCTTCTGAGAAGCTGAAGCTGGCAGACCTTTCCCTATTTTCTTTTTGTCCCAGACTGTGTGCTGGGGAAGCAGGCAGCCTGGAAATACACAAAGGTACACACACAAAACCTCAACAAATAGGGGTAGCCCAGCAAGACAGAAAACTTTTAGATACTAACCGCTCTATTCCAGTCACCCAGACCCACTGCCCCCCAGCTGATTCCAATCCACAGGGACCCTACTCAGGGTTTGCAAGACTGGAAGTTTTTACAGGAGCTTCATCTTTCTCCCACTGAGTAGCCGGTAGGTTTGAACCAATGACCTTCTGGTGAGCATTCCACTGCTTATCCCACAGATCTACCAAGAGAATTTTGGGTGAAGAACTCCAGACAAATGCTACAGAAAAAAAACTATGGCCCTAATGCTAATGCCACCAGCAAAGGTAGAATGGCAAGCCTAGACGTCCAAGCTCATCAGGCTCCCAGGATGTCCCCTCCTCCCACCAATGTGGCATCAGAAAATTGGGACAGAGTAGGTGGCTGGGGCCACGGTCTTAGGGTAATTAAGCTTCCCCTCTTACAGCAAAAATCCTGTTAGAGGATGAAAAGACAAAACTACATATTTGATCAAGGATTGGCATTTAGAATATATGAAGAATATTTCAAAACTCAAAACTCAAAAAAAAAAACCAAAACCCCGCCCTAGAAACCAGGCAAAAGACATATAGAAATGTTTTACCGAAGAAGATACACAGATGACAAATAAGCATATAAAATAATCTTTAACATCACTAGCCATTGTTGCTAAGGACCACTGAGTCGGTTCTGACTCCCAGCGACTCTGTCTAGGGTTTCCAAGGAGCAGCTGGTGAGTCTGAACCACTGATCTTGAGGTTCAAACCGAACTTATGGTTCAGTGCTTATCCTACAGCGCTACACCAGGACTCCTAGTGAAATATAAGTTAAAACCACAATAAAATGTCACTACACACCTAAGAAAATTGTTGTTAGGTGTTATCAAGTAGATTCCGACTCATAGCAACCCTAGGGGAAAGAAACCCCGCCCGTCTGCAAGCCTCACAACTGTTATGCTCAAGCACCCACTGCTGCTGCCACTACGTCAATCCATCTCAAAAAACAGGGTCCTTCCTCTTTTTCCTCCACTTTACCAAGAGTGAGGTCCTTCTCCAGGGACTGGTCCCTCCTCATAGCATGTTCAAAAACCGAGAGATAAGATCTCACCATCCTGCTTTCTAAGGAGCATTCTGGCTACAATTCTTCCAAAGCAGATGTGTTTGTTTTTTCTGGCAGTGCACAGGATTTTCAATATTCTTCTCCAACACCCTAATTCAAATTCATCAATTCTTCTTCAGTCTTACTTAATAGAAGGTCCAACTTTCATATGCATCTAAAGCACATGAAATGCCATCTTAGTTCTCAAACTGTTATCTTTACTCGTGAACGCTTTAAAGAGCTCTTGTGCAACAGATATGCCTGATACAATATGTCACTTGATTTTTTTTACTTCTGCTTCTGTGAGTGTTGATTGTGGATCCAAGCAAAATGAAGTCTTTGATAACTTCAATATTTTCTCCATTTATCATAATGCATAATGGCATTTATTGGTTCAGTGGTGAGGATTTTTGTTTTCTTTACACTGAGTTATAATCCATACTGAAGGCTGTGGTCACTGATCATCAATAAATATTTTATGTCCTCTTCTCTTCCAGCAAACAAGGTTGTATCATCTGCATACCCCCGGTTGTTAATGAGTCTTCCTCCAATCCTGATGCCACAGTCTTCTTCACATAATGCAATTTCTCAGATTACTTGCTCAGCATACAGACTGAACAACCCTAGCACACATGTTTCTTGTTTAAACCAGTCAGTATCACCTTGTTCTGTTTCTATGACTGTCTCGGCCTATGTACAAGTTCCTCCTGAGCACAATTTAACGTTCTGAAATACTCATTCTTTGCAACGTTATTCATAGTTTGTTATGATCCACACAGCCAAAAGCCTTCCCACAGTGAATAAAACACGAATCAAACAAATCAACGTATTTCTGGTATTCTCTGCTTTTAGCCAAGATCCATCTGATGTCACCAATGATATCTCTCACTCCATGTTTGCTTGTGAATCTGGTAGCTTTCTGTCAATGTACTGCTTGCTGTAAGCATTTAAAAATTATCTTTAGAAAAATTTTACTTGCATGTGATATGATAGTTTTCAATGATATATTGAGCAATGTCACCAGAATTGGAGAAAATAAAAACCCCCACCAACTGCTGGAAGAGAAGCAAAGAAACTGGTTCACTCATAATTACTGGTGGCAATGCAACATGGTACAGCCACTCTGGAGAACTGGCTGTTTCTTTGAAAAAAAAACCACAAAAACAAAACGAAACATGAGAACTGCTCTGTGATTTGGCAGTTGCACCCTGGACGATTATCCCTGAGCAATAAAACTTGTCTTCACACACTAAACTGTATAGGAAAATTTGTAACACTTTGATCTGTAGCAGTTAAAATGGCAACCCACCCAGATGTAATTCAGAGGCTGAACGCAGGCGGTGTCCATCCATCCATATCACAGACTACTGACTGTTGTTCCTATGTGTCGTTGAGTTGGTTCCCACACATGGTGACCCTGTATAGGGTTTCCAAGAGTGACCGGTGGGTGGGAACTGCTGACTTTATGATTCACAGTTCAGTGCTTTTCCTAGAGCGCCACACCATGGCTCTCAGACATACAAAAGATCATAGTGCTGATATGAGAAGCAACAAACCCAGTGAGTCTCCAGAGATGACAGCAAGTCCAAACAACTGTGCTTGCCAGAGGATAAGGAGGAAGTAGAGGGTGGGAGGCAAGCTGTTATAAAGGCCACAAAAAGGCAACGTAAAGGACCCTTGCTGGAATAGAAACATTCTGTATTGTTACCGCGTCAATGTCTGTGGTCACTGTTGTTGTTTGAAGTGCCAATGAATGGATTCTGACTCACAGCGAACCTGAATAAGGTTTCTGAGGAGGAGCTGGTGGGTTTGAACTGTAACTTTGTGGTCTGCAGTCAGTGCTGATGCTACAGCGCCACACCAGGCGTCATCCACATCTGTTCTTCTGAGATTGTATCACACTTCTTCAGGATGCTCCCATTCGGGGAGACTAGATAAAGGGCCAGGCGTCATCCACATCTGTTCTTCTGAGATTGTATCACACTTCTTCAGGATGCTCCCATTCGGGGAGACTAGATAAAGGGAACATGGAGTCTCTATGCAGTATTTCGTGCATTTGTTGTTAAGTGCTGTTGAGTTGGTTCTGACTCACAGCAACCCTGTATAGGATTTCCAAGGAGTGACTGGTGAGTTTGAACCGCTGACCTCACGGCTCAAGCAACATTATAGTCCAATGTTTATCCTGCAGTGCCACACCAGGACTCCATATTTTGTACATTGTTGTTGTGTTACATATCATCGAGTAGATTCCAACCCAGAGTGACCGTATATAGGGTTTCCAAGGAGCAACTGGCAAGTTTGAACCACCAATCTTGCAGTTCAAACCAATTTTGTAGTCCAGTGCCACACCAGGACTCTGTTTTGTACATAAACTTAAAAAATAAATACTCTAGATTCATGGGAAGAGAGGACTAAGAGATGGCGGCTAAGAGGCAGACTTGCAGAATGTGCCCTTTGGTGGTGTAAATTATTATATATTCCTGAGTGTTTAAAAAAATAATAAAAGAAGCTAAAGTGACTAGAGAGAAATACTGTTAACTGATGGTACATAGAAGGGATTATAATCATTGTAATAAAAGAAGGTATATGATTTGTTGAATGTAAAACTGATGATCTGCCCTGTAACCTTTCACTCAATTCACAATAAAAACCTTGAAAAACAAAACACACACAAAAAAATAAAATAAATAAATAAAAGATAGTAAATCAAGAATAAGAAGAAGTTTGACTTTGACTGGTACCTGAAAACTGAATAATTACTAAAGCAATACAAAAAATATACTTGAAACATTTTTAACCAAACAGATACACACACAGCCCAAAAAAACAAACAAACAAAAAGCATGCAACTTACAGCATTTATGTTTTTGGGTGGTGAAATATTCCCAGCATTTAATGGTAACACTGGATTTCCTGGGGAAGAAAAACAATTTTTAAAGAAAGCCAAGTCTTTTCTTGCTATTCCTAAAGGTGCAAAGTGCCATAATTGATACTCAAATTAGAAGGGCTACATTCTGGTAGCCCTGAATCTATGCTACCTACTAGTCAATAAGCAGTGTCTTACTTTTTCAATGTTGTTGTTAAATGCCATCAAGTCAGTTCTGACCCATAGCAACATCATATAGGGTTTCCTAGGAACGGCTGGTAAGCGTGAGCTGCCGACCTTGCATTTCAAACCGACTTTGCAGCCCAGCGCATTAACCCACAGCGCCTCGCCTAGACTCCAAAGACAAGTTGTTGTTGTTATGTGCCGTGGAGTTGGTTCTAACTCATAATGACCCTGTACAGGGTTTCCGAGGCTGTAAAGCTTTACAGGAGCAGAAAGCCTCATCTTTCTCCCACGGAACAGCTGGTAGTTTCGAACTGCTGACCATGAGATTAACATCCTGATTCGTAACCACTATGCTACCAGAGCTCCTTCAAAGACAAGTAGGTCTTAGGAAAAGATGAGTTACATCAAGAAAAACTATTTAATGGCCTCCTTGGATAATTGTGGATATTCTCTCATTGCTATCACAAAAAACTCAACAACTAATAGTTTCCTATGGGTTAGCTGCAATGCGGAATCTAAAACCCCATCAATGAACTTTCCACACTGCTACATTAAATTCACTGGCTCATCTTGTACTTGAGTGGGCTTTTATACTTAATTGTGTGACATTATGTATTGGTTACTTGGAAAAACACAGTTCATTGAGTTGTACAGAGCTTCCAAACATTTCACATTTGTTTGTATCACCATCCACCTTTATCAAGGAAATCTAAGTATCGGGGACCCAATGTCTTCAAATAAGATGTTGTTAAGTGCCGTCAAGTCGGTTCTGACCCACAGCAACCCTGTATAGGTTTCCCAAGGAACAGTAGGTGAGCTTGAACCACTGACCAGTAGTTCAAACGACTCTGCAGTCTAAGCACAGTACAACAGTAGGAGCCCATGTTAGAGTCTGGTGCATTAACCCACAGCGCCACACCAGGACTCCTTATGTATACAGTAGCATTAGTAGTAGATCTACTAGTATGTACATAAGGAGTCCTGGTGTGGCGCTTGCTGTAGGTTAATGCACCAGACTGCAATGTCATTTGAACTACAAGGTTGGTGGTTCAAGCTCACCAGCTGCTTCTTGGAAACCCTATACAGGGTCTCTGTGGGTCAGAATCAACTCGGTGGCACTTAACAACAACAACAACATATACATAAAGGAGTCCAGGTGTGGCACTGTGGGTTAATTACCTGGACTGCAAAGTTGGTTTGAACTGCTAGGTCAGCGGTTCAAGCTCACTAGTTGCTCCTATACAGGGTCACTATGTCGGAACAAACTCAAAAACAACAACACAGACATACATTAAAAGTCCTGGTGTGGTGCTGCTGTAGGATAAGCACTGGACTGCAAGGTCAGTTTGAATCATAAAGTTGGCAGTTCAAATCCACCAGCTGCTCCTGGGAAACCCTACACTGGGTCACTGAGTCAGAAACCAGTCAATGGCACTGCACAATATGCATGGAAGCAATCCTGGAGGTGCTGTGGGTTAGGCATTGTGCTGCTGCTACCCAGGCTGCCTACCTGATCTCTAAAAGATTTACAGTCTTGGAAACCCTATCTATAGTCACTATTAGTCAGAATGCATTCAGTGGCAGTGGGTAAAGGAGCCCTGGTGGCACAGTGGTTAAGTGCTTGGCCGTGAACCAAAAGTAGGAAGATGTAGCAGTTGGCTTCCTTGGAAGATTTACATCCTCAGAAACCCTAGGAGAAATTCTACTCTCTCTACAGGGTCAACTACGAGTTGGACTTGATGGCAGCGGGCTTTTATATGCATAACATTGGTATGGCATTTTAAACATCTTTACAACACTCATGAGATACCAGACTTCTTTTCTATTCTACATTTCTTGCCTGATTATTTGATTATGGAAAACACAGCTCATCTGCTGATGATTCTCTTCTCAGGAAGAAGATATTATTTCCCTAGGAATTCTTTCATGATCAGTCAAGACAAAAGGAGCTAATATTAGATAAAAGGTTCTTCCCTCTAAATTAACATTTAACTGCAAATACCACCAGGTGGTCACTGGTGGACCAGGTT
This sequence comes from Chrysochloris asiatica, assembly GCF_000296735.1. NCBI lineage: Eukaryota > Metazoa > Chordata > Mammalia > Afrosoricida > Chrysochloridae > Chrysochloris > Chrysochloris asiatica. The sequence goes on along the minus strand of NW_006408521.1, from coordinate 43,492,315 downwards.
AATAGCCCATTGTGGATATGTGATAAGTCCCCCAAACCATCAGAATCAGGAAATAGAAAGGTTTTCTCTCACCTGTGAGCAACGTCTTCCTGTCTCCTTTGGATCCAACCACTTCTCCAATGATGCCATTAGGGCTTGAAGATACTGAAATATCTTCCTGACTAGCCAAATATGATTTGGTTTGTTCACAAAGCAAAAAACTGTTTATTTTGTTTCCACTCTCTGGACTTTTCAATCTGAAATTAGGATGATTCGGATGTCCTCCGGGACTTCTTAAAGAACTGGGTAGTGCAAGCTTGCTTTCATTTTTCTCAAAATTAAAGGGCTCTGCCATTTTACAAGCAGCTGCTTCTGAATTATACCTTGACATCACATTAACTGGTAGTTTAACATTCACGGAAGTCTAAGAAAGAAATGTATTTAAAAGGCAACTTTTAATTACAAAAATACAATTAGAGGTCCAGGTGTGCTCTTTCAAATATTTACATAACAGATCATTCCCATTAACTATTCCAAAACAGACATTCTTTGGTATCAAAACCTGGCTTACATGGCAAGAAAATAGTGAAAAGAAAATGTCTCAATTGATAAGCACAAAGTCCAAATTCTAAAGAATATCACGGCAGACCAACTCAACAGAGAGAGTAATCTCTGAGTCCAATACCATCCCTCTCATTTAACACCTTTGCAAGAATAACAGGAAAGTGTTTTCATGTTTTTAATGACTTATTTCCAACCAAGAACCTACAATTTACTGGTGAAAGACCTGAGAGTCTATGATTTAAACCAACCATTGCCTACCTCTCCCATCTATCTCACCACAGAGCCCACCCTTCAATCCTCCACTGTATGCCGACTCCCAGGGCTTCAAACCACTTCTTCCTGGCTCAGTCAAGACCCATAGAGCAAAGCCAGAGTGGGCCCAAATTTGTAAAAACATGGGTGAACCGGAATGATGACTGAAACAGGAAGTCTTATGGGGCGATGTCCTGCACAGCACGCAAATCCCTTGACCTGCACACTGGAAACACAGGTGCTTAGCAAAATGATGGCTGCCTGCTGAGCCTCCTTGAAGGTGTGTCTCTCTCCACATTCCTGTCAATAACCTCATATCCTACCTCAGGCTCCCAAAATGGCTCTTCCCAGGACTTTTGACTCAATCATTTTTCCAGTTCCCGTTGTATTTCCACCTAACCGCAAAGTTTGAAAAATTGAGTACGTTCTAATTTTGCTTTTCCGGCCATCACTGAACCAGTGTGGAAGGGTTTGAAGCCCTGGCTACACCATGTCCTTGAACATGCTGAGCTCGCTCAACAAGATGCTCACCCGCCAGCTTCACCAGTCTTCCCAGCTGACCCCTTTTCTATCTGCTTTTCCCAAACCCTTTATTTTAATCATCTCCAGCTGAACTCCCATGAACTGTTCCTTGTACCTACTGCTTTTAAACAGTCCTGGTAGTGTAGTGGATTATGAACTGGGCTGCTAACTGTAAGGTCAGCAATTCAAATCTACCAGTCGCTCCATGGGAGAAAGATGAGGTTTTTCGAGGCTGTAAATCTTTACAGGAGCAGAAAGTCTCATCGTTCTCCCTTGGAACACCTGGCAGTTTTGAAGTGCTGACCTTGAGGGTAGCAGCCTCATTGTAACCACTACGCTACCAAAGCTCCTTCAGAAACCCTATCCAGGTTGTTATATGTCTGAGTGGACACAGCAGCACACACGACCCCCCGCCACCCTCCACTGCTTTTAAGGTAAGCTGCTTGTGCAGATTTCTCTGAAAATAAATTAGACAAATTGTAAACTTTCCATGTTCAGTTTGTTGCAAAATGCCTCTGGCAAACTTCTATCGAGAAGTTCGGGAGGGCTTGTTTTCTTCCTTGACTGTTACAAAATACAGAACGTCCTGCTCCAGGGGAAATTACAAAAGTGGACAAATAACTCTTATGTGACTGCCATCCCAAGAGCAGATCTCAAAACTACCCAGAGGAAAGCCAAGTCTCAGGTCACCAAGGCTACCATGTAGTTGCTGTTAAGTGCTGAGTCAGTTCTGAATCATCGCAACCCTGTATAGGGTTTCCCAGGAGCGACTGGTGAGCTTGAACCACCAACCTTGCGGTTCAAACTGACTTTTGAGTCTAGCACATTAACTCACAGCACCACACCATGTTATTGTTGTTGTAAGGTGCCATTGAGTCGAGCAGCGACCCTATGCACAACAAAATGAATCACTGCCCAGTCCTTGGCCAACCTCACAACTGTTGCCACGCTTGAGCCCATTGATGTTGCCACTTAGCCAACCCATCTCGCTGGGGTCTTCCTCTTTTCTCTGACCCCTCTACCTTACCAAACATGATAAGCGACTGGTCCCTCCTGACAATATGTCCGAAGTACAAGAGATGAAGTTTGGCCATCCTGGCCTCCAAGGAGCACTCTGGCTGCACTTCTTCCAACATGGATCTGTTGGTTCTTGGCACTTTCAATATTCTCCAACATCATAATACCATAACCACACCATGAACAGTATCTAAATGTCATTTATAACAGTTTTTTTTTAATGTTTTATTGTGAATTTATGTCATAGTTTACATGGGAGAACATTAGCTTACATTCATCCTATCGTATATCGTTTCACTGCCATGATTATAATCCCCTCCATACATCATCAAACAACCAAAGGGTATACCCTGCAAGCCTGCACCCTTGTCAGCACACAGCCCCTCTCCCTTCTCTGGGTCGAGTCCCTAGCCACTCCATCTCTCCACGTCACTGTGTCTGCCTCCATCTCTGGCATCACTTTATCTGGGTAGGGTCCCACATTTCGCTCTTCTCCCCTGATGGTCCCAGGGACCTCTACTCCTGGACTACAAAGTCAACCACTCCCTTCTTTTTGCTACAAAACGTCTACCTTTACATTTCCAACCCTCAGAGTCAGTTCTGATATCAATTATTCACTATTGTACCACAAGAGACCTATCCCCATCTCCTTTCATCAGCCCCGCCCATACAGATTGGATACTACTCAGTGGAGATTCTACCTTCCTCTGCACCCTCTGGATCTAGGCTCCCTTTTGAAAGCTTGCAAGCCAGTCACTTCTTGCCTTTGTAGCCCCACCATTTTGGGTAGCTCATCCGTCTATCCTGTGTATCGAGGGAATGGGAATGAACCTCACTGTAAGTATTTATTCCCTCTTTTGAGCTACTGCATCCACAGGTGTAGGTCAAGTTCATCAAACTGTAACTGATTATTCTTTTTTTCCCCCTCTTCTTTCTTCTTCTAGTTGAGTTCGGACCATCCAGGCAGTGAAGCCAGGTCAAGTGGGTATTATCTGCAAGTGTGGGTGTTATTGTGCATATCCCCTTGCTTATCAGCTGGACGTTTCACTCTTCACTCTAGCTCTCTGTGGCTATGTCACTGACTCTGGGACCAAGAGTCCCCAGGTCTTGCCACACTGCTGGCCAGCCAGGTCTCCACCTGGGTTCACAGGCTGAACGTGGCTGGACTTAGCTTGCAGCTGCATTGCTGTTTTTCCCTCATTTCCCCTTATCGATGACGAACGTGGTCACCAATCAGAGCATATATTCCCACTGAGTCTTAGTCTTGGAAGGGGGTTTGCCCTGAGGGGACTTGATGCCTTGATGTCTCCTGGGAGAGCAACTTGCTTGTTCTTATAGTAGTAGTCAGATGAACTGCTGTTATTGTTTTTTTTCTATCAGCCTTTCTTTCAAGAAGTATCTTCTGTTCTTCTAGCCACTCCAGGCTGGTCTGCTTGTCCTTTGAAGTGGAGATTTCCCACTTCAGAAGATTCTGGATGGGGTTCAGGATTCCACCTATGTCTTATGCAATTCAGAGACTCGGCAGGAAGCCTCCTTCACTGGGCAAGTTATAATGTGGTTTTTAAAGGAAAGTAAAAGAATGCACAAAATCCTGCCTCTTGCAGGTCCTAAAACTAACATCTCATTGCTTGTGTCATATTCCAAAAACAAACAAAATCCCAAACCAACTGCCATCAAGTCGATTCCCACTCATAACCAACGCCTCCTACAGGCCAGCATAGACCTGTCCCAGAATCCAACTCATAACCAAAGCCTCCTACAGGCCAGCATAGACCTGTCCCAGAATCCAAATCATAACCAACGCCTCCTAGAGGACAGCCTAGACCTGTCCCAGATCCCAAGGCTGTATAACCTTTATGGACTCCTGGTATGGGGCTGTAGGATAAGCACTGGACTGAGAACTGCAAGGTTGGTGGTTGTAATCCATCAGCTACTTCTTGGAAACCCTATGCAGGATCACTGTGAGTCAGAACACTGTAGGAAAAGCACTGGACTGCAAGGTTGGTTTGAACTGCAAGGTTGGTAGTACAAACTCACCAGCCGCTCCTCGGAAACCCTATACAGGGTCACTATGATTCGGAACAGAGTCAGTAGTACTTTACAACAATATAACGTTTATGGAAGAAGACTGCAACATCTTTCTCCCGTGGAGTGTCCAATCTTTCTGTTGGTAGCCAAGCACTTAATGACTGCATCCCTAAAGCTCCTAATCCAATGGCAATACAGAAAAGATGACAAAAGGAAAGCGGTACACAGGCTCACCCAAAGGAGGGAACCTCTCAGTGAGCATCTCCAGAGAAGTTCCCCAATAGAAGAATCACAGACAGGAAGCTATGGTGGGAGACCCTGGGCACTACCAACCTAGATGCACTAAGAAATGAGTGATGTTTACAAAAGAAACTGAACTGAACTCCGGGGGATACTGGGTGGAGGTGGGAATATAAATACTAAGTAACTGAAGGACCTTGCAACTAGCCCAATTGGCACTCAATGGGGTCCTGCTTGAGCTTCTGGTCTCCCAGGAAGCTTGGGTCTTTGTTACACCTGGAGACCCTTCCCCCACCCCGGTAATTCCAGGTTTCAGGAAAATCTCCATACCCCCGCCCATTGTAAACTCACCAGAACTGTACCCAGACCACACCGCCTTAAATACCCCAGTCTGTAAGAGAACAAACAGGCTCTTGATCTCCTTTGGTGACTTAAGAGTATCCCCTCCCAGGTTTACTCTCAATAAACCTGTCTGCTGTTGAAGCCAAGACTCTCTCCTTTGTCTTTCTTTCTTTTCCTTACAGTACCTCTACGCACTTTGTACAAGAAATACAAATATAAAGACTGTGCAGTAAAACATTCTAGACTACAAGAACAGAGAGACTACTAACTTTAAAATTACAGAAGAAGAAAAAACAGCCTTTATCAATCCACCAAAAGGAAAGGAAAAATAGTCAAGCATGGTAAATACACACCATCAAATGACAGAAATGAACCCGAGTTATCTAAGTATGGATGGGTGAGTCTATTAAAGCAGAGATGCAGGCTCAGAGAAGAACATCCAGGCAAACATCCAGGGAAGCGTAATGAATGGACCGGACCCCTAAAACCCTACGGCCATCAAGTCATCCTGACTCACAGCAACTGTATACAAGATTCCCAAGACTAAATCTTTTCGGAAACAGACAGACTTCATCTTTCTTCCTAGGAGTGGTTGGTGGGTTTGAATAACTACTAACCTTGTGATTAGCAGCCCAACGCCTAACCCACAGCGCCATCAGGACTCCTTGTAATGAATGGAAGACACACATAAAACAAAATGATATGGTAATACTGGAAATAAAAGGACTAAACCAGGTGCTATGCAAATAACAAGGCTGGTGGTTCAAACTCACCAGCAACTCCAAAACCCCATACAAGTCCCCTATAAGTTGAAACCTAGTCAATGGCACTTAAGAACAACAGCAACATTTTACCTGCTAGTGATATAAACATATCACCTTTATTTTGGTTATTTGCATGTTGTCTTTGTTAAGTGCCCTCGAGGCAGTTCTGACTCATAGTGACCCTTGTGGTCCAGTACTCTATCCTCCAGCATAACACCAAGTACTCTATCCTCCAGCATAACACCAGGAGTCCTGGCAGAGAAAATGTTGTTATTAAGCACCCTGGAGTCCTATCCAACCCATAATGACTTGTCTATGATTTCTAAGAAGCAGCTAGTGGTTCTGAATCAACGACTTGCTGTTCAAACGGACTTTGCAGTCCGGTACATTATCCTGCAGCACCGTACCAGGAAACTGGCAGGTACAACAGAACTGCTTTTAAGTGTTGTCAAGTCAATTCCAACTCACAGGGTTTTCAAGAAGTGGCTGGTGAGTTTGAACTGCCAGTCTTGAGATAAGCAGTCTAGTACTTACCCTACAGTGCCACACCAACATTCCAAAAAGAGAGCTCCAGGCAGAAAATATTAAGACCAACAAAGACATTTTAAATGATTTTTTTTTTAAAAAAGCATATATATCCAGGGATCTGTGAGTCATAGTAGAGCCGAGATGTGTAAAGTCAAAACTACTAAGTGAGGAAAACATAAACTCACATGATAAGAACACAGCTGTCTTGGACACCTACCAGTCAGAAAGGTAGGAAATATGTAGTATATTAGGAGATAGTTTAGTACCACAGTGAACTGGATCATACAGTGACCATTACAACTGAGAACATTCATTGGTCCAACCAGTGGAACACAATGACTAATTTAATCCACTCTTAAACCATAAACCAGACTAAAGCCCTAATATTGTATGGGATGCATTCAATCAACGCAGGACACACAGATCTCATCTCAGAGTTTACTTCCCAGAGAATCAGTCTACAGCAACCACAAGGGGGTAAAGGTTTATTTTTTTGTTTTTTTTAAACATGTTGCTGTTATTGTTAAGTGCTGTCAAGTCAGTTCAGACTCATAGTGACCTCATATAGGGTTTCTGAGAGCTACTGGTGGCCTGGAACTGCCGACCTTGTGCTTACCAGTCCAGTGCTTACTCTACAGCACCATACCAGGGTTAACTTTTAAGCACACAAATTGGTAAATTAGTACAGAGGAAATGGCAGTAAACATACAAAAGTAAAATTTACAAAGTACAGCAAATAGGCTAGAAAATAAGTATTACCACAAAGATAACAAGCTTGGTATCCTTTAAAAAGAAGGATAAACAGTTACTGTCTCGGGCTTTATGGGGGACTATAACCTCACTTGCCAGCTGGCAACAGAAGTCATGCTGCTCATAAACACAGTTTTTCCAAGTGGGGCTCCTGAGAAAGCTTTAGCTGGCAGGGTCCTTCTCCCCTTTCTTCCTACAAGGTAAACCTGAATTCTAAAGACAGATCACCCACCTTGCAACGAGGAAGCAGTAACTCTGAGGACGAAAACCCTCACTACAGATGGTGGAGCAGAAACTACCAAGAGCCTGGTGGGCTGGCTATATCCTTGAGATGCCACATAATTAAATAAAGGAACAAAAGGCATGAAACAGAATTCAGAACGGATGAAGATTAGTTGATAAGCACAGGCAGAAAACATTCAACATCACTTGGAAGAAAATAACATAAACATCTACCTATTCTATTCTGCTTAGCCTGGGTGCCATTAAATAGAGCACTCTTTACTAATGGGAGGATGCATTACTGTGCTTTTGCTGGGAAGCAATTTGGCAGAACAGAGCTAAGCAGTCACAATGCATTGAATTACTTCATTGGGCCCTTTGACCCATAGTCTTTGTAACTCCCCACCAAATGACTTTTTCCCAATCAGGCTAGGTAAGTGAAGGTAGAGCAACCTGTGTATGGTTGTCAGGCATTAATAGCTGTGATTGTAAAAACTTGGAACTCTAATGTGGGGATCGTCAATTTTGCCATCCTGCCGGGGATAAGAAGAACCATCTTAGAAGCAAGGTGAACCTCTTCTACCCGGGAGACAGAGCTCTGGCCTCACAGGATCAACAGCAGAAGCAAGAGCACGAGCCACAGCCAGTGGGTTTCCTAGTCCCCGGAGTGAGTAACGCTGAGTGAGACTGCCTTTGGTCAGGAGGCTCGCATGCAGAGTGGGGTGTCTCTAGACACGTACATGGTGGAGTTAAGCTCATTGACACATGGAGTTAGAGCTGAGTGCTTTCAGGCTAAGGCTTATGGTGGAATGGACTGCCTTTGGGCACTTATCCACAGCTCTGAAAGAGCTTACGTGCTTTGTGACGTTGCTGGCGCAAGGCAGAGGCCAAGAGGCCTTTGGCTGAGAGATCAAGGACCAGCTAGAGAGAGGCCTGCCTGTCTGTAGGGATGGCTGGGAAGAGGCTCTTCTGACCGTGCCCTGAGCATTTCTGACCCTGGAATTTTTTAATAAGGGACCTGTTAACATCCCTAATGAGCCCTATAACTGAGTATGCTGTCGAGCTCTGTGTGGCCATTGTAATGAATGACCTAACCCAGCTGAGTAGAGCTTGCAGTGGGAAGGACACGGTTTCAGAATTGGTAGGAAATGGTGAAGGGATGTCTCATCAGAATCGGCCCTGGACTGATGCTGAGTTTGAGTCTCCTTCCCCCAGGTGAAGAAGACAGAAGGGATTAGATGCCACCTCCCACGCCCATTTCTTATCAGAGTGTTAAAAACATTCCTAGCCACTTACCTGGTGAGTCTCCCCCCTCAGAAATCATCCTATTAAAACAGGCCTAAACACTGGTCCAAACTTTTTGATTCAGTTGTTGTTTAGTGTTGTCACAGAAACTCTGGATAGGGTCTCCAAGGAGCAGTTGGTGGATTTGACTTGCCAACCTTAGCAGTCAAGTGCGTACAGAAATAAAATCTTGGTCTGCTACTTTATTCAAAATGGCATTAACGAAAGCTAAAGTGAACAGAGAGAAATATATGCAGGGGATGATAATCATTGCAAGGAAACAAGGCATTATGATTTCTTGAATGTTAAACTGATGATCTACCCTGTAAATTTTCACTCAATCCACAATAAAAACCTTAAAGAAAAAAAAAAGGCACAACTTGTTTTAACTTATAACATGTGTAGTTTTGTTCAATAAATTAGTTGTTCTAAAATAGCAGTGGAGTCTAGGTGTGGCACCATAGGATAAGCACTTGACCTCAAGGTTGGTTTGAACTGCAAGGTCGGCAGTTCAAACTCAACAGCCATTCCTTGGAAACCCTACACATGGTTCGCTATGAGTTGGAACCAACTTGATGGCACTTAACAACAACAAAATAGCAGTACTATTTTAGAAAATTATTACAATTAAATGCTATAGTTATGTCCACATCCTGGGTCTCTGTGATAAACAAAACAAAACATTTTTGGGCCTTACTAAAATAAGATGGAATGACTTACCCTAGTCACCTATACTAAAACTAAATATTTGAAACTTCTGAAAATTAAATAACTTCATTTTAACTAGTGTTCTCAAGAGACAGAATAAAATATAAGAAAATACAATAATCCTAAACACAGAAAAATCCTGTACCTATACTGTACATTTAAAATAGTAAAAAAAAAAAAAATGAGAAAAGCAAAACATGGTAGCAAGAGTTAAGTGTGATGCCTCCAGGCACCAGGATGTAATGATGTTACACTAACATTAAGAACCCTAGTTTTCCAAAAGCATCTTCAAATGTTTGTTGAAATGGCAAATGAAAAATCAGAGCAAAACTGTATCATCAGTTTTAACTAAAAATCAAAACAAACAAAACCACCCACAACTCCATGTAAAAGAAATGAATGCACTACATGAAATTTTAAATAACAATGAATGTGCTCTCTGGGATAGGTAGGTTGGTGAGAGAATTTTCTCAATGTCTTTTTCATTTGCTAAATTATATGGATTACTTTTAAAAGAAAATCACTTTTAAATGTCAAATGTAATTTTTTTGAAGTTTTTTTTTAATAGTGATAGTTTACATGGGAGAACATTAGTTTTACATTCATTGTTTCATTGCAATGATTACAATCTCCTTTCTATATCATCATTTGACAGTATTTGCTTCTATTCCCTCTTTGATTTGGTTTCGTTTGGGGGTGTGGTATATATTACTCAAGAATATATAATCATTTAAACAATCAAAGGGCACACTGTGCAAGCCTGCCTCCTGGCCACCAACGCTCAGTCCTTCTCTTTCCATGAGTCTAGATAATTTAATTTTGAGTTAATTTTTTTTTTCCCTTCAAAGTATGGCTAGAGGGACTCCTGGTGTGGTGCTGTAAGATCAACAATGGACTGAAAACCACAGGGTGGGCAGTTCAAACCCACAGGCTGCTCCTAAGAAACCCTATTCAGGGTTGCTATGAACGGGAACTGACTCGATGGCACTTGACAACAGCAATAACAAAATGTGGCTGGCGTCCTGGTGTGGCGCTGTAGGACAAGCAATGGACAGCAAGGTTGGTTTGAACCACGAAGTCATTGGTTCAAACTCACCATCCACTCCTTGGAAACCCTGTACAGGGTCACTAATGTCAGAGCCAACTCAACAGTACATAACAAAAACAAAGTGTGGCTAGTTAATTCTACACTGAGTAAAAGATCATGGAGATATTCAAACCATCACATTTACGATACAGTCATCTTCTCTCAAGACATCCAAGTGGGACGGACCCTTAGTATTCAAGTGTCTAACTCCTGAGGTAACTTTTTCTTTATAGTGTTCTCAATTTAGCAATGTAAGGCCAGCAGTCCATCCAGTCTCAGCAACTTACTACCTTCTGTTACAGCTACCCAGACAGTTACATCTCTCTCCAGGAATATTTTAAGTTGATAACAGGAACTGGCAGTGGCGGTGGCGGCGGTATTGGTATACCATCGAGTAAATTCAGACTCATAGTGACCCTGGATAGGGTTTCTGAGGCTGTAAATTTTTACAGGAGCAGAAACCTTCCTCTTTCTCCCACAGAGCACCTAGTGGACTCGAACTACTGACCTTGCAGTTAGCAGCCCAATGTAAACCCACTATGGTGCTAGGGGGGCACATTGAGAGCAGGAATTCTGTCTTATTGAAAAAATTAATAAAAACCCTCAAATTTCCTACACACCTCACATGGAACTTTGCACAATGAAACATTGAAAAGATATTGCAATAATAAAAACTACTTCCATACCAAAAACATGGGCATCAAAGAATCGAACCTTATCAAAACGAAAAATGTTTGCACATTCAAGGACTATCTGTAAAGTGAAGGGACAACCACAGACTGGGAAAAAACTTGGGGGGAACCTGTATCTGATATGATAATCTGTAGACTGCGAATATATAGTTCCAAGGACCTCCTACCTAGCTTTTATCATTAGATAGAGTACTGATGTGGTACTGCGGGCTAATGCACTGAACTGCAAGGTTGGCTTTTCAGACATCTTATACAGGGTCACTATGAGAAGGAACCGAGTCAACAACACTTGACATAATAACAACAAACATACCTGATACCATCACTCGTCTGTCCGTTTGTCATACTGTGGAATTTATGTGTTTTCCTGTGATGCTGGAAACTATGCACTGGTATTTTAAATACCAGCAAGGTCCCCCATGGTGGACAGGCGTCTGCAAAGCTTCCAGACTAGGAAAAAGAGGTGGACCACCACTTCTAAATGGATGCTGTTGTTAGGGGCCATCGAGTCAGTACCGACTCATAGTGACCCTATGCGCAACAGAAGGAAACACTGCCTGATCCTGGGCCAACCTCACAATGGTTGCTACGCTTGAGCCCATTGATGATGCCACTTTGCCAATCCATCTCGCTGGGTGGTCTTCCTCTTTTTCTCTGACCCCTCCACCTTACCAAACATGGTATCCCTCTCCAGCAACTGTTCCCTCCTGACAATATGTCCAAAGTATGAGAGAAGAAGTTTGGCCATCTTGGCCTCTAAGGAGCACTCTGACTGCACTTCTTCCAGAATGGATCTATTGGTTCTTTTGGCAGCCCATGGCACTTTCAATATTCTCCTCCAACACCACAACTCAAAGGCATCAATTCTTCCACGGTCTTCCTTATTCACTGTCCAGCTTTCTTCACATGTATTTGAGGTTATTGAAAATACCATGGCTTCAACACTTTAAAAAGGTTTTGTGCAGCAGATTTGCCTAATGCAATACCTCGTTTGATTTCTTGATTGCTGCTTCCATAAGTGTTGATAGTTGATCCAAGAAGAATGAAGTCTTTGACAACTTCAATCTTTTCTCTATTGATAAGAATGTTGTTTACTGGTCCAGTGGTGAGGATTTTTGTTTTCTTCACATTGAGATGCAATCCATACCAAAGGCCGCGTGCTCTTTGATTTTCATCAGTAAATATTTTAATTCGTCTTCACTTTCAGAAAGCAAGGTTGTATCATCTGCATATCACAGGCTGTTAATGAGTCTTTCTTCAATCCTGATGCCATGTTTTTCTTCATATAATCCAGCTTCTCGGATTATTTGCTCAGCATCCAGGTTGAATAAGTATGGTAAAAGAATACAATCCTGTCACACACCTTAATTTTAAACCATTCAGTGTTGCCATGTTCTGTTCGAACAACTGCCTTTTGGTCCATGTACAGATTCCTCATGAGCACAATTAAGTGTTCCAGAATACTCATACTTGGCAATGTTGTCCATAGCTTGTCAAGATCCACACAATCGAAAACCTCTGCATAGTCAATAAAGCACAGGCAAACATCCTTCTGGTAGTCTCTGCTTTCAGCCAAGATCCATCCAACATCAGCAATGATATCCCTCGTCCACGGCATCTTCTGAATCAGGCTTGAACCTCTGGAAGTTCTGTGTCAATGTAGGCTTGCAGCCATTTCTGTATTACCTTTAGTAAAACTTTACTCACATGGGATATCAAGGATACTGTCCGATGATTTCCGCATTCCGTTGGGTCACCTCTCTTTGGAATGGGCACAAATACGGATCTCTTCCAATCAGTTGGCCAGATAGTTGTCTTCCAACTAAATGGTTAGCCATTGAAAGTCTTATGAACAGCAGTGGCAAACTGTCAGAAATAGTGCCAAAAGATGGAAACATTTTGAAAAGCACCAGAATATTGTCAGATACAGTGCCAAAAGGTGAGACCCTCATGTTGGAAGACACTCAAAAAATGACTGGAGAAGAGCTAGCTGCCTCCTCAAAGAGTTGACTGTAATAATACAAATGGAGTAAAACTTGCAGGACCTTCATTTGCTGATGGGGCACAACTCAAAATAAAGAGAAATAAACTGCTGTAAACATCCTTTAGGAACTGGAACCTAGAATGTATGAAGGTTGTACCTAGGAAAATTGGAAGCTGTCAAAAATGAAATGGAATACATAAAGATATTAGCGAGCAGAAATGGACTGAATTGGCCATTTTGAATTTGACAATCATATGGTTTACTATGTCAGAAACAACAAATTAAAGACAAATGGCAAAAAAAAAAGACGAATGGCATCATATTACTTATCATCAAGAATATTTCAATATCTACCTTGAAGTACAATGCTGTCTATGATTGGATAATATCCATACACTTGCAGGGAAGATCAGTTAATACCATTATTCAAATTTACATAACTGAAGCATTCTACCAACTTCTTCAGTCTGAAATTGATCAAATATGCAATCAAGGTATACTGATATTTACTGGTGATTGGAATGAGAAGAGGAAGGGTCAGTAGCTGGCAAACAGTGCCTTGGTGATAGACATGGTGCTGGAGATTACATGATAAAATTTTGCAACACTAATGACTTATCACTACCAATACCTTTCTAAAACATAAAAGGTGATTACACACATGGACTTCACCAGATGGAATACACAGGTATAAAACGGACTCCATCAGTAGAAAGAGGTGATGGAGAAGTTCAATATCATCAACCAAAACAGAGTCAAGGGCAGATTGTGGAACAGATCTTCACTTGCTCATACGCAAGTTCAGGGTGAAGCTGAAGAAAATTAAAACCAGTCCACGACAGTCAATATATGACCTTGACATTTGCCACTTGAATTTAGACATCATCTCAGGAACAGATTCAATGCATTGGACACTAACAACTGAAGACCAGATTTGTGGGATGACATCAGTAACTTCATTCAGGAAGAAAGCAAAAGGTCATTAAAAAGACAGGAAAGAAAGAAAGATGAAAATAGGTTTCAAAAGAGACTCTGAAACTTTCTCCCATTGTAGAGATGCTAAAGGGAATAGAAGAAATAAGGAAGTCAAAGAGCTGAAAAGACAATTTCAAAGGGCAGCCAGAGAAGACAAAGTCTAGTACTATAATAAAATGTGCAAAGACTTGAAATTAGAAAACCAAAAGAACATGCTCAGCATTTCTCAAGTTGCAAGAACTGATGGAAAATTCAAGCCTCAAACTTGCAATAATGAAGGACTCCATGGGCAAAACAGTGGATAATGCAGAAAGCTTCCAAAGATTGAGTGTTATGTATACACCGAGTCACTGTACCTAAAAGAAATGGTCAATTTTCAGCCAATTCAAGAAGCAGCATATGATCAAGAACCAATGGTACTGAAGGAAGAAATCCAAGATACACGAAAAACATCGGTGAAAAACAAGGCTCTAGGAATTGATGGAATACCAGTTGAAATCCTCCAACAAACCAATGCACAGCACTGGAGGCACTCACTCATCTACGCCAAGAAATGTGGAGGACAGCTACCTCGTCAAATGATTGGGAGAAATCCACATTTGTGCCCATTCCAAAGAAAGGTGACCCAACAGAATGTGGAAATCATCGTTCACTATCATATGCAAGAAAAATCTTGCTGAAGATAATTTTTAAATAGCTGCAACAGTACATTGGTAGGGAACTGCCAGAGGTTCAAACCAGATTCAGATGAGGACATGGAAAAAGGATTATCATTGCTGATGTCAGATGAAATTTAGCTGAAGTCAGAGAATTCCAGAAAGATGTTTACTTGTGCTTTACTGACTATGTGGATTATGACAAGTTATGTGTGGATCATGACAAGCTACGGACAACACTGTGAAGAATGGGTATTCCAGACTATATTCTTCAATATGGACTGCACCTCAATGTCAAGAAACAAACATCTTCATTAACTGGACCAATATATAAAATCATGATAAACAAATGGAAAAAGATTAAAGCTGTTGAAGATTTCATTTCGCTGGAATCCACAATTAACATTCATGGAAGTTGCAGTCAAGCGCTCTTCAAAATGTTCAAGAGCAAAGATACCAGTTTGACGACTAAGGTGCACGTGTATCAAGCCATGGTATTTTCAATTGTCTCGTTTTCATTGAATGTGAAAGTTGGAAAATAAATAAGCAAAACCATAGAAGAATCTATGCATTTGAGTTATGACGTTCGAGAAGAATATGAAAGTACTATCAACTGTCAGAACAAACAAATCTGTGTTCAAGGAAGTTGTTGTTGTTGTTAGGTGCCATCGAGTCTGTAACTACTCATAGCAACCTTATGCACAGCAGAAGGAAACACTGCCCGATCCTGGGCCAACCTCACTACTGTTGCCACACTTGAGTCCATCGATGCTGCCACTTGGCCAATCCATCTTGTTGGGGGCCTTCCTCTTTTTCTCTGACCCTCCACCTTACCAAACATGATATACTTCTCCATCCAGTGACTGGTCCCTCCTGACAATATGTCCGAAGTATGAGAGATGAAGTTTGGCCATCTTGGCCTCCAAGGAGCATTCTGGCTGCACTTATTCCAAAACAGATCTGTTGGTTCTTTTGGCAGCCCATGGCACTTTGAATATTCTCCTCCAATACCCTAACTCAAAAGCATCAATTCTTCTACAGTCTTCCTTATTCACTGTCCAGCTTTCGCATGCATATGAGGTTACTGAAAATACCATGACTTGGGTCAGGCGCACCTTAGTTCTCAAGCTGACATCTTTGCTCTTCAGCACTTTTAAAAGGTCTTGTGCAGATTGCCTAATGCAACACGTCATTTGAGTTCTTGACTGCTGCTTTTGTGAGTGTTGATAGTTGCTCCAAGAAGAATGAAGTCCTCGACAACTTCAATCTTTTCTCCATTGATAAGAATATTGTTTATTGGTCCAGTGGTGAGGATTTTTGTTTTCTTCATATTGAGATGTAATCCATACCAAAGGCTGTGCTCTTTGATCTTCATTAGTAAATGTTTTAAGTCTTCTTCACTTTCAGCAAGCAAGGTTGTATCATCTGCATATTGCTGGTTGTTAATGAGTCTTCCTCTAATCCTGATGCCACGTCTTTCTTCATATAACCCTGCTTCTTGGATTATTTGCTCAGCATCCAGGTTGAATAAGTATTATGAAAGAATACAACCTTGTCACACACCTTTCTTAATTTTAAACCATTCAGTGTTCCCAAGTTCTGTTTGAACAACTGCCTCTTGGTCCATGTACAGATTCCTCATGAACACAAGTTAAGTGTTCTGGAATACTCATACTTGGCAATGTTGTCCATAGCTTGTCATGATCCACACAATCGAATGCCTTTGCATAGTCAATAAAGCATAGGCAAACATCTCTCAGATATTCTCTGCTTTCAGCCAAGATCCATCCAATTTCAGCAATGATATCCCTCGTTCCACAGCCTCTTCTGAATCCGGCTTGAATCTCTGGAAGTTCTCTGTCAATGTATGCTTGCAGCCATTTCTGTATT
>NW_006408521.1:43461341-43475361 GCF_000296735.1 Chrysochloris asiatica | reverse complement strand
CTGATTCCAGATCTTTGCACATTTTGTTGTAATATTTGGCTTTATCTTCTAGAGCTGATCTTTGAAATTTTCTGTTCAGCTCTTGGACCTCTTCAATTCTTCCATTTGCTTTAGAATCTCTATGCTGGAGAGCAAGTTTCAGTGTCTCTTCTGACATCCATTTCGAGGAAGTAGAGACAGCATAGTCCTTAGAAGAAAGAAAGTACTGCGAGACTTGTTCCTGAAGGACGACACCATGCTTGGTAAAGTGGAGGGTCAGAGAAAAACAGGAAAATGCCCCCA
The DNA here is from genome assembly GCF_000296735.1 of Chrysochloris asiatica. NCBI lineage: Eukaryota > Metazoa > Chordata > Mammalia > Afrosoricida > Chrysochloridae > Chrysochloris > Chrysochloris asiatica. The sequence goes on along the minus strand of NW_006408521.1, from coordinate 43,475,079 downwards.
ACGAGATGGACCGGCACAGTGGCAGTGGCCATTGGCTCCCAGGTAACAATTGTGAGGATGGTGCAGGACCAGACAGTATTTCATTCTGTTGTGCAGAGGGTTTCTAGCTGTCAGAACCAACTCAACAATGGCACTTAATCACATATGTCTGAGAAGGGTTTAATAGCTAGATAAAGAATTCCTAAATGGCACTTAATAACAACAACAAGAAGTTTAAATAACAATGGAGTCCTGGTCTGGTGCTGTGTGTTAATATGCTGGACTGCAAAGTCAGTTTGAACCATGAGATCAACGGTTCAAGCTCACCAGCTACTCTTCGGAAACCCTATATAGGGTCACTATGGGTCGGAATCGACTAGACAGCACTTAACAACAACAACAAACTTAACAATAAGACAAACAACCCAATATAAAAATGGGCAAAGGACTGGAAAGAGGATATACAATTGGGTAACAAGCACATGAAGAGATACTTCATTTCCTCAGTCCTTCTACACACTCAAACCCTCTGTTGCTGAGCCAATTCTAACTCTAAGGACAAGGCAGTCCTTAGCAAGATGCAAATAAAATCACAATGAGCCACCACTTCTCCCCCACTAGGATGGCTGTGATTCAAATAAAAGGAAAATAACAAGAGTTGTGGAGAATCCATAGAAATGGACCCCTTGTGCACTGCTGGGGGCTTGCAAAATGGTACAGCCACAGTAGAAAACCAGTTCCTCAAAAAACGAAACTCAGAGCTACCACACAACCCAGTAAGAAGTGCAGTCCTAGATACACTAGTACTAGGTGACGACATCAAGTGGCTTTTAGCTCATGGAGACCCCCATGTGTGTCAGAGTGGAAGACTGTATACAGTGTTCTCAGTGGCTGATTCTTCAGGAAACCGCCAGGCCTTTCTTCAAGGCACCTGAGTGTGACGGTGAACCTCCAACTTTTCAGTTAGTCGTTGAGTCTGTGGTCCATTTGCACCACTCAGGGAGCTCTGACTTCAGGAGTAATTGTTGTTGTTAAGTGCTGTCCCAACCCTGTGCAGGGTTTCTGAGGAGCAGCTGGGGGCTTCCAACAGCTGACCTTGTGGTTCACAGTCTGGTGCTGATCCTACAGGAAAGACAAAAGCAGCCTTGGGACAGCTGTGAAGTCTAGGCAGCACATAAGGAGGATTTATGAGTAAAAGCTCCACCCATGTTAGGTCACATTAACAGGGATGGTTAGGTGTTCAGGGCATCTCACTGGCCTCGCCCTTTTCAGGAATTTTCATTACAACACTCAGCAGACAGATATCTAGACCTGTTCTAAGACTTCCTACACTTCCATTGAATGAACTGCATTCTTCTGTATAAAATGGTTCTCTTCTTAACCCCACAGACTTGCTCCGGTTGCTGCCCTGTGGCCACAGCCTTTGGGTGAGGTCCCCTTTCAGTCCGGGTCCTTCACCTGATGTGACACACCTTCCAGATTCCTCAGAATGTGGAGCTTTTTATAGTCCATCAAAGACCCTCAGAACCACGTGCTTCTCTAAAGTGAGCACAGGATTCCAGACGTGCCCTGGCAAGCTGTCAACAGGAGAATCACCATGGACATGCCGACATTTATGCAGCAGGTTCTGGAGCAGGGAGAAAGACACATAAAGCTTCCAGCCATCTAAAAAACGTCTGGATTTTTATAATGAAAAATTATCATGCTATAAACATGATTTTTGGGGGGGTTATACAGGTCTATGAAGGAGCTCTGGTAGCGTAGTGGTTACGAATCGGGCTGTGAACCTTAAGGTCAGCAGTTCGAAACTACCAGCCGCTCCGCGGGAGAAAGATGAGGCTTTCTACTCCCGTAAGGATTTACACCCTCGGAAACCCTGTACAGGGTCGCTATGGGTCGGAACCGACTCGACGGCACTTAACAACAACAACAACATACAGGTCTATGAATTTGAACACATGTATAGATCTGTGTAGAGTCTCGGTGTGGTGCCATAGGATAAGCAATGGCTCACAAGGTTGGTTTGAAGCACAAGGTCGGCAGTTCAAATCCACCAGCTGCTCCTTGGGAACCCTATATAGGGTCACTATGAGTGGGAACTGACTCAATGGCACTTAACAACAACAACAACAACACAATATATCTGTGTGGGACCAGGGCTAGTTCAGTGATAGAGTTCTTGCTTTCATGCAGGAGACCTGCCTGGGTTGCCTATAGTTGTTGTTGGTATGTACCGTGGAATTGGTTCCGACTCATAGCGACCCTGTACAGGGTTTCCAAGGCTGTAAATCTTCACGGGAGCAGAAAGCCTCATCTTTCTCCCGTGGAGCAGCTGGTAGTTTCGCACTGCCGACCTTGAGGTTCGCAGCCCAATTTGTAACCACTATGCTACCAGAGATCCTTGCCTATAGTTAACACACCTTAAATATGTCTGCCAGTGGAGGCTTCCATGTGGTTATGATGCTGAAGACATTTCAGCCGAGTTTCCAGATAGAAAGGAAGGCCTGGCGATCTTATTGTGGAAAATCAGCCCATGAAAAGCCTATAGATTCACAGCAGCTCAAGCCCATTGTACATGGAATGGTCATGAGTGTAAGGACTGCCAACTGGACAGTCACTAATGAGACTAGATCAAGAGGCTTCAAAAAGTTCATGGAAAAACTCCAGTATCTTTTCATTCCAGTTTTCCACCAAGTTTCTGAAGCCCCCTCATACGTATCAGGTAAACATCACCAAAATCAAGCATACAGACCAAGGCTAAAGCCTTTGGGGTTGAATTTTCGTATTAAAAAGACACTTGTAAGACTTTGGATTCACTCCTGTGTGACCCCATCTGGTGTCAACCACTGAGTAGACACGCAGTCCTTGGGTTAGGGATGCGCGACTTACAGACAACTCCCAACCCCGCAGGGTACAGTAGAACTGCCCCATACGGTGGGGATCAAACACTAAGTTTCTACAGCAGCTGAGTGCTTTACCCACCGTGTCATCAGGGCTCCTTTAATCTAGACCAGGTCTGTCACCGTCAACGAAGTGCAACAGGGACAGAGCTGAATTTTGACAATTTGGCTGATGTGTCATGGTAATTAGGACAGAAAAATTACAGGTGGAAGCCCTGGAACGGGAAATTCAGAAGAGCCATAGTTTACCCTTTCAGGAACCTGACGGGCAAGACTGGATTCTTGGCAGGACTGTGGAAAGCCACACACATTCCAAGTGGCTCATTCAGCCACTGTCTTTGAGCTGGTCACCTCCATCACAGGGCAGTGCCCTTTCAAAGCCCTGAACACCCCAACCCCTGCTCACAACAAACTCATCACAATCACCTTCACTTGTGGCAAGTACAGCTTTGAAATCATTAAAAGGACTTCACGCCTTTTCTTGCGTTGATCATCAAGTCCAGAACCAAAATCAACTGCCATCGAGCCAATTCCAACTCAGAGTCTCTGTGGGACAGAAGGTAGAAATGCTCCACAGGGTTTCTGAGACGGTAAATCCTGACAGGAGCAGACAGCCTCATCTTTGTCCTGTGGAGCGGCTGCTGCCACAAAGGCTCAGTTTTGCTCTACAGTAGGGCTGACTACAGATCCACATACACCTATCCCGACGACCTACACATTCTTAAAGACACCGGAACAGGTCTCATTCGTAACTTGGGGATTGCCTGTATTTTGAAGTTTGAAGAGAGAAGTCCTATGCCATAAGGCTACAATTCCCAACCTGGGGCTGCCGACTTCTGGTACCAGAGACACAGACACGACAGCGATCACAAAAAGGGCATGATTCCTCATGAGCTAACTCTTTTAAAACAAGCCATTTTCCCCACAAGCATCACACTGTATTTTATATGCTACAGCTGATGAATACCAATGTATTATCATTCCCAAATCCACAGTAATTAGTTACATATTATCTTAGATAACACAGATGTTAACTAAAAGGGTTCCCACATTTCTTTATTTTATGTAAGGGATCCTTATATTCTTGAAATACATTTTTTTAAAGTAGACTAGAAGCAGCTAATTCATATTGTTCTATCGGCAAAAATGGAGTCCTGGTGTGGCGGTGTAGGGTAAGCACTCTACTTTAAGGTCAGTTTGAAGTGAAAGGTCGGCAGTTCCAACTCACCAGCCACTATTCAGAAACCCTACACAGGGTCACTATGGGTCGAAACAGACTCAATGGCACTTAACAAAAACACAGGCAAAAATGGAGTTTTGGTGTGGGCCTGCAGGGCAAGCACTGGACTGCTAACCACAAAGTCAGCAGTTCAAACCCACTTGGGGAGTCCTGGTGTGGCACTGTAGGTTAATGCGCTGGACTACAAAGTCGGTTTGAACCATGAACTCACTGGTTCAAGCTCACCAGCCACTCCTTGGAAACCCTATACAGGGTTACTATGGGTTGGAACTGACTCAATGGCACTTAACAACAACAGTCACTCCTTGGAAACCCTACACAGGGTTGTTGTGAAATGGATTCAACTCGATGGCACTTGACCGATAGACAAAAATGAGGCTGTGGCTTTTCAGTCTTTTCGCTACATGCTTCATGCTTTGACACCAATAATATTGCAAGCTTCCTACGGGTTTTTGTTGTTGTTAGGTGCCACCGAGTTGGATCTGACTCATAATGACCCAGTATTGAATTTCCGAGGCTGTCATCTTTCTCCCATGGAGCAGCTGGTGGGTCTGAATTGCCAACCTTGTGGTGAGTAGGCCAGTGCTTAATCCTACAGTGCCACCAGGGCTCCTTCAGAAGGGAAGGATCCAGTTTTCTACTTCCTTTGAGTCCCACTCATCCCCTCCCCGGCCCCCCAGGTGTTAGGAACATCCCAGGATACACAGTAAACAATCAAGCCTTCTCCAATTCCTCCAGGTGTCCAGAGTCTGGAGTAAGCCCAAACCCAATCAGCTGCCACTGAGCTGATGCTGACTCACTGGCAGCCCCATGTGAGTCAGAGTAAAACTGTGTCCCGTGGGGTTTCCAAGGGCTGACTTTGCAGAACCAAATCACCAGGCCTTTCTTTAGAGGGACCTCTGGGTGGACTGCATTGTTGTTGTTGTCAGGTGCCATTGAGTCGGAACCGACTCATAGCGACCCCATGCACAGCAGAACAAAACAATGTCCGATCCTGGGCCAACCTCACTATTGCTGCCACACTTGACACCATCAGTGATGCCACCTGGCTAATCCATCTCGTTGGGGGTCTTCCTCTTTTTCTCTGACCCTCCATCTTACCCAGCATGACATCCTTCTCCAGTGACTGTTCTCTCCTGATAATATGTCCAAAGTATGGGAGACGAAGCTTAGCCATCCTGGCCTCCAAGGAGCATTAGTACTCCAATTATTTCAGCCTTATGCTTATAAACTAGCTATACTTCAGTGGGAGAAAATGTGTGCCTATGTGTGGGGGATGGTATAAAAATAAAGTAGGAATTACAGCTGCCATTGTGCTAAGTAGTTTAGATATCAGTCCCACATTTAATCCCCACGATTACAAGGCAGTTACTACTTCGGTCTGCATTTTATAGTCTGTGATAGCCCAAAACAGCATACTGGAAAACAGAGTGATGGGGCTGGGACTTAGTTCTGGCCGACTTCAAAACTTATGCTCTGCTGAAACCTCCAGTTTTGTAGCTTTAAAATAGTGTTACGTTTAAGTTGACCAACTCTTTGTTGAATAGCCAGGAAGACAAAAGCCAACATTGGAGAAGGAAACAGTTACAGCTAAGTAACTGCTGCGAGCACTTTTGACATTTAAAGAATCAACTCATTGTGGACTGAGGTGATGCAAAAAGTTCTAATGCAGTCTTAAGGAGCTCTGGTAGCCGTAGTAGTTACTTAGTGGTAACTGTTCCCCAGGAGAAAGATGAGGTTTTCTGCTCCTGTAAAGATTTACAGCCTCGGAAACCCTGTACAGGGTCTCTATGAGTTGGAAGCCACTCCACAGCCCATAACCACCACCACCAATGCAGTCCTGGTGTGGCTCTGTGCTGCTGTTGAGTTAATGCGCTAGACTGCAAAGTTTGTATGAACTCAAGGTTGGCAGTTCAAGCTCACCAACTGCTGCTCAGAAACTGGCACTTAACAACATTGTATACCTATTTCTACATTCCCTCAGGGAAGAAAAGGAAGCCTAGACAGTTGAAATAACTGGCCAACCCCCCTTTACTCCTCCCTCCCCTCCCCTCTCTGGGGGGGGGGGTGAAACTCCAGAAAGACCCCCAGAGGCCATGTAATTCTGCATACAATAATACTCCTAGGTCTCACTAAAGAAACAGGAAGCAACCTAATACAAACTAGTCCTCTCTTCTTTAAAAACAAACACACCAAACCTGTAGTTGTGGGGAGTCTTTCTGACTCCCAGCAACCTTACAGAACTGTCCCATAGGGGTTTCCAAGGTTGTCAACTTGATGGGAGCACCATCTGCAGGATAGGTTCCAATCTCCAACTTTTCAGCCAAGGAGAGCATTAACTACTGAGCCTCCAGAGCTCCTTATAAGGAGTCTGAAAGGAAAAACATTAATAGCAGGGGCCCCAGCGCCTAGAAAAAAAACCTGCATGGAAAGAAAACCCGCTCTTTAAACACTTAAGTGACCCAGGGCCCACGGAGCCACATCCAACCGAATGCCAAGGGAATCTTCCTTTCCTATATTAAGTGGGTGTTGTTGCTAAGGGCCGCCAAGTTCCTACCCATGATGACCCTATAAAAGGTTTCCGGAGGATCGGCTGGTGAGTTTGAATCACCAACCTTAAGGTCCAGTGCCTGATTCTACAGCGCCACACCAGAACTCCATTTAGTAGGTTGTGTTGTTAGATGCCGTTCCGACTCATCGTGGCCCTGCATAAGGTTTCTGAGGAGCGACTGGTGAGCTGGAACCGTTGACCTTGCAGCTTAAACTGACTTTTGTGGTCCCGTACATGATCCTGCAGAGCCACAAAATCCTTCCCTTAGTATTAACACTGTAGCACTGGGCTGCGATCTTCAAAGTGGGCTGTTCAAAGCCACCTACCGCTCCACGGAGAGAAAGATGTGGCTTTCTGCTCGCGTAAAGATTTACAGCCTTCAAAACCCCATACAGGGTCACTATGAGTCGGAATCGATTCGATGACCGTGGGTTTTAATTGTTAAATGAAAGCAAGACCCACAAATTGACTTCGTTTATAGAGACGAGGAATGGCTAGCGAATGGAGGATGGTCACATTTTGGGGAGTAATGCCAAGTATTTTCCAAGCCCATTGCAAGGACTGCCACCCCACGCCTCAATGTCCGCAGTCTCTCATATCTCCCGTCCCCCACAACACAGAACCTTCCTCCCCCAAACCCAGACCCCAAGCCTTCCCTTCTCAAGCAAGACTCCACCCACAGTTTTTTCCAGACTTCCATCCTCTCTCCTCTTCCAGGCCCCTAAGACCTACTCAACGCCCGACCTCAACGCCCGACCTCAACGTCCAGTGCCGAACGTCCGGCCCCCAACGACCAAAGTCCTACACCCTCCCCAGCCCCTCACTCACTCATGCTCTTGAAGAAGCTGACCTGGAAAGCCGGAAAGAGGTAGTTGACTCCAACCGGTCTGTGAAGTGTGGCCGTGGTGGAGCCTTACCGGCGCCCAGGAGCTCGCCACGCATACTCTGCCCACCTCCACTGCCCCGCTGGCCTGCCGGTGCCGCAGACGCATGCGCAGTCCACACCCACGTGCGTTCCCGGAGGCGCCCTCGTGCACATCTCTTGCGCCTGAGAAACCTCCCCAGCCAGGTGTTCTTAACCGTTGGTGCACAAAGTGTGGAACTGGCAATTTAGAAAATTCCTTCACGGAAATGTTGCTGTTCTAGCTTCTTGTAGAAAGGTGTCTTCCAGGGAGTCTCCGTGTGCAAATTTTGAGCACAAAGATGAAGACCTTATTGTCTAGGGGAAGGTAGTTGAGATCCCCATTTAACCACTTCCAGGGTTTCCCAATTAAGCCGCTGCTTCTGCCTCCACTTGGAAGCTAAATACATTTGATAACTTTTTTTTTAAAGTAACTTCGGACCCATGATTATTTCTGTTACAAAACCAAGACATTTTTAAGCTTATTTTTAAAAATTGTCAACGTTTCCGAGCATATTCAGAATAATCGTATAATGTATCCATCACCTAATTTATGGCCCATTTATTTCTCTGCCCATACAGTCTCCCGCTCACTCACTCCTACCCATTGAAGCAAATCCCTGTCTTGTATCTTTCTATTAAATAGATTTTTTAGAACAGTGTTAGAGTTTTAGAAAAAAATTGAGACTGTAGAGTTCCCAATATAAACTAGTTTTCCTCAGTAACATGTTATATGATACATATAATTAACATAGAATGAATCAGCATTATTCACTTAAGTTTAAAGTTTAGAGTTTTAAATGTTTTTACATAATGTCCTTTTTCTGTACCAGGGTCCCAACCAGTATTACATTTTGTTGTCCTGTCTTCTTAGGAGCCCTCTTGACTCTGATAGTTTCTCAGCCTGTCCTTATTTTGATGACCTGCACTTTGGAGTGCACGGGTCAAGCATTTTGTAGGATGCCCCACTATTGGCATGTGCCTGAAATTTTTCTCATGGTAAGACTGAAATAATGGGTAATGAAGTGGTCTTCCTCCAATAACCCATAACCCTAATCTTATAGGAAAACATCAGACAAGACCACAGAAGTAAAGTGTCATTTGCATCATATATATCCAGCATGCATACTGTGAACATGACTTGTGACTATTGATTTTAGCATTCTCTACTATCCTCGGAAACCCAGTATAGGGTTGCTATGGGTCGGAATCGACTCGATAGCACTTAACAACAACTATCACCCAGGAGTCCTGGTGTGGCTGTGCACTAATGTGCTGGACTGCATGGTTGACAGTTCAAGCTCACCAGTGGCTGGCTCCTTGGAAACTCTATACAGGGTGGCTATGAATCGGAATGAACTCTATGGCAGTGGGTTGGGTTTTAGTTGTTAAGTTTTTGTTGTTGTTAAATGCCATCAAATCCACTTGAGGGCACTTAACATCAAGTGGAGGATGGCACTTAACTGCCATTGAGTAGATTCCGATTCATAGCGGCCCTATAAAATACCCTATAGAACTGCTCCTTTGGGTTTCTGGAATGTAAATCTTTACAGGAGCACACAACCTCGTCTTTTTCCAGGGACGCAAACTGGTGGGTTTGAACTGAAAACCTTGCAGTTAGCAGTCTGATGCTTAACCCACTGTGCTACCAGGGCGCCTGTTTCCGTACTGCAACGTGAATCCTTTTTTCTCTCCCTTCCTAACTGCTGTATACTTTGAAAGGAAGTCCTTACATGTAGCTCACACATAAAGACAGTGGTGTGGTTAGGTGCAATGGAATTGGTTTCAACCGATAGTGACCTTGTATAAGGTTTTTGATCAATTTGACTTGTGGTGTTGGTGAAACTGAGAAACTAATCCAAGAAGAAGAACACGGCATTCAGGATTGGAGGAAGACTCATTCACAACCTTCCATATGCAGAGAATATAATCTTGCTTTCTGAAAATGAAGAAGACTTGAAATACTGATAAGGATCAAAGACTATACAGCTTTTAGTATGGGTTGCACCTTAATGTAAAGGAAACAAAAATCCTCACCACTGGACCAGTAAACATGATAAATGGAAATAAGTCTGAACTTGTCAAAGACTTCATTTTATTTGGATCCAGTATCAACACTCAAGGAAGCAATAGTCAAGAAATCAAATGGGTTACATTAGGCAAATCTGCTGCACAAGACATCTTTAAAGTGTTCAAGACCAAAGATGTCAGTGAGAACTAAGGTGGTCCTGAACTAAGGTGGGCCAGACTCAAGTCAGGCTCTTTTTAATTGCCCCATATGCATGTGAAAGCTGGTCAGTGAATAAGGGAAAATGAAAATAAATTGATACATTTGAAATTTGTATTATGGTGGTGGAGCAGAACATCAAAAATACCATGAACTGCCAAAAGAACAAGCAAATCTGTCTTGGAAGTAGTGCAGCCAGAATGCTCCTTAGAAGCCAGGATGAAGAGACTTCATCTCACTTACTTTGGACATATGACCAAGAGGGACCCGTCCCTGGAGAAGGACATCATGCTTGGTAAAGTGGAGGGTCAGTGAGACAGAGGAGATGAATTGGCACAGTGGCTGCAGCAGTGGACTCAGATATGGCAATGATTGTGAGGATGGTGCAGGAGTGGGCAGTGTTTCCTGCTGGTGTGCAGAGGGGCACGAAGACTTGACATTGACTTGAGGGCATCTACAATAAAAAAACAACAGATCTTTACAGGAGCACTCCTTTGGAGTGCTAATGGGTTCAAACTGGCGACTTTGTGGTTAGCAATCCAAAGCTTACCCTACAGAGCCACAGTACTCCCAAGGACAGTGTTAGATTACCCAATAAGCAAGGTAAGCATGGGTTTGTATGTGTTAATTTACTAATCTGTAGCAAAGAATTTGAGACGTTTTCAAAGTAACAAAGATTCTGGTTTTAGGTCTGAATGTTAACAGCCCCCATTTGAAATATTATAGCACAGTTCACCCTGCTCCCCTTTCCCTCAACCTCACCTTATGGAAAAATCATAAATAAACTTCTTACAGAAAACCTTGAAGGCCAGAATGACCCAAGGACGCCTGAACAAACAGGATAAAACTTAGCCCATCCATACAACCAAGATAAAGGTTTATTGGTGGGTTTACTCCCATTTACAGGATAGATTATTGTTAAGCCCCGTTGAATCGATTCCAATCCATAGTGATCCTATATAGGGTTTCCAAGGAGCAGCTAGTGAGCTTGAACCACCGACCTTGCAGTTCAGATGACTACACACTCTGGCAACACCAATGTGGTGGTGGTTATGTGCCGTGGAGTCGGTCAGACTCATAGCGACCCTGTAAAGATTTTCCGAAGCTGTAAATCTTTACGGGAGCAGAAAGCCTCACCTTTCTCCCGCGGAACAGCTGGTAGTTTTGAACTGCTGACCTTGAGGTTTGCAGCCTGATTCATAACCACTACACTACAAGAGCTCCTTTAACACCAATTGTTGCTGTTGTGAAGTGCTGTCGAGTTGTTTCGACCCATAATGACCCTATATAGGGTTTCCTAGGAAGAGCTGGTAAGCTTGAACCACTGACCTTGCAGTTCAAGCGGCATTGCAGTCTGGTGAATTAACCCACAGCACCACACCAGGACTCCTTTAACACCAATAGGTACCCAATTTATTTATTTAATCAATCATTTATTTATATCAATATGAACTCATAGTTCTTTTCTACTTTGGATTATTCTACTTTATTTTGTTGCTCAAATTGTTTCAGTTTTGGACATTGGGAGCACTTTCATTTGGCTCCAAAAAATGCACCATAAGATTACACGTATGCTTCTAAATTCAGACTTAGGATGGCAGAGTTTTCTTATCTGCTGAAAATTTTGGTTCCAAAAGACATCATTATCTATATGCTTTATGCACATTATTTCACATAGATGTGTACAAGGGGGTTTTCCAAAAAGTTTGTGGAATAGTTCCATTGTCTTTTAATTCTATGTGTCCACAAACTTTTTTTCAAACCTCTGATATATACTCAATATCATATAGATAAATATATGTATGTATATACACATATATGGGAGTCCTGGTGTGGCACTGTGGGTTAATGCGCCAGACTGCAAAGCTGTTTGAACTACAAGGTCAGTGGTTCAAGCTCATCAGCTGCTTCTCGGAAACCCTGTACAGGGTCACTATGGGTCAGAATCGACTCGACAGCACTTAACAATAACAACATATATTTATACAAATACATATGTACATGCATATATAAAATGATGCTCATTGGTCCGGTTGTGAGGATTTTTTCCTATTGTATGGAGATGTAATCAATAATAATCATCAGTAAGTGCTTTACTTCCTATTTACTTTCAGCAAGCAGAAAACTACATAAATGAGGATAAGATTGAAGTTGTCAAGGATTTCATTTTACTTGGCTCTTTAATCAATGCCCATGAAAGCAGCCGTCAAGAAATCAAATAATGTATTGCATTGGGCAAATCTGCTGCAAAAGATCTAAAGTGTTAAAAAGCAAAGATATCATTTTGAGGACTAAGGTGCAGATGACCCAAGTCATGGTATTTTTCAATTGCCTCATAAGCATGTGAAAGCTGGGCAGTGACTAATGAAGGAGAATTGATGCCTTTGAACTATGTTACTGATGAAGAATATCAAATTTATCATCGAAAGCCAGAAGAAGGAACAAATCTGTCTTGGAAGAAGTACAGCCAATGCACCTGAGCAGTAAGGATGGTGAGACTTCATCTCCTATACTTTGGACATGTTACCAGGAGAGATCCGTCCTTGGAGAAGCAGAGTATGCTTGTTGAAATTGAGGGTTAGTGATAGAGAAGGATTCTCAGTGAGATGAATCGACACAGTGGCTGCACCGATGGGTCCAAGCATAGCAGCAATTGTGATTATGGTGTGGACCAGGCAGTATCTTCGTTCTGTTGTACATGGGGTGCCTATGAATCTGAATCGACTCCAGGACACCTAAGGCACTCTCTCCTTGTATCTATACACATACACATACACACACACACACACATATGCATTGTTATTTGCTATTGTTAAGTGCCATCAAGTTGGTTCTGACCCATAGTGACCTTGTATAGGGTTTTGAGGAGCAGTTTGGACCCATAGTGACCTTGTATATGGTTTTGAGGAGCAGTTTGGACCCATAGTGACCTTGTACAGGGTTTTGAGGAGCAGTTTGGACCCATAGTGACCTTGTATAGGGTTTTGAGGAGCAGTTTGGTGAGCTTGAACAGTCGACCGTGCTGTTCAAACTAACTTTGCAGTCCAGTGCATTAGCCCACAGTGCCACACCAGGACTCCATACATGTGAATATATATATATGCACACATATACACACATGCGAATATATATACATAAATATATGTATATATATATTGTTGAGTTCTGTCAAGTTGATTCCAGGTCACAGTGACCCTGTATAGCAGAGGTTGTTGTTGTTGTTGTTGTTAAGTACCGTGGAATTGGTTCCAACTCAGTGACCCTGCACAGGATTTCTGAGACTGTAAATCTTTACGGGAGCAGAACGCCTCATCTTTCTCCCGCGGAACTGCTGATAGTTTCGAACTGCTGATCTTGAGGTTGGCAGCCTGATTTGTAACCACTACGCTACTAGAGCTCTTTATAGCAGGGGTGGGGAACCGTTTTTCTGCCAAAATTCATATGGTCATTCATGGACCATACAAAATTAATCAACTTAAAAATTAGCCTGCTATGTTTGGTCAAACAATGAACTCACCTCTACAAGGTCGCTATGGGTTAGAACCGACTCAAAGGCACTTCACAACAACAACAGCAATGTGACAGCTGGAGTCCTGGAGTAGCACTGTGGGTTATGGCGCTGGACTGCAATGTCAGTTTCAACTGCAAGGTCAGCGGTGCAAGCTCACCAGTCATTCCTTGGAAACCCTATGCAGGGTGTCTATAGGTCAGAATGATTCAGTAGCACTTAACAGCAACAACAAATATGTTTAGTTAAATGATTGTTTTAAACGACTTCAATAATTTGACTTTAAAATGATTTAATGTCGAATAATTTCTTTACTGTCCTCCTAACCTATTACTGAAGTCCTGGTGTGGCGCTGTGGGTTAATGCACCAGACTGCAAAGCCGTTTGAACTGCAAGGTTGGCAGTTCAAGCTCACCAGCTGCTCCTCGGAAA
>NW_006408521.1:43407442-43461241 GCF_000296735.1 Chrysochloris asiatica | reverse complement strand
GCTTCCATAAAGATCCTAGCCTTGGGAAGGCGTCCTATGGGGGCAGCTCTCTCCTGCCCTAGGCTCGCTCTGAGGCAGAGTTGACTCATCAGCACCGGGTTTGGTTTTGGTGTGGAGGAAGACAACACCATTTAGTTGTATTTTCTGATTCAAGCCTCTCATACATTGAATGAAAATGAGAATTTGAGTGGTTATTTTAAATCTGTGGTGTACATTTCTGTTACATATATTTAGAGTATTAAGGCCAATGTCTGTATTAGTTGGTGCCCCGAAAAGCAGTCTGAACTAAAAGATAAAGTCTTTAATGAAACAGCTGGTCCCTCTTGTGTTAATTATTCCTCCGACTTTAAACATTTCTAGAATTGTTGTTTGTTGTTAAGTGCTGTTGTGTTGGTTCTGACCAACTCATAGAGGCCCTGTATAGCGTTTCTGAGGAGCGACTGGTGAACTTGAACCACTGACCTTGCAGTGCAAACCAACTTTGCAGTCCAGCGCATTAACTCATAGCGCTGCACCAACCTCTCTAGAATAAGTTCCTTGAAACTGGTTCTATAATTACCACGTCTTTGCTTACAAGCTTTAATTCAGCAAACATTTGAGGACCTGGTATGTGATGGACTCCTGGTGTGGCACTGTAGGATCAGCACTGGACTGCGAACCACAAGGTCGGTTGTTCAAACCCACCAGCTGCACCTTGGAAATCCTAGACAGGGTCGCTGTTAGTCAGAACTGACTGAAAGACACTTACCAGCACTATGTGATACTCTACACAGTCAAGCTCTAGTACCTACTACCGTAGTGGTTCCGCAGGAGAGAGAGGAGATATTCTGCTCCTGTAAAGCCTCATCTTTCTCCCGCAGAACAGCTGGTAGTTTCCAACTGCTGACCTTGAGGTTTGCAGCCCGATTCATAACCACTACGCTACCAGAGCTCCTTAGTACAGGGTCCCTATGAGTCGGAGCCAACTCCGCAGCACATCACCACCACCACTATCACATTGTACCATTAGAGTGGAGCTCATTAGACTGGATTAGGGTGGAATTCAATGCTCTTATGCAGGTCACAAAGGAGCTCTGGTAGCGTAGTGGTTACAAATCAGGCTGCGAACCTCAAGTCAGCAGTTTGAAACTACCAGCTGCTCTGCTGGAGAAAGATGAGGCTTTCTGCTCCTGTAAAGATTTACAGCCTTGGAAACCCTGATCAGGGTCGCTATGGCTCGGAACCGACTCGACGGCACTGAACAACAACAGACACTTTAGAGTCCTGGTGTGGCGCTGTGGTCTAATGCGTCAGACTACAAAGTTGTTTGAACTACAAGGTTGGTGGTTCAAGCTCACCACCTGCTCCTTGGAAACTAAACAGGGTCGCCATGGGTCAAGATCGACTCGACAGCACTTAACAACAACAGACACTTTAACCGCAAAATGGGTTTTAATGCTGTACCTTCATTTAAGGAGGGAATGCCATTTCTGTTGAAAAGGCAAGAGTTGTGTTGCATTTTTTAAATGGATTTTTTTTTGGTCAGCAGTTAGAAAAGAAACTTAAACACGTAGTTAGTTTTGCTTTACAAACTCTTTGCTTTGAAGACTTGCATATTCAGTACTCTCACTCAAGAATTCCTAACCAAAAGAACAAAAGAAATGGTCGTCGCTGGGCTGGAAAGGTTTGCAAAATCTCCACCGACTAACACTGTTCACTTGAACTCTCCAGACCCGGTTACTTTTGTTGCTATTTAGTGAGAACCTGCGGGGTCAAACCCCTGGCTGCGTGCCAGGATACGCAGCCGGAGCCGGGAGAGCGCACTCCTGCCCCTAAAGAGCTCACGAACACACCATAGGTCCATTATTAAACAATAATGACAGGAACCAGGTGTTAAGGGAAACCCAGAGAGAGCCCACCTAGGGATGAATTTATCAGATGAGCAGGTAGGCGGCTCCAGCTGACTACGCCCACGTCAGGCGCCAGGTTTGCACACCCCGGTTGGGAAGTCAACCTTTGGAATTTTCTTTTGCTTTCTGCTCCCAGAGTAGTACGAGGTAGGGCCGAAGGGTGAGGAGGCGTCACATCGAGAAACAAACGGCATGGGTGAGGCATGAGGGTCAGGCTAAGGCTAAAAGGCAGACGAGTCAGCTCAGCGGCTGCTGTGCGTCGATGCCTAGGACGCCCGAGTCCTAGTCAGCAGCTCCTAGGGCCGCGAGCTCGGGGGCGGGGCTGTACCGGCCACTCCCACTACAGACAGGTTACCCTGGCGCTCAAGGTGCGCTCGCGTCACGCCGCCCGCGCGCTCTGATTGGCTTCTCCAGGAAACCCCGCCCCCTCAGCTGTAGCCGGGCCGGCATCAGCGACGCCGCCATCTTTGTTGATGTGTCAGCTCCGTGGGGGTCTGGGGGCGGGGAGTCCGCGGCGGAGGGAGTGCGGTCTCTGGCCCTATTCCCCGCGTGTGGCCTTGTCTTCCCACACCCAGTCTGTCGGACTCCGATATGGAGAAGTTGGCCCCTGAGCAGGAGCTCCTGCAGCCTCGTTAGGGTGCGGCCGAAGGCTGGGAGAAGTAGGGTGAGTGCCGGAGGGGCTCCCGGGGCGGGGCTGCCACCCTTCCGCGCCGTCCGGCAAGTCCCGGGGGCGGCGAGCCCGAGGGGACGCAGGTCCGAGCCCGTTCCCGTCCTGTGCCGGACTGGGGCCAGGAGGGCCGTGGGCTGCGGGTCCAGGCCCCACCTGCCCGGGGTTGCTGAGCCGGTGCCCTGTGCGCTCGGCGCGCTGTCTCCAGGACACTGCGTGTGCCGGTGACTTGGCGTTACCTAGGAGTTGGGTTTTCCTACAGGTGCCTTCCCTCTTCGGACAGGCGTGCACCGTGGTTGCCAGTGACGGTAATGAGGGTATTTCAAATCTGCCCTCCCTTACTCTGGTCCCCAAATGGCAAACCTGGGGAAACAATGCCGGTGTCTCGCTGTGAGCCGTGTAGTAACTTCCGCCGAAACTCACATCTTTGGTTTTGGTTTTGAGCAAAGAGGCCTGGATTTGGAGTCAGAACACCTGGTTGGAAGCTTTCGCTTTCTGCACTTGTCATGGTGTTAATTTTCCCTCTCTTTGGTGATGGTGGTGGTTATGTGCCGTGGAGTCGGTTCCGACTCATAGTGACCCTGTATAGGGTTTCCGAGGCTGTAAATCTTTACTGGAGCAGAAAGCCTCATCTTTCTCCCGTGAAACAGCTGGTAGTTTCAAATTGCTGACCTTAAGGTTCGCAGCCTGATTCGTAACCACTACGCTACCAGAGGGAATGAATGGTATTGCCTGGTGGCACAGCGGCTACAGCGCTCGACTGCTAAGCGACTCGAACCCACCAGCCGTTGTTGGGGCAGAAAGACTTGGCAGCCTGCTTCTAAGATTGGGAAATTCTCTGGGCCAGTTCTCCCTATCCTGTAGGTCAGTATGAGTCGGAATGGCTTGATGCCGGTGGGTTTGGTTTTTCTAGTTTGGTATTTGTCTAAAAGGTCCCTGGTGACACACTGGTTAAGCACTCAGCTGCCAACCTGAAGGTCGGAGGTTCAAACCTACCAACTGTTCTGTGGGAGAAAGATACGGTAGTCAGCTCCCATGAAAATTATTGTTGTTAAGTGCCAGCCTGTTGCTCCAGATTGTGTTGATCCTGTAAAGAGTTTTTAAGGAGTGGCTAGTGGGTTTACACTGCCCACCTTGCGGTTAGCAGTCCAGTGCTTATCGTACAGAGCCAGAACCTTGGGAACCCTATGTAGAAGATCTGCTCTGTCCTCTAGAGTCACAATGGGCTGGACTGCAACACGTTTGGATTTTTTAAATTGGGAACTAGAAGAGGTAGAATAGTCTACCCATGCACAGTTCCAGGTATTTGGCAGACTTCATGCCTCTGCCGTGTGCTCTTGATGCCCAGCAAGCTTATGTCTTCCAAAATAAAAAGGTGTAAGGTTTTCTAAGAAAAATCATTTATGGTTAAATCAATGGAACAGTGTTACAAGAGATATACTGGTGGTCATTTAAAACTTTTTAATGTACTATTAAGTGTTTGGAATCCTGGTGTGGCACTGCAGGATAATGCACTGGACTGCGAAGTTGGTTTGAACGGTAAGATCGATGGTTCAAGCTTATCAGCTGCTCCTCAGAAACCCTATACAGGGTTGCTATGGGTGGGAACTGACTCAGAAGCACTAAACAACAACAGCATTAAATGGTTAGATGTCCCAGCTACCTACTACACCTTCACATTCTCAGTGTGTTGGTCTTGTGGGAAAGATTAAGGTTCAAGAGACATTGATAGTGAAACTGAACTATCTCCTTGTGTATAAAGTTTGCTGTTCCCTCTAGCCACTTTTTCAGTAATTCCTTTATCCACCATTTCACAGAAAACAGTGATGATGGACATAGTTCTTTCTTTCCTCTCTGCTCTATTTTAGCTTCAGTAAATGTATTTGTAAATATTGTAAATTAGTAACCAGTTTCTTATTAAGAACTAAAACTCCTTTTTACAACCAAAGGAGTCCTCTTGGCACAATGGTTATACGTTTGGCTGCTAACCGGTAGGTAAGTGGCTCAAACGCTCCAGCTGCTCCTAGGGAGAACCTGGGCTCTGCTTCAGTAAGCACAGCCTTGGTAACCCTAGGGGCAGTTCTACTCTGCGGTATAGGGACTGTGAGTCCGAATCATGTTGAAGGAAAGGAGTTTACATTGTGATGATGGTGGTGGTGATTGTGTGCTGTGGAGATGGGTCAGACTCATAGTGACATTTCCAAGGCTGTAAAAAGCCTCATCTGTCTCCTGTGAAACAGCTGGTTGTTTCAAACTGCTGACCTTGAGGTTAGCAGCCCGATTCAACCACTACGCTACCAGAGCTCCTTATGGAGTGTGTATGTATTGATTTTATCTTTTTAAGAGCTTATCTGACTTAGAATGTAAACGTAGAGGTTTCTTTAAGCATAGAAGCACCTTGGCATTTCAGTCTAGTTTATTGCTAATTTGGAGGGAGTGACTAGCATGTATGTAGCATGGTAGCCACTCAAACCTTATAGTTCCTTCCCCCATAAACTCAAGAGTCATCCTTTGATGCTAACCAGTGAGGGCATGGCTGCTGCTCCTCCATCCAGCACTCACTGGCATCCTGGAGCACAGAGAAGCTTGCAGAGCGCTCACTCCTCACTCCTTAAGGAAGTAGCTTTCCCCGGGAAGAAGAGCTAGTAATTTGCACTAGGGCTTTAAATAACCAAAGGTGATTCATGAGTTTCTCATAAGCCTATCCAAAAGACCCACTGCCATGGAGGCAACCCTAGAGGACAGTAGTACTGCCCCATAGGGTTTCCAAGGCTGTAAATCTCTGTTACAGAAGCAGACTGTCACATCTTCCTCCCGTGAGCAGGTCTGAACCACTGCTTAATAGACTGGCACTTTAACTACTGCACCACCAGGGCTCCTTACTGGACTCTGCACTGCAAGGTTGGTGGTACAAACTCACCTGCTGCTCCTTGGGAACCCTAGACAGGGTTACTAGGAGTTGTAACCGACTTGAGGACACTTAAGAATATCAATACCCTATATTGGAGGCCTGGTGTGGTGCTACAGGATAATGCACTGAATCTCAAGGTTGGTTTGAACCTCTAGGTTGGTGGTTCAAACTCAGCAGCCACTCCTTGGAAATCCTATATAGGGTCACTATGAATCGAAACCGACTCCAAGGCATTTAGCAGCAGTAACAACAATTTTATATGGGAGTCCATGTGTGGCACTGTAGGATAAGCACTGACCTGTTAAGCACAGGTCAGTGGTTTAAAACTACCAGTTGCTCCCTGGCAATCCTGTACAAGGTCACTATGAGTTGGAACTGACCTGGCTCTTAACAACAACAGATCTTAGATTGTTCACATTTCTTCATTGAACCCTATTTCTCAGATACTGAGATTTAAATTTTTTACTTGTGCAAATGAAAAATATTAGAGTAAAAGCAATGATAGACACATTTGTTGTTAAATATCATTGAGTTGGTTCCAACTCAGCATCTCTGTATAGGGTTTCCCAGGAGTGGCTGCTTTGAACAGTTGACCTTGTGGTTAGCAGTCCAGTGGTTATCCTACAGCACCACACTAGGACTCCTCAAAGCTCTTTAATACTATATAAACCATATAACTTACCACTTTAAACTCACCGCTGCCCCCCCTCCCCACCCAATTTATTCCCCTTTTTGTACAGGGAACCATAGATCAACTGGTTTTTTCTCCCCTTCTTTCCGTTTTCAGATTTAAGAAAAAAAAGTGACTAAAGATACCTTCATATTTTCTTAGACTTATTAGAGTTCATTTGGTAAGATCTAAACAAATCTATACAAATTGCCCAAAGTAAGGTTTCTGTATTAATAACTTACTGCTTTAAAAAAAATTTACTCCAAACCAAAACCATTGCCATGGAATCAGTTCTGACTCATAGCAAAGCTACCCTGTACTGCGTTTCATAGGTTGTTAGCTCTTCATGGGAGCAGAAAGGCTTAGCTTTCCTGAGGAGTGGCAAATGGGTTTTGAACTGCCAACTCTGGGGTTAGCAGTCCACTTCTTATCTTACAGCATATGCCTGTTTTACCAAACTGCCTATATGACATCTGTTGTTGTTGTTGTTAAGTGCCATCGAGTCGGTTCCGACCCATAACGACCCTCTAGAGGGTTTCCAAGGTGCGACTGGTGAGCTTGAACCACCAACCTTGCAGTTCAAGCACATTAACCCACAGTGCCACACCAGGACTCAAGTTATATGACATATATAACTTGATAATATAATATGTAAGGTGGCCTCTTTAATTCTGTTTATTTTTGGGAAGGGGTTCTGCTCTGTCTATTGCTCTAAGCTTGTTCCCCCCCTCCCCAAACGTATTATATGCCATAAAAATCCACCTTGCCTTGAGTTTTAGATGTAAAGCTAAACAAACCCCTAGAGATGTTGATCTTGGCTTCATTTAACACTGGTGGGCTTCATTCCAACTGGAGGACTAGAAGTAAACTTTTTAAACATATTAGTGGTATGTTTCAGTTAAAGGAAATTCAGTATATTAAAGTTAAATTTTACCAAAAAGCTTAACTAGCATATGACTAATTTTTTACTTTTTGTAGAGCTATTCAGAGTTCTTTGAAATACCCTGCCTAGTTTGTATTTTTTTAAAGTAGAATGGAATCTAAGTACCAACCTTCTGTGAAACCAGTGTCAGGCATTTTTATCATGTGAAACAAGGGCTTCATGTTTCTTACACAGGTTCTTTTCTATTCTTTTATTGGTTATTTTAAAAAAGCTTTATCCAGAAAAAAGACTTGTCTTTTAAAGTTACTGTCTATCAAGAGTCAACTATTATTATTGGACTGTAATTAGATCAGGTTTGACTGTGTGTATACGTGAACTGGCTGCTTCTGACTTTGTCTTGTCAAATCAAAATACAAGTTGTTCTTTTGTTTACTCTGCTTTCGGAGTGTATTTGGGGGTCTTTTGGTGTAATTTTCCTACAAAGGACAGTAAACCTGTATGCTGAAGAATAGGAGCTCTCTTCTGGGCCCAACTTGCTTATCTTATTGGACATTACTTGGGAAGCTGATATTACTTGAGATACAAATAGTTCTGTTTATAATAGATAATTTATAGTGTTTTTTTGTAAATAATATTTACACTGATCCGAGTTAGGTTTTTCTGTTCGACTTAAATCACTCATTTTTTTGTGTAACTTCTAATGAAATTTGGACAGGCCTGAAATTAAAATCTTGAAACTTTAAAATAAATCCTACATAGCCTATATAATTCTTAGGTGTTTTGTTGGCAGGAAGGGTTTCCCACAGAACCTCAGACGTTGCTGCATTACAGGGAATGTCATTGCCATGTTCTACAACAGTACCTGGACCTGCTGGGTGCTTAGTACCCAAGAATGAGGGAATTTGCATCTACTTTGGAAATGTATTTCTGACTTTACTACCTTTGTATGAGGTTTGTTTGATAACCTGTTGTCAAATACCTGTGGATTGGATTTTTTTACATTTACAGTTTATTGAATAAGCCTAATTTTCTTTTATTGTATTTGTTCATACTGCTAGTTCTTAAGGAGAAAAAGAAAGTATAATTTAAAGCCACTAAAGATGATGTTTTTATTTGTATGACTCTTTACTGTAAATAATTTTACAGAATTGTGAGTTTAAAAAAGTTGTCATATTTTAAATAAGTTCCGGCTACTAAAAAGTGTTTCTTGACCAGTTGCCTACAGCTGATGAGCTCCAGTAAGAGCGAAACCAGTCCTCACTCCACTGACATAGTTTCCAAGTGTGAACTGGTCCTGTAGTACTGTGTCAGAAACAGAAACAACTGGTGGGGTGGGCAGGGGGAGTGTTTCCATGAAAGTGCTTAAATCAGGCATTTTGTGGCTATGTTAAAATTTAAATACAGTGTTTTCCTCTAATGTGTAAGTTGCTAAAATGTCAAATAACCTGTTATTTTTCACCTCAAAAGAGCAATCTAGAAGTGCAATCACCATGTCTGAGTGTGAATTTGATTTATACCAGCTCTTCTTAAAACAATCTGGTAAACAAATGGCTCCTTGAGCCTTGAGCGTGCTTCCTGTTTGCTCGCCTGCTGGGCTAGCCTATCTTCAGGAGCTTTGATACATCCCCAAGAAAAAAAGATTGGGATGCAGCCAGATTGGCACATATCAGTATTGCAACTGAGACCCACAAGAGGACTTAGCTGACTGGTTTTCCTCCAGGTTAATTGTAGGCGTAACCATGGTCATCATTCCCTCATGCACTTGTTCCATCTTTGGCGAAGGCCATGTTATGTAGACGCACACAGATCTTTATTAACACTCTCCCCTTTCCCCCATTATTCATTTGAGTAAGAAAAAAACGTTTGCAAACTAAACTGAAAACTATACCAAATGCCAATTTGTATGGTGAGTTTTTCAGAAGTCATGGGCATATTACTGAGAAACAATATTAAGTAGAAAGCACTTTTCTATTTACAGGAGCATGGCACTGTGGGTAAATGCACTGGTTAATGCAAGGTCGGCTTAAACTTCAAGGTTAGTGGTTCAAGCTTACCCACCACTCCTTGGAAATCCTGTACAAGGTTGCTGTGAGTCAGAACTACACAACAACAAGAATACACAAAACAGAGTTACGGTCTAAGCTTCGGTAATTGGAAAAATAGTATGTTTAAGGAGGGGTTTTTTTATTATTAAACTAGGTGATTATCCAGCAAAATGTGAAACAATTTTGTTGTTGTTCTGGACATAATATAAGTCTCACAAACTGCTTCTCATTCACTGTTACTTTTGGTTTCCCTGAATCATTTTGTAAACCCAAAGAGCCTTACCCTATTGAAAACCTCTGGATAAATATGCATAAATCAGTGTAAACGTAACAGAGACTATGTTTGCTAGATTATTTATTGTTTCTTTCATTTGAGATTTAAGACATTTGATTGATTGCAGAGTAGTAAGTCTCCTTGCCTTCTTGCAAGTGCAGAGATCATGCTAAAGGCTTGAGACAGTCTTCAAAAATGTCCCCAGGAAGTCTGTGACCCGGTGCATGATGAGTATGGATGTAGTGTATGTTTTACTTTGTATGAGAGATTAGTTTTGTACTTTGATTGAAGAAAAATTGGGAGGAAGATATGCCATTAGAACTGGTTCTTTAGACATAAGAGAATGAAAGGAAGACCTTTACAGATTGGGGACAAAACCATGGACATATTAATAAGTAAACAGGGAGACTCTGAGTAGACTGGCTCAGTCTACTGGTAGAATATAGTATAGCACTAGGATTTTAGGAATGTGTTGCGAGATAAGATTGGAAAAGTAGTACAGCTAGTTGCTGAGGAATCTCAAGGAGGAAATAGATGAATTAACATTTGTGTTGCAAGAGCCCAGGACTGAAAATATATGGGTACCAGCTATGAGCTGTGGGTTCAAGTTATCCAAGTGGATGATTCCTAGGAGGGAAAATAAAGACTCGAAGACTGAACTCTGGGTAAGATGACAATAGGCAGTAGTGGTTTTCCATTGGCAAAGCAGGACACACATAACGGAGTCTTCAGGTTGTCTAGTGATGAACATTTCTTGTCACTTTCTCAATACTGGGGAGTCATGATGCCTTTTCTGCCCTGTTGTTGTTGTGTACTGACAAGTTGGTTCTGACCCATAGTAACCCCGCATAGCATTTCCAAGAGCAACTAGTGGGTTTAAAGGGCCGAGTCTTCGGTTCGCAGTCCAGAGCTTATCCTACAGTAAGTACCACACTACAGCTCTTTGCAGTTCTACTCTCGTTTAAATTGATTCTTTATCTGCCGACCATTACATTTTGGCTAGCACTTGTTCAACTTCTCTGTTAACTAGTGTAGCTAGCTTTAACTAGTTTTCATTTTTAAAACTACTCCCTTCATTAAGGAGGCACTGTAGGGTAAGCACCAGCCTGCTAACCAAAAGGGCAACAGTTTAAACTCAGCAACTCGTCTTCCGGAACGATGAAGCTCTCTGCTCCTGGAAGGACTGACAGCTCGGACACACTGGGTCACAGTGAATGGATGGCAGTGGGTTTACCTGGGGTTTTACTCCTTTCATTAGTTTTCACATTGATTTCAAAACTGGTCAATTACAATTTTAATAGCAACACAGTCACAAAGTATATCTTCAAGTGGCACTTTCAGAAAGATCATGTAGCTGACTAATGTTTCCGAATCACTTTACTTTGTTCTAGGAGTAGAGCAGAAGGAGCGCTGGGGGTGCAGTGGTTAGGTGCATTGCTGCTAACTGGAAGGCTGGTGGTTCAAACCCACCAGGGGCTCCATAGGAGAAAGATATGGCAGTCTGCTTCCATAAAGATCCTAGCCTTGGGAAGGCGTCCTATGGGGGCAGCTCTCTCCTGCCCTAGGCTCGCTCTGAGGCAGAGTTGACTCATCAGCACTGGGTTTGGTTTTGGTGTGGAGGAAGACAACACCATTTAGTTGTATTTTCTGATTCAAGCCTCTCATACATTGAATGAAAATGAGAATTTGAGTGGTTATTTTAAATCTGTGGTGTACATTTCTGTTACATATATTTAGAGTATTAAGGCCAATGTCTGTATTAGTTGGTGCCCCGAAAAGCAGTCTGAACTAAAAGATAAAGTCTTTAATGAAACAGCTGGTCCCTCTTGTGTTAATTATTCCTCCGACTTTAAACATTTCTAGAATTGTTGTTTGTTGTTAAGTGCTGTTGTGTTGGTTCTGACCAACTCATAGAGGCCCTGTATAGCGTTTCTGAGGAGCGACTGGTGAACTTGAACCACTGACCTTGCAGTGCAAACCAACTTTGCAGTCCAGCGCATTAACTCATAGCGCTGCACCAACCTCTCTAGAATAAGTTCCTTGTAACTGGTTCTATAATTACCACGTCTTTGCTTACAAGCTTTAATTCAGCAAACATTTGAGGACCTGGTATGTGATGGACTCCTGGTGTGGCACTGTAGGATCAGCACTGGACTGCGAACCACAAGGTCGGTTGTTCAAACCCACCAGCTGCACCTTGGAAATCCTAGACAGGGTCGCTGTTAGTCAGAACTGACTGAAAGACACTTAGCAGCACTATGTGATACTCTACACAGTCAAGCTCTAGTACCTACTACCGTAGTGGTTCCGCAGGAGAGAGAGGAGATATTCTGCTCCTGTAAAGCCTCATCTTTCTCCCGCAGAACAGCTGGTAGTTTCCAACTGCTGACCTTGAGGTTTGCAGCCCGATTCATAACCACTACGCTACCAGAGCTCCTTAGTACAGGGTCCCTATGAGTCGGAGCCAACTCCGCAGCACATCACCACCACCACTATCACATTGTACCATTAGAGTGGAGCTCATTAGACTGGATTAGGGTGGAATTCAATGCTCTTATGCAGGTCACAAAGGAGCTCTGGTAGCGTAGTGGTTACAAATCAGGCTGCGAACCTCAAGTCAGCAGTTTGAAACTACCAGCTGCTCTGCTGGAGAAAGATGAGGCTTTCTGCTCCTGTAAAGATTTACAGCCTTGGAAACCCTGATCAGGGTCGCTATGGCTCGGAACCGACTTGACGGCACTTAATAACAACAACAACATGCATGTCACAGCCCTAATCTCCTGTAAGCGTAGTTTCTCGGGCGTGACCGGTGTCACCTTTTATATTACATACAAGAGATAAAGGGAGAGAGAAGTGAGCAAAGAAGAGGAATTACTACCACCAGAAAGAAGAGCCAAGAACAGAGTGAGTCCTTTAGACCGAGGGTCCCTGTGCTGAGAATCTCTTAGACCTGCAAGATTGATTGATTGATACCCTAGACTCATGTAGATTGCTAAGGAATAATTTCTTGTCGTTCCTAACAAAAGTAACTCCTGCAGGCATTCTGTGGTTTCTACCAGACCACCCTTGGTCTCCTCTTACCCTTTTTTTTTATCATCCTCTGACCTCCACTAATCTAGCATCAATAGGTTACCTTGTTTTCTGTTTTTCAGCAATTTAATCTTTCTGTTTTGTCTGCTATTACTACACCTCCTATGTGGAACTGTTTCTCACCTTGATTGTGTTGAACTATCACATTCACTCCCCAGTTTTGAAAAAATCAAGCCTCAGAGGATTTAAGTAACTCATCCATCCTGTATGTGCTTGTTGGTGCCAAGCTGAAGATTCCTTTTCTTTAAGACCACTGATATATTTTATTCAAGATCATTTCTAAAGGTGGTTAATTTTTATACAATGGCTAGAGTAGTAATGCTCCTGAACAATATAAACATATATTCCAGTCCTGTTGAGTTACTGTTATTATTTTTAATGTTGCTTTTATGACCTAGACAGTACTCTTGGGCTCCATTTGATTTGCACTGAACATTGTTTACTACTCTTGATGTGAGGGTTTGAGAATCATGGTATTTCCTGAATCTCTTTGCACATCTACAAAAACTCGTTCCTTTCAGGCATGTTTACACCTGTTTTCTTCACAGCTTTAGGACTCTGGGCTATAGGTAGCCGTGTCTTGTTGCCTTGTTTATGTTATGTGGGTTCTTTTCGAGTGCTTTCATTCTGGTCTTAGTTCTCCATTGTTTTCTTCCAGATTCTTGAGGTTCTCTTTTTCCCTTTGTGAAGCTGAAGGAATTCTAAACAATTCTTTGGTACCAACCTTCAGATTACTAGTAGTATTCCTTACCTAGCATCGTATCAGGGTGATCCAGAAGAGCCACATTGCAACTGAAATGGACCAGTGAAACTATGTGATGGAATGGAAGGGGGAGCGAGAGCAGGATTTTGCAGCCGTCCTCTGGCTATAACACACCCAAGCTGGTTGCCCTGTTCTTTTTCCTATACCCCCTATAAAGGCTCTTAAAGGAATTGTTGTTAAGTGCCATCGAGTCAATTCTGACCCAAATAGCAACCCTGTACAGGGTTGCCAAGGAGCAGATGGTGAGCTTGAACCACCGACCTTGCAGTTCAAACGATTTTGTAGTCTGATGCATCAGCCCACAGCGCCACACCAGGCAGTGGTGAAATTTGTGGCCTTAGCTACTCTACATCTTGCAGTGATCTATATATATAGAGTCCTGCTGTGGCTCTGTAGGATAAGTACTGGACCAGTAACCACAAGGTTGGTGGTTCAAACCCATCTGCTCCTTGAAAAACTCTATACAGGGTCACTACAAGTCAGACCTTAACAACAACAAAGTACATCTATATATCTATGTTGTTGTTCTGTGCCGTGGAGTTGGTTCCCACTCATAGCGACTCTGTACAGTGTTTCCGAGGCTGTAAATCTTTAAGGGAGCAGAAAGCCTCATCTTTCTCCCACGGAGCAGCTGGTAATTTCAAACTGCTGACCTTGAGGTTTGCAGCCTGATTCGTTACCACTACACTACCAGATCTATATCTATATATGTATACATATACACAGAGAGAGATATGGCCTTGGTATTTAAAACAAAACCAAAAACAATTCCAAAACTAATTATGATGTTTTGACTTTTTTAGCTGTAAAAGGAAGATCAGGAGCAGATCTGAAGAAATGCAGAGTGAACTGCTGCCAGTAAGCATGTCAGAGACAGGGCACATAGCCTCCACTTCCACTGATGAAAAGGTAGAAAAAGCACCCGTAGACTCCTGCAGCTCGTTTTCTGGTGATGGAAGCAACAGCTTAGAAAATGAGTCGAAACCATTGTCACCAAGCTTCAGTACGACTTTATGTCAACCTAATGAACACAGTCACCAAACTGAAGCACAAGAAAATGCTGTCTCAGATCATGGTGGAGGGGAGGATTCTTGTGCTAAAACAGACATATGCACAGAAAATTCTGAACAAATAGCTAATTTTCCTGGTGGCTATTCTACAAAGCAAGTTTCAAAAGCAAATGACACCGAGCAGACAGTAACTGAAATATTGGTGGAATTAAGGTCGTCTACATTTACAGAAGCAGCTAATCAAAAGGCTTATTCAGAAAGTCCCTATGACACAGACTGTACCAAGAAACTTATTTCAAAAATAAAGAATGTTTCAGCATCAGAGGACTTGTTGGAAGAAATCGAATCTGAGCTCTTATCTACAGACTTTGCAGATGAACACCGAGTACCGAATGGAATGAAAAAGGGGGAGCACGCGTTAGTTATGTTTGAGAAATGTGTCCACGAAAAGTATTTGCAGCAGGAGCATACCATAAAGAAGTAAGTTTGGATTCCCTTGAGTCCTTTTAGTTTTCTTACAGGTAGAGATTGATTCTATAGAAGAGAGTCACTTGTCCACGGTCACGTCCACAGATGAGTCCTGGACAGAGTGCTAAATCAATAGCATAAGCGTTTACTGAATGAATATGTATCAAGTTTCTCTAGTTAATATCTAAATACAGCAGTGTGAGTTCATTAACGCTCTAGAAAGGCAAACCAGATTTTTCAGTTTTGAAAAAAATGTAGAAGTATGTTATCAAAAGTAAGAGAACTTAAAACCCAATGAAAAATCATGAAATTCAAATAATTTTTCTTAAAAAATCCTCACTGGAAGTACTTTGGTTTAAAAACTAAAATTTAAAGAACAAAAAAATTGGTTGATTATAGTCAGAAAATAAGATCAGTTATTCTTTAGTTTTCAAATTTATTGAGTTGATTTTTGTTGTACTAAAATAATTTCATTTCCTTTCATCTTTTTCCTAATAGTATTGTCATACCAGAGTTCTGGTGTGGCGCTGTAGTATAAGCACTTGACCATAAGGTTGGTTTGAACAGCAGGGTCAGCAGTTCAAACTCACCAGCTGCTCCTCGGAAACCCTATACAGAATTGCTATGGGTTGGATAACTAAGGTACACCAGATCCAAGCCATGGCATTTTCAATAGCCTCAAATGCATTTGAAAGTTGGACAATGAATAAGGAAGATCATAGAATAATTGATGCATTTGAATTATAGTGGCAGAGAAGACTATTGAAAGTACCCTGGATTGCGAGAAGAACAAAGAAATGTGCTTTGGAAGAAATACAGCCAGAATGCACCTTAGAATCGAGGAATACTTTAGACATATTGCCAGGTGGGACCAATCCCTGGAGAAGAACATAAAGGTGGACGATCAGCAAAAAAGAGAAAGACCCCCAACAAGATGGACTGACACCGTAGCAGCAACAGTGGGCTCCACATCAACTGCCAGGATGACGCAGGATCGGGTAGTATGCAGCTTTTTGTGCATAGCGTGGTTAGGAGTCGAGACTGACTTGACAGCACCTCACAACAACAAGAATACAAGCCGAGATTACCTTGCAGAGACCATTGGTGGAATTATGGACATCAAAGAAAGTTCTGGTAAGGGCTCAGGATGAAGATCTTAGAGTTGTAACACTAGAGATGGTATAGGTAGGGAGAGACAGCAAGAGAGAATGGTGGCAGCAGGACCAAGAGACAGAAGTGTGAAGTCTCGGGAGTGAGAGCTGAGTGTCTTCAGGCAGACTTGATGGCATAATGCAGGGATGGAGAACCTTTCATTTGCCAAACTTTATAACGTCATTCTCAGACCATACAAAATTATCAACGTAAAAATTAGTTTGTTATATTTGGTCAAACATTTTATTAACTCACCCCTAATGTGGAAACCCTCTACAGGGTCACTATGGGTCGGAACCGACTCAACGGCACTTAATAACAACAACAACAATGTGATGGAGTCTTGGTGTGGTGCTGTGGGTTAATGTGCTGGACTGTAAAGTCAGTTTGAACCATAAGGTCAATGGTTCCAGCTCACCAGCTGCTCCTAGAAAACCCTATACAGGATCGCAATGGATCAGAACCCACTCGACAGCACTTAACGAACAATAAGTGTGTGGTGCTGCAGGATAATGCACTGGACTGTAAGGTGGGTTTGAACTGCAAGGTTGGCAGTTCAAATTCACCAGCCGTCAAGTCAGAACAGACTTGATGGCCCTTAACAACAACAACACCAATAATGTGCTGGATGGAACTGTGATTGCCTTGGCAGCACCAGACCAAATGACTTCGCCTTAATATGGCCCTCTGATGGACTTCCTCCACCCCTGGTATCTCGGGTGCCTCAGGGCACTTGGTGGGGCTGTGCTTGCTGACCCCATACATCAAAAGAACTGAGCACAGTTGAGCCAAGTCTTAGTGGTGGATGAGTGCCTCCAGGCATTTATTGGTAGAGCTTAAGATCTTTATAACACTTGTTCCAGTGGGGAAGGCCAGGCCTGCCCTAGAGGCACAAAGGGTCAGGGGGTACAAAAGCAGAAACCAAAGCTCAGTCTCAAAGCAGACAATCACAACCTCTGGGTTCTGAAAGGAGGGGCCACGACCTTTTAGGATTCAGACTGTCAGATCTTCACCAACTAATTTCTGAGGTGTAAGGCTACTAATCATAAGAACTAGAGGGATGGGGTTAAGTTGGAAGGCACTCAGAATTTTGGGGAAAGCTGCCTCCTCAAAGTAGAGTTGTCCGTGATGATGTGAATGGAGTAAATATTTAGGACCTTCATTTGCTGGTGTGGCACAACGCAAAATGTGAAGAAATAGCTGTAGACATCCATTCATAATTGAAACAAAGACTGTACGAATTATGAATCTAGGACAATTCAGAGTTGTCAAAAATGAAATGGAAATGTATAAAGATCTTTATGCTAGGCATTAGTGAGATGAAATGGACTGG
This sequence comes from Chrysochloris asiatica, assembly GCF_000296735.1. Lineage (NCBI taxonomy): Eukaryota > Metazoa > Chordata > Mammalia > Afrosoricida > Chrysochloridae > Chrysochloris > Chrysochloris asiatica. The sequence goes on along the minus strand of NW_006408521.1, from coordinate 43,444,086 downwards.
TATTGGCCATTTTAAATCTGACATTCATATGGTTTCCTGTGCTTGGAACAACATATTGAAGAGGAATGGCGTTGCATTAATCATTAGAAAGAACATTTCAAGATCTATTTGAAGTACAACACTCTCTATAATAGGATAATATTCATAAGCCTATATGGAAGACCTGATGCATTAGACACTAAAGACTGAAGACCAGAAGAGTTATGAGATGACATCAAGAACATCATATAGGAAGAAAGCAAAGGGTATTCAGTAGCAACCTTGGCCTCTACCCACTAGATACCAGTAGCCAGCTTCCCCCCTCCCACCTCCAGAGGCTCACAACCAGAAATCTTTCCAGGCAAGTGTCTAGAGTGGTCCAGTGTGCCCTGGGAAGCAAAATTGATACTGATTCAGAACTGTTGATATAAAGAGATGAGATTCCCAGAGGCATATAGTTATATATAACGCTGCGCTTTTCTTAATGTGAATGAATATTTTCATTAATTTGAAATACACAAATTTCTAGGAAAATGATAATAGTCTTATTGGCCAGAGAGTGTTTGGCCAAGTTAAAAAATGATTTAAGAATGTTGATTTATAAATCAAACCTATCTCTATACCCCAATCTGAAGATTCAATTCCACATCTCATTTTATCTTCATTTTTACTTATGTTTTACCTATACTACCCTTTATGTATTTTAGATTAATTAAAGAAAATAAGAGACATCAAGAGCTCATTATAGATATTTGCTCAGAAAAAGACAATTTAAGAGAAGAACTAAAAAAAAGAACAGAAACAGAGAAACAGCATATGAGCACAATTAAACAGGTAAAAAGACAAAAATCATTTAAGTCCATATCTTCATTTATAAAATAAATGCATGTATAAATTGACGTTCTGAAAGTTAAGTTTTGTTTTAAATGCAGAGAATTATTTGATATTTAAAGCACTGTCTTTTGTAAAGTGGAAAAGCATTTCCTAATTTTTTGTGCAAACTTAGAGTTTTATACAGTGTGTGTGGTTATATTCTGTAATATAGAAATCTGGGAAATAAAGACATAATTTGATTTGATAGTTAGCCATACTGCTTTTGTCAATTATGGAGAAGGAGCACTATACTTTAAAGTTTATATCTGATATTAGAATTCTTTTAAAGCTTATAGTTTAATTTGGTTTCATCTGTCCCCCCCCCCATTTTTTTTTTGTTGTTGTTGTTAACTATACTGTGAAGATTGGCTCTTATAATCTAGATTTGATCTGACTAGTTGTCTTCCCCAGTCTGCCTTGTTCTTTTCTTTCTCCCGCTCCTCCTTTCTCTCTCTGGCTTCTGCCATATACTCTTCTGCTCCGTGGGTCAGCAAAATGAATCCCAGACTGGTAGTAAAACAGAGCTGCTCCTTCATCTTTCTAAGCTGGATTTTCTTCTGTGTATGGGAGAGAAGCAATCCAACTTTCAGAGGCTTTCCTTCTGCCCTGTCATTCACATAAAGCTACTTAATGAAATCCATGGCAAATCATTGGTAATGTCAGTAAAATTAAACCAAGTTTCACTTATGCTTTGGAATACTTAACACATTTCTAGATAGTTAGAAAAGGAGTTCTGGTAGCATGGTTATTTATCAGTCTGCTAACCTCAGGGTCAGGAGTTCAAAACTACCATCAGTTCTGCAGGAGAAAGATGAGGCTTTCTGCTCCTGTAAAGATGTACAGCCTCGGAAAATGTCTACAGGGTGGCTATGAGTCAGAACCGACTTCATGGCACATCACCACCACCAGATAGTTAAAATGTAACTATATTTGTAAAATCCTATGTGGTGGCTTTTGTGTTTCTGTGAGACTGGAAGCTATGCCAGTGGTATGTTAAATACCAGCAGGGTCACTCATGGTGGACAGGTTTCAGCTGAGCTTTCAGACTTAAGACAGACTAGGAAGAAGGAGAGAAGGACTACTTCTGAATGTTTAGTCACTGAAAACCTTAGGAATAGCAGTGGAGCACTGTCAGATGGCATCAGAATATTGCCTACAGTGGAACATACCAGTGGCGGCGGCAGTGGGCTTAAGTGTACCAGCGGTATGGTGTGAGGAGGACGCAGGACCGGGCAGTGTTTCATTCTGTTTTGCACAGGGTTGCTATGAGTTGAAAACAATTTGAGGGTAAAATAAGGTCGCTATGAGTTGGTACTGACTCGATGGCACCTAACAACAAGAAACAATACCATATATTTAAACCCTGATTTTTATTTCTATGCCATATAGATGAAATTTAGAACTTTAAAGAGTGAACAAACCTTAGAAAGAGACTGGACCCATATTTTGGTGATGAGCAGAAATGTCACACTAAACAAATGAGGAGGAAACCAGAGCTGTTCCTTTCTTGAGCTCGTTGGTGGTGTCTTCTTTTACGAGAAAATAGGATTTTCCTTTCTTTTGCTAGAATTTAGAAAATGTTACACTTTTAACAAGAAAACTGATATAGCAGGATTTTCTTCATTTTATCGCTACATCGACTCTATTGTTTTTCTGCTTTTGTTTGCATTGAGTGTCTATTTTACTAATGATTTTTCACTGCTCTTGCGATTATTTCCTTAGTGGTTGCCCTAGAGTTTACATATACATCTTAATTTATCAGGATCTGCTTCAAGGCGATACTAATTGTTTCCAGTGAGATATAGAAATGTTAACATTTGATACTAATTTCTATATTCATTACTTCGTGTTTATTTACACTGTTTATATGCATTTCAGTTAGTAGTGGTCTGTTTGCTATAGCTATAAAAATAATATGGAAATCATTTTCTTTACAGTTGGAATCAAAACTAGAAGAGCTTAATAAAGAAGTCAAAGCTTCCAAAGATAAATTAGTAGCTCAAGATATTACAGCTAAAAATGCAATTCAGCAGTTACACAGGGAGATGGCCCATCGGGTGGAACAGGTATTTTTCACATCATTGTCATCGTTAACTTGATAATCTCATGACTTTTTTGTTAATTAAAGTAAACTAATCCTGCTAGGGAGTACTGGTGTGGTGCTGTAGGATAAGCAGTGGACCACGAGGTCGGTGTGCACTGCAAAGTTGGAGGTTCAAACTCACCAGATGCTCCTCAGAAACCTTATATGGGCTGCTATGAGTTGGAACCAACTTGATGGCACTTAACAACAACAACAACAAACCTGCTAGAGCATTTTGGACAGTAATGGTGTATTGAGTAATAGTTTCATTTACACAAAAATTAACATTTTCTAGAAGTGCCAAACTAATACATGTATACATATTAATTTGGAAAATTCTAATAAAGAATGTAGACAGACTACAAAGTGAAAGTCCCCTACCCTGCCCCATCTCTGTCCAGCCCATCTTTTGTCCCACAGGCCCCTCTCCCCACATTCCCCCTCCACATGTATGCCATCACTTAATTTTCCAGGTTGAAGTTTCCCCATTTCTCAGATCAGATTGGTAGAATGAATTTGAACCTCAAATTTCAAGATGCATAGAGCTGTGGCTATAAAGTCTCAGGAACTTGATAACTTGGCCCTTGCCTTTCCCCCTCTCCCCACATGAAATAGAGTTCCCCTGTTAGGTACCTTTGTTCAGGAGGAGGACTCTTTTGGAGCCCACCCTTTTGTGGGAGGTGGAAGCTTTGGGAGGTTCTAGCGCTTATTTGTACGTCTGTGCAGAGTGGGGTTGGGATAACAGATCTCTGTTCCCACACCTCACTGTGCTCCAGGTTTTCTCTCTAACTCCTGTCCCCAGTGTATACTGGCCAGTGTCCCCAGGGTGGTCCAGGTCCCATCCCTTGTATAACAGTGTGGAGGATTAAGTGGGATGGAGCACCCAAGTCAGCCCACGTAAATGGAGTGTTGTTTACTGCTGTCCGTTTTGGCTCGCGGTGCCCTGGGATAGGGTTCTGAGGCTTCATTCTTTATTGGAGCAGAAAGCCTCATCTGACCTCTGAGGAGTGCCGACCTGGCAATTAGCAGTCCAGTGCTTATCCTACAATACCACACCAATAGGAAAAGGTAAAAGCACGTATTGGTGATACTAATTTATTGTTGATTGGACCGTTTTACTAGAATTTCATTTTTTTTCCCTTTTATTTCAAAAATTGTATGATGAATTCCTGGGATTGTTGTGCAGTAACCAAAAAATACGTTCATGATATAATCAGAAAATCTTTCGATTTATTTTTATTATTTGAGAAGTATTTTTATTACTGTTCAGTCATATTTTTTTCAAAGGTCAACAGAAAATGTGAAGAGGCACGCCAAGAGAAAGAAGCGATGGTGATGAAGTATGTGAGAGGTGAGAAGGAGTCCTTAGACCTTCGCAAGGAGAGAGAGACACTCGAGAGAAAACTGAGAGATGCAAATAAGGAGTTTGAGAAAAACACTAACAAAATTAAACAGCTTTCTCAGGAGAAAGGAAGGTTGCACCAGCTGTTTGAAGCAAAGGTATAACCTGGGCTGTTGTTCATTATTTGAAATGTGTCCTCTGTGCTTTTCCTTACTTAATCAAATAATTGTAACTTAACTTGTTCAAACACCCTTAAGCATGAAGTTGTTTTTATTCGTTTACTTTTGAAGAATGTAAATATTGTAGTATTTCTAATATCTTGGTATATTTAATATACTGTTACATTGGTATATTACATAGTTTACCTGTCTGCAATGAACTTTTACTTATTAGATAACTTTTAACTTTTACTTGGAGCCCTGGTGCGGCCCTGTGTGCTAATGCACTGGACTGTAAAGTCAGTTTGAACCACAAACTTGGTGGCTCAAGCTCACCAGCCACTCCTTGGAAACCCTATACAGGGTCACTATGAGTTGGAATTGACTCAACGGCACACAACAACAGGCTTTTACTTGATAAACCCTTAAAAAATTTTTTTTTTTTTTTTTTTTTTACAAATCAGACATTGGGGAAATGAGTTTTTGCCTCAAGGAAAGATTTTATTTTGGTAAAATATGTATCTAATACTGTCAAATGTGAAAAATCTTAGGGTTGGAAGTATAATTCAGCCAGGACCATAGTGGGAAAACTGTTCAGAACAAATTCCTATATTTCTTTTAGCCTGGCTAAGGCTCATAATTGATTACTAAGTAATACAGAACTTTGGCTGTTAGCATGGTCTTGCTTCTGCTCTGTTACCATTTTTTTTGGTGATGAGTGCTAGTTTTTAGTTAGTAATTATTTTCTCCAGTAATCATCTGTCAGTTGATGGCACTGTGGTGGCTTGCGTGTTGCTGTGATGCTGGCAACTATGCCACTGGTGTTTTGAATGCAGGTAGGGTCACCCGTGGTGGACAGGTTTCAGCTGAGCTTCCAAACTAAGACTATGGAGAAGAGATCAACTACTTCCAAATGTTTAGCCACTGAAAACCTGATTGTGCTCATGAGGAACCTGTACATAGATTAAGAGGCAGTTGTTTGAACAGAACAAGGGGATGCTGAATGGTTTACAATTAGGAAAGGTGTGCGTCAGAGTTATGTTCTTTCACAATGTATTTATTCCATCTGTATGCTGAGCAAATAATCCAAGAAGCTGGGTTATATGAAGAAGAACAGGGCATCAGGATTGGAGGAGACTCATCAATAACCTGCAATATGCAGATGATACAACCTGCTTGCTAAAAGCGAAGAGGACTTCAGATACTTAACTGATGAAAATTAAAGACCACAGCCTTTGTTATACTTTGCACCTCAATGTAAAGAAGACAAAAATCCTTGCCCCTGGACCATCATGATAAATGGAGAAAAAATTGAAGTTGTCAAAGATTTCATTTTGTTTGGCTCCACCGTCAACACTTACGGAAACAGCAGTCAAGAAATCAAACGATGTATTGCATCAGGTGAATCTGCTGCACAAGACCTCTTGAAAGTGTTCAGTAGCAAAGATGTCCGTTTGAGGGCTAAGATATTGTCCGTAGTTTCATATACATGTGAAAGTTAGACAATGAATAAGTAAGCTAGTGGAAGAATCGATACATTTGAGTTTATGGTGTTGGATAAGAATATTCAAAGTACTGTGGACTGCCAGAAGATCAAACAGATCTGGTTTGGAGGAAGTATAGCCATAGTGTTCCTTAGAAGCCAAGATGGCCAGACTGTGTCTCTCATGCTTTTTTTTTTTTTTTTTTGACTGTTTATTGTGAATTATGTGATCATTTACATGGGAGAACACCAGCTTTACATTCATCCTATCATATTTTGTTTTGTTGCCATGATTATAATCCCCTCCATGCATCATCAAATAACCAAAGGGTACACCCCTTGCAAGCTTGCCCCCCAGCCATCAACACACAGCCCCTCTCCCTTCCTGAGTCCAAAGTCCTTAGCTGCTCCATCTCTCCATGTCATCATCTCTGCCTCCATTTCTGGCGTCACTGCTTCTCTGGGTAGGGTCCCGCACTCTGCTCTTCTCCCTTGATGGTCCCAGGGTCCTCCACTCCTAGACCGCAAAATCAACCACTCCCCTCTTTTTGTTGCAGAACATCTACCTTTACATTTCTGGCCCCTACAGTCAGTCCTGATAGCAATTATTCACTGTTGTATACCACAAGAGTCCTATCCCCATTTCCTTTCATCGGCGCCGTCCCAGCAGATTAGAAACCATTTAGTGGAGATTCTACCTTCCCCCACCCCCTCTGGAACTAGGCTCCCTCCTGAAAGTTTGTAAGCCAGTCACTTCTTGCCTTTATAGCCCCCCCATTTTGGGTAGTCAATGTTTAAGTTGCCCATCCCTGTCAACCTATGTATTGAGGGGATGACAATGATCCTTGCTGTAAAGATTTGTTCCCTCTTTTGAGCTACTATATCCATAAGTATAGGCCAAGTTCATCAAATTGTAGCGGATTACTCTTTTTTTTTCCTCTTCTTTCTTCTAGTCAAGATCTGATCATCCACCCATTGAAGCCAGGTCAAGTGGGTACTGTCTGCAAGTTTGGGTGTTCTTGGGCATCTCCCCTAACTTTATATATCAGCTGGATGCTTCACTCTCCACTCTAGTCCTTTGTGGCCATGTCACTGTCTCTGGGCCCAGGGATCCCCAGGTCTTACCATACTTCTGGCCAACCAGGTCTCAACCCAGGTTCACAGGAGTCTATTGAACGTGGTCGGACTTATCTCAACTTCATTGCTGTTTTTTCTTCACTTCCCCTTATCGGTGACCAACGTAGTCACCAGCCAGACCACATGCCTGCTAATACATTCCCTTTGAGTCTTAGTCTTGGAAGGGGGTTTGCTGTGAGGGGACCCGAGCACTTGCCTTGCTGGCTTCCATGTGAACACTTGCTTGTTCTTGTCGTAGTCCGTCAGTCAGATTGCCGTCATTGTTTGTGATGTTTCCTGCCGGTCTTTCTGTTATAAAGTATCGTCTGTTCTTCTAGCCACTCCAGGCTGGCTGCTCTACTTGTCTTTTCAAGTGGAAATTTCCCACCTCAGAAGATTCTAGATGAGATTCAGGATTCCACCTATGGTCTTATACAATACAAAGACTCGGCAGGAAGCCTCTTTCACTAGGCAAGTTCTAGCCCCCTTTAAAGTATTCCAATCAGTTATAAGCTAAAGACGGACTTACAAGCTTCTGTTGTGATGTTTCTGGCTATTCCTGTCTCTTCTCCTCAAGTGTCTATTTTACAGTGGTAGGCAAGGGAAACCAAGATTCAAAAGACAATGTCTCTCATACTTAGTACGTATTATCAAAAGGGACCAGTCCTGGAGAAGACTATCATGCTCGGTAAAGTAGAGGGTCAGTGAAAAGGAGGGAGACCCGCAGTGAGCTGGATTGGCACGGTAGCAGCAGCAATGGGCTCAAACCTGACAACGATAACAGTCAGTGGCAGGGTTTCGTTCTTTTGTGAGTCAGAACCAACTTGGCAGCACCTGACAACAAGTGTCTTTGTCTTGGTTCTCTGGAGAAGCAAAAACAGTAAAGCTGATATGCATGTTGTTGTTATGTGCTGTTCAGTGGGTTCCTAGTTACAGTGACCCTGTATAGAGTTTCTGATGCTGTAAATCTTTACAGAAGTAGAAAGGCTTATCTTTCTCCCTTGGAGCAGTTGGTGGATTTGTACTGCTGACCTTGTGGTTAGCAGCCTGATGCATAACTTGCCTCCCCTTTGCTTTGAGCAGTAGCCCCATCTTAGCAGCACGATATTCGGGAACCTAGTTAGTGGAAATCCGACTCTGAAATTTCAGAAAATGTGGCCTTACCCTTAGGATTCTCAGAGGCTAAGGATTCACCCTGTGGGTACCCAGAGGTCAGCTCCCAGGCCCTCTTGGGTGGGTCTCCTAGTTCTGCTACTGAGTATCCCTGCCTCTGCTTCTCCCGTCTGCACCAGCTTCTCCAGCGTTACAGCTCTCTTCACTGCCTTCAGAGCCCTCATCAGAACTGCCTTGAATAAAAGTAATTCCAACTACAGCCTCTCTTCCAGGCAGTCTGGCTATGTGCCGTGGCATCGTTTCTGACTCACAGCGACCCTGTACAGGGTTTCTGAGGCTATAAATCTTTACAGGAGCAGAACAACTCATCTTTCTCCTGCAGAGCAGCTGGTAGTTTAGAACTACTGACCTTGTGGTTCTCAGCCTGATTCGTAATGCTACCAAAGCTCCTCTCCAGGCAATCTAGGCATCTACTATTAGGCACCTTAGTATTCTTCCAGCCTCTGCTCATTATCCAATTCCAAAATCGCTCCCACGTTTTAGGTATCTGTTAGAGCAGCACCCTGCGCTCCTGGTACTGGATGGCTTCAGGAAACAGAAAGTTCTTTCATAGTTTAGGAGGCTAGAAGTGCAAATTCGGAGTGCTGTAACGGAAAGCTTTCTCTCTGTTGGCACTGGAGACAAAGCCCTTATCTTCTTCAGCATTTCAACATTCCTTGGAGATCGCTATGCGTCTTGGCACCAGTCTTCCTCTGGCTCTAGGAGCTGCCCAGGACAGAGGCACCAGATTCAAAGAATGTGTTCTTCTTCCAGCTCTTCTTTCTTGGTGGTAGTAGGATCCTCTAAGCCAGGGGTGGGGAACCTTTTTTCTGCCCAAATTTTTAACATCATTCGTGGACCATACAAAATTATCAACTTAAAAATGAGTGTGCTATATTTAGTCAAGGGACTCCTGGTGTGGCGCTGTAGGATCAGCACTAGATTTTGAACAACAAGGTTAGCCGCTGCTCCTCAGGAACCCTATACAGTGTCACAATGAGTCAGAACCGACTTGACAACACTTAACAACAGCAACATATTTGGTCAAACATTGCATTCATTCACCACTTTATGCAGTGGCTGGGACTGCGGGTCTCTTGGCAGGGCCACACCAAATGCTCTCTCAGGCCTTTTATGGCCCAAGGGCCAGATGTTCTCCACCCCTGCTCTAAACTTTGCTTGCTTGTTTAATCTCTTCTATAAGCTACATTATAATCCTGGAGATTGCATCCAGCTTCATATGAGGGTGATTCAAAAATTATCAGCACTCTGATTATATTCAAATGCCCGTCCACGTCCATGACTGATGCAGCATCAAACATGCATGTGAGATGCTCCTGTCGATTAGATGACTGTGGACTATGTGGCACATCATGTGCAAATGAGCCCTAACTCTGCCTCTGAAATCAACCACTATAGACTTGGGTTTCGAAACGCTTGTGCAAGACGGGTACCAAAACATCTCACAGAAGAGCATAAACAGAAGCATTTAGACATCTGCAAACAAATTTAGACTGATACTCAAAGGAAGTAAAAGTTTCTTAGAAAAATCTGTTACTGGTGACAAGACATGGATTCATCACTATAAGCCTGAGAGGAAACTGCTCAAGGGCCAGTATTAGAACACTGGAATAAATGCAATAATCAGCAGTGCTTGTTACAGTGAGATGTGCTCGCTGGAGAGCTGAAGCTTAAACTTGGCTTTAAACGCCCAGGACTGCTGCCAAGGGCACATCTGCACACCTCTACCCATACTGTTGGAATTGTTAAAGCATCTTCCCGAGAGTCCTGAGCTTGCTCTTGCTCCATCGGACTTTCACCTTTGTGGTCCCCTGAAAGCAGCCCTTCAAGGATGAAGATTGACCTTTGATGAAGAAGTGAAGACAGAGGTGCATTCGTGGCTCACAGCTCAACCTGAAACATTCTTTAGTAAGGGACTATGAAAGCTTGTTGAAAGATGGACAAAGTGTATTAAAAAAACAAGGATATTATGTTGAAAAATGATGTATTTGTGGATTAAAATAAATCTACAGCTAGAGTGTAGATAATTTTTCACTCATCTTTGTAGAAATGAGGTTCTACAACAGGATAATTACATCAAATCAGAGCTGATCACATTGGATCACATGGAGGTGATGATTACATCATTACGTAACTGCCAAACCAATGTGAATCTGGCCCAGCCATGTTGACGCATATTTCTTAGGACACAATTCAACATTTAAGTTTTAATTCAGAAATATTGTTATTCCCATGAATTCTGACAAAGCAAATTTAATTCCTTTTCTACCTTAATGTCAGTCAGTGGGAAGAATCATAAAAAAAAATTTATGCTCAAAACACATCTGACTGGTTAAAATACAAATGTAAGCTATCTTTATGTCTAATGGCTGGATGTAGCTATTTTACTGTGCTCTTACGATTTGAACTTTAAATCCGTTTTAGATAGCTTTAAAATAAATTTTGGGTTGCAGTGACCCTATAGGGTAAGCACATGGTGTGAAGCTTGAACCCGCCAGCTGCTCTGAAGGAGAAAGATGAAGCCTTTCTGCTCCCATGAAGCTTTAAAGCTTTGGACACCCTCTACAATAGGAGTTGGAATAGACTCCATGGCACTTAGCAACAATAACAAAAGTAACTTTTGGGCTATCTGTAGTTTGAAGGAATGCAATAGCATAAATAGAAAAGTAGAAATGTAGCCTTTTCAAGAAGGGTAAAAGACATCTTTACAAAAGAATAATAAATTGTGGAAAAGAGATTGGAAAACTTCACCAAGATTATCATCACAAACCAAGGAGCAGTTGTCTCTCTGGGGATGTTGTAAAAAGAGATCTTTTTACCTGTGGGGTGGGGCAACTAAGATATGAATGATTAAAATTGCCACTTGGGTTTGTGACTATGAAATTAAAAACGCAAAAAGCTTTTCCTCAATGGCATCTAATATCTGTACTTTAATGTACAGCATAGATATTAGATGCTATTGGAATGATTTGGGCTTTTGGTTTTATAAAAAGCTTGTCAAAGAGATTTCTTTGGATTTACTGTAAAATGGATTGCAGAGTCAGCAAACTTTTTAGGTAAAGGGCCACATAGGAAATACTGGCTTGCAAGAAATATAGTTTCTGCTGAGCTTGGCCCTTATTCAGGAAAACAGCTGTAGACACTAAGTAAAGATGATTATTTTCCAATGAAAGTATATTTGTGGACATAGGAATTTGAATTTTATATAAATTTCATGTGTCATTGAAATACTGTTGTGCTTTTCATTTGATCCCCCCCCCCAATCATTTAAAAATGTAAGAGAGTTGTTAAAAAAAATGGGTGATGGGTCAGAAATTATAGTGTCATTGCATTGATTATTTTGAATAGTTGGTTGATTGTTTACATGAAAAATATGACCTGGTGATATTATTTTAGGAAGGCGAAGCAGCTAGGCTCACCAGAGAGGTAGACAAATTAAAAGAAGATGTCAACTCTCACATCATTAAAGTAAAATGGGCACAAAACAAATTAAAAGCTGAAATGGATTCACACAAGGTAAGTACGATAATCAGATCTTTACTAGAATCAGTTTAAGAACAATTACAGAAACAGTTAATGACATAGGATCACTTGGGCTGGATTATTGGATGTTTGTAAAAGAAATAGTTCCTTGTTTTTCATATCAAATTAGTTGACATGTTAAGTTTTATCATTCATTATGCATAACCCCAAATTAACCTGATTCTTTAAGTGTCTTTGCATATTGCATTTTACATTAAACATTTCCAGGTTTGGTAATCTGTAGAGAGAAAATTGAAAAAATTTAAAACTATCAAAGATGCTAAGATTCTTATCAAGAAATATTACTTATTTAAATATAATTCTGAATATAATATTTTAAGAGTAAATTTCTTTATCTCTTTAGTATGAATTGAATATAATCCCATTTGTATTCTACCTATTTAATATCATAAATAAATACAATGAAAAATAAAGCAAAATAAAAAACGAAGGCTAGTACCTGGAGCTGTCATTTGAAGCATTAACTGAGTTGAAATAAGAGGGGATAAAAATCAGAAGGTATTAGAAGGTGAAGGTCAAGATCAACTCTGAAATACGGCTGAAACTACAAGAGTCTTGTTATGGAAGTACTAGTCTCCACCTTGTTAAAAACAGGCTCCTGGTTGTGTTGAGAACCATAATCATGTATTGTCTTCTTTGGACTCTTAATAACCTTTGACGGTTTGCATCTAGTATTATCAGAAAAAAACTGTAGGGCGAATTATCTCTGTTGTCAGTGGTCAAAGATCGGCTAGAGAGCAGGGATTTCTCCTCAAATTGTTAACAGACTAGTGGTCAGTTACGTTATGAGTATAAGGAAACTACCAAAAGAACTATCAGAAGGGAGGAAGCAGGACAATTCCTGGTGCTCACACATGGTTAGAAACTGCTGAGACATTTCCCTGACTTTGGTTTGACAGAATGAAAAATTTTAAATCCATGAAGATTGCTAACTACATGAGTTGTTTCAAGATGTGAACTTAAGATTTGGTCACACCTAGTGTCTGTGTAATTCCTCATCTTCAAGTGTACTCCCAAGAGACAGGACACTGAAGCCTATGAAGAGTACGAACATTGAAGAGTTACAGATTCTAGAGATTTCCTGTGTTCAGGGAACCACAATAACATACTTAATGGCAACTTTGAGATCAGGTGAAACCAAACCTCTGCAAGTAGGGTAGAGGAGAGGTTTCAGGTTGACTTCTATAAGGTTGCAAGGTGTGGTTTGTTAGTCAATGGGAGTAACAAATACATTGACCTGCTACATGGAGTTTAAAATGTGCCAGTTCTTTTTTAAGTAAAGGCATTTATGAACCAGCGCAGGACTGGGCAGTGTTCCGTTCTGTTGTGCATAAAGTGTCTATGAGTTGGTACTGACTCACCAGCACCTAACAACAACAAGTGTTTAGTGGGTCTATGTGTGTCCACAACACAAGTACTAAATAATGCAGAGGATATGAAAGCGTTATCAGTCAAAGTATGTGCTTTCAAAGTGTGGGATGGAGCTAGGTTACCTCTGTGTTTACCTGGTGGATAAGAGAGGCCCTGGGTCAAAGGATACAAGATTAATTATGTTCTGGGCCTGTCTCATGGAGTAACAGGGACCAGATTTACACCTGCATCTTAAAAAACAGAAGCAGGACAGAAGTTTCCAGACATGAGACGTAAACAGTATAGGACAGTGATCCCTAAGAAAAGGGAAATGAATGAAGCAGTGTCAGGAGTGGAAACCAGGCAGAGCCCAACTCCTGCCCTGCATTAAAGAGACAGAGTTCAGAGTATGGGGGGAGCAGGGCAGACGACCAGAGAAGAAAAAGACCCAGAAAACTGCAGTGGGTGTCACAGCCTCAAGTCTCCAGTGCGTGTATGGTCAATGCACGTTTCCAAAGAAACTACAGAAACACGGAAAGAACCACCAGAAAGGACTATTCCAAGAGCTCGCCCTGGGCCCTACTGAACTAGGGCAGAAGGCTGTGTTAGATACTCCTTTATTCGTTGTTGTTGTTGTTGTTAAGCACTGTGGATTCCAATGCATAGCCATCCTGTATAGGGTTTCTGAGGAGCGGCTAGTGAATTTGAACCACCGATCTTGCGGTCTAGTGCATTACCCCACAGCGCCTCAGCAGGATTCATTCATTTAACAGATGTTAACTAAGCAGTAAAAGGCAGGAACTGAAATGGGTGCTGATACAAGGAGAAAGCATAGGCCCTGCTGTCCTGAAGCTCTGTGCTTAATGGAGGAAGCAGATAAGCACCAGTATGTGTATCCGTTATTCCAATGTAGGGATGGATACTCTCAAGTCTGCTGATGGGAAGGCAGAGTAGCAGCATCTAGCCCTGTCTTAAGGAATCACCAGGGAAAGCTACCAGGAGGCTGGGACACCTAAACTCTCCCTTGAAATCCAGATGATAGCCAAAACCGTGGGGCTGGATGAATCATCTGCAGATGAATTATGGAGACAGAGCTACAGGACCAGGCTGTATCTTAGAGCTCTCCATAGACAGTAGGAAGCTTGTGGAGGAGACAGAGAAGGCAACAGTCAAAGAACCCTGGTGGTCAGAAGTGTCACCTGGAGAAGGTAAGCTAGCCAAAACCCAGCAAAGGTCATTGGATTTGATGAGAACCATCAGTATGGGAACAGAAATCAAACTGCAGCATACCTCTCTGAAATGACAATCTGAATTGATATTATAGTCATCAAATGAATTTTTTTTTAAATGCATGTGAAAAAATTGTTTAACACTGCTTTTTGTTGTTGTTGTCTTATCAGATGGAAGTGAATCGCTTTTAGAAACTTGTTTAAAAGTTAACAAAAACTTTAATGGCTATCAGTTAACTGCGGACACAATATTTAGTTGTGGCAGAAATCCAGTATTATTATTAGAATTGTATCCAACCCCTCACTGGCAGTACTGACACAAGAACTCTTCCTACTCCATGGTTACTGTTCATCACTTCCTTGTGACCAGCTGTGGCAATGTCTTTTTGTCAATTCAGGAAACCAAAGATAAACTCAGAGAAACAACAACAAAGTTAACCCAAGCAAAGGAAGAAGCAGAACAGATACGAAAAAACTGTCAGGACATGATAAAGACATATCAGGTATGCTTTACTTTTCAAATCGACTGGTGATAATTATGTTAAACTTCAGAGGTCTTGGTTCATTAAACTTCCGCATCTGCAGTGTTTGAAGTATAGAATGGATTTGGCAGGGCAGTTAAATACAACAGATTATTTGCTTTAAGAAAAAGCCTGCAGTTTAAATAGAGCTCGAAGAGAAGTATTCAACCAAATGAAACCACTAGAAAATGTCAGAAGAATGAAGAGTGCAAGGAAATAATAGAACTTAAAACAACCAAAAAACCACTCTGTGTTAACTTACGTGTCTTAAGTATGTTACCCTTGGTCATGCAAACTTGTTATATTTAAGTTTTTTCAGTATGATCGATTTTTAGATAAATAACAAGCTCTGAACTTCACAGTTAGAAAACTTAGTTGTAAAGCTTTCTTTACTTTTAAAAGTTATAAAGCCTTACAATTTTAAGTTATGTGTACCTTTTCATTAGGAGTCAGAGGAAATTAAATCAAATGAGCTTGATGCCAAGCTCAGAGTCACCAAAGGAGAACTTGAAAAACAAATGCAAGAAAAATCGGACCAGTTAGAGGTGAGTAGTTCTGCTCTTGATGTGCCCTGGATTGTGTAATAAACACAGAAAACGAGCACTGCTCTCTAGATGTACTTATTGGTATCGAGTTTTAAGGCTTTTTGAAAGAAGCAAGCAATACATGTTAAATGTGGTTTAGTGCATAATGATTTATGATTTCTTCTAAACCTCTTAAAAGATGCACCATGCCAAAATAAAGGAACTGGAAGATCTAAAGAGGACGTTTAAGGAGGGCATGGATGAGCTGCGAACATTGAAAACAAAGGTAATTAGTTTTAATCACAGAGGAAGGATAAATGTTATCTTTAGTTTTGAACTCATACTGATTTTTCAAATGGAGGGGAAAAGATACTTATATATTTATATATATGCAAGTTTTCCAAAATGAAAGAACTCAGAGGATTGGAGCGGCAACAAAATGGACTCTTGTTGAAATGAAATGTCCTTCACTTCAGTCCCTTTGAAGTATTTGCCAAACAGACCTATTTCAGAGCATTATAACTTGGTCATGGACCTCTGATCTACAGGAAATCTCACCAGAAAGTTCACTAATAGTTGGCCCGAAGAACTGTGGCTGTCAGAAACAGTTGGATGACATGTCAGTTTTAATTTCTAACCATCTATTAAACTCTTTCCAGTTTTTATTTTAGTCTTTTGGATCTAACTATGACTGTGAAATGTGAATTATCAATGTATATCGTTCATTTGCTTTAGAATAAGGCTTTTAAGTAAGCACCTTAAATTTGAGGTACTTAATAACTTTCAAGGTGTTTTTATATACCTTCCTATTGGTTTTCAGGCCAGTTATTTGAAATGAGTAGGGAAGTGTCCTCCCTTTTCAGTTGAGGAATTGGAGACTCAGAAAGAATAAAGTGACATGCTTAAACTTGCATGACGAAACCATGAGAAATCTGAGACTAAAACTTGGGATTGTTACTAGGTGCTGTCCAGTCGGTTCCAACTCACAGGACAGTGTCATCAAACAGGCCCTGCGCTGTCCTCACAATTGTTGCTGTACTTGAGCCCATCGTTGCAGCCACCGTGTCAGTCCTTCATGATTTTATTTTCTTCATCTTACCTAATATTGATTCAGAGTATTATTATTATTACTGTATAACCACTGTCTAAGATAGTTTATAAAGAACAAGGAATTATTGTTTGTAGTTTAATTTGGTTATGGTCATTTCATAGGTAAAATGTCTAGAAGATGAGCGATTAAGAACAGAAGATGAATTATCAAAATACAAGGAAATTATTAATCGCCAAAAAGCTGAAATTCAGAATTTATTGGACAAATTGAAAGTTGCAGATCAGATTCAGGAGCAATTTCAAAGGTAAAAATGAGCAAATTTTGTTTGTACTAATCACCAAGCTTCCTTATTTTATCTCAGAAGTCTGCTTTTAAATGCGATTATTAAACAAGAATAATTTTATTTAAAAATTTTTTAAATTCCTATCTGCATTTGACTTTTTTGAAGTATTTTTACATTTCCATCATGCCTTCCAAAAATCAAAGTCTATGTACCTTAAACATTGTTGGTAGCAATTTATAAATGAATGGGTTTATTTAGTCTTTTCCTTAGCTTCAAATTCTGTTATGTATACACAATACTTTGTTTAAAAGTTAGAATATATATGCATGCATGTAGCTCAAGGTCAGGTACTGGCATCTCTCCTTGACCTCTTATAAAACCAGTGAGCTCAGCTACACTCATTACGTTTCTTGAAGAGCCTGGATTCTGTAGTATGCTGCTGTTGTTGTTGCAAAATGCCTTTGAGTCAGTTCCGACTCCTAGCGACCCTGCATAGGGTTTCTGAGTAGCAGCTGGTGAACTACCGAACCTGACCCACAAGAGGTCTTACTCTTTCCTCTGTCTGGAGCATAGTTTGTCCTCTCATGAACTTCTGAGTTTCTTCCAGACCAGGGGTCAGCAAACTGTGGCACACAAGCCAAATCCAGTCCAGCACCTGCCTTTGCAATATAAAGTTTCCTTGGAACTCAGCCACACTCCTTTCTTACATATTACTTCTGGCTGCCTTCCTGCTATAATAGCAGAGTTGAACTGTTGCAACAAAGACGCTGTGACTCAGATGCCGAAAGTGTGTACTGTGTGGCCTTTCACAAGGAAGTATGCTGACCCCGGCTGTAGGTGTTAGTGTAAGCACCACCCACAGTAGCTTCAGTGCCTCTCCGTGCTGTCATCATCACAAATGTATAGCACGTTCATAATTTCTATACTTGACGCAGACACTCTGGGAAAGCCGGGACCATGGCGGGTCTGTTTACCTATACCCCAACAGTTAGTTCCTGGCATGTCTTAACTAAAACACATAGCATATAAGGTCTCCAAAGGTGGTAATACTTACGGAAGTAGACTGCCATACCTTTCTCCCATGGAGCAGCTGGTGGGCTCTAACCTATAAACTTTCAGGTAGCAGCCAAGCACTTTAACCCCCTGCTCTTGTTAAGTGCTGTTGAGTTAGCTCCAACTCCTAGTGGCCCTGTGTAGCGTTTCTTAGGAGCTGCTGGTAGGTTTGAACTGCCTACCTTGTGGTTAGCAATCCAATACTACTCCTACAGTACCACAATAAAAGTACCTGTAGGAAGCATTTTGTTAGATGAAAGTTCCCAAGCTATTAATTTTTTGTCTTTTAATAATTGAAATTTTCCTTAAATATAAACTTTGTTTTTTAGTGGTCAACAAGAAATTGAAACTTTGAAGGAAGATGTGGAAAGTCTTAATTCTTTGATTAATGATCTGCAAAAAGACATCGAAGGCAGTAGGAAAAGAGAGTCTGAGCTCCTCCTATTCACAGAAAGGCTGACTAGTAAGAACGCACAGCTGCAGTCCGAATGCAACTCTTTGCAGTCCCAATTTGATAAGCTTTCCTGTAGTGAAAGTCAGTTACAAAGCCAGTGTGAACAAATGAAGCAGACAAATAGTACTTTGGTAAGTGTAAATATACTTTTTGAAGAAACATAGCAAGAGGCACAAATTCAATTTTCCCAACAGCAAAAACTTAGCAGTGGTTGATTTAAGCTCTTCGCTACTGGCTCTGACTTTGTCATCATTTCAGATGCTAGTGGGAATGTCAGTTGTCTTTTTGTGTGATGTAACATAATGTCATTTGATTTCTAAAATGATTATGAAGAAGTACTTCACTTTTGAAAAATAAGTAATCCAGGATTTCGGTCATTTTCAAGTTGTTGTTGTTGTTAGGTGCCATTGAGTCAGTACCGACTCCTAGCGACCTTATGACAGCAGAATAAAACACTGCCCGATCCTGGGCCAGCCTCACTGTTGTTGCCACGCTTGAGCCCATTGATGCTATGACAAACTGACAGACATGTGGTGGTCATTTTCAAATAGAATCACTATATATCTTGAATAGATATTTTAAACTTGTTTTATTTTTACAGTTTCAAACTTGGTTAATGTTTCTAAGTTCTGGGTGTTTTCTAATTACTCATAAGAATAATTCTGAGAGTTTAGGCCTCAAATTCAGAGATCCGTATCACACGTTGTCCATGTATATCTCTTCTGTATTCCCTGCACTGTTATATCTGAGGAATCTCAAGAGCTCAGTAAACAAAACCTGGTCAGGAGTGCTGATGGACAGGACTCTACTATCAAGGGCCTCATATTGTCTAGGTTGGAAACTGTGAACTGTAACAGAAATAAAGAGCAAGATAGTAAAATGGCTGTGTTTTGTTTTATTTACTACTCAGGAAAGTAGACTGTTGAAAGCAGAAGAACTGCGAAAAGAGGAAGTTCAGGCACTACAAGCTGAACTCACTTGTCGGCAAACAGAAGTTAGAACACTGAACACCCAGGTAGAAGAAGTAAAAGATGAATTAGTAACTCACCGACGTAAACATGCTTCTAGCATCAAAGATCTTACCAAACAACTTCAGCAAGGTATAAAGAACACTTAACAACAACAGCATTAGTACATTCTAAGCACATACTATTCAATATTATGTACATTAGCACATATATATGGTGGTGGTGGTGGTGCTATGCCAGCGAGTCTGTTCCGACTGATATCGATCCTGTATATGATTTCTAAGGTTGTAAATCTTTATAGAAGCAGAAAGCCTCATTCTCCCTTGGAGCGATTGGTGGATTCCAACTGCTGACCTTGCAGTTCGCAGCTCAAGGCATAACCCACGACGCTACCAGGGCTCCTTGTTGTTGTTATTAAGTGCCACCGAGTCAGTTCTGACTCATAGCTACCCTGTAGAGGGTTTCTGAGGAGCTCCTGGTGAGTTTGAACTGCCTACTTTGAGATTAAAACCTCCTTAGTATACACACACGCACATATATAACTAGAAATTTTAAAGGCTAAGACTAAATGTAAGTTTTGATGTTTTCTTCCTACACATCCCTATAAATTGTATCTGTACCCCACTTTGGAGAAAACTGAGACCCAGAAAGGTTTACAACTAACAGCTAGGACTGGAACCCAGATTTCCTTTATTAAAAATGTTATTTTATTAGGTCTCTGTGTTACATGCGTACGATACAGAGATAAATATGATGTGTATTCTGACTTCGTACCATTTTCTGTGGTCCTGTTGCTTTATTTGTGTTACCCAAATAGAGTGAAATAGAGTCCTAAAAATCACAGAAGGTTAACATTTCCATAATATGAACATATTCAGATACTTGCCATTCCTCATTTTGTTCTTTCGAGTCCTGGGGTGGTGCCATAGGATAAGCTCTTGACCTCAAGGTTGGTTTGAACTGCATGTCGGAGGTTCAAACTCACAAGCCCCTCCTAGGAAATACTATACAGGGTCACTGTGAGTCTCAACTGACTTGATGGCACTTAACAACAACAGCTTTGCTCTTATATTGATGTAAATGAAAGGAAATTTATGAAAATGAAGGGTTTTCTGGAACTGTTGGGATCTTTTGAATCTTTCAGGACTCACTAATAGCTTGAATTACAAAAGTTAAATTCTGCGTAACTGAGTTGAAGCCTGGGTGAATTGTAGTCTTGTTGCTTCCATATGTTTTCAATTTGAGCTATACGTTTTCAGATGCCATTTTATATAAATGCTACTATAGCCCTCCTGTCTGAATTATATACTCTAGAACTTTCTCTTGTTTTCTAAGACATGTTTGCCTAAGTGACTTGAGCAGTTCAAGTGAGAGATGGTAGGAGCAAATCACAATAATTGCCACAAATAATCTACTTCTTTTGCCTTTAGCTCGGAGAAAATTAGATCAGGTTGAAAATGGAAATTATGATAAAGAAGTCAGCAGCATGGGGAGTCGCTCCAGTTCATCAGGTAAAAGAACAAATGCTTTTAGGTCTTCTCAGTAACTGACCGTGAAAAGAAACAGCGCGAAACAGTAGTACTGATAGGCTTTTGTGCTGTTTTGCATTATGTTGTTGTTGTTATATGCCGAGGAGTCGGTTCCAACTCATAGTGACCCTGCACAGGGTTTCCGAGGCTGTAAATCTTTACGGGAGCAGAATGCCTCATCTTTCTCCTGTGGAACAGCTGGTAGTTTCAAACTGCTGACCTTGCGGTTCCCAGCCCAATTCGTAACCACTATGCTACCAGAGCTCCTTAATTTTGCATTATAAGAAGTGCTTATTGTATAGATGTATATTGTAGAAACATTCCTGTCAAATATGTAATCCTTCTAATCACTACCCTGTGTTTTGCATTTATCTTGGGATTTTGTTAAACCTGCTTCTTTCTTCTCTCCAATAAGTTCTTCATTCTGTCCTCTAATTTCTAAATTCAGATTTGTATCCAACCATATAAAGAAGTTTGGTATATTTCTCTTTTTTGCAATTCGTTTAATACCTAAGAACTAATGAATGGGCATCACTAAGTATTATATATATTTGTGTGTGTGTTTGTGTATTTAATTGTTTCTCTTTTCTCATGATATATATGTCTGTGGTGTAAAAAAGCTTTAAAATGAGTAGAGACTATAACATGCAATCGGTACCATTGTGAAAATAGCAGTGTACCCTTAAATATGTTTTATTTTTAGTAGTATGTAATAGTAATAGCATTATTGCAATGCCAGGGACCAGGCTCCATACTTTGAACATACATATAATTTATTTTCAGAACAACCTCGTGAGGTATTTGATGTTAGTGTTGTTGAGTGACTCTTAGCGACCCTAAGTAGGGTTTCTGAGGAGCAGCTGGTGAGTGTGAGATGGAGGTGCTGTGATTCCTGTTGGACAGATGAGGAGGCCAAAGGTCAGCGTGACTATATGACTTGCACAAGTCCACATTGATAGAACTCAAGAATCCTTGTGAGTCACTGCCACACTAAACAAAAGCAATAGAAAGCAGACAAACACATTGCCATTGAACCTGTTCCAACTCAGAGTGACCCTGTGGGCAGAGCAGAGCTGCTGCGCAGGATCGCCAAGACTGTCATCTCAATGGAGTGTGACGCCACATCTTCTCCCACAGAGTCACTGCTAGGTTCAAACACTAGCCCTTCAGTTAGCAGCTGAGTGCCTAACTACTGCTCCACCAGGGCTCCACCACCATCAGTGCAAGAAGTTGTGTGGAAGAAAGAACCCAGACTTGGAGGTTACACATAGGATGTTATACCTCAGCTCTGTCGTTTAGTAGTTGTATGGCCTTGGATAAGATATACTACATCTCTTGAATCTATAAAATGGGTTGTACAGACATATCTTTGTGTAGGATAAAGAGGATCAGAAATTTGCCTGATGTTGGTAAAAATAATAATAACATGTTAATTCATTTGAATGAAGATAAAAATCCTATGAGGTAAGTAATATGTTTTTTTTCTCCATTTTAAGATGAAGTAACCAAGGTACAGAGGGTCAAATAACGTCCAAAATCACACAGCTGATCAGTGTAGGAGAGGGAGAGGTCTGAGGCTGGTGGCAGAGCTTAACTGCTTGATGTTTCATTACTTCTCTTAATTTTGGGCTAGTTTCAGACCTATTATTCTGACTTTGTCTTGAGTTTTCTGTTTCTGAAAGACAGAATAGGCCCTGTTAATACTTCTATCATCAGTGTATTCAGCAACAAGAATTCACACCCACCATGATCTGTGTTGGGTTCTGTTCCCAACTCTGTTAGATTGAATATTTAAACATGGCACTGAAATGAGTCATATCTATGAGATGAGAAATGATTTTAGACTAAGTACAATATCCAAACTGACATTTTCCCTGCAGGATCGCTTAATGCTAGAAGCAGTGTAGAAGACCGATCTCCAGAAACTACCGGGTCTTCAGTAACTGTGGATAACTTTCCAGAAGTGGACAAGGCCATGCTGATTGAGCGGATCGTGAGGCTGCAGAAAGCACATGCCCGGAAAAATGAAAAGCTAGAATTTATGGAGGACCATATAAAACAACTGGTAGAAGAAATTAGGAAAAAAACCAAGTATGTATTTTCATGATAGTTCATAAGGTAAAATTCTTAATTACATGCATTTAGTGCTCTAGCTTTTCTTGATCACCTATTCTGTTCTTGGTTTTGGGAATACAGAGGTAACTAAAACCAGGTCTTTCCTTAATTTTTTCCTAACTTTTTAAAAACGACTAAAATAATTTTGAAGTTCAGAAAGAGAGTTGTTACTTTGTTTTAGTTCTTGTTTATTTTCAAGGCAGTGGCTGTAAGAGACGGGTGTGATTGTGAAGTTGGGGAGAACTTGGAGGAATTCATTCGGCACCTGTTAAGTACAAGGCACTGTGCCTGCTGAGGTCTCACAAGCACTCTAAGACGAGGATTCTCCAGTTAACTGGGGCCCAAGTCAAGTAGCCAAATGCTTCATCAGGTCACCCACCTGCAAAAGAGACAGTCTTGCAGCTGCAGGTCCCAACACAGACTTCACTGACACCAGAGCCCATGTTGTGCCAGCTTCCTTTTGACAGATGTCAGATTTACCGAAGAAAGAGTTTTCTTTACATTGCAAGTCTTTACCATTCCTTTACCAAGAGTAAAGTACATTTGGTGGAAATCTGATCATTAAAAAAAATTGCTGAAACCCTTTGATCAAAATAATAAGGAAAGAAGAAATAAAAGTGTTTGTATATATGCTTAATATTAATGACTTGCTAGAACAAAAATCCACCACTTGTGTGTCAGTTTGTCATACTGTAGTGGCTTGTGTGTGGCTTTGACTTGGAAGCTATGCCACCAACATTTTAAATACCAATAGGGTCATCCATGGTAGATTGGTTTCAGCTGAGCTTTCAGACAAAGACAGACTAGAAAGAAGGAGAGACAAACTACTTCTGAATATTTAGTCATTGAAAACGTTATGAATAGCAATGCAACACTGTCAGCACCAAAATATTGAATATTGAAACATTATAGATAGCTGCAGAATATTGTCAGGTGTACTTACTGCCACAAGATGAGCCTGTCACATTGGAAGGCATTCAGAATACGAGCTGCCTCCTCAAAGTAGAGCTGACTATGATGATGCAAATGAAGTAAAACTTTCGGGACTTTCATTTGCTGGTGGGGCACAACTCAAAATGAGAAGAAAAAACTACAAGCATCCATTAGTAATTAAAAAATGGAATTTACGAAGTATGAATCTAGGAAAATTGGAATTTGTCAAAAATGAAATGAAACACATGAAGATCGACAGTCCTAAGCATTAGCTTAAATGGATGGTACTGGCCATTTGAACCTGACAGTCAAATGGTTTACTATGCCAGGAATGACAAATTGAAGAGAACTGCGTTGCATTTGTAATCAAAAAGACTGTTTCAAGATCTAGTTTAAAGTGTAATGCTGTCTGTGATAGGTTAATATCCATATGCCTACATGGCACTGTGAGATAGGCACTGGACTGCAAGGTCATTTGAATTGCATGGTTGGCGGTTCAAACTTACCAACTGCTCCTTGGAAACCCCATATAGGGTCTCTATGAATCGAAAAAGCTCGATGGCACTTAACAGGAACAACAACCAGGAAGACCAGGTAATACCACTGTGTTTCAAATTTATGTACCAACTACTAAAGCCAGTGATGATGAAATTGAAGAATTCTACCAACGTCTTCAGGGAGTTCTAGTAGCGTAGTAGTTAGGGATTGAACTACTAACCTCAGAGTCAGTCAGCAGTTCGAAACTACGAGCTGTTCCACGGGAGAAAGATGAGGCTTTCTCCTCCTGAAAAGATTGTACAAGGTCACTATGAGTCGAAACTGACTGCACGACGCACCACCACCACCACCACCACCACCACCACCACCAACTTCTTCAGTCCGAAAGTGATCAAACATGCAATCAAGATGTACTGATAATTACTGGTGATTGGAATGCAAAGGTTGGAAACAAAGAGGAAGGATCTATAGTGGGATAATATGGTCTTGTTGATAGAAACATTGCTGGAGATTGCATGATAGAATTTTATAAGACCAATGAGTTACTCATTGCAAATACCTTTTTAAAACAACATAAAAAATGACTATACACATGGACCTTACCAGATGGAATACAGAGAAATCAAATTGACTACATCTGTGAGAAAAGACAATGGAAAAGCTCCATATTTGTCAGCCAAAACAAGACAAGGGGAAACTGTAGAACAGATCATCAATTGCTCAAATGTAAGTTCAGGCTGAAGCTGAAGAAATTTAAATCAAGTCCATGGCAGCCAAAATACAACCTTAAACAGAATCCCACCTGACTTTATAAATCATCTCAAGAACAGATTTGATGCATCAGAAACTAATGACTGAAACCCAGACAACTCGTGGGATGACATCAAGAGCATCACACAGGAAGGAAGGAAAAAGTCATTAAGAAGACAAGAAAGAAGGAAAAGACCAAAATGGATGTCAGAAGAGACTCTGAAACTTGCTCTCCAGCATAGTGATTCTAGAGCAAATGGAAGAAAGGAGGAGGTAAAAGAGCTGGACAGAGAATTTCAAAAGTCAGCCCAAGAAGACAACGTCAAGTATTATAATAAAATATACAAAGGCCTAGAGTTAGAACACAAAAAATAGAGGAACACGCTCAGCATTTCTCAAGCTGAAAGAATTGAAGAAAAAATTGAAGTTTTGATATATAATATTGGAGGATTCTGTGGGCAAAATATTGAATGATACAGAAAGCATTAAAAGAAGATGGAAGGAATATAAACTTACTATGCCAAAAGGAAATGGTTGATATTCAGCTATTTTAGGAGGTAGCATATGATCAAGAGCCAGTGGAAGAAGTCCAAGGTGCATTGAAGGCATTGGCAAAGAACAAGGCTCCGGGCATTTATGGAATACTAAGTGAAATCTTTCAACAAACTTAAGCAGCACTGGAGGCACTCACTTACCTATGCCAAGAAATTTGAAAGACAACTACCTGGCCAGTTGATTGGAAGAGATCCATATTTGTGCCCATTCCAAAGAGAGGTAACCCAACAGAATGTGGAAATCATTGGACAATATAATATCATAATAATCACTTGCAAGAAAAATTATGCTAAAGATAATTTTTAAAATGTCTACAACAGTAGATTGACAGGGAACTGCCAGAGGTTCAAGTCGGATTCAGATGAGGATGTGGTAGAACAAGGAATATCATTGCTAACATCAGATCTTTTTTTTTTTAATACATTTTTATTGTGAATTGAGTGATCTTTTACATGGGAGAACATCAACTTTACATTCATTCTCTTGTATTTCATTTCATTGCAATGATTTCAATCTCCTCCATGCATCATCATTCAACAGTATTTGCTTCCAATCCCTCTGTGGGGTTTTTTTGGATGTACACCGAAGCATGTAGGAATATACAGCCATTCAAACAACCAAAAGGTATACCCTGCACGCCAGCCTTCCCGCCGCCAGCACACAGCCCCTCTCCCTCGTTGAGTCTAGAGTCCCCCGCCATTACATCTCTCCACGTCATTATCTCTGCCTCCATCTCTGACATCACTGCTTCTCTGGAAAGGGTCCCGTACTACACTTTTCTTCCTTGATGGTCCCAGGGCTGCAAGATAACCACTCCCTTCCTTTTGTTACAAAAGTTCTACCTTTACATTTGCAACATTCACAATCAGCCCTGATAGCAATTATTCAGCATTAAACCACAAGAGTCTTATCCCCATCTCCTTTCACCAGCCCCATCTAGACAGGTTGGAAACCACTCAGTGGAAATTTTACCTTCCCCTGCACCCTCTGAAATGAAGCTTCCTCTTGAAAACTATAAGCCAATCACTTCATGCCTTTGTTGCCCCCCCCCTCCCATTTTGGGTAGCCAGTGTCTTAAGTTGCCCATCCCTGTCAATCATGTGTAAAGAGGAGGTGGGAATGATCCTTGCTGTAAAGATTTGTTTCCTCGTTTAAGCTACTACATAAGTATAGGCCAAGTTCATCAAATTGTAGTGGATTACACTCTGTTTCCTCTTCTTTCTTCCTCTACTTGAATTCTGATCATCCAGCCATTGAAGCTAGGTCAAATGGGTACTATCTGCAAGTATGGGCATTCTTGTGCATTTCCCGTCACTTCACATTAGCTGGACACTTCACTGTCCACTCTAGTCCCCTATGGCTCACTTCATATTAGTTGGACACTTCACTGTCCACTCTAGTCCCCTATGGCTATGTCCCTCCCTGTCCATGGGCTCAGGAGTCCCCCAAGTCTCACTATACTGCTGGCCACTCAGGTTGCGATCTAGGTTGATAGGAGTCTGTTGAACGTGATCAGACTTAGCTCACAACTTCATTGCTGTTTTTTCCCCCACTTCCCTTTATCAGTAGACCACCATGGTCACCAGCAAGATTACATGCCTGTTCGTGCATTCCCTTTGAGTTTCAGTCTTGGAAGGGGGTTCATCAGATTGTTCTTGATTAAAAGTACAGAATACCAGAAAGATGTTTGCCTGTGTTTACTGACTATGCAGAGGCTTTAGACTGTGCGGATCATGACAAGCTATGGACAACACTGCAAAGAGTGGGTATTCCAGAACACTTGATTGTGCTCGTAAACCAACAGGCAGTTGTTCAAACAGAACAAGGAGACACTGAATTGTTTAAAATTAGGAAAGTTGTGTCCCAGGGTTGTATTGCTTCACCATACCTCTTCAGTCTGTATCTTGAGCAAATAATATAAGAATCTGAATTATATGAAGAAGGCAGATGATATAACCTTGCTTGCTGAAAGCGAAGAGGACTTAAAATACTGATGAAGATCAAAGACCACACCCATTAGTGTTGGTTGTACCTTAATGTAAAGAAAACAGAAGTCTTCACCACCAGACCAATAAATAACGTCATGATAAATGGAGAAAAGATTGATGTTGCCAAAGACGTCAGCTTGTTTGGATCCATTATCTACACTCATGGAAGCAGCAGTCTAGAAATCAAAGTATGTATTGGATTAGGCAAGTCTGCTATACAAGACCTCTTTAAAATGTTCAAGAGCAAAGATGTCAGTTTGAGGACTAAGGTGCACCTGACCCAAGCCATGGTATTTTCAATAGCTTCATATGCATGTGAAAGTTGGACAGTGAATAAGGAAGACCGTAGAAGAATTGATACATTTGAGTTATGGTGTTGGAGGAGAATATTGAAAGTACCATGGAAGAACAAATAACTCTTTGTTGGAAGTACAGCCATAATGCTTCTTAGAAGTCAGGATAACGAGGCTTTGTCTCTGTACTTTGTATTTGTTATCAGGATGGACCAGTCCCTGGAGAAGGACATCATGTTTGGTAAACAGAGGATCATCGAGAACGAGGAAGACCTCTAACGAGCTGGGTTGGCACTATGGTAGCAGTAATGGGCTCAAGTGTGACAATGATTGTTAGGGTTGCACAGGGACAACCGGTTTTTCACTCTGTTGTGCAGAAAGTTACTACGAGTTGGAGTTCACTCAAAGGCACCTAACAACAAGAACAGAACAATAATGGGATAACTTAACTGTCTAAATAAGATGCATTTTTTTTCTCATAGATCTTTATGGTTATAATGAGTTGATTCTTGTAAATTCTAGTGTGCCTAATTCAACAAGTAACAAAAATTTAATAGTGTTATTGTGTTTTGCAGAATAATCCAGAGTTACATTTTACGGGAAGAATCAGGCACACTTTCTTCAGAGGCTTCTGACTTTAATAAAGTCCATTTAAGCAGACGGGGTGGCATCATGGCATCTTTATATACATCTCATCCAGCCGATAGTGGATTAACACTGGAACTCTCTTTGGAGATCAATCAAAAATTACAGGCTGTTTTGGAGGATACATTACTAAAAAATATTACATTGAAGGTATTTATATTTCCCATTCACTGATCAGTAAATGTTGTCAACATGGTCCCTCTTTGAGTCTGATCTAGCACTGAGATGAACTGTTGGTGCAATACAATGTTAAGTCAGTTTATTCACATACATTTTCTCTGTTTGAAAAGTCTCAAGTTTTTAAACTACTGCCTAGGATGGAAAGATAGGAAAAAAAATGTTTTGCTGTTGCATGGACACTAAAATGAGTTATTTACTTGGTTTTAGATTCTTTTCAGAAAGAACCTGAGATTAACGATGGGTGTTGTTGTTAAGTGTCATGAGTCGATTTTGACTCAGTGACTCTGTATAGGGTTTCCGAGGAGTAGCTGGTGGGTTTGAAGTGCCAACCTTGTGGTTTGCAATCCAGTGCTGATCCTACAGTGCCACACCAGGAGTATAGGTATAATTATTTGCTGCAACATAATTTTTTAAGATTGGGGCTTTTTATTTTTACAGCTATTTTATTTTTCATGTGGGCCTTGAAAATTAATAATGGATTTAAAAAATAATTTAAGACTGTAGTAAATAATAGTTTTATAGACCCAAAATGTCTGTAAAATAATTAAGTTTGTTTTGAAATGGACAGACCACTTCACTGAATACAGCTATTGCCTAGTTGATTTCACATAGTATTTAGAAGTTACCATAACTCTATGAGGAGCATGGTGGCTCTTTAGGATAAACACTAGACTGTGAACTACAGGGTCGGCAGTTTGAGCCTGTGAGTTTTCTGTTAAGCTTTACAACCTCAGAAACCCTGCACTACCTCAACAGCACTCAACAACAACGTAACTTTCAGTTTCAAATTTGGCAGCAGATTTATTTCAAATATAAGCTTTTAAAATTTTTTACTATACTTAATAGTTCTGTTTTCTCTTCCCTTTTTTTTTCCATTTTAAAAGGAGAATCTTCAAACACTTGGAACCGAAATAGAACGCCTTATTAAACACCAACATGAACTAGAACAGCGGATGAGGAAAACTGAACACTAAGTAGTACTCAGTCGACAGGCAAGAGCTGCACAGGGCCAGGTGCCCCTGACCAGTATTGGAGACTTTGCTGCTCTGTGCGTCAGCCAGTAAAAACATTTGTTTTACTTCATATGTACAAAAAGTATCCTTTTGCAGTAGGGATGCATAACTGTGTATCCTGTTAAGAGTGTGTAAGCTTTGATGACATTTGTTTTAGAATGGTATAATACAAGAACCTATTATTAAATCAAAATGATTCAAGTTGCTAGGAGTCATATGAAATGCTGATATAGGGCTTTTCAAAACCCCCACGTCCATTTCTTCTCTTTTTAAAATATGTAATATCAAAACGACCCAGCTTTCAAAATTTATGCATGAAAAGACAGGCGTTAATCATTTAACAATATACTGTTTCTCCTATGTCAAGAAAACGAAAGAAATAAAAATGCTAATGTTTTGAAATTCCATTGATATAATTTACTGTGTTCCAGGGTATTGTATTAGTGCTTAAATCTTTTAACTTACATTTTTTGTTGTTGAATTTTAATGGGCCTTACTTAATATGAACGCTGGAGTCCTGCCTGGTGTGGCACTGCAGGCTAATGTGCTGGACTGCAAGGCCAGTTTGAACCACTGGGTCAGTGGTTCAAGCTCACCAGCCACTCCTTGGAAACGCTAAACTTGCTATGAGTCGGAACCGACTCGACGGTACTTACAAACAGCAGTAGAAAGCTGGGGAACTAACAGTGATGGAACATCGCTGTGCAGAGCTCTGCCAGATATTTGTGTTCGGGACACAACACAATTTTAACATTTCTGATTCATACAAAACTTTAGTTAATAGATGAATTTTTAAAAATCTTTAGTTCCACAAAATATAATTTTAAATAACATTTTTATTTAGAAAGTTCCTGTGGACTTCAGTTAGTTAATATTTTTTAAATGTGAAATGGATCCAATCAACAGAACAGAGTTTGAGTAGTAAACTCTTTGAAACTGAAATAATGTAGTTTTACTGACATGAAGTGTAAAAAGAAATATAATTGTGTTTAAGATATTTACAAAAGACCAGTCCTCCCCCCAAAACCCAGCATATAAGACTGTTGACCATTTCATTTGAAGACCATTCTTTGTTTACTATTGTTATAATTATGTGTAGAGTATAATTGTCATACATTCCATGAAATGTGATGTTGTCTGGTATTTTTATTTAAAACACAAAGTACCCACATCTTTGTAACCAAAGCAGTTTTACCAAATTTTTTGTATCATGTTGGATTTTTACAATGTTTATTTAAGATGTGTACTTCAGCATTGTAAGACATAGTATCAATATTTTGGTCGCTGGATTTTTTTCACCTCTTGTACTTTCTCATGCAGTATGATTTCTGTGTGTGCTTTTTCCCATTTCATTCTATTCAGCTCGTTTCTGTCATGGGACAGCTTGGCCTATACTGTATGCAGCTGTTGGAGCAGTCCTCACTATGGTTTAGGACTTTTGCCATCTTGTGCTTGCCCTTCAGAGAAGTACGTTTTGGGGTGACAGATGAAAGTCTTTAAAAAATTGCATGCAGAAACTTCAAAAAATTCATGGAAAAATTCCATTCCCTTTTAATTTTGTTTTGCCACCAACTTTTTGAAGACCTGTGTAGATACTCTAAAAGTCAGGCTCATGTTAGCAATGTCCCTTTAATGAAAATGTTTTAGCAGTTTTTTATTTTTTTTTTTATATATAACCAACTTCACACTTTTTTTTTTTAATGTTTATTGTGAATTATGTAATAGTTTAAATGGGAGAACATTAGCTTTACATTCATTCTATCATATATTGTTTCATTGCCATGGTTACAATCCCCTCCATGCATCATCAACCAACCAAAGGGTATACCCTGCAAGCCTGCCCCCCGGTCTTCAGCACACAGCCCCTCTCCCTCTCCGGGTCCAAAGTTCCCAGCCACTCCATCTCTGCCTCTATCTCTAGCGGCACTGGGTCTCTGGGTAGGGTCCTACACTCCACTCTTCTCCCTTGATAGTTTCAGGGACCTCTGCTCCTGGACTGCAAAGTTAAGTCACTCCCCACCTTTTGCTACAAAACGTCTACCTTTACATTTCCAACCCTCACAGTCAGTCCTGATAACAATTATGCACTGTTACATCACAAAGGACCTATCCCCAACTCATTTCATTAGCCCCGCCCAAACAGAATGGATACTACTCAGTGGAGAGTCTACCTTCCTCCGTGCCCTCTGGATCTAGGCTCCTTCTTAAAAGCTTGTAAGCCAGTCACTTCTTGCCTTTGTAGCCCCCCATTTTGGGTAGCCAATGTCTAAGTTGACCATCCCTGTCTACACTGCTTCACACTGTTTTAAAAGATCATTTTACTAAGGATTAGATGATCTAATACGGTGTCTGATTTTTTCTGTATTGTTGAGTTGCATGTTATATTTCAAAAACAAATCATTATTTTTTCACTTCAGATGAAAATACAAGTTCACAGAAATTTAACTTGTGTTTTTTGAAGAGTGAAAAGTATTAGTCTTAACCATATCTGTCTTGCTTTTTTTTTTCTTTTTTACCAATAAGAATTTATCAAAATAAAGAGGGTGAGTGCAATCAAATCGGAATGATTTGCCCATTTGTTTACAGCCCATTATTGACACGCCTAAAGGCTACAGAAGAGGAGCCAACAAAGCTCAGTGTTAATAGTTTCTTGTGTGGTATGGATTCAGAAACTATGATTTTTTTTTCTTCCTACATTATTAATGGAGATCAAATAGTGGTCAGATCCATAGTGTCCTTTGTCTGTACATTTGAAATATATACACCCAATAAACAAAACAAAACATTGCAGTGTTAACATTTGTGCCAGCAGCCATTTGGAGAAGTTGAAGGCAATACAGTCTTAAAAAGAAGCCAATTTAAACTATATTAGACTATATTATTACTTTTCTACCATAACTGTTAAGAAGTTATGGAAAGTGTTTGACGAAAATATGTAACTTTCCTTTTGTTCTCTGTATTACTGTATCATGTGTATATGGATCAGTTAGGACTGCGCAAAACAATGTTCAGGAAGGTATATCAGTGATGTGCTTACTAATTTCGAAAATATTCAGGAGTGTATATCAACGATTCCTTTACCCATTTACAAAGAGTTCCCAAAGTAAGGATTTACAAGGTCTTCTATCTCGTACTCTATTGAGTGTATGAAAACATGAATGGGATGTCTTGGGAAGGAAAATGGACTGAATAAACCTGAGATGTGGGGAAATTTAAAAAAATATTTTCTGTATTGTACACATTAAAGACTCCTCTGGCTAGGTAGCACTATTTTGGTTTCTTTGGGTAGGAAATGCTTGTTTGTGTATGTAGCTATGTACACTTCACTGGGTTTTAACTTTATTCTGAACGTGGACTATAACTCCCTTCCTTCCCACACCACTCCACACTTAGACTGCAGCATTCTAAGGATTTGAAATCATGCGTTTGGAATGAGTTTAGTTTGAATTCCTTTTTTTTTTTTTAACTTTTTGTCTACTTAAAGCGATTTTGTGAGCGAACTAATTTTCTGATCCTTAATTATATGGAGTCTGGAATATCATTTCATTTATAGGATCATTCAGCTTTGAATATTCCAAATGTATAGTATTTTTTAGACCAGCATGT
Source organism: Chrysochloris asiatica (assembly GCF_000296735.1). NCBI lineage: Eukaryota > Metazoa > Chordata > Mammalia > Afrosoricida > Chrysochloridae > Chrysochloris > Chrysochloris asiatica. The sequence goes on along the minus strand of NW_006408521.1, from coordinate 43,410,798 downwards.
CTCATTTTTAGCTATTAGCTAGTTAATAAAATCCATTAAATAGTCTCAAAAACTTGCCTCTGTAGAAGTCTTTCCAATCAAAATTGTCTGGAAATTAGACTCTATCAGACTACCAACATGTTATTTTTTTTTCATTTATTAAACACGTACAGGCACCATACACAGGGGATTGTAATTATATTGGTGAACCGATCAAATGGTCTTCCTGTCCTTGTGGAACTTACAGTCTAGTGAACTTAATTGAGAAGCAATAGCATCAGGTCTTTGGGCCTCTAGCTCATAGGCAGCCTCTTGTCACTGAGCTATAAGAGACTTAACTAAGTTGATGGTCCGGAAACCCACTCTGCCATGGTGCTCTGGGTTACACTGGACGCACATTGCTGTTTACATTGTGGTTCTGCACACGTTCCTAATTTTTGAGGTTTAATTGACTCTAAGAAAGGAAAAAAAATCCAAAGACATAAAATGGCATTAGGTTTTTGCCATTTTTTAGTAAATTTTTGCCTGCTTTTGATGCTCTTAAAGATGAATCTGATTATGTTGTCATGCATGTTTTTAAATTTTGTTTTGAAGCATATCATTTTCTAAATTTTTTACACGTAAATTTAGATCAAGAGTTGCCAGTAGGAGGAAAAATAAATCAGAAATTGCTGATACTGTAAATACTACATATGCCACCCTGATAATATTTTTATATGAATCATATCATTCAGTATGATTAATTTTGCCTCATGGATGTTGACTCCAGCAATCTATTTTTCCATAAGCTTTTTAAAAACAAAAAATGAAATTTTTTTTACACTAAGATTAATTTTTAACTAATACCAGTTGGTGGCACTAGAAACCTAACATTTGTCAAGGCTGAACAAGAGAAATAGTTGAAAAGAGTCCAAATATGAAGAACTGTCAGGAAGATTACAATGAGAGACACTACAATTGTATTAAAGATGTACTTTTTCTTCTGGAACGAAAGTTTATAAAAGATACATATGGCTGTCTGTTTTGACTCTGGTGAAACTTGTTTATCTTCCAAAGTTTGTTTATATATATATATATATACACACACACACACTGTACAGATAATCTCTAGTATGATTATACTGTTGATTTTGTAAATACGTTTCTGTATAAAATGAAGCTTTTCCAGAAAATTCTATGTACATATTGTACTTATTAAATAGATAATGCCTGTTATACCAAACTTTATTTGGGTGGCAGTTTTTATTCTTATTTACGTATATCATTTGCAAAACATTGATTTATCCAGATTTTTGGCAACACTCAAGTTTCTTTTTTAAATTAGACTGGGAATTTCTTTTTTTAACTTTTTATTGTAGATTAAGTGAAGGTTTACAGACAAGATCATCAGTTTAACAGTCAACAAATCCTACACTTTGTTTCATTTCATTGATTGCAATCCCCTCCAGGCAACAACAGTTGTCTCTGTGTTTCCTCCTGTGGTTACCCATGCACAAATACCCTCTTCCAAACTCGCATATATATATATTATATATAAATACATATATATATATTATATATAAATACATATATATATATAGAGAGAGAGAGAGAGAGTCCTGGTGTGGCGCTGTAGGTTAATGCGTCAGACTGCAAAGCCATTTGAACTGTAAGATTGGTGGTTCAAGCTCACCAGCTGCTCCTTGGAAATCCTATACAGGGTCATTATGGGTCGGAACCGACTCGACAGCACTTAACAACATATATATATATATATGTATGGATATATATATATCCAACTCTTCCTCCCATACCCATTTAGTCCCATACCCATTTAGTGCCTTCACCTGTTTTCATCCTTCTGCCAGCCTCCTTCTTGTCTATTGCGCTTACTCTTGTATACTGCCTACCACCTGAGTTTATAGGTGTCTACCCTCTAGCCAGTGAATTACTCTCCCTTCCCTCCCACCCCTGGTAACCATCAAAGAAAGTTTCTTTTAGTATGAAAACCTTTTTTTTTGAGTTTTTACAATAGTGGACTCATACAATATTTGTCCTTTTGTGAATGATTTATTGTACTCAGCATCATATTCTCCTGGTTCATCCATGTTTCAGGTGTTTTGCAGATTCACTGTTCTTCAACATTGCATAGTATTCCATTGTATGTATATACCAAAGTTTGTTTATTCTCTCTTCCTTTGATAGGTATTAGGCTTTTTTTTTTTTGCTATTGTGAATAGTGCTTTGATGAACATCAGTGTGCACATATTTACTCTCATTCTAGTTCTTACTTCTTTTGGATATATACCAGGTAGAGGGATTGCTCACCAGTCGCTCTTGGAAACCATATACGAGGTTGCCATGAATCAGAACCTGCTCAACGGCACTTAACAAGAAAAGCTACAAGAGGGATTGCTGGGTCGTAAGATATTTCCATGTCCAACTTTCTGAGTAATCACCATACCGTTTCCCTCAGTGGCTGAACCATTTTACAATCTAACCAGCCATGTAGGAAGGTCGAGACTGGGAATTTTTGCTTTCCATATTTGTCTTTTTCCTACCAATTGTGAGTTACAAGTCATTGACAAATAGGTTAGATTGAATGGCAGCTTGTATTTAATTCTTTAAATTATCTATAGCAAAGCTTGGCTCTAGGCCTGTAAGCATGTAAAAATTGCTTACTGAAGTTGATGAGCCAGTGAAGTATTCTGATCCAAAGACTGAAATATTTTCCATAGAACTGTGGAATTTACTCTTCAATGATGTAGCACAAAGAATAAACATATTCACTAAAAAGACTCATTGATATTAATTTCACCAAGTTAGTATGTGCTGCAGATCTTTCCTATCACTTGGTGCCTGGCCAACACTTAAACTGAGCTCTGATGGTTCTCCTGAGACCCCTGTCCCTGAAAAGATGATACTCCATGAATCCTGAGTTGCATTTCAGACACTTGATCTTTGTTTTTTATTTTTTAAATCTCAGGGTGGTGGGGAAGCACACACTTAAGAAGTATTCTATACCTGAGGAATGAGGGAGTTTTCCATGTTTTTGTCAGGCGGCTGTGGTTTTAGTTGCCTTGTGCAGGCCCAACTCATGGCAACTCCATGCACAGCGGGGTCAGACTGATATCCACAGGGTTGGAAGTGTCTGTGTTGTGGGAGCGGATCACCAGGTCTTTCTTCCTAGTCTGACTTCTTCTGGAAACTACTGGAATTTGTTCAGCATCATAGCAACACACAAGCTCCATCCATTGTTCTACAAAATGAAGAAGTCCGTTAATTTAAAAATAGTGTTGAGCAAATCAAAACAACAATGAGATATCATCTCATACCAGCAATAACAGCAAGGATTAAAAAAGTTGAGGACAGTAAATGCTGGCGAGGATGTGGAGAGA